>NC_142501.1:132923210-133531863 GCF_057876585.1 Rhinolophus sinicus
GGAAGAAGGGTTCCAGGAGCAAAGCATGACGTCCATGGCCCCGTCCACTGGCAGATTTGTCAGAACCCAGCCTCTGGTAGGTTATTCCTCACTGGTTCAGAGAAGCCCCCAAGAATGTCTTGGGTCTGTTTAAGAAGTGAACCCTCTTGGCTGCTAGAAAGGAGACGTCGTTTTCCTCTGGCTGTCCCCTGAAGCCATCTGGGCTAATGCGCAGGTGTCCAAATGCCCTGACAAGGGCCACACTATGCTTCTATCTACCCTGCACCTCAGGCCTCCAGTCCGCCTGAGGCCACCACTATGTCCCCCCTTCACCAACCTTCTACAGTGTCTTATGGAGACCCACGTGAAGCAGGCCTTTCCTTTTTGCCACCTGCTCTGCGCAGTACACTGGTACAAACTCCTGGGGACAGTGAGGGCTGGACATCAGGAGCTCTCAGCCCCTCCTTTCTGGACCCTTTTCTCTCACCCAGTGTCTTTTCTCCAGTGAGTCATTTGCCTGGGGTTCCTCAGTCACTCATGCAGGACCTAGTGGATCTGCCCGACCTGCCCTCCCCAAATCCTGGAACGGTCCAGGATTTCAAACCGGACTACCTCTCGATACTCTGGAAGGGCAGCCAACGTACAGGGCAGGGAAGAGCAAGATAGTTGCGGGTCCCAGCATCGGCTCAGTCACTTCCAGCTGTACCAACGTGTGCAGCTGTTCCACCTTTATGGGCCTCCGTTCCCCTCTCATAAATGGGGATAGCCATGCCCCCCACAGAGTTGCAGTCAGGACTGACTGCACCAACCATGAACAGTGGTGAGCTCAGTGCCAGGCGCATGGCTGCTCTGTGTTGCTGCTTGCAACTGTTACCAGTTCCACACCCAGATCTCTGCCACCAATAGGTCAACTCCACCCAGATTTTCCTCAAGCACCATCCTTGGCAAAACTGTTCCTTCTTCCTCACCTTCCTCCAACATCACAAGACCCTGCCATTTCTGGTCCAGAAACACTTCTAGTTCTATCTACCCCTCTCCCCATCTCTAGTACCACCGTCTCCCTTCAAACCTTCACAGTCATGGAAGCATTGCAACTGCATCCTAACTAAACATGAATTCCTGTCTTGACCTCTTTCTTCCTGAACATTCTCTACACTGCAAAGGTGTAAAGACAGTCTACCATTCACCCCGCCTGCAGGACAAGGCAAAACTCAAAACCTTGAAAAGACATGACAGGCACTTTGCAGCACCAAACCTGCACCTCTCACCCCCAGAGCTTCTTGTGTACCCCTAGGATCTGCACTCTCCTAGGCCCTTTCAGTGAATCTCGCTGGGTCCTGCAAACATCTCCTCTCTGTCCCACCATCCCAAGCTCTGCGGCATTTATGCTATGACTGCACACAGGTGAGTCGTTTATAAGCTTCTGGGGCCTGAACCCTGGTGGTCGTCATGCAGGAGACCCTGCTCGCTGCACCATTTGTCATGCGGGGCGGCCTGCGGGGTGTCAGCTCCCGCTCCCCACAAGAGAACGCAGGATACGGTGAGGCCAAAAAGGGACACCCACGGAGCCATAAGTAGGGGAGTCATATCACTATATTCTCTCTGGCAGCATCCGCCTCTCTGCAATCCACTCTTGCTGGCTCAGCCACCATCCTCTTGCTAGCCCCCATTTGCTGCTAGAGTAGCCGCAACAGTTATATTAGTGGCCAATGGCTCACTGGTTACAGCTGATGGCCAACTAGTCACAGCTGATGGCCATGCAATCACAGTTGATGGCCATTTACTACCTGAGCCAGCACCTTTCTATGTGGGGCCGAGAACCTGGAAACTGCACTTTGGAGCTCTGTCCCCACAGTGGTCCTTCTTGGAAATGAGTTAGTGGCACCCCTGTAGGTCTGAGCACCAGAGTTGTGGGTATCACTGCTCTCAGCCCTGAGGAGCATGGCTTGTGGGGTGAACCTAGCCAGAAGAGAGAAAGAGGATACTGTGCCCTGGTCACCCCCAACTTCTTACCCATCTGCTCAATAATCCAAGGTCTTTGCTTTTTAGCCCTTATACATGTTATACCCTCTTTTTGGAATGGCCTTCTCTCCTGTCTTCATTTTGGCAAACTCCAACTCATCCTTCAAGAAATATGTAGCCTTTCAGCCCCCGTCCCCACCCGCAGGTCTGGCTTACAGCTCACGTCACCATATTTTGTTGTTCATAGAGCTTCACCCCAACTTACTTTAAGTTCCTCAAAATTGATTATGTCTTGTTCATCTTTTGACATCCAACCCCTAGCAAACGACATAGTAAGTTCTCAACAAATATTTGATGAATTGATAAATGAGTGAAAGCTGGAGTATTTCTCTTTGTTTTTTTTCCTTATGGATAAGCTACAGTTTCAAGACCTAGAATTCTGGAAAAGTAGAAAATAGTTCTTTTCCAAAGGCAAATTCCTAGGGATTTGACACAATTTTCCAGACAAATCTCACACTGGAAACCTAAATTATATGAACGTTTCCTTCTCTAATTGGCTTTGTGTGTAGCGACCACGTCATTCCGTAAATAACAGAAGAGCCAGCTACATTAGAGCCTTGGACAGTCATTGTATAATGTGAGTCTAGAGCTCTGGGCTGACTCCGTAAAATGCAAAAGTTCTTGCTATTTTACAGCTTTCGTGAAACAAAGTGAGGTCTTGAAAACAAATCTCTGGGGAAATGTAGAATAATTTCTAGCTGTGGCCCTTCCTCAACAGAATGTACTAAGACAGTGCAGAGCAAGAGGTTTTACACCTCATGGTAACAAATGATATTAATAATAATAAACGAATGTTAAATGCATTTGATGCTTACTAGGAGACACGCATTGTAAGTGCTTTATATTCATTAACTCAGTTATCCTCACAGCGGGCGTGACATATGACAGAAGTTCTATTATTAACCCCACATATAGACAAGCAAACTGAGCAACCGGCACCGGATTTGATTCCAGTTGGATCCCTAGTGCCTTGCTTATACAAAACAAGGGAGAAAGGCTTTTGAGAACTGCATTAAAATCAGTCTTAATATTGCTTTTTCAGAAAAGGAGAATTCCAAACAGTGTGAGATCTTCAGACCTAGAGTTGTGGAGCCTGCAATTTGACAAGGCTGACTCCCCGCTAACACACAGGGACAGGCGGCGTGCCTGCAGGCACAAGTTGTCCTAAGACCTGAGGGGTGTCTTCCCATAACCAGAACAACACAATCCGTGTGACCACAGAGCAGAGTGGATGAGGAAAGCACTGCCAGCATTTCTGGATGGTCCGAGGACCACTCTGTCAGACCACGTCCTTTCTCACAATGGAGGGTTTGGTCAGACACCCAACTGCCCACTGTC
This sequence comes from Rhinolophus sinicus, assembly GCF_057876585.1. Taxonomy (NCBI): domain Eukaryota; kingdom Metazoa; phylum Chordata; class Mammalia; order Chiroptera; family Rhinolophidae; genus Rhinolophus; species Rhinolophus sinicus. The sequence continues at coordinate 132,926,550 of NC_142501.1, forward strand.
CAAATCTTATGAAATTCACTTCATTGTACTTGCACAGTTCTCTCTTTATATTCAATTCCCTTGGTATGTGTGTGTGTGTGGGGGGGTACTTTCTACCTGCTTCTTCAATTCCCACCTAATGAACTTCACAAAAGAGAGGGAGCCATTCTTTATGATTCAGTTCAGTGCACTCAGGTTTGGGCTTTTCTCATCGTCTCACTGTCTGTTGCGTAAGGTCTAAGGAAGAGAACTTGGCTCTGGAGTCATATGAGTGAGAAGGAAGATATAGAACTTCACTGGCCTCTGCAGTAGGACAGGGGCTGAAGGTTCTAATGGGTAGAGGAGCTGAAATAATAGCAGTATCAACAGCTAGATCTTCTGGTTTGTCTTAAATGATACATATTTACCACTATCTCAACAGTATGTGCTTAGGGTTCCCAAAAATTCAATTTTCCCATTGGATAAAAACCAAATAGGACACACATGCAAGAAAGAGTTCAGAAGCAGATCCCTTATGATATTTGCTTATTAACAAGTACCACCCTTGACTTGGTTGGGAGGGCAAATATGGCTCTTGGAGCCGCCTCTGAAACCAGCTCCCTTCTCATGGGTATGGCAGGCCCTGCCTCCCAAGAGGCATCTGCCTGCTCCCTGAAATCCAAAGCCACACAATGTCAGCACACAACTCCTGTGTGAGTATTTGCTTCAAAGAAAACACATTAAATGCCTGCACAACCAATTTCTAGCAGGTGAAAGGAAGAATTAATGAACGTATTAAAAGGTCTTGTAAGAGCCTCATCAATCGCTGGGCTGCCTTTTCCACAGCACATTTACTGGCTTTTCCTCCCTCAGCCACCTCCGGCCGTCCTCCTACCAAGCTCTTCAAATAAAAAGCATTCTAAGTCTTTAGCTCTGTTGGCAAGGAGAATTAAATTGCTATTTGCCACCTGGTGTTGTCTTACTTAACATATTTCCAAATTGCTCTTAAATCTCCCTTTGGACGTCTTAGTATAAATACTAGAAAGAAGGAAAGGGAGTAAGAAGAGAGAAAAACAGAAAACTGAGCAAATTTAAATGATTTCTGTCAGCTTTCTTTTTAGTAAATTAGAGTCTATTTTTTCCTCTTTGCCTTCATCTTCTGTTCATCTCATTCATTTTCTCTCAACATCCATCTTTTCATTCTCCAGAATTGTATTCAAAAAAGAAACACATATTTTCCCCATGACAAAATCATGCTCCTGCTCAAAACTGGATGGTCTGAATGTTTTAAATTGAATTTGATCCCAGAAGCTCTGAGATCCTGCCCATCATAACCCTGTTTTAAAATTTTCAGGGTTCCTCTTCTCTTTTTTCATTCATTGATTTAGCAAACATTTGCTGAAAATCTATTCTTGCCTGGTACTATGCTCTCTTCTTTTCCCACTATTTTCTGACTTATTTTTAGCTCAATGATCAACTACTAGGAATGAGTAAAATAATGAAATTAAAGAACTCCCTCAATTAAACAACTCTGTTCTTTCCCACTGTATAAGACACCCCTCCCTCTGCAGCTTTCAGTAATAAAATGACAAATTATAATTAGCAAAAAGTCCTATAACATGTATGAAGTTACAAATAATGATTTTTATTAAAATGAATTGTTTTTAAGCGGTAGGATTGAGTCATCCTCCACAAACACTTAAAGAGATATTTTCATTCTCAATGGGGCTTCTGTTTGCTCTCAGAGACCCTTTGAGGGCTGCATTTCATTCGTTATAATAGCAACTTCCTGAACCTTAAACAAGGAAGAAGGAAATAAATTAGTTGACAAACCAATAACAATTGCAGAGCCAATTTTAGGGCCCCTAGAGGAATTTATAATCAGAGGGGGAAAATGATAGGATCCACAGATGAAAATAAAACATAATAGAGCACACACTTCACCCTAGTCCTGGGAATAAGCCCAGCGGGTTTACCTCACAGAGGTAGACCGTAGTTTCCAAAAGAAGAACTGGCCAGACTTCAGAGTGGGAAGGAACCTCCCTGACATGTGTGAACCCATCCTGTTAAAGAGATGTTTAAGATGTTTAGAATTCAGATTATTTTATTCAACTCAGAGGGAGAAAGTCTGCACTAGCTGGGAATGAAGTACAGACAGATGAAGCATCATTCCTGTACTTCTCGCTAGAGGACTAATCAATGTCCCTCTAACCAGAATGATGACGAAAGAAGAGTCCTGAGTTTTGCTGCTGTGAAAAACCAGAGAAAAGCCTTGAGTATTGAGAAATGCTTGGGGGCCTTTGAGACTTATATCAAGGAGCAGGGAAATGTTCAAAAGGTAATTAATATCTGTATTCTAAGTAGCAGCAAGTACAGGTTAGAACACATGTGTTCAGAAACCATAAAACAGAGCCTGGGATAGTCTGTAGGTGGAAGAAAGCCTAATACACGTGAGTGACAAGATACTACAGTAAGTAGCTCATTAGTGTTTTCTTTTCTCTTAACACTTGCTTTATCTGGGTAGTTTTGGCATCAATGAGAAGATGGCTTAAGTATTACCTAAATGAATAATTTCTGGTGTATCTTTGCATCTCTAGTCTCTATACCTGGAAAGAAATCTAATTTCTCTCAGGAACTATCAATACAACAGCTGCAGCTACCTGTCCAAAAGCTATATGGGGTACACTCGTATCATGTTTTGTAGGAATCTTGGGCCATGTGAAGTCCTTCAGAGTGAAAGTATCACTTTACATGAATGGTGCTTGGTAAAATTGAGAGAACAGGGATCAGCTCATATGTAAAAGTCAATTCAGAACGTGTCAGCACAAATAGAACAGGAAAAGTCTCATGCAGTTAAAGCCACAGTTATGGAAAACCTGGTAGAAGCACTTGCTTTCAAAAAGCTAAATTTTGAACAGCAAAGAATTCACTTATTTTGTGGACTTTAAAAAGAAATTAAATGTTATGTGCTTCAGAAGCATCTTGAATTTGAAGAGATTGAAATAAAGAAAGGGAAGGGTGCTGAGAGGGAAGCATCAATTCAGATCTAGTCTTGTTTTCCTGCTTAATAAAAGTACCCCACAGGAGGATTTTGAGTTTGCAGTAAGACAGAATGACATCAAAACAAAACAAAACAAAATAACCTTCCTGACCATTGAAGACAGTTATCTAAGGTGTTTAATATTCATTTCAAGTTAAATGCTTAAAATTGATAATTTTTCTGTAAAAGCATGTATCATGTTCCAAATGCTTTCCCTCATCATATTCTTTATTTACAGAAAAAAAAATTATAAATACAGTTATTAGTAAGACAGGGATTGAAGAATTTGAAACCTGGGAGATTTTTTGACCAGAAAATTCCCTAGGATTATAGTAACTAAAGTACAATTAAGATAGATCACGTTCCCAAGCAATATATTGCCACCTACTAGGATCTGATCCACTTTTAACTTGCTAAACCACTCGACAATGTACAGCTATTTTACTTATACCTTTGATTATTCTACAGGTTGTTAAATTTGATTTACAATGGGATCATGGTAGTACAGAGGCAGATGTTAGTTTGGTATTTGTTAGAAAAACATTTTCAACAGTAATTAGCAAGGGCAGCTCTTTACCAAGCGATATTAAAAATTTTTATAAATTTTGGAAAAACTGAAACTGATAATGATGAAAAATTCATATAATTCAAGAAAGAGTTAAAAAATATTGTATTAATTATCCCTGACACTATTTCTCTTTGTAGTTTGCACAGAGCCTTTACAAGGAAGTGATACTGCTTCGTGAAGTATGAACATGGGTTTGCTGACTACAGACAAGACAGGAAGACATTCTAGCAGTCGGTGTGGAGTAGGTACAGGCTTGCCAGTCAGGAGAGGAGAGGGTTTCCGGCTACAGTGTGTAAGTCCTTTCTATCTCCACTGGGAGCACAGGTTCCCCACACCCCACCACTAACTTACAGTAGCTCTGCAGAAAGAAGAAACAATATGTTATATTTTTTAAAAAATTAGGGTCCAGAGACTTTATATGATTTGGCCAAGGTCAAAAACTAGCAAGCAATGAAGTGGGATTGGAGGGGGGCCTCTGTGTCAAGTCCCTCCAAGATCCTACTTCACCTGTGTGCATTGTAGGTGATTGTTTGTTCTCAGGTGTTTTTTGTTTACCATAAGCAAAAACAACAATAACAAAATGTGAAGAGAGCAAAGCATAACTGAAAAGGAAAAAGGTTTATTGTTGTTTTTTCCTGTCCCAAACTTTGAAAAACCATATAGTTTCCATAACAGTTTGGCCCTCTCATTTTATATTCTCTGGGGAAAAGGAAAAGTAGGCTCAGTTTGGTTTGGGTCAGCAAATAAGTATTGTTTAATCTGTATTTTCAAAATGTCCTGATTTTATTCAAGGAACAAACATGCTGAAGTAAAATGTAAGGAGTATCAGAAAGTTGGCAAAATTCAGTGACACGTGATCAATTTGTAGAATTACTGTCATCCACAATCAGGCTAATAGAAGGCTTCATAGCCATGTATCTACAATCTGTAGATCTGTTTATTCTGTTTTTAAGTATTTAAAAAATAACACAAAGCATAACAACATATAATACATGCAACACGAGAAAAAGAGACACGAGGTGGATTGTGCATTTGTTCTTAGGAAAAAGAAAAAAGCACTCCTATTACTAAGAACTTTAAAAGAAAGCAGCAAAATAGTACTTGTGAAGGAGGTGTGCTAGACCAATTACTAAGGTACTTCAAACAATGAGAACTGAACACCAGGTGGGGTCCCAGGGCTGTGGGTCCCACAGGCACACAGCCTGGACCTAGCGCAGTGTTACGTAAACCCCACCTGAAGGAGCAGATGGAATCACTGAGGGTACATACTTAGTTCAATGACTTTTTTAAATGCCATTTTCAAATTTGACCAACTTTATAAGTCAAACTTTTGGAGAGAACATAAAGAGTATTTTTATTTCATTTCAAGTCAGAGGATTTGCATGTATACTGTCCATGAAGGTGGGAGCCAAAGATTGGGTGGGATGGGGGGGGCATCCTTTGGGAAAGAGGAGTCCTGCCACAGCCTTCAAGAAAGGGAAGGCCTCACAGAGAGAAGCTGACTCAAGAAGGAGAGCTGATGAGTTTGCATGTGGGAGAAAGTGACTTAGTTGAAACAGAGGGAGGAATTTGGGATGAAACGTTAGAGAGAAGTTTCCACAGGGAATACTAGCCTCCTGGGTCCTTTAATATGAAAAAGAATTACTTAAACTAATTGATGTCATACTAATGAATCACATTTCCAGTATAGACCACTAACAGTTTTTAAACAGTGCCAAAAGGCTATTCTTACAGATATCCAGAATTCAACACCCTTGCCTCCTTCACAACAGGTGACATAAAAATATGCAAGAACGCACGCCAGGTTCCAGTGCCTGCTGGCTGAACAACAACTCTGCTGCAGACAAGTGCCAATGGAGCAGCCGAGGTGACTCTGTCCCCATAGATGCCTGACTGTGCCCTTCTTCTCACCAGAAGCCACCCATGGCTGCCCGTAAGTCTTGACGGTGGCCCCAAGGCCCTGCACCATACCCATGCATGACCCCATCTCTCACTACTCCCCCTCTTCGTTCTGCTCCCTGACTCCATCTCTGACCCAAGTCACTGTGCAGGGCCTTTGCACTTACTGTTCCCATTTCTCAGAGCGGTCCTCTGCAATGTACTAGAACTGGTCCCCTGACTCCCTTGAGTGTTTACAAAAACATCACCTTCTCAGTGGGCCCGTCCAGGCCACCCTCAGTGAATGTTGGGATCCCCTACAGTCAAATCCCTTTAACCTGCTTCCCTGCTTTATTTTCCTCAATAGTTCTTAGTTTCAAATCCGTTTCATTTGCTGCATTACCTCCAATACATCCGTGCTTGGCACATAGTGGGCATTGCATAAATATTTGTTGAATGAATAAATGATTGAATGAATGCACGAATAATCATGGATAAAGGGAAAATATTCCCCATTTCATAATCATGCTGTGGAGACCAGGGAGAGCATTACGGGAATAAAAATGAGCCAAGTAATAACACACACACACACACACACACACACACACACATACATACACACACAGAACAAACTGAACAAAGGGATTGCATTAACAGATAAGATAATGTTTACATTATAAAAACTAGGCGTTTTTCAAAAGCAAATAATATTTACTTAAGGAATTATGATGTGATAAAGTAGAATAATAAAAAAGTATATTTGTTGTTCTAATAGCTCGTGTTAAAATAGGCTAAAATAATAGAAAATAAGTTTTTGGGGAAACTGAGTCTTTTGAGCAGAGATAGATGAAGATAGAGCAATGCTCTTCTTTGGACAGTCCCTTAGAATACCAGTCCCTGGAGGACAGGACGCCCTCACTAAGAAGGACAGGACAGATGAGTGTTTATATAGGCAGCCTCAGGCAAAAGTGGGAGATCGTAATAAGAGCCTTTATGTAGCAATTTATGGTTTAAAAGGAACTTCATATACAGTACTTCTTTTGATCCTCAAAGAAACCCTGTAAGGTCCGCAGGTATGAAAAACTGGTTTTCAGAGCAGACTTGACTTGGGTCACCAACCATCATCAACCACCAACCTGCACCTCCAGCCTGGACCCCCTGCCTCCCAACTCTGTGCTTTACCAAGACCCCCACCTTCTCTCCCTGCAAGAGGATCACCTTTCTCCAGAGCATCCAGTCTGAGCTTTGACCCCTTCACCTGCAAACACTATGTACAATCATTATAGCTACTATTTATTTGGCACATTGTCCCATTTCCAGGCATTTTGCTAAGCCATTTACATAGGACATCCTGTAATCCAACAACTTTTTGAAGCCCACAAGTACCGTTATTATCACCATTTGACAGATGAGGACACTGAGGTTCGGAGAAGTTAAGTGACTTGTTCAGGTCACTCAGCCAGTAAGTGGCGGAACTAAGTAAAAGACCCTGCGTGGCCTTGCTCTGCCTCAGCAATGCCAGACCTTTCCTCTCCCGCTAAAACTTATCTGTCTTCCTTCATTCTTGTACAAATATTTATTGAATACCTTCTATTGTTTTAGGCCCTGTAGATAGAGCAGAAAGTAACATAGATAATATCACTGCTTTCTTGGCGCTTACTTCCTAATGAGACAAAGGAAGAGATTAAACCAACAAAAACTATATACTAGGTGATGAGAAACGCTAAGAAGAGAACTAGAGCTTGATAAAGGGAGAGGGGATGATGGCTGCAGGGTGCTATTTTCGACAGGGTGGTCTGAGCAGGCCTCCACCAAGATGATATCTAGGCAGAGCTCTGCCTGAAGACGGCCGGAGGGACGTGCAGACAGAGGTCTCTAAGTGCTTTGCCTTGACAATGAAACAAAAATGCCTTCATGCTCTCTCCAAAAGTTTGACTTGTTAAAGTTGGTCAAATTGGAAAACGACGACAGTGTGCTTGGTCTGCTAGTTTAGAAGACTGCTTCGTGGCAGTTGCTTTTCAGACAGTGCTTTATTCTCAGGGAGCTGAGTGCCACCGCTGCCTGCGCTTGCTCTTTCCCCTCAGTCCATTAGCGCTGGGTCCCTCTCTCGTAGAATTTAGCCCTCAGGGCATTGCATTATATTTTTTATGACTCAGGACTCCTCTCCCCCACTTGTCTATGGGCCAGATGTTCAGTGGATATGTTTGGTGAACAGATGAAGGAGTCTGAGGCACATGTATTGCCACTTTGGAATCACTTGGCCAAAAATCAAGGGGGTTCTCAAAAGTTCCTCCCAAAGAAGAGACTGATGCAGTCACCACCCCAGGGGGATTGCTGGAGCCTGGAAAATACCCTATTTGAGTCTGCTCTGGGATGGGTAATAACTAATTACCTAAATAACTAATCCACGCTTAAATTACAGCACATGCCTGGTCAGAAAGGAATAAGTTAATCTCAGGGTACACTGAAAAAAATATAAAAATACTATAAAATATTATAAAAGAAGAACCAGAGCAGAATATGGCAGTAGCGACTATATGAAGATGGAATGACACTCAGCACAAGGAACTGTCTAGCCATTCAAGTCTAGCCTTGTGTGATATCAAATGCTTGTGCGACATCAACAGCTGGAAGACCAATAAGGGACACTGGAGTGGGGTTCCTACTTTGGAGGCAGTAGCACGACTCAGGGCCCCACTTTGCCCAGACTGAGGTGGTTCCCAGGATACAGTACTTTAGTGCTAAAACTGGAAAAGTCCCCGTAAACCAAGCGGCTTGGGCACCTAGTTGGAAAGTTCGATCAAAGATTGGCACAAAGCCTGGTACGTGGGAGCTGCTCAGTGAGGATCTGGCAAATGAACCAAATTTTATGATTCTAGGAACTTCGCCCATTTATTCTTATATTCTTAGTGAATAAAATTCCTCCTCCTCCTCCTCCCCCTCCTCCTCCTCCTCCTTCTCCCTCTTCTCCTTCTCCTTCTGGGGAAAGCTTATCTTAAGGACTGTCTAGTTAAAAGTGATAGAACCCATCCAAACCAGTTCAAGTAAAATGGAGATCATGGGACGCTTGTAAAGAACTGTCACAAATGAAAACTAGGGAAAGCAGGCAGGCTGGAACAGGGAAGTAGAAAACTACTTGAAAATAAGGCAAATCCTCTCCCCCACGCCCCTCTCTCTTCTCCCCCTCTCCCTCCTCCTCCCTCCCTCCTCCTTCCCTCTCTCTCCTTAGCTTTTCCTCTACTCTGTGTTTTCATCCCTCCACACTTTTCACACTATTCTTCTTACACAGGGTTCTCATCATGGCCACACCCAAAAAACGATCTAATCTCTAAAATTGTCATGACCTGTCAGTTGTGCTCATCACAGCAAATTAGCTCAGACTCTCAATCCTAAATTCCTGAGAAGCAGCAGCTGTGTCCCAGGTGTGTCAAGCATCCACCTTGTTTCATCACATGTGACTGGTTGGGGAGGGGCAAGCTGAGTGAAGGTTCTAGATCTGTGGCAGTTTGTTAAATTCAGGACAATGGTTACCTCTGGTGGGAAGGAAAGGGGAACGGGTACACAAGTGGTTTCACCTATTTTACTTTTGGTTTATTTCTTAAACTCTAGGGTGGATTTCCTGAGTGTTTCTTATACTGGTTTTTTATACCATTTTGAATGTCTGAAATCCTTCTTGATAGTTTAAAATAAAAAAGAGGGACTCTTCTTTAAATTAAGAAGAAGACAACATATAAAACTGCATGTACATATCTAGCAATGATCAGCTTTTAATAAGATTAGATAATTCTCTTAATCCTTTGGTTCTCAAACTTCTCATCCTATTGATAGAACTGGTTTTATTTGGGAGCTGGTGACTCATTCATTCATTCATTCAACAAACACTGACTGAACGTTGACCATATGCCAGGAGTGGTGGGAAGCCCTGGGTCAATAGGAAAGCAGAGGACGTGAGACTTAAACCGGGAGATAGGAAGCAGTGGGATGGAATGCTAATTTCTTTTTAATCTGAAATGAGCGTAAAAGTTTATCACAGTTTCTGTTTTAAACATACTCAATTACTTGGGAACAAATTGTCTTTGTGTTGGAAGGAGTCACTTGAGTGGCCCTGATGGGAGGGCGAATGTGTGTCTAACGGAAGCTGCTTTTCCCAATTACTTTAGGCAAGTGGGGGAGGTGGGCTGACTTGAAAGGGACCAAGAAACTTCCTGGAATGAAAGCGAAGGAAACCTTGAGGTGGGTGCCAAGTTTAGAACCTTTAAGATGGAGGCGGCTTCAAAAGATCTGCTGGCAGAGAGAATATTGGAATGCTGAAGCTCATAGTGAGGCGGGGTGTCTTCGATCCCCCCCAGAAGCAGGCCTGAGATGAGCAAGGGTTCCTCAGTTGGTGCTTTCCTGAGGAGGCTGTCCCAGGGGAGAGGTGGAGGCAACAGAGAAGTAAGCCTGACAGGGAAAGAGAGGGTGTGTTCCCAGAGGGTAGCTGCCGCTGAATTCCACTGAGGACTCTAGAGTGTAAGCTGTCTACACTCTGACGTCGGATGGGGGGGCCTAATGAATCCCAGCAGAACCTGTCACCACATGCCACAAAGGGGTTGTACCAGCTGGAGAGAGGGTGCAGTGCTGGGACCTACGGTCACAGGGTGGTTGCGGTCTGGAAGCAAATCTTACTTCAGCCTGGGGCTAAGCCAATGAGCTACCCGGGACACGCTCACCCTGGCACAGTGACCCCTGAAGCGTGAGCTCTCGGCCAACAAAGGTGGACCAAGGCCAGTGGACAGTTGACCCATCTCAGAGTACAGCGTCAGTTTTTAAAAACAAAGGAAGCAGTAACACTTTAAAAAACAAACAAACAAACGAGTGAACTACAGAACTAATCAGAGGCACCAGCTTATTCTCTTGTCAGGTATTTGGGATCAGGACTGGACCCTTCAAGTTCAGTGTAAATCCTTGAAGTTGTTGGACAATTTGATGGAAGGGAGTAAGCGTCCCGGAAATCTGGCAAGTAGACACTAGAGCCAGTTCTGACTTGAAGAATAAAGCATTGTAACTTAATTTTAACCCCAAGCTGGTGGAACAAGTCATACCAGTTACACACAGAAATGGGAAAATAATTTCAATTTGTGGTAAGTGCCATGGCTGTAAAGCACAGGCTAAAATGAGAGAGAATGATTAGAAGACATGGTTGGATTTGAAGGACAGGAGGGCAGAGAAGCCTCTCTAAAATTGTAGTATTTCAACAAAGCCTGAAGAACCAAGGGTGTGGGGTAGCAGAAGGGGGGGAGCCTCTCGTGTAATGAAAACAGTATTTTCAAATGTCCTGAGGCAGGAAGCCATTTGACGTAGCTGACAAATAGGGCCAAAATAAGGTGAGTGTGGCTCTGGACTAGTAAGTGAGGAGAGAATGGTTCCAATGAGACTGAAAAGGATGGCAGAGGCCAGGGCATGCAGGGTCCTATGAACCATATGAAGATTTTATTTGTTTTTATTTTTGTTTGTTTATATTTTTCCTTAGGATCATGAAGATCCACTGAAGGAATTACAGCAGAGAACTGACCTGATAAAATCTCCCTTAAAAAAAAAATTGCTCAGGCTATTGTGTGGAGAATGGATTAGAGCCAGACAAGAATGGAGGCAGTTGTGGATAAGGCCATCAATTTGGAATCTGATTGCTTGGATTCGAAACCCAGTTCTGCCACTTTCTAACTGTATGACTGTGGGTGAGTTACTTCTTTACGCCTTGATTTTATCAACTCCAAAATGCAAATAAATATAGCACCTTTTCATTGGGTTATTACGAGGATTGAATGATAAAATGTTAAATAAGCATTTTCACACATAGTAAACCTGGCACAGAGTCAACACCCAATAAACGTTGGCAAATGTATGGCTTATTACTGTGTATTGTTATTATTTTCAGTAGGAGGAGAAGGCTGCTGGCACTTTAGGAGACAAATAAGCAACAACCCCATCTTTCCCTTCTAAGTTTGGACACGATGGAGAAATAAGACACAGATGAGGACAGGTGGGCATCTATTATATCTTACAGATACCAACTATATGCCAGGCACAAGGAACAAAAGCAAATGAAAGCTTATATCCTAGCATGAGTGAGGGGGATGAGACATCAGGACAGAAATAAATGTGTTTAAATTTGTAAGTTATATTGTGCTTTAGAAAGTATCTCTTTTAGTGCTGATAATGAGAAAATATGGTTTAGATCAGCAGTCAGGTCAACCTCCTACTATTTCCCCCTAATAAGATAGACTTACTCATCTAGTCACAGGCTGGAGGACACTTCCCTCCCCCCATCATGTTAGGGCAAGAGTTTTCCCTATAGCTGACCAGACAGCAGAAGGAAGTCCAGATCTGATCATCTTTCTTAAATCAATTATAATGAAATGCACCCATTTAAAGTGTACAGGTGAGTTTTGACCAATTTATACATCTGTGTATCCATCACCACCATAATCAGGATATAGAATATTTCCATTACTCCAAATAGTTTTCTCATGCCCCTTTGCAGAAAATTCTATCCTCCCCCCAAACCTGGACAGCAACTATAGATTAGTTTTGCCTCTGCTAGAATTTCTTATAAATGTAATCGTATAGCATGTACTCTTTTCATCTGTCTGCTTTTGCACTCATCTGTCTCCGTTTGAGACTAATTCATGCCCTGTGTATCATAAGTTTTTTACATTTTATTGCGGAGTAATATTCTGTTGTATGGACATACCACAATTTGTGTATCCATTTACCAGTTGATAGATATTGGAGTGATTTCCAGTTTGGGGCTATTATGAATAAAGCTACTGGGACTATTCACGTAAAAGTCTCTATGGACATGTGTTTGTTTTTCTTGGTTCAATGCTTAGGAATGGAATTACTGGGTCACATAATAAGCTTATTCTTAACTTTGTAAGAAATTGCTGAACAGTTTTTCAAAGTGGTCGTATCACATTGTACATCCCTTCCAGCAGGGCATGAACGTCCCTATGTCTCTACAGTTTTGTCAACATTTGATTTGGTCAGTCCTTTTATTTTAGCCATTTTAGGGGGTGTACGGAGGTATTTCGTTGTGGTTTAATTTACATTTGTCTGATGACTAATAATATTGAGCATCTTTGCCCCTACTTATTGACCATTCCTATGTCTATATATGTGTGTGTGTGAAATGTCAGTTCAAATCTTTTGCCCATTTTAAAATTAGGGATTTTTTTTTCTTTCTCATTATTGAGTTGTGCACGTCCTTTATATACTCTGGATCTTGTTCTTTGTCAGACATATGGGTTGCAAATATTTTCTCCTCACTGTGGATTTTGCCATTTCATTTTCTAATAACGTCTTTCAAGGAACAGAAGTTTTTAACGTCGATGAAGTACAATTTATCCATTCTTTTCTTTTGTGGTTTGTGTTTTTTTCCCCTAAGGAATCTTTGCCCACCTCAAGTAAGCAGGGACTTTCTTCTATGTATTCTTCTAGGACTTCAATCATGTTAGCTTTTACATATAGGTCTATAATGGATTTCAAGTCAATTTTTGTATATGGTGTGAGATAAGAGTTGTGGTTCTTTTTTTTCCCATAGGAATGTCCAGTTTTTCTAGCACCATTTGTTGAAAAGACTATACATTCCACACTGAATTAAATTGGCACCTCTGTCAAAAATAAATTAACCCTGTATATGTGGATCTGTCTCTGGACTCTTTACTCTGCTACATGGATTTATAAGACTGTCTTCACGCCAGCACCACGTTGCCTTGACCGTCTTATGGTAGGTCTGAAATGAAGTAGTATAAGGCCTCCAACCTATTCTTATTTTCAACAATGTTTTGCTTATTTTAGCCCTTTTACATTTTTGTACAATTTCATAATCAGCCTGTTGATTTATATAAAAATGCCTATGGGGATTTTTAGGGATTGTATCAAACTTACAGATCAATTTGAGGACAACTGACATCTTACCAATACCGAGTTTTCTGAAGTCATAGTTTATCTCTCCATTTATTCAAGTCTTTCCTCTCAGCCATGTTTTGTTTTCAGTGTACACATAATTTTATCATATTTACTTTCAAGTATTATATATTTTTCCATGCTATTATAAATGGTAATTTTCATTTCAATTTCTAATTGTCTGTTGCTAGTATACAGAAATACAATTAATTTTTACATCTTGATCTTGTATATGGCAACTTTCAGTGCTGAATGCTCACTAAAACAGGAGCATGCTTCTCCCTAATTCACTACGTGTACTTCATCCCATGTACAATCACTTAGTAATGTGTTTGGTTAAAGGTTCAGAAAATCTTGTGTAGTGACGTAAACACTGTTAATTAGCAATGGCTTCAAGGTGAACTTTTTAGCCTTTTCCTCATGGGTGCAAGATAACTATTGCAGCTGCAAGCCTCACACCCTTGTTCAAAGCAAGAGGAAAGACAGAGAAGGCATACCAGGCACATTAGTTCCTTTTACTCAGCAAAGCAAGATCTTTCTTCTAAAACAGTAGTTTTCAACTGGAGGTGATTTTACTACCCAGGAGATGCTTGCCAATGTCTGGCGACATTAGCGGTTGTCACAACTAAGGGGATGCTATTGACGTCTAGTGGGTAAGGGCCAGGGATGCTGCTGCTAAATATTCTACAATGCATAAGACAGCTCTCTACAACAAAGAATTACGTGGTCCAAAATGTCAAACGTGCCCAGGTTGAGCAAACATGTTCTATACTAGCCCTGTAGATTTTCACTTAAGTGTCATTGGCCAGGTCTGGGCGTGTGGCCATCCTGAGCTTCTAGGGAGAGTAGAGTAGTAGGAAACATGGACTGGAATGATTAGATTAGGTCTATGATGCCCCATAACATGGGCTGGGCATATTGGTTTTCCAACAAAATTAGAAGGAAGCAAGGAAGTTAGCAAGGAAGAAGGGGGGAATGAGTACTGAGTTTGCAAACCACAGTGTCTGCAACAGGTATATATCAAAGAAGATCTACCCAGTTTCCAGGGACTCAGATGGAGAGCATTTTCTTTCTTTCTTTCTTTTTTTCTTTCTTTCTTCCTTCCTTCCTTCCTTCCTTCCTTCCTTCCTTCCTTCCTTCCTTCCTTCCTTCCTTCCTTTCTTTCTGTCTTTCTGTCTTTCTTTCTTTCAACATGTCCTCTGTACCTAGGCCTCAGCAATACCCTCACATGGAGACATACATGAAATTTCTATGTAATGCTCTAGATCTCTTGAGGGAATATGATAAATACTCCTCCAATAATTTTTCTTTTAAAATCTTGAACTACATTGCCAATACCTTGAACACAAAATAATACTACATATTGTGCTTCAAAGACCTTAATTAAATATACCCTATGATAGTCTTGTAGGTGCAGGTGAACATTTACCTGTAATAAAGATAAAGAAACCAAGAAATGAAGTAACTTGCCACTGACCACATACAATTTCATAGTCAAGATGAGAATTATATTCCTGTGCTTCACAGGCAGCCAGCAGGCTCCCCACAAATTCTATAGACCCTATCTCAAATTAGATTAATCATAAACGAAAATTTATTAGTTCGTATTTCTGGAAAGACTGGGATACAACAGAGGGAGCAACAGAGTAAGCTGAGTCCACATACTAAGAGGACATTATCAGGTTCATCTCTACCTCTTGGCTCTATTTGTGCTCACCTGTCTGGTATCTGCTAGCAAACTCAGCCTCACCTCCTTTTAGGAGAAAGAGAATGTGTCTACAAGAGTCCTAGCATGAAGTGAAAATACACTCAAAATTATGTGGTGAGGATAATTTAGTAAAGGGGTTGTTTACCTGTATGGTTTTAAGGAAATCAGTAAGAGTTAGTACACTACCTTGGTGGTACAAACCACAAAGAGCTGTTATTATTCCTAAGCCTGAGGCGTCAGGGGAAAGAGGCAGTTACGGAAATAGGAGTGTGGAACTGTATGGAGAGGGCTTTCTGATGGGAGCTGTGACATTTTGTAGAGGGCCATGGTGAATCCATGTAACCTGGCCTCCATCTACCCTCTCATTCACTTCCTGGCAGTGCCCGCATTGGTTCAGTCCAGTGGGAAGCTGAAAGACACGGAAGGCTACAAAACAGTCATGGGGATGTAAATTATAGGGAATATAATTAATAATATGGTAATAACTATGTATAGTGCCAGGTGGCACTAGACTAGTCAGGGGAATCACTTGCTAAATTATATAAATGTCTAACCATAAGCTGTACACCTGAAACTAATATAAAATAATATTGAATGTCAAGTCTAATTGAAAAATTTAAAAGGGGGGGAAATAAGAATAAGAGGCTCAAAGTAAATATAAAACAAATAAGTCTTGGGAATATAATATACAGCATAAGAAATATAGTCAATAATATTGTGATAGCGTGGTACAGTGTCAGATGGTTGCTGGACTTATCAGGGTGATCACTTCTTTAGCACAGGGAATATAATCAATAATGTAGTAATAACTCTGTATAGGTCAGGTGGGTGCTCAACTATGATGTACACCTGAAACTAAGATATTGTATGTTAGCTATATTTTAATAAAAATCCTTTTTTAAATATTGAAAAACAAAAGTAAATAGGATTTTGAAAGCAGCACAAGAAAAACAATATGTTAAATAGAGGGGAATAGGAACTCCATTAATCACTGACTTCCAATCAGGAACCCTGGAGGCCAGAAGAAAATGGAAGAGCATCTTTAAAGTTCTGAAATACAAAATTATGAACCCTAAATTTTATATTCAGAAGAACTATCCTTTAAGAATAAAGGTGAAAACAAGACTCTTTCAGATAAGATAAAACCAAGAGAATCTATCACAATCACACCTACACCATAAGAAATGTTAAAAGAAGTTTTTTAGACTGAAGAGAAATGAAATAAACTCCACTCTTCAAAACAGAATGAAGAGAAGAAAAAGGAGAAAAAGTGAAAAACAAAACAAAAAAAAAACCAAAAACCAGAATGAAGAACATTGGAAATGTTAGATACTGGGTTACATGCAAAAGACCTGATTCCAAAATCAGACAAAAACATCACAAGAAAAGAAGACTACAGACTAATATCCTTCATGAATATTGACATAAATCTTTTTTTTTT
The DNA here is from genome assembly GCF_057876585.1 of Rhinolophus sinicus. Classification (NCBI taxonomy): domain Eukaryota; kingdom Metazoa; phylum Chordata; class Mammalia; order Chiroptera; family Rhinolophidae; genus Rhinolophus; species Rhinolophus sinicus. The sequence continues at coordinate 132,943,087 of NC_142501.1, forward strand.
TTTTTTTGAAAGTTTATAAGAGTTTATTTGAGCCAAACTGACGACAATTGCCGGGAAGCAAAATCTCAATGGATTGAGAAAATGCTCTTAGACACAAATCTTAACAAAATATTCACAAATTGAATGCAACAAATAAGAAGGATAATATATCATGCCCAAGTGGGGTTTATCCTAGAGTTCAAGTTTGTTTAACATTCAAAAATTAATCAATATAATTCATCGTTTTAATAGAAGTGAGGATAAAATATAACCATTTCAATAGATGCAAAAAAAATTTGACTAAATTTAACTCCAACTCATGACTTTTCAAAATAATAAATGAAAACTCTCAGCCAACTATGAATAGAAGGGAACTCATCTCATCCTGATTAGGGGCATCTGTGGCAAACCTACAGCTAACATTATATTCAATAGTGAAAAGCTTAAGGTTTCCTACCGAAGATTAGGACCAGGGCAAGTTTGTTCATTCTCATACTTCTCCACTGTATTGTAGATCCTATCCTGTGAAGTAACGTATACACACACACACACACACACACACACACACACACATACACATACACACACACACACACACACACACAGATTGAAAATGAAGAAAACTCTATGAAATCTAAAAAATTCAGTAGATTAATAAATGAACTTGTGGATATTAAGATTGCATGATACAAGGTCAATTTTTAAAAGTCAATTACATTACTATTAATTGGCAATGAAGAAATACACCAATTTATAAAACTATAAAATAATATCCAAAACTACTTAAGAATAAAATTAAAGAAATATATGGAAGACATATAACTGAAAACTACAAATCACGTCAAAGGGAAATTACTCAAGACCTACATAAATGGAGAGATATGCCACGTTAATATTTTGGAAAACTCAATATTGTTGAAATGTCAATTTTCCTTAAATTGAGCTATAGATTAAATGCCATCCCATTTAGAATCCTCACATACATTTTTGAAGAAATCAACTAAATGATTTTAAAATTTATATGGAGAGGCAAAGGATCAAATAGCCAAAACAATTTTGAAAAGAACAAAGAGAACTTACACTGTGTAAGGTTATACCTCTTGGATTTCTCAGTGTTCCTGTACAGTCCCAGCTTTCTGAGCAACAGAAATCGACATGCTGTAAAGATAGAGAATGTCTGCCTTTATCCTCAGAAACATTTACTCTTCATGTGTTGTGAGTGTTAAACCTGGTCCATTTGTCTACTTCATGATAGAACCATCTGCTCCCACTCAAAGGGTAATGAAACTTCTTATCCATTCTGAAGCTGGATATTGTGAACTAGTATTAATACATTATTATTAACTAAAGTTCACAGTTTACATTACTGTTTGTGTTCTACATTCTGGGGTTTTGACAAATATATGATACGTATACATTTCATAAAACACAGAAGAGTTCAACTGCCCTAAAAATCCCCTGTGCTCCACTTATTCGTTCCTCCTTTCACTTCCCCCTGGCAACTCGCAATCTTTTTACTGTCTCCATACTTTGCCTTTCCCACAATGTCACTTAGTTGGAATCACACAGTATGTAACCTTTCTAGATTGGTTTCTTTCACTTAGTAATATACACTTACGCTTCTTCCATGTGTTTCCATGGCTTGATAGCTCATTTCTTTTTAACACTGAATATCGTTCCATTGTCTAGATGGACCACAGTGCATTTATCCATTCACCTACTGAGGAATATTTTAGTTGCTTTTAAGTTTTGGCAATTATCAATAAAGCTGCTATAAACATCCATGTTCAGGTTTTTGTGTGGAAATAAGTTTCGCACTCCTTTGGGTAAATACCAACAAGCATGATTGCTGGATCATATGGTAAGAGTTTAGTTTTGTAAGAAAATGCCAACTGTTCTCCCAAGTGTCTGTCCCAGTTTTCATTCCTATCAGCAAAATGAGACTTCCTGTTGTTCTACATCCTTGTTAGCATTTGGTATTGTCAGTTTTTTGGGTTTTGGCCATTCTACTGGGAGTGTAGTGGTATCTCATTGTTGTTTTCATTTCAATTCCCTAATGACATATTACGTCATGGGTTTTTTCATGTGCTTATTTGCTATCTGTATATTTTCGTTGGTGAAATGTCTATTCAGATCTTTTGTCCCTTATTAAATTGGGTTATTTGTTTTCTTATTGTTGAATTTTAAGAGTTTGTATATTTTGGATATTTCTCCTTTATTAGATACCTGTTTTACAAATATTTTCTCCCAGAGTGTGGCATGCTATTTTATTCTCTTCATAGCATCTTTCTCAAAGAAGAAGTTAATTTTAATGAGGTCCTCATTAATTTGAATGAGGTCCAACTTATCAATTTTTCCCTTTATGTACTGTGCTTTTGGCATTGTATATAAAAGTCATGGCCAAACCCAAAGCCACCTAGATTTTCTCTTATGTTATCTTCTAGGAGTTTATAGTTTTGCATTTTACATTTAGTTCTATGATCCATTTGATTTAATTTTTGAGAGGGGTGTCATGTCTCCATGTAGAAGGCTGAAGCTGAGTATTTTCCTTCCCCCGGATTGGTTAGGATCTGGTTAGTTGGTTAGTTTCCAGTGAGGGAAGTCCTTGTTAAGAAGAACAGAAAGGTCTGAGCATATTTCAGAATGGTTACTCTTCCCCTTCCCCTGCTGGAAGCCCCAGGAGATTCACCTCTGATCGTCACTGTGAGAACTTAGTAGGGTTCCTGGAAATAAACTCATGTAAGTGTGTCCCCTCCAAGACTGGGTCCTACAGGTTTTAACTCTCAAAACTTGTCCACATTGAGTCTCCAGCAAGTCATTGTTTACGTTTAAAATTTTCCTACCTTCTCTCTCTCTCTGGTTGGTATTGGGCTGAGATGCTGCTAGGCAGTTGATAGAGTCTGTAGTTCAACTTCATTCCCAAATAGATGCTGGATTCATCTGATAACAGAGAAATACAAGGCTGGGAAAGAAGTTTCTTTCTTTCCCAGCCTGTAACTCTTGGGTGCTGTAAGTTCTGGATATACAATAGCTGATGCCAACACTTTTCTTTTATGTATGAAGGTAAACGATTCTTCAAATTAAAGATGGAAGCTGACTTTTCTCCACAGAAATGGTTTATAGAATCAACTTGAAAAATGTAAGAGGCAGTAAAGGAAAAGAGTAAAATATTTTATCATTCTTAGATTCTTTGCTAGATTGTAAACTCCATGAAAGCAGGATAACTTCCTTATCCTTAATGCCTGGCCCAGAATACATACTCAAAAAACATTTGAAGTGAATCAAAATCTCCTCTGATTTTTTTTTTTTTTCAAATCCCTGGAAAATGGCAACCATTTTAATGGGATTTCAGCAAGACAGTGACATGGAATCACTGGGACTTAAATTTTTTTTTAAACTTTTATTTATTTTAGTATATGTGCTGCTGAAGTGAGCACAAGCTTTCATTTATTTAAGTGTATTTTTCCAGGACTCATCAGCTCCAAGTCAAGTAGTTGTTTCAATCTAGTTATGGAGGGCGTAGCTTACAGTGGCCCATCTGGGAATCAAACTGGCAACCTTGTTGTTAAGAGCACCGCACTCTAACCAACTGAGTTATCCAGCCACCCCTGGGACTTAAATTTTGACTCTGGTGTAAAATATATATTTAGGTACATTAAACTATCTGGGTACCAATGAGTCTACTTAAAACTCTTAATATCTGATTATGATGCTTATCTGTTAAGAGGCAATAAAGAATGGGTGCGAAAACAACCTATGTTTGAGAGGAATAGATATATAAAAGCTTACTGATATTTAATAAGAAATCTTTTATTATGAATATTTTATAGTCTTATTGGATATTTACCATTGATCTAAATTGTACATACTACAAGTCAAGTATGGTTAAAAAGTTATTAGTTCTGCTTTATATTTAATGTTGAAATATTCTCAATTGTTTTGGCTAAATTACACTACAGGGGATTTTTTGCCCAATATATTGTACTTATATCCATGAGGGTATATTAAACATGCCAAGAATATAAAATACACATCCAAATATTGGAAGTCTGCTATACTGTTTTGGAATGAGATTTAATACTCATGCTTATACCAGAATCACACCAATGCAACTATAACTTCTGTTAGAATATGAAAACTACTCTTTAGATTAAGATTCTTCTATTACATAAAAGTATCAAATTAGTTGGTTTTTTTTTTTTTTAAAGATTTTATTGGGGAAGGGGAACAGGACTTTATTGGACTTTATTGGGGAACAGTGTGTACTTCCAGGCCTTTTTTATAAGTCAAGTTGTTGTCCTTTCAGTTTTAGTTGTGGAGGGTACAGCTTAGCTCCAGGTGCAGTTGCCGTTTTCTAGTTGCAGGGGGCGCAGCCCACCATCCCTTGCAGGAGTCGAACCGGCAACCTTGTGGTTGAGAGGACGCGCTCCAACCAACTGAGCCATCCGGGAGCTCAGCAGTAGCTCAGCTCAAGGTGCTGTGTTCAATCTTAGTTGCAGGGGGTGGAGCCCACCATCACTTGTGGGACTCAAGGAGTTGAACCAGCAACCTTGTGGTTGAGAGCCCACTGGCCCATGTGGGAATTGAACCTAAAGCCTTTGGAGTTAGGAGCATGGAGCTTTAACCACCTGAGCCACCAGGCCGGCCCTCAAATTAGTTTTAGAGTAGATGATGCTAACAGGCTAAGATTCAAAGATAATGGGAAAGAAAATTATTATCTCTGAAACTCTTAGAGAAATGTGGTACACAAATACTCATGCTATAGCTGATAGGTACTTAGAATAGCGACACAAGATCAAAATCAAACTTCCTGGTAAAAATATCACTTTTGAAAGGTGAAAGTAACCTGCAATGAAATGGTACAAGTGATGTGGAAGCACAAATTGTGCTGTCAGTTTATCTAGACTCCTTATGTTAGGAAGAATGGATTAAAGATCTATAAATGAAAAAAAAAAAAAAAGAACTTTAAAGCTATAGAAAAGCAAACAATATGACACTGGAGTAGACATAAATACAAAAAGGAAAGATTGATAAATTTGTGTACAGTAAAATTCAAACTTAAGTTTACATGCCACATTTCTTGCAAAGGATTTCATATAATTCAGGAAATGATCAAAGGGTATTCATGAGCAATTCACAGACGAAGACCCCTGAGTAGTCATTCACATGAAAAGGTGCTTAATCTCACTAGTAATCAAAGAATTACATATTTAAAAACATTGAGATATAGTTTTACTGCCATCAGATGGGCAAAAATCAAAATTAAACCAAACAAAATAACCCTGACACTTCCACATGTTGCTGGGTCTGGAGCAACGGGCTCCCTTTGCCAGCAGCAGTAAAATTTAACTTATGCTTTGGAGAGTGGTTTGGCAACAGCTAATTTACTTGAAGATGCTTGTACACTAACCCAATCTCTGGGTACTACATTCCACAGGAATGCTTTGCATGTGTACTCCAGGAAACATGTACAGAAAGTTCATTGCAGTATTGTTTTTAATTTTGAAAACTGAGAACCAATGTCCATTAGAAAATGGATAAATAAATTGTGGTATATCTGTAGTTATTTGGCTATTAAAATGAATTAATACAAAGTATGTATTAACTTGACTACATCTCAAAAATAATGATGAGTTAAAATGGCCAAGCAATATGTGCTATGTGACAAAATTTGATAGTTTTAGAACATGCAAAACAAAGACTGATATATACACATATACTAAAAGTATAAAAGCACGTATGAGAATGATAAATATCAAAATCTGGTTTGTTTTCCTCTGGAGAGGTAGGAAGAAAATGGGGTTGAGGAGTCCACAGGGGAGGCTTCAATTGTATCTATATCTGTGTTACTTCATTCAAAAATATGAGATGCGAGGACGGTTTGGGTTTCCTAAAGCTGAGTGACAGTCATTCACACACTTTTGAAGTGCTTGATATTAAATCATAAAAACCAACATTTTAAAAAGAAAAAAATTTAAGAAAATAATAAAATAAAAATTGCCTACCTGGATATAGGTTTCAGCAGCAATTTCTGCTGCTGGGCTTCTGCTCCAGTAAAAATGTGATTCTCTATATCCCTCTGTCTGTCTGTGTCTCTAATTTGGGAGGGGGAGGGGTAGCAGTTTGCCTTGTGATTTCAATTATCTGATGAATCTAAGAAAAACTGTTGATTTTCGGTTTGTCTAGTCTTTTTCATGTTGTGAGGATGAGAATGACAACTTCCAAACTCCTTACATGCCAGACCGGGTCTATTTCTTTTTGACAAAGATGCCAGTGTAATTGAATGTGAAACATAATTTTTTTCAACCAAGAGTTCTGAAACAATTGGCTGCCTGCCTGCAGAGGAAACCTGCGATCCTTACCTCACACCATACACAACAATTGACGAAATTTTTTAACCACAGACCTAAGTCAAACTGTGTCCTGAGTCCTCAAACTGAGGAATTTTGCCCCCCAAAGGATATTTTTCAATGTCTGGAGGCACTTTTGGTTGTCACAAGTGGGGAGATGCTATTGGCATCTAGTGAGTAGGGGCGAGGGATGCAGCTAAACATTCTACAATGTTCAGGTGTTTCATAACAAAGAATGATCCAGTCAAAAATGCCAATAGTGCCCAGGTTGAGAATTTTTGACTAAAACTAAATCCAAACTAAATCTTGGTTAAAACTAATAAATATCTGGGGAAAAAAATCTTTGTCACATTGAGGGAGGTAAAAACTTCTTAAACAGGATACAAAATGCATAAACTATAAAAGAAAACCTTGATAAAAGGGATAAAACCTTGCTTTTCAAAAGACATAATTAAGAAAACAAAAAATGTAAGACCAAAGGCTGGCTGAATTTTGCACAGTACAGACCCAACAAAGGGTTTATATCCAGTGTGAATAAAGAACTCTTACAACTCAATATTAAGAAGACAAGCAACCCAATGAAAAACAGTCAAAGATCTACAAATATTGAATAAGGACATAAAAAGATGCTGAACATCACTAGCCATTGGAGAAATAAAATTAAACCCTGAATAATATATTACAACTGTATAGGTTGAATTGTGTTCCCTCCCAAAATATGATTAAGTCCTATCCTAACTCACCAGTACTTCAGATGTGGCCTTATTCAGAAATATGGTTGTCATGGATATAATTAGTTAAAGTGGTGTCATACTGGAGTAAGATGGACCCTTAATTCAATGTGGTTGGTGTCCCCATAAGAAGAGGAGAAGAGACACAGACACAGAGGGAACACAGCCATGTGAAGACAGAGGCAGAGATTGGAGTTATGCTAGCACAAGCCAAGAAATTCCTGGGGTTACCAGAAGCTGGGCAAGATAAGGATGGATCCTCTCCTAGAGGTTTTAGAGGGAGCATGGTCCTGCCAACACCTTGATTTCATACTTCTCAACTCCAGAACAGTGAGAGAATAAATTTCTATTATTGTAAGCCACTCAGATTGTGGTAGTTTATTATAGCAGCTCTAGGAAACTAATACAACTAACTACACACCCACTAGAATTACAAAAGTCTGACAATGCCAAATGCTGGTGAAGATGCGGAGAAACTGGAATCTCATACTTTGCTGGTAGAAATGCAAAATGGTAGAGCCACTTTGGAAAATGATAAAGCAGTACACAAAGATGGTTACATGAGTTTTTGGAGTAGCATTATTCATAATAATCCTAAACTGAAACAAACCAAATATTTACCAAATTGTGAATGGATAAACTGTGAGTTGTATATTCATACTATAGAACAACATTCAGTGACAGAAAGTAATGAAACCTTAATCCATGCAACGACATCGATGAATCTCAAAACTAGGTTTAGGAAAAGAAATCAAGCACAACTGTTTATGGGTATGTAGGGGCTGATCCATTTGTATGAAATTATAGAAAAAGCAAAACTATAGTGACAGCAGCAGATGAGTGTTTGTCTGGGGCCAGGGGTGAGAGGAGGGGTTCATCACGAAGGCAAAAGAGAAAACTTCTTAGAATGAGGGAATCATTCTACACCGTGATTGTGGTTATGATTCCAAGATTGTGTACAAGTACCAAAATTTATCAAACTGCACACCTAACACAGGTATTTTTATATGTAAATAATACTTTAAAAATCCATAAAGAAAAAAATTAAATTAAATTCTGCAATATGTCATCCAATTAAAAGCTTTCTTTCCTCCCCCACAGCTTGGGCCTGATTCAGTCTATGAAACCTATATGGAAGATAGGGGTAATGGTGTTTTCACTATTTCTCCACCTTACCTTGTCTCCCCCCATTCACTATGCTGCCCATGACTCCTCCAGAGTGGGGGTCAGTGGACAAGACAAAAGTTTTTCTTGACTCTAGCACTTGTAATCTGGTGTTGGTGCAGTTTAAAGCAGGCAATGTGACCTTTACCAATCACTTATGACCCTCCCGTTTTGAGTTCCCAAATCTAGTGGTATTCCCCCACATAGGCTTGTTTGTAAAGGTCACCAGCCCAGGCAGACAGACTCTTGGGAAGGGGCCTTAAGATACAGATCTCGCCAAGGTACCTTTAGCAGTGTCTACTTATGCCCTAGGAACGTAGGACTTTAGCCAAACTCTGGAAGTGCAACTTACTTTCACCACTCTATGAATTCTGGCACAAGAGTGAAATTCCTGAGAAAGAAAATCAAAACAATAGGAAGGAATAAATATTTCGAGACAAACTCAGCAAGCCTTCCTGAAATAAAAAAGGATTTGAATCTATATGGTGAAATGGCAAAAACGGAGCAGAGAAAATTGACAAGTTGGCTGTGGATTTCATTACAGCAGTATTTCAGGCCATTAGACAGCAGACAGCAGCAAGACATTTAAGGAAAGAGAGGGACAATAATGCTATATTCAGCCTGTTACTGTCCTCAAGTGTGAGGCTAGAGACACTGTTTTAAATGTGAAAAACCCCAAGGTATATTGTTGCCTTGAGACACCCTTGATGAAAGGTACAACATTAGTCGAGTAAGAGATAACTGGGAAAACTAGGGCAAATGGTCCCTCAGTGAGAACTGGGTATTATATGGAACCGTGGAACTAAGACTAAACCATCTGTGGGGGGTGAGGTGAGGGGGCAGTCTGCAAATGTTATATGCATGACGATGCAGAAATGACCCCACCAATACAAATGGAGAGAGAATGGAGAAATAGGTGGGAAGTAGAATAAGCTCTCTGAATACTTTACTCCATCCATGGTAAGCAGTAGTCAAAGGATGCCCTTAAAGCTGCGCCGTCCTTGGCCTGCTGGCTCTCAGATCCACTCCTTTCCCCTTTGCTACTCTGCTCCATATCACAAGAGGGCTGGTCCCCACAAGCTGTGCTGCTCTGACTCCTGTGCCTGCTGACTTTCAGCTGGGCCAACCAGGAGAAGGCACACGTGGAAGGATGGAGGGCAGCCGCAGGCCAGAAGCCTCGGGCAACATCTCCAGCAGCAGCTTCATCTCCTCTGGGGCTTGAGCTCCCAGCAGACAGCCTCCCCCGTAGGAGGCAGCTGCCGCCAGGTAACTCTGGTCCCCTAACTCAGTAACACCACCTGCTCCCGTCCACCTAGGGAAAGTAGCAGTTTTTGCTGTTACTATTCTCAGGGTTTCTTGAGTCCTGTTCTCTTCTTAGCATTTCCATTTCCATTCAGGGAGTCTTACCACCTGTGTAACCATTTCTCTCTCTTTCAAACTTTCTAGGATGCTTTCTGTTTCCCTAGACCACAACTGACATAACAACGGACAACTCAGGTAACAAAACTGTAAACCTATTGAAAGAACAAAGATTAATGGTAATAAATATTATATTATTGTCCCAAATCAGGTGGTAGTAGGTGGGGAGAAAGAGAAAACATACTAATTTTCAGTATTGTTTAGAGTAGGGAACTAATAGATACTTTCTAAATAAATAGGAGGTTAAAGGTATTATATAAAGTTACCATTATAAAGGTATCTTCCAGAAAATATACTTATTTCCTAAATATTAGAAAGACTCCATATAAGAAACAAAGCAAAAGCAAACAAATAGACACACAAAACAGAATTATGTTGACTTAAAAAGAAACTCTAAAAGTAAATCATAACATAAAACAATATAACATAAGTAAGACTAAATATACTTAGTCACAGCTACAAATACAAATGGGGTTAGTGTTCTAAGAGAAAGATATTTTCAGATTAAATTGTAAAGCAAAAGCTTATCACAACTATAACAAATCAGAAATCAGAATTTTTAAAATGAAAGGGTAAGTAAAGATAGATTAGGGGAAAATGCACCCCCAAAAAAGCAGGGGTCATGGTTTTTTAGGTAAGTTGAATACAGGCCAAAAAAGTGGTTAAGCAAGACCAATAAAAGCACCTTATAATGCTAAAGAGTATAATTCACAGTGAAGATATAACAGTTATAAATTGCTAAGCCCAAAATAATAAAAGGCTAGCACTCATAAACTTGAAATAATAGGAGATAAAAGGAGAAATAAACAGAAATACACTGTTTTCATTCCTGACTCTATGGTTTATGACAAATCAAGCCGGTAAAATAAAATTAGAAGTGTAGAATTGTCATATAACATGTTAACTATGATAGCTCCAATTAATATATGTATCAAACTCTCTTCTCTGCACATAACAGTATTCTTATTTTCAAGAATATTGATGAATAAGGCCATTATTAGGCCACAAAGAAAACCAATAAATTCCAAAAAGTAGAAATAACATAGGCAACATTCTCTGATGACTATGCAATAAAGCTATAGGTTAATCTTAAAAATCAGATAACCCCAGAGGGTAAGGGGGGTGGGGGTGGGAGATGAGGGTAAGGGGGATCAAATATATGGTGATGGAAGGAGAACTGACTCTGGGTGGTGAACACACAATGGAATTTATAGATGATGTAATACAGAATTGTACACCTGAAATCTATGTAATTTTACTAACAATTGTCACCCCAATAAATTAAAAAAAAATCAGATAACAAAAATTCCCTTCTACCTAGAAATTTTTAAAAATTATCTTAAATGAATTTTAATCTTTTTAAAAAGCCCTCAACTCCTGGATAAACACATAATATAAACCTAAATTGCAGAACTCCTAGAAAATGACAATAATAAAAAAATAATTTTAAAAAATGTCCTACATATTAGAATCTATGAGATATTGCTAAAGCACTACTCAGAGGGAAATTCATACAAATACATACATACATACATACATACATACATACCATAAATAAATAAATGAAAAACAAACGAATCAAGTATCTAGCTTAGAAAATGAACAACAAAATCATCTGAAGGAAAGTGGAAACAAGAAATCAATAAGAGAAAAAGCAGAACTTTGTAACTTGAATTAGAAAACAAAACAAAAGAGTTTAACAAGTAAGTACTAAGCTTAATCTTTGGGGAGAAAAAAAAGCAATAGATAAAGCACTAGCTAACCTAATAAGGAAAAAAAGTAGAAATGCAATTTACAAAGTTAGAAACAATAAGAGGAAAATAACCACAAAAATATATTAAAGTAAGCATAAGAAACTAATTTACTTAACTCCATGAAAGTATATTTGAAAACTTAGATGAAACATAATTTTCTTGGAAAATATAATTTGACAAAATTGACCCCCATAAGAGAAAGAAAATCAAAACAAACTGATTTTCATACAAGAAAGACAGAAAGTTGTCAAAGAGTTTCCTCAAAATCACCCCACTAGTTTCACAGGGATATTCTACCAAATCTTTAAAAAGCAGGTGGTGTTTAATTCTGCTTAAATAGTCCCAAAGCTTTGAAAAGAAGGAAAACTGTGGGATCATTTTAGGAAATATAACCTTGATTTTGAAGCCTGAGATTGTATCTTTTCACAAAGAAAATTTCAATTTGATCTCAGTTATTAATGCAAAAATCATAAAAACAAACAACTTTCAAAGAATTAAATATATAAAATATTTGAGAATGATTCTGTGGTCACTGTTTAGAAAAATACAACCTGACACAATACTCTACTTCTGGATCAGTTATCTCAGATGCATCCTGGGTGTTTGTTCTGGACACAGCTGTTGGCCTATTACTCTCCAAATGCCTGATCCAACACTGGACCCTTCCTGAAACTCTCAGGAAGCATATTCCCTCATGGATTCCTTTCTCGCCAGGCAGCACCTACTGCCTCTTCTCCTCAAGTGGTATCCGATAGTTTCAGACAGTTCGGCACTTGCCCTCAGAACTGGGTGATTCCTGGCCCTCGTTCACCAGGCCGGCCTCTGACAGGCTGCCTACTCAGACAAATGAACTTTCTGTAGTGGGTGATTACGGTGTCTGCACGATGATGCCCTTCTGGGTAACATATGTGGGTTTCAATTTTGGGTTTCTTTCACTTCTAGACCAAATAAGGCATCTGAGGCTCTGTGACCTGTTAAGAAGAAGGACAGTGGCGGGACTTGTAAGTATCTGGGTCCCTCGTGTTACACAGCTTGAGTGCCTTTCAACAGTGTTAGCAGGCAGCCTGTTAGTACTGGGGCTGCGGATCAGTGTCGTCTGGTATTTCTACCAGCGGTGGGTAGTTGTAACATCAGCATATTCTCCGGGGCACCTAAGAATCATGACTGCCAGGCTCTCGGTCCACACTTGCCTGTCCAGTATTTCAGGGATTGCTTCCCTTTTCACCTGCACTTGGTTGAATACGTGCTTATAAGCCTAAGTCTTCATGTCAAGAGTTACCGGTTAGCCCACAGCCCTCTCCCTGCCCTGGACCTGGCCAGAACGTGTGCAATGAGCTCAAAAGAGAACCCTGCAGACAGAACTACCCTTTGGAAGAAGCCTCCTTGAGCAGTTCTTCTGTTTCAGGCTAGAATTGCTCCTGGCTGAGCTGGGTCCAGCCTCAGGGAAGTGCTGTCACCCCAAAGTGTCAGGCCTCTGACAGGTGTGCATGTGGACAAATGTGAATATTTGAATATTCACCAGTAACTATGTTTGGATTTGTCGGTTGGTTTGTTTTTAAGTTATTCTGTTCACCTTTCCTCTCACCTGGGCTGTGGCAAAGACTTACCTGTGTTAAGTGCATGGAGGAGAGAGGGGAGAAAGATGTGGTTTCACAGGGAATTTTCATTGAAAAAAAAATCAGGTTTTTAGACAGAAACAAGGGAGAAAGCAAAGAATTGGGAGATTTCAGCCTTGTGTTATAAAGAACAGAGGGTAACCTCTTCTTAGATCTCAGCTATGCCAGGATTAGGGAAGGTTCATTCTCGTTTGCCTCAGGCAAGACACAGAATGAACGGCAGCTCACAGAAGGCAAGCTCAGACTTGCACGGGCCTTTCCTCAGATGATGCTGGCAGATTACAACCACCTCCACTTGGGGTAGAAGAAGGAAGCCATGCAAATGAGACAAACAGGAGATCAGATTGTCCTGGACAGTCAATTTTCAGAATCTGGGCTAGGCATAAACTGGAGTTATAATCGCATCAGAACACGTAGGGCTGTGGCAGGAGGCAAATGCCATTTTTAAAGCAACAGGAGAATTGCTTTATTTCTGAGTACTTGATGGCTCGTACAACCTTTACAACAAAATCCAAAGACACTTCAGGATTGGTGGGCATACGTCATAAGCCCTACTATCCTCATCTCCTCAGCATACTCAAAATAAAGAAATGTTCACCTGAGTTTAAGCCACAGAATAAATTAGGACTAAAATTGATTTTCTTCCCCTGGAACATCCCAAGTTTGATTCACGACATAGGGAACCACCTGATTTAGGATATACCTTGTCCCCAGGAGACACATTTATGAAGGGGCTTGGGATCCTCAGCCAGGGCTGGAGCCCCGTGCTCTTATGGGCCTGGGGGCCTGACCGGTGACTTGCTCTATTACAATCTCATAGATCCGGAGAAATGGAAGGAACCTTGAAAGTCATCCAGTCCAACTTCCCATCTGAGGTTGGATGATTCCACAAGACCACCTATTCTGGAACCAGAACCCAGGTCTCTGCCTGCTAATCCCGTGCTCTTGTTCATTTTGTTCACTTGCAAAAAACCAACCAGCCAACCGACCAACCCCCCAAAAGCAAAACAAACAAACAAAAAACAAAACAAAGCTTCAGCAAAAAAGATACCTTTGTAGGCCTTCCTGCCTGTTTTTTGGACACATTCAGACCTGCATATTATGAACCAAAGTCATTAGTCGCAAAGCATTAGATGTGAATTGCATTTGCTAACTCGGTGTTAAGAAATGTAACACTTTTTTATTTCTATAATCAAACAAGTTTTGATTGGAGCCCCCATTCCTCTAATCACAGTCCTGCACTCTCTATGCTCGACTCCCTTCAGACTCTTGCAGCCCCAAAAGCGAAGCGCTTGAAACTCTAAAGCAGGATTCTTAAACACTTGGTGGCGGGGGGTCTGGTGAAACCTATGGACCTTTTCTCAGAAAATGTTTTTAAATGTAAAAACAAAATGCTTAGGATTTTGGCTTACTAAATAAGCCAAATACATGGAAATATATTTATCAAAATATTTAAATTGTTACATAATGCTTCTTTTTTAACCCATCGAATAATAAGATCCAGCAACAAGTCTAATGATTACAATTTTGAACAAGTGTAAATGATAATGAGAGATGCCAATGTATGTGATTTCTACTGGTAACAAAGTCATAGTTCCATTACCACTGTGGTCTGCTGCAACATTCATAAGGGAAGGAAGTATCAAATTTAAGTTAGCGGCTATTGAAAATAAAGATACGACATTTCTCCCATCCAACTTCATAGACTCTTTGAATCCTATGCACAGATGCCCCAAGCTGTCTCTGGACCCAGGTTAGAAAACCACAAGCCTAAAGACTTTTCTCTGCCTTTCTGTTGGATCGTCTTTGCCCAAAGCCATAAACGTGGCTGATTGAATAGGAGAAGGCCTAAAAAAGGAAAGGAAGTTCCACAAACAAAATTTTGTCCTGCCACAGTTGGAAGAATAACTTCTCCAGCTCACCAGGCAAAGTGGCGGAGCCTCTGCCCCTTCCATCCTGTCACCACCAGTGCTGGCGGAATTTCTTCTGCAAGATCAATAGATCTAAGGCTTCTGGTTAAAGGTGATTAATTAGCCACACACATGTGTCCTTTCTCCTTTCGGAATAAACATATATATAAAGCCACAAGGGTTTATATATTTTGGTAGAGGAGATATCAGTGGATGAAATATTTGAACACACTTAAGAGCTAATGAAGGAGTGGCAGCTAATTCAGCAGAAGTGAGAGGTGACAAACTTGATTGATAGTTGGGTTTTCAGAGGAATTACTAAAGAGAGCACCGGTTCTTTCCACGGAACCCCTAAAAGGCTTATAACCTGAAGACAAGGAAGTGAAAGGTGGAGTTCACTGCCCCACCCAAAAATCAGATGACTGTCTCCCTCCCCACCCCCAAGGCACCATCCTCACCACCGAAATGTCAAGAAACCAGAAGTCTATTCTTTGGAAGAGATCATCGGAGAGAAAGCAGGGGTGAGCCTTAGGTTTGAACACAGAAACACTTAATGAAACTTTTCAAATTGATTGAAAAGTTTCTTTCCTAATTTGTTTCAGAATATATTAGCAGTATGCCCTGTTGCCCCCTGGAAAGGGGGAGGAGGGCAAGCAAGTGCAGGATTCTTTTCCTAATACACTGAACATGCTGACAGGTGCCGTCTCTCCAATGAACAAGCCACCTAGTCATCCAACAGGGAAGCTCCTGGGCAGACAAGCTCCGTGAGCATACAGAGAACTTCCAAATACCTTCCTGAGGGCCTCGCTCTTCAATATGAATGGACAGGCCAGGAGCATGATACTATCTGAGAGAAGACTCCAATGTGAGTTTTGCAGGGACTCAAATTTATCTCCTATTCATTCTTTGTCAAGAATAAAGGACTTTTCCCTCCAAATCAAGAGCATAAATGAAGAAAAACTACATGCAACCCAGAAAATGGGATTCCACATAAACTTGATAAATGAAAAAAATAGCAAAGTAGGAATACTAGGTAAAAAAAAAATAGGAATAGTAGGTAAATACTAGAACAAAGAGCTAGAGGAAACTGAAGTGTTTACCCCTGGGGAGTGGGCAATAAGGGCTCCATAAAAGAACAAGCTGGCTGAGCCAATCTGAGGGGAGCGTGATGTCTGCGGGAATGGCTCGGTGGGCACGTGTGGCTGTGGCCATAGTTGGTGGGTAGTTTCATCATCAAGAGTTTGGGGAACTTGATTGGAATAGGATAATAGAGCAGAAGAAGAGGAACTAAAAATAAAATGAAGGAGGTGAAGGCTCGGGATAGGGGCAGGGGACATGAGAAGAGTAGTAAAGCACTGAGGAGAAAGTGAAGATAAAAACCAAATGTTAAGAGACTTGAACGTTCTATGGCTTTCCTCTAAGAGGACAAGAAATGCATTTAAGAATTTGTTTTCCTTACAGTGTTGGTGAGACCTGGCAGATCTCCCTCTGTGGGGGCTTCACCTCGTATTCTTTCTAATAGATCAAGCGCCGATGGAAAAGTCAGAGAAACTGCTGAGTTAGGAGAATATTTGCTGGGAGTCAGAACGATTTGAGGTACAGATTTTGTTCTCACAATCTTTCTGGGAGTGATAGGTCTGAACAGAAACTAGGTATGTCTGACCTCTGGTTCGCGGAGGAATGGGTATCACAAGTTGGCACACACACGCCGGGACGCCAGTCGCAGTAAACCCGTCTTGTCCTGAGTGGATTCAGGCTGAAAGACACATTCATGCCTCGTCAGAGCTAACTGTTCAGAAAATCAGTTCTCCCTTTATTTCCCTTGAGCGCTACTGACTCCTAAGTAAGAACTTTATGATTTGCCCTAAGTTTATACAACCTATCACATAGGAGAGAAGGGAAAACTATAGTCAACAAAATCAAATAGCCCTAAGAGAATATTTATTTAGCCTTGAAATATATTTTTTGTTGCTGTAATGATCTGCTTATTAAAATGTGTTTGCGTTTCCTGGGGATTCAGATGATTGGGGAAGAGGAGTATGGCTCAGAGTTTAAATTTCCTGTCCCTCTCAGAGAGTAGATGGAAAAAACAAACAAAAGTAGATCATGCAATGATTTGGAAATATGTGTTCCTGGAAAACGACCATGTGTCCAGCTGGCTGGTATTTCTGCTCCCTGTGGAGGTTGTCACTGTTTCACATGATTAGTTTGTCCTCTCTTCTCAAGGGAGCATCCTCTGAGGCACGGCCAACTGTCCTTGGAAATAGGAAACAATGTGAGGGTTAAAATAGCAGCAACCACTCATGGTCTGTATGTTATTTGTCATCTCAAAATGATTCTGCACGTTAGATGTCAATCTCTACAGTTTATAGATAAACAAATCAAAGCTCGGAGAAATCCAGCCACTCTCTCAAACTCACCTAGGTGACAGGTACCTCTGCCATGTCCCTCTTTCTCCTTAAGCCTGTGCAGCTCTTTAGGTGGAGCAGAGCTGCACGAGTAAGAAAGTATAAAACAGGCTTATCATCTGTTTTCATTCTAGCATCAAGGAAAAGAAATTACCCGAACTCTTAATTTCGAAGTTTGTCCTCTGAATGGGTTTGTGCAAACACCAGGGCCTAAAATAGATCTTCCGATACATAGCAGCGCAATGAGGGTTGGGGGTCCCCTGGCCTTATTATACTCTTTTCTGTTCCACGAACATTACCTACGTCATCTCCCTCAATGCAGGCATTATTATGTTCATTTTATAAACAAGTAAATGAGAAAGTTAATTAACTTCCCTAAGGTCACAGAACTGTTAACAATCTGGATGTGAAGCCAGGTCTGTGGGAATCCAAGGGTCAGGCTTTGCCATTTAGTTCCAGCATGCATGTGAGCATGGGTGTTGTACAATTTTATGACTTGAGAAACATTCTTAGGGCAAGTCAGAATATACCCCTTTGTCAGAGTAAGAGAAGATTGAAAACATAGGACGGCAAAGCAAGAGACCAAACTCTCAGCATCAATTCTCAAGTCCAAAGTGGGCAGTTCTACCGCCTAACACCTAAACCCTGGGCTCATCAAGACAGATGCTATGAGGCAGAGCCCGGAACTCTAACCAGACTCTTTCCAGATCCCCAGTGGGGAGATGGCTGCCCCCACCCCCACTTACATTAGCTAACTGTTTAACAAATGAATCAGTTTCAGATGAAGCTCCTATAAAACCATGGGCCACGCAGAGCCTGCAAATTGCTAACAGATGTCTTTCTGGTTCGAGTCCAGTCTCAATCCCGCAAACGATAAAAATGAGATGTTATAAAACAGATCGTTTTATTATTACGTCAGGAAAACCAGCCAATTGAGCATTCATGTTTTTCAGGTATATGTGACATGGATTTTGGTATCTCCTGACAAAAGGATGATAGTTTTATCGCTAAAGAAGGCCTTGGCTCTTTAGAGGTGAAGCCCTCTGCAACTGAATTTGAATCATTTGAAAACAGAGTAAAACAGAATGTATGTATCTATATCAATTACAATATCCAGCAGGGCGATTTTCCTTTAAAATTTATTTAAATGTGCTACAGGCCATTCTAACATATTTTATTGCTAAAATTTCATCAGAGCCTAAACCATTTCCTTATTTGTTCTTGTTCTATCATCAATGCAGCAAATTACAGGATTTCAGCTAAAAAGAGATAAATATGTGTGTATAGATGTGTGTGTGTGTGTGTGCGTGTGTGTGCGTGTGTGTGTATGCTATAATTTTCCTTTTGTGGATAATGGGTGGGGCTTTACAATGCATATTTTTACTTATTAGGCTTAGAGTGTGGTTATCATAAAATTTCTATTTTAAAAGTACCTATTAGCCTGGTTAAACACTCCTAAAAATGTTTATTGTCAATAACCTTTAAAATTAATCAGCTGAGCTTCATTAGGGACAAGCTCAATTTAGCAATTAGCCTGACCAAATTGTCTTTTATTATATAAGAAAAATATAATAAAGAACATTCCTCTGTATAATTATTTTTGCCAGGCATTGTAAATACAAAAATCAAAAACCATACATTCATTGAATCAGCTTTGAGCCTAGAAATGGCAGCTAAAAATGTCTCTGACTTTCAATGAAATTCAGATCTTCAATGTTTGACATTAAACCTAAAGACAAAGATAAACACTGCAAGTTCAAGAATACCAATGGTTTCTTTTACAGAGTTATACTTTCTCTGTGCTGTTCAAATGCACACTCTTGCTAGTTCCTTGTAGTAGGAACCTAGGAAACTCATGGGGGGTGGGGAATCAACCGTGTTTCTGACTAGCTAATTCAGCCAGAACCTAGCCTATAACACTAGTTTTTGTTTTGTTGCCTAAGATCCTGAGCCACCGAAGATTGCAAGCGCTCTGGGCCTGCCAAAAGTGAATTCTCTTTTCCCCATGACTTTTTAACCCTGAGGCTTGAGCGCTTTAAGGCTCCTCTGGATGTAATCATGCAAATGTGGGTTTCTCAGAGCTGGACTTCTTGGACAAAGAGATTTTCTAGACTCGGCCAGTTGCAGTACAGCCCATTCTTCAAATGAAATGCATGGTGCACACCACCCCCTCCTCACAGGGACGCGCTGCAGTAACCTAAGCAAAGAGCAGGGTCTACAATCAATCAACCAGTTAGTCAGTCAATCAATTGATCAATCTGTGTTTACTAAGCATTTGCCAAGTGCCCAATACTTGTTCTCTAAATATCATCTCTGGTGACATAAAATGAGTGAGCAGACAGAGGGTCTACTCTATCACCATGAAACAAAAAGCAGTATTTGCTGACTTAGTGTCAACAGCCTAATTCAAAAGTAACAAGAAACAGTGCAATGTCAGGAAGGCATCCTGGGAAAGGTAAATGTTCAAAGGAGAGAGTGAATTGGCACAGTGCTTCGAGAGAAGCCACAGCCTGAAACCAGTGGAGCAGGGCTTGAGAGCTCTCCCTCTGCCCTAGGCAGAGCAGGGAGGCCCTCCTGGCCCAGCCATCCCGGGCAGCTGCAACCTCTCTAGTTTCCTCTCACCTCTAAGCTCCACACTCCAGGCCAACCCCAGCCAGGAGGAACTTAGGGAACTCTGCTCCATGCCACAAAGTAGTAAGACCCATATACTACTTGGATTTGAACCCTGGCGAAGAGGTGTCACACCTGTGAGGTTCTAGGAAAGGTGACAGTTGAGAAGACTATCTTGCTGCGTCAACTATAAAAGTTTCATTCCAACTACCGACTGAGGCTGTTTGGCTGACATTCTATGAACTCCTCAGACTGAACTCATGGGGACAGTGCTCGTGCACTGTCGTCACTGACCACAGCCTGCAAATCTGGACCTTCAGCTCATTAGTGCAACCTCACCCCTGATGGCTCACCACCTGTCCCACATGGGAGGGATTCTCTCGTGGTATGGTTTGGAAGAGTGAAAGGGACAACTCATTTCTCTTGCTGATTAAAAATTATCATCTCATAATTTCATCTGAATATATTTTCAAATTAGCCTCCATCTGTCCAAATTATTCTAGCACAATAAGAAATGCGCATGGAGAACATGACCCGGTCTCATAAAAAAATAGATTTTGTTTGTCATTTTTTATGTCTCTTAATTTCTTTTTTTTAAACAACTTTTTCAATTATAGTTGACATACATTATATTAGTTTCAGGTGTACAACATAGTGATTAGACATTTATGTAACTTACAAAGTGATCACCCTGTTAAATCACTACATTACCCGGCAGCATAAATAGTTACTACAATATTATTGACTGTATTCCCCATGCTATACTCTACATCCTTACGACCTTTTTGTAACTACCAATTTGTACTTTATAATTCCTTTCTCTTTTTCACTGATCCCACCCCAACTCCCTCCCAGCTGGCAATCATGGAAATGTTCTCTGTGTCTTATCTCTGAGTTTGTTTCTGTTTTGTTTGTTTATTTTGTTCTTTAGATTTCACAAATAAGTATAATTATATGGCATTTCTCTGTCTGACTTACTCCACTCAGCACAATATCCTCTAGGTCCATCCATGTTGTTGCAGATGGCAAGATTTCATTCTTTTTTATGGCTGAATAATATTCCATTGTATATGAGGTCTGACAATTAAGTTCACAAACTTGCCACTGTGCACTTACATTGGCAGCACTGTACAAACAGCTCAGTAAGGTTTCATAACCTTGGTATATCAGTGTCTCAGAGCTGTGTTCGTGTCAATGTGTGGCGGTGTCTTGCTGAGTGACATTCATTATTGTTGTTGCATATTTTTGTGTCGTCATGAGAATGTCAGAGCTTGAATTAGAACAGTGAACAAACATTAAATTTCTCATTAAACTTGGCAAGAGTGGAAGTGAAATCAGGGACATGTTAGTCCAAGTATGTGGGAATAATACTATGAAGAAAACAGCAGTGTACAAATGGATTAAACGTTTTTCTGAGGGGAGAGAACACGTCACTGATAAAGAGAGGTCAGGGCGGCCAGTTAACGAGCAAAACTGATGAAAACATTGCAAAAATTCATTGAACTGTGCATTGAAATCATTGGCTAACTGGGAAGCATAACAGACCAAGTAAATATCGATAGAGAAACAGTTAAGAAAATCTTAACTGAAAATCTTGGCATGAGAAAGGTGTGTGTAAAAATGGTCTCAAAGAAGCTCACCAATGAACAAAAGCAAAGAAGAGTCAAAGTTTGCCAAGACCATTTGGAGAGGCAAGACAATGTTTTGGGCCGTGTTATCACTGGTCATGAAACATGGGTATACCAATATGACCCAGAAACAAAGCATCAAAGTGCACAATGGAAGTCAGCCAATTCTCCACAACCAAAATATTCTCAGTCCATATCAAGAGTCAAAACGATGTTGCTAAACTTTTTTGATATCAGAGGGATTATTCATTATGAATTTGTACCAACTGGACAAACAGTTAGCCAAGTTTATTATTTGGAACTGCTGAAAAGGCTGCGTGAAAAACTCAGACCAAAATGACCTGAACTTTTCACCAACAATTCATGGCTCTTGCATTACGACAATGCATCAGCTCACATGGCACTGTCTGTGAGGGACATTTTAGCCAGTAAACAAATAACTGTATTGGAACACCCTCCCTCCTCAGCTGACCTGGCTCACAATGACTTCTTTATTTACTCAAAGATAAAGGAAATATTGAAAGACATTTTGATGACATTCAGGACATCAAGAGTAATATGACGGCAGCTCTGATGGCCATTGCAGAAAAAGAGTTCCAAAATTGCTTTGAAGGGTGGACTAGGCACTGGCGTTGGTGCATAGCTTCCCAAGGGGAGTACTTCAAAAGTGACCGTAGTGATATTCAGCACGAGGTATGTAGCACTTTTTCTAAGATGAGTTCGCAAACTGAATTGTTAGACCTCGTACGTGTACCACTACTTTGTCCATTCATCCATGAAGGACACTTAGGTTGCATCCATATCTTGGCTATTGTAAAAAATGCTGCAATGAACATATGAATGTACATGTCCCTCAAAGTAATGTTTTGGGTTTCTTCATATACCCAGAAGTGGGATTACTGGGTTTTTCTTTTTCTCTTGTTATACCCTTTATTTTCAAGTCTGTTTTGTCTGGTATAAGTATTGCTACCCAAGCTTTTGGTTTTTTTGTTTCTATTTTCATGATATATCTTTTTCCACCCCTTTAGTTTCAGGCTATGTGTGCCATCTGAAGTGAGTCTCTTATAGGCAGCATATGTAAGGGTCTTGTTTTCTTATTCATTCAGCCACCATATCTTTTTATTGGAGCCTTTAATACATTTACATTTAAAGTAATTGTTGATAGATATATAGCTATTGCCATTTTATCATTCATATGTTTGATCTTGTTTCTTCTTCTCCTTCTCCTTCTTCTTTTGGAAATCCTCTTAACACTTCTTTTAATACAGGCTTGGTGTTGATGAACTCCCTTAGCTTTTTCTTGTCTGGGAAGCTCTTTATCTGTCCTTTGATTCTAAATGATAGCTTTGCTGTGTAGAATAATCTTGGTTGTAGGTCCTTGCTTTTCATCACTTTGAATATTTTGTGCCAATCCCATATGGCTTGCAAAATTTCTGTTGAAAAATCAGCTGACAGTCTTATGGAGGCTCACTTGTAGGTAATGAACTGCTTTTCTCTTGATGCTTTTAAGATTCTTTCATCTTTAATATTTAGCATTTTAATTATGATGTGTCTTGGTGTGGGCCTCTTTGGGTTCACCTTGTTTAGGACTCTCTGTGCTGTCTGAGCTTATATGTCTATTTCCTTCACCATGTTAGGGAAGTTTTCTGTCATTATTTCTTCAAATAGCTTTTCAATTTCTTCCTCTCTTTCTTCTTCTTCTATAAAAGTACTCCAATGATGTGAATGTTGGTACACCTGATGTTGTCCCAGAGACCACTTAATCTATCTTCATTTTCATTTATTCTTTTTTCTTTTTGCTATTCTGATGGGGTGTTTTCTGCTACCTTAACTACTGAATTGCTGGTTCAGTCCTCTGCTTCCTCTAGTCTGTTGTTGATTCCATCTAATGTAGTCTTCATTTCAGTTATTGTATTCTTGGCTTCTGACTGGTTCTTTTTTATGTTTTGTATCTCCATTTTTATATTTCATATCTCTTTGTTGTAGTTCTCCCTGAGATCATTGAGCATCCTTATAACCATTGTTTTGAATTCTGCATCTGGTAGATTGCTTATCTCCATTTTGTTTAGTTCTTTTTCTGAAGCTTTGTTCTGTTCTTTCATTAGAGACATGTTTCTTTGTCCTCTCATTTTGGCTTCTTCTCTGCGTCTGTTTCTATGTATTAGGTAGAGCTGCTATGTCTCCTGGTCTTAGTTGATTGACCTTATGTAGTAGGTGTTTTGTGCATCCTAGTCTCCCTGGTCACCAGAGCTGGGTGTTCCAGGTGTGTCCCTTGTGTGGCTTGTGTGTGTCCTCCTGTTATAGTTGAATCTTGGTTGCTGTTGGCATGTCAATGGGTGGAACTGACCCTCTGGCTGATTGGTGTGAGGACTGGCCATGACTGCAGTAGAGGAGCTGTTGTTCAGGGGCTGAACCTATGGAGCAGGATTCACTGTAGCAGGGCACTGGTGCCTGCTCAGTCTTCCTTTGGGTGTGTCACCCACAGAGGCAATGGGTGGTGCTCCACTGGATCCCAAGCTGGCCCCTGGGAATGCCAGACTGGGCCTCCTGGGAGGGGCTCTGCCACAGGCCAAGTCCAGCTACAGCCTTTGCCCTGCCCAGGGCCACTGGCATGAGCCACAAAGCAATCCACAGAGGGCAGCCACCTGCACTGGGCTTGGAAGTGCCTTAAGAGACCAAGCTGTGAACTGAGGCTGGCTGCCGCTAGTGCTGAGCTTGGTGCTGCTTAGCAAGAGGCAGGGGGGCATGCCAAAGCTAGATGGTGCCTGTTTGAGGTTTGTGAATCTTTGAGAGATTTTAGGATAATCTGCAGCAGGGGTGAAGGCAGGATGTTCGGATAGAAAAGCTACTGGAAGTGGCTTGGATGGGTTCACAGTTTTGGTGGGGTGGGGTTTCAGGGAATCACCAGAGGAGGGCAAACAACCTTAGCCAGGTTGATGGAGATTCAGCTATGGAGGCACACTGGCAAGGGGGAGGGGTCAACAGAGGCAATGGATTCTACCAGCACTTCTCTCTGGGAGAAGGCTGCCTACCTAGGCCTCGCCCTAGGCCAGACAATTCAGTTCCTCTCTGTATTTCCCTGGCACCCTTCGAGCTGCTGTCCCAACAGTGGAGCTCAGAGCAAGTGAGTCTATCAGCGAGTAAGTCAATGTATGGGCCCTTTAAGAGGAATATCTGGGACTCCAGTTGCCCTCTGTCTCACTGAGCCACAATATCTGCTGTTTTCAAAGCCAGAGGTTGTGGGGGCTTCTCTTTCTGGCACTGGATCCCTGGGCTGGGGGCCTGGTGTGGGGGGTGGGACCCCTCAGTCCTCAAGAGGCACCTCTGCAGCCAAGCTAGCCTTCCAGTTTTTTGTTTGTTTGTTTGCTTGTTTTTAAAGATTTTATTGGGGAAGGGGAACAGGACTTTATTGGGGAACAGTGTGTACTTCCAGGCCTTTTTTCCAAGTCAAGTTGTTGTCCTTTCAATCTCAGTTGTGGAGGGTGCTGTTCAGCTTCAAGTTGTTGTTCTTTCAGTCTTAGCTCAGCTCCAGGTCCAGTGGCCGTTGCTAGTTGCAGGGGCACAGCCCACCATCCCTTGCGGGAGTCGAACCAGCAACTTTGTGGTTGAGAGCCCGCGCTCCAACCATCTGAGCCATCTGGAAGGCAGCTCAGCTCAATGTGCCGTGTTCAACCTTAGTTGCAGGGTGCGGAGCCCATCATCCTTTGTGGGACTCGAGGAATTGAACTGGCAAACTTGTGGTTGAGAGCCCACTGGCCCATGTGGGAATCGAACTGGCAGCCTTCGGAGTTAGGAGCATGGAGCTCTAACTGCCTGAGCCACCGGGCCAGCCCCAGCCTTCCAGTTTTTAATCCGGTATGGGACCAGCCTGTGTGAGACCAGCCTGTTCTGCATCTCCACCCCTCCTACCAGTCTTGACGTGACTTCTTCTATATGTCCTTAGTTGTAGGACTTCTGTTCAGCTAGACTTCAGGTGATTCTCAATGTTTGTTGTTCTGCAGTTTAGTCATAATTTTTATGTGGTCGTGAGAGGAGACAAGTTTAGTATTTACCTACTCTGCCATCTTGACTGGAAATTCTTGTTTATTGTTTTGAGAAGATGATTAAGTAGTTGAAATGATAACCATTTCCTTAAGCATTTCTTAATGAGATTAATAGAGAAAGTAATGTAGTATGTAGAGAAATGGTATTAGATTTTCAGGAAAATCACATTAATGATGTCTACTTGCCTCTTGATGCCAGACTAAAAATTTGTATTATTTTTCCTGTTAAAGAATATGTAAGATAAATTTTCTTCATATCGTAATTGAGTTTTCTTGCCCTGCCTGCCAAGAATGCTTTGAGATGCAAATGTCAGTGGACAGAATAAATATTTCACCACTCAGATGCAAATGACCCCCCAGAAGAAGGAAAATCTCAGAAACAGCAAGTACTTCTTAAAGATGTCAAAGGAATATGAGTGATTTATACACATTCTTTTAGATTCCAAAAGTAGTTATTCATGGAAAGAGGATATAACTGGCTCTTAAGGAGCACCAAACATGTCAGCATGGAAAACAGTCTAGTAAAATGTGGATTAAAATGGAAGCAAATGTTGACCCCAAGCAACATACATCTAAAGGAATTGTAAAACAAGAAAAAATCCCTCAGAATTCTGTGGTGCTTTAAGAAAAAAAAAAAAAAAAAGGTGGGTCCTGGATGGTGAGTTTGCTTCCACATCTATGTTTGACTACTTCACAAGGGTAAAAGGATTTGAAAGAAGTACCTGTTAAAGAAAATAGAAATCCCAAAGATAACAAAGTGAGTTATCCTCTGATTGAATGCCAGTATTCCTACACAGACAATGAAAGAGCTTTTACTCAGCAGACTTATTAAGTAAGATGCTCTCAGATTCTTCAAGACAGAACTTAAAAACTTTAGCTTATAAACCGTTAGCCAGCTTTTCCCTTGTATCGTCAGGTACAACAGAAGTAGCATTTGATGGCAAAGAGAGGTACTCCCTGGAATCATCCTATCTACATGGTATTTTCCATTTTTATTCAAATTTGAATTCTTGTAAGCGTGGCCCAGTTTCATTAAGGCCCTAAAATTGTTAGTCAAAATCAATTTACTGAGCAGACTTACATCGCCTGAGTTTTGATACTGTAATATAAGAAAGAAACCAAGGACAGAATGAATGTTTCAGCACTCAGCATCTGAGTTTATTAGTTCCACATCAGACGTGCCTAAAGATTGCCTCTGAGTGGCACAGTGTTGATGTTTCTACACGTGTTCAATTTCTTAATTTCACTAACAGCTTGGATTTTTAGAAAGCTCTTCTGAGTCATTCACATGTGGTTGCCTGACAGGAACCCATGCACCATTTTGCTTACAAGTGTGTCAAAGACATAACTAAAACACAAAGAGCCTGGACCTAGATTACCAGAAAGCTATTCTGACCACTCTAATACCTAGAAACTTCCTCATTTCTCAGCTCCATGTTTCAATATCATGTATTAACGTGGAATTCTCACTTATCAACATGCAAATAGCTTTGGCAAGGTGTTATGTTTTTACTGTAAACTCTGAGTTAGGGTTAGGGATTTCTTTTTTTTTCTGAGTGATGAAGTTAATTCCTAGAGGACTTAACAGGATGGTGGTCTTCTTTGCATCCCCCAAGCAGTATTTTTTAGTAAAAAAAAAAAATTGACTATTTGTTAGAGCAGTTTTAGGTTCACAACAAAAATGAGCAAATGTATAGAGATTTCCCATTTACTCCTGCTCACACACACCTAAAAGCTCCCCCACGATTAGCAGCCTTCACCAGAGGGTACACTTTTACTTTTTACAATCGATGCACCTACACTGACATGTCATCATTATCCAAAGTCCGTAGTTTACCTCAGGGTTCACTCTTGGTGCTGTACATTCTATGAGTTTAACAAATGTATAATGACAAATATCTATCACCACAGTATCATACAGAATAGTTTTACTGCCCTAAAAATCCTCTGTGTGCCACCTATTCATTCCTTTCTCCACCTTCCTCCTGGCAACCACTGATCTTTTTGTGTCTCCATAGTTTTGCCTTTCCAGAATGTCATATAGTTGGAACCACATCGTATGGAGCCTTTTCAGATTAGCTTCTTTCACTTAGAAATGTGCACTTAGGGGGCGGCGGATGGCTCAGTTGGTTAGAGTGAGAGCTCTCAACAACAAGGTTGCCAGTTCAATTCTGTATCGGATGGTGGGCTGTGCCCCCTGCAACTAAAGATTGAAAACAGTGACTGGACTTGGAGCTGAGCTGCGCCCTCCACAACTAGACTGAAGGACAATGACTTGGAGCTGATGGGCCCTACAGAAACACACTGCTCCCCAATAAAAAAAATTTTGAAAAAAGGAAAGAAATATGCACTTATGCTTCCTCCATATCTTTTCATGGCTTGATAGTACATTTATTTTTCATGCTGAATAATATTCTATTGTCTGGATATATCACATTTTATTCATATATTCACCTACTAAAGGACGTCTTGATTGCTTCTAAGTTTTGGCAGTTAAATAAAGCTACTATAAACACACATGGTCAGGTTTTTTTTCTGGACATAGTTTTCAGTTCATTTGGATAAATACCAAGGAACACAATAGTTGGATTGTTTGGTAATAGTATGTTTAGTTTTGTAAGAAATTGTCAAACTGTCTTCCAAAGTGGCTGTGCCATCTTGCATTCCCATCAGCAGTGAATGAGAGTAACTGTTGCTCCATATCCTCACCATCATTTCGTAGTATCAGTGTTTTGGATTGTAGTTATTCTAAAAGGTACATAGTGGTATCACATTGTTGTTTTAATTTGCAATTCACTAATGACATATGATGCTCAGAACCCTATCGTATGTTTATTTACCACTAAATAAATATATCTGTATATCTTCTTTGATGAGAGGCTTGTTACGGTCTTTTCCCCATTTTTTAATAAGACAGTCTTTTGAAATCAAGTTTGTATCCTAGTAGATTACAGGCACCAGAGAGAAGTAAGGTGCAGGGAGATTTTGTGTGTGGTCTCTGGAGGCAGACTGGCTGGATTTGAATCCCAGACCTGTCCCCTTCCAGCTGTGTGACTTTGGGCAAATTACCTTGCCTCTCTGTGCCTCCATTTCCTTATCTGTGAGATGGGAATAACAATCGTAGTGTCTACCTCAGAGGATTATTATGAAGCTTACACACATTAATGCATGTCAACGACTTAGAACAGTGCTGACATAGTGTGCACTCAGCATTCAGCATACCTTCCGAACAGACAAAGGAAGACTTACAACCTAAGATCTGCTCCATTGCCAAATATCATCAAGACTTACCAGTAGTACATGCCTATTAGTTATTGAGAGCGTTCCAAGTTGCAAACTTTGATGATCACAGCAAATTTTTGAGGTAGGTATTATTATTTCCACTTGATAACTGAGGGGCACAATAAACTCATCCTGGACAGCCACAGAGGTAGCACCAGAATTCGAACTCAGGCCTACCTAACTCTGAAGCCTGGGTTCCCAATCACAGCTAAGTTCCCTTAAGCTTATGTAGTACGTCTGTTTCTTTCCATCTGACATCTATTAGGTGAGACTGCTGATATTTGACCATTTTTGCTTTACATTTTGTCTGGTTCATCCTATTAGTGAAAAGCTTCATTTTTTAGAATATGACCCATGGAAGGGGTCTGGAGAGAGGTGGGTGTAGAGTGCTTCCTAGGGAGGAAAGGCTTGTTCAGAGCACAGGGTGGGGCTGCACGGCCAGCAGCAGGGCACTAACAGGAAGGATGCCTGACTGCCAGACCCGGGGCTGGAAAGACCACACTGTTTACTTCCCCCACTTTGCCAAAGGCAGCCCCTGTGGGTCCACACAGCTGGAAACCACAGCCTGGGCGGGGCTCAGCCATTTGCAATGGGGAAAACAAATTTCTTTACTATCCAAAAAACTATGATTACTGCGCTTTTAAAACTGACTCCGGGAGCAAGAACCATCTTATCAGATATCCTATAAATAGTATTTGGCTCATTGTGAAAGCTTAATAGATATTTTAGAATTAGAGGAAAAGTCACAATAAGTCCCTTGTCTCTGGAAACAAAAGAGCTCTCTGGCTTTCGCTGTCCCACTCTCCACTCAGCGGGAGCTCTGCAAACAGCTCAGCTGGGGCTGGCAGAGGGGTGGGAAGGAGCCTCCTTTCCCTGCCATCTGGCCAGCCTGGGGCCTTCGCTTTCTCCAGGGAATAATAGTCCCGCCACCTATCAAATGTAGTCACTTTAATTCCAACTTGGGTGAGAATAACAGGAAACCCTGTGAAACTCTAATATAATTACCACAAAACCATTTCAATCCTGTCATCAGAAAAGTAGACGCCCTGGTTTCTGTGGAGCCTCCTAACTGGCCACTGCGGCCAGATGCGTACATCAAGCATCAGTTCTGCTTTTGGGGGCTTAGGAGTTTACTCAGGGGGACTTGGATTATGCACAGGGGTGGGTAGAGAAGGATGTGCTGTCACTCCTGAGTGTTAAATGGTGTGTACAGATTACAACTTCAGACATCAGTGAGGCCTCTCCTGGAGGAATGGATTGCAGCTGAAGGTTAGGGAGAGTAGGATCTGGAAGGTGGCTAGGAAATGGGTGAGGAAGATAATGTGAGGAAGGGTGTGGAGGTGGGAGAGAAGAGTTATGTTGGGGAACAACATAGTTTGAGGAAGAATAGGGGCCACGTAGCAAGCACCCACACCACGGAGAGCCTTGGAGTCCTCCAGGATGAGGAGTGTATTGAATGGACAGCTGTCAAAGCGCATCCACATAGGCCAGCTCATTGGACCTCACAGCAACCATCTGATGTCCAGCATTCTCCCCACTCACAGGTGAGGACCCGGGGTTGTGGGATTCATCATAGCCACAGAGCTTGCAAGAGGCAGAACTTGAAGGCAAACCCAGGTCCGAATTCCACACTCTTTGCTTCAGACCCACTGCTTAAATATCACAGTTTCCCTCCCCCGTGTGGAGTCTAGTAATAATAACAGCCGTGCTTCCTATTTACGGACTGTCTTTCATCTAACCGTCTACTCTTATGAAATGATCACGTGTCAATGACTCAGATTCATTAGAGAGTTTCTCTTTTTGCAGAGCCAGGACTGAATTATGGTCGAGTGACATAAAAAATGTAATGCTCTGACAGTCACTTCCTGGCGCTCCATAGCATCCATGGGAAGGCAGTCAGAGCAAGGAGGTCACCACCAAGAGGGCTGAATACAGTGATGATTACAGGAAGGAAGAGCCCTGCATTCCCAGACTTGAGCCACATTCAATTAGCAAAGTTTTGATGGGAGCAACAGAAGCCTATTAACCGTGTGATTCTAAGACTTGCTCAGAAGCAGGTTCTTTCTCCACACTCCCTGCCTCTGTGGGCGACTGGCTTCATCCCTTAATACCCAACGTGAAATGAAATATGTAAAACAGTAACCAAATCACTGACACCAGATGTGATGCCAAATGCTCAGAATTACCCAAACAGCTGATTCAAGGCCACCATACACACTTTTCCAGCTTTGGCCCTGGAAAACGACCTTATGGAGGTCTTTTGGGGCTGTGGCTGCAGCTGTCAGCTGACAGCTCAGCTTGGGGAGCCCTGCCTTTTCAGGCCTGCCAGCTTGGTGGCTCTCTGGGACAGTGGCCCCCAGAGGCTCCTTTTCAGCTGCTCTCCTTTTGTGTAATCAGTTGTTCTCCAGGGTTTACTGCCTCCTGATAGGACTTCCCAGCTGCTTCAGAAAGGAGCCCCCCTTACCCTTTCTTCTCATTCCCTTTTCCTGAGGCGTCAGATCCACCCACTAATCATTGCATAATCAGTCTTATGAAGATACTAATGAGCTTACAAGGCAAAGAAGCTCCCTTAGATGTTGCTAAATGCCCACTGCTCAGAAATACAGCTGTGTCTTGTGTGCATCCTCCTTCATTTTCCAATAGCACTGAAAATATGATGAGGTAGGAGCTTTATTTCACTCTGTGCAGCTGCTTGTCTGTGACACACGTCAAAGGAAGTGCAATTCCATCCGCATCTCCCAGGCACACAGTAAGTGGCCTTTGAGGCCTCTTTATATTGGAAGGAGCAGTCTGAGTAAGAAGTTGTGTCTAATGAGATTCGTTCTTCATTTGTTCCCACTCACTGCAAGATGGATTTGCATTTAACAGAATTATAACGCCATAACACTCCATTTTAATTATGGCCAATAGCAGCTGGTCCCCTATTCACAGCACCAACGTTTTGTTAATGATGTGCAATTCACGTAAATTTATTTCCTACTCAAAGATGGGAGCACAGTAGTCAGTTTACTTGGCTTATACGACTTAAACATACGTAGGCAGTAAGAAGGGACCGTTTTCATGCTCTGTTATCTTTTGCTGCTTCCCAGGTCCTAAGAGCCCCACAGTCTCATAAAACCCCACTGAAACTCATGGAACCTGATCTTCTGATTTCATTCCTAATGCTTTGTATAAACATCCCCCTTAGACTTGCATCAGAAGTCCTCTGGAGTAAAATCAGACTACAGCAGGATACTTACAGATAGAAAGAACATCAAGAAATCTCACTCATTCTTTTGTTCATTGAATAAACAAATTGAGACAATAAACAATAAGGAAGCAAATGTGCACATTGTTACAAGGTAGTAAGCATCAGGAAGAGAAATAAGGTTGGATAAGGGGACAGAGAGTGTTGGGCTGAGGGTAGAGTGTGCTATTTTATATGGCTTGGTCAGAATGCCTGACTGAGAGAATGTCACTGAAGATCGCCCTGAAGGAGAAGGATAAATGTGTAGTGAGTCACGCTGATATTTGGGCAAACAGTGTTCAGGACAAAAGGACATCACCAGAGTCTTAGGACAGGCACATGGCTGTCATGTTTGAGAGAGAGTAAAGAGGCCACAGTGGTTGGAGTCCCGTGAAAAAAAGGGGAAGTTCAGTAGATGAGGTCAAAGAGCAGGACCCAAATAACAAAGGCTGTGGCCGGCGTGAGGACGTGGGCTGTGGCTTGAGCTGCAGGAGAAATAGACTCAAGATGGCTGAGTAGGTAAACACTGTGCCTCTGTTCTTCCATGAACACATTAAAATTACAATTAAATCATAGAACAATCAACGAGGAGAATCATCCGACGTCTAGCCAAACATAAGTTCTATGAAGAAACCATGTTGAGACTGGTAGGAAGGGCAGAGATGCAGAATGGGTCCCAAACCTCCACACGGCAGTTGAGAATCCAGAGAGATATCTTGGCCAAAGTTTCCCCACCAAAGAACAAGGTTCCCAAGCCCAGTGTACTGGTGCCAGAAAGAGGGGTACCTACAACATCTGGCTATGAAAAACAGTGGGCATTCCAACCATCTGGGTGAAATGGAAGGCTGTGGGAAACGCAGGTGCCCTCTTAAACAGCCCACGCACAGACTCACTTGCTCACAGACACTCACCCTGGACCCCAGAGGAGAGACAGTGACTCAGGGGGTGTCAGAAGCATATGATGTCAAACTGAAATGTGTGGCTTTGAGGTGAGGGCTAGACGACAATCGCCATTTTCCCTATCAGGGGTCCTCCCCTCCCATGCAGGCAGCAGGCTGGTGTGGGGCCCTCTCCCACTTGGCCAAATCTGATTCTGATTGGTCTGGTGAGCTCCGATGGGACGCCACCCCACCCAACTCCCCCAATGCCAGAGGCACTTTCTCAGGGAGGAGCTAGCCCCACTAGCATTGCACTCTTTCTTGGAAAACTATCAGAGCCCAGGAGGCCCCAGGTGGGTGGCAACTGGCCTTGGTGTACTCTGAGACTTTTGCTGAGTAATTCCAGGCTCAGCACTGGCACCAAACAAGAATTTACATTAACCTGGTGACCATAGCTCTTCCCACTCTAGTGACTCCCTGAGACCCTGCCTCACCCAACTTGCATACTGCACAAGGCTCTATCAGTGACTGAACCTTAAGGGAGCTGGCAGATGGCTGCAGGACCTCCGTGTGTCCTGGTTTTTTGCAGAGTTACCCAAGGTCTGGTACTTGTGGCAGATGTCCTCAGTTCACAGTGTGGCCTCTTACACATGCCTGCAGATTTAACACAAGCAGCAAACAACTGCAGATCACTTTGTAATTCCTACCAGGTAGCCCCTGGCTGGTCACAGGCAGTAGATGACCTGGGCCTGCACCAGAGCCCCTCCCAAGAGGCCCCAGAACCAACATACTTGGAGGTTGGCATCAGACCGCAACAGAGCACTGCCCAATTAGTCCCACAAGTGACATACCCAAAGGGTGGTTGCAACAGGCACCAGAATCAGCCAGGGCACATCCCACTCAGTGAGGTAAGCCCCCTGCACAGCAGCCCATAATCTGTGGATGTGGCTAAACCCCACAGCCAGTCATCCTGAGAGTTGATCCCACCTACTGGTGTGCCAAAAACAATCAAGGCTCAACTATAACAGAAGGGGACACACAACCCACACAAGGGACAGTCCTGGAGCACCTTACTCAGGTGACCAGGGAGCCTGTGCCAGGGCCTCACAGGGTACCTACTACATAAGCCCACCTGGCCAAGACTGGGAGACATAGCAGATTTACCTTATACACAGAAACAAACACAGGGAGGCAGCCAAAATGAGGAAACAAAGAAATGTGTCCCAAATGAAAGAATGGGAGAAAACTCTAGAAAAACAACTGGAGAAACTCCAGAAAAAGAAATGAATGCAAGCAAACTACCAGAGATAAAATTCAAACAATGGTTATAAAGATGCTCAAGGAACTTAGTGAGAACTTCAACAAAGAGATAGCAAGCACAAAAAAAGACACAGAAACCATAAAAAAGAACCAGTCAGAAGTGAAGAATGTACTAGAAGGAATCACCAGCAGACTAGATGAAACCAAGGGTTGAATCAGTGATTTGGAAGACAAGGTAGCAGAGAACACCCTATCAAAACAGCAAAAAGAAAAAGAATACAAGAAAATGAGGACAGTTCAAGAGACCTCTGGAAAAATCTGAAGTGTAACAACATTTGCATCATTGGGGTACCAGAAGAAGAAGAGAGAAAGCAAGGAATTGAGAACTTATTTGAAGAAATAATGACTAAAAAGCTTTTCTAACCTAGTGAAGGAAATAGACGTACAAGTCCAGGAAATGCAGAGTGCCAATCAGGATGAACCTAAACAGGCCCACACCAAGACACATTATAATTAAAATGGCAAAGGTTAAAGACAAAGAGAGAATCCTAAAAGCAGCAAGAGAAAGGCAACCAGTAAATTTTAAGGGAGCTCCCATAAGGTTGTGAGCTCATTTCTTGAAAGAAACTTTGCAGGCCAGAAGACATTGGCACAAAGTATTCAACATTATGAAAAGCAAGGATCTACAACCAAGACTACAGCAAGGCTATAATGTAATATTGAAGGACAGATAAAGAGCTTCCCAGACAAAAAAAAGCTAAAGGAGCTCATTACCACCAAAGCAGTATTACAAGGAATGTTAGAAAGACTTAAGATGGAAAAAAAAAAATCAAAAATTATAAATAATAAAATGGTAATAGTATATATCTATCAACAATTCCTTTCAGTGTAGATGGAATAAATGCTCCAATCAAAAGACATAGGAGGGCTGAATGGATAAGAAAACAAAACCCTTATATACAAGAGACTCACTTCAGCTTGACGGACACACACAGACAAAAAGTAAAGAGATGGAGAATGTTATTTCATGAAAATGGAAAAAAAAAAAAAAAGCTGGGTAGAAATACTTTTACCGGAAAGAATAGACTTTAAAACAAAGGCTATAAGAAGGGACAATGAAGGACCCAGTAATCCCACTTCAGGGTATTTATCCAAAGAAACGCAACACGCTACTTCAAGTGGACGTGTGCATCCATATGTTCATTGCAGCGTTGTTTACAATGGCCAAGATGTGGAGGCAGCCTGGGTGTCTGTCAATGAAAGAATGGATAAAGAGGAGGTGGTACATATATACAATGGAATATTGCTCGGCCATGGAAACGAATGGGTTCTTGCCATCTGCAATGACAAGGATGGACCTGGAGGGTGTTATGCTGAGTAGAGTATCAGAGAACGACAGATGCAATATGATTTCACTTATATGTGGAATCTAAAAAACAAAATGTACAAACAAAACAGAAACAAACTCATAGATACAGAAAACATCTTGATGGTTGCCAGATGGTTGGGGGGGGGGGGGGTGAAAAGGAGGAAACAGGTTAAGAAGTACAAATTGGTTGTTACAAAGTAGTTATGGGGATGTAGGGTACAGCATAAGGAATATAGTCAATAATATTATAATAACTATGTATGGTGTCAGATGGCTACTAGATTTATTGGGGTGATAGATGGCAGGGGGTGGGGGACAGGGTGAAAAAGGTGAAGGGATTAATAAGTACAAATTGGTAGTTACCAAATAGTCATGGGGATGTAAAGTAAAGCATAGGGAATAGAGTCAATACTATGGTAATAGCTATGCATAGTGCCTGGTGAGTGCTAGACTAGTCAGGGGTTCACTTCTTAAATTATATAAATATCTAACCACTATGCTGTACCTCTGAAATTAATATAAAATAATATTGAATGTCAACTGTAGTTGAAAAATTTAAAAAGGGGGGAAAGGTAAAGAGGAATAAGGTCCAAATTTCCATGTATAAAACAAATAAGTCATGGGGATGTGATGTACAGCATAGGGAATATAATCAATAATATTGTGATAATGTGGTACAGTATCAGACGGTTGCTGGACTTATCATGATGATCACTTCTTTAGGTATATAAATGTTGAATAGCTATGGTGTACACCTGAAACTAATATAATATTGTGTTAGCTATATTTTTAATAAAAACCTTTTTTAAAAAAGAAATAAATAAGGTTTTCAGCAGAGGAGAGACATGACATGATCACGCTTTAACAGGCTCTCCTTGCTGCTGTGTTGCAAATAGACTACTGGGGGCAAAGGCAGAAGCAGGAAGACCAGTCAGCAGGTATAGTCGTCCGTCACAGCTGCCATCACAAAATACCATAGACTGGGTGGCTTAACTAACAGAAATTTATTTCCTCACAGTTCCATAGGCTAGAAGTTCAAGATCAAGGTGTTGGTAAGTTGGTTCCTCTTGAGACCTCTCTCATTGGCTTGCAGAGGTGGCTACCTTTTCTTTGTGCCCTCATGTGGCCTTTCTTCTGCCAGGACACATCCCTCGCATCTATCCTCTTCTTATAAGGATACCAGTCATATTGGATTATGACCTCATTTAACTTTAATTTAACCTTTTTAAAGACCCTATCTCCAAATACAGTCACATGGGGAAGCGGGGCAGGACTTCAACATATGTATTTTGGAAGGATACAATTCCATGCATAATAGGAAGTGACTGAAATAGTATCAACAAAAGATGACCATGCTTGGCCTGCAGTCACACTAGTGCAGATGGTGAGAAGAAGCTGGATTCAGGCTCCTTTTCTGAAAGTTGAATTAGATGGGACCATGTTTGTACCAGTTTTCATGAGCATCAAGAATGAGTGGAAGGAAGACAGAAAACTGTAAACACTGGAAAGAAGATAGAGATAAGTCTAGGGGGATGGTTATGTTTCTCTTTGAACTCTGGTTTTTAGCTTCTTAGAATAAGGCTGTAGTTTTTCAAATTTAAAAGTTTAATTAAGAAATAAGAAAGATATTTTGTTAGCTTTTTATTGAAATATTACGTATGTTCAGGGAAGTGCACAAAGCTTAAATGTACAGCTCAACAAATTTTTACAAATGTACACTCTCATGTAATCACCCAGATCAAGATACAGAACATTTCTGGTTAACCAGAAGATTTCCTCATGCCCTCTCCCTAAAGGTAACCTGTATCTTGACTCTACCACCATGGATTAGTTTTGTGAACTTTATACAAATGGAATCAAAATATATGTATTTTTTTTATATGTCTTACTCCTTTCACTCAAGATTATACACATAAGCTTCATCCATATTGTCACATGCAGCTGAAGTTCATTTATTTTCATGGCTGGGTTAGTATTCCATTGTATAGGTCCAATACAATTTACTTATCTATTCTACTCCAGATGGAGATTTGAGTTGTTTTCACGTTTCAACCATTATAAATATAGTTGCAATAAACATTGTTTAGTTGGGTTTATGTACATATCTTTTGTTGGGCATATGTACTCATTAGGAAAAGCATTTCTTTTCTCAGGAAATAAGAGATAGTTCTCTCATTAGTCTATTTTCCTTTTTCTATGTATCATTTTGTTAAAACAAACATTTTAGGACACTTCAGACATGATCGTGCCTACGGATGCTCTGGTACTTGCTCAGGAGAGCCCACTGTTAAGTTTTCAAGAATTTTCAAACTCATTGCTAAACACAGACACTGTTAAAAGTTAATTTATATAAATTTCAATTAATTCCAAAAATATTGAAAGAGGAAAGGACACGTTCAGATTCATTCTATGAGGCCAATATTACCCTAATATGGAAGTCAAACACACTACAAGAAAAGAAAACTACAGACCAATATCCCTAGTGAATATAGGCACAAAAATCCTCAACAATATACTAGCAAAGAGAATTCAACAGCACATTAAAAGGATTATACACCATGATGAAGTGGAATTTATCCTATAATGCAAGTATGTTTCAACATAAGAAAAATCAATTAATGTGCTACACCACATTAACATGATCATCTGTATTGATGCAAAACAAGCCTTTGATAAAATTCAACACTTTCATGATAGACACTCCATAAAAGGAAACAACCTCAACATAATGAAAGCCATTTATGAAAAGCCCACAGTAAACATCACATTCAATGGTAAAAGATCAAAAGCTTTTCCTGTAAGATCAGGAACAAGATACAGATGCTCACTTTCACCACTTCTATTCAACATAGTGCTGCAAGTCGTAGCCAGAGCAATTAAGCAAGAAAAATAAATAAAAGCATCTAAATTGGAAAGAAGTAAAATTATCTCTGTTCACAGATGGCATAATCTTACATATTCAAAACTCTGAAGATTACACACACACACACACACACACACACACACACACACACACACAACCTGTTCAGACTAATAAATGAATTCAGCAAAGTAGCAGGATACAAAATCAAAACACAAAAATCAGTTGTGTTTCTACATGCCAAAAAAGAATAATCCAAAAAAGACATTAAGAAAGTAATTTCATTTCCAATAGCATCTAAAAGAATAAAGCTCTTAGGAAAAATTTACTAAAGGAGGTGAAAGACTTGTACACTGAACACTACAAAATGTTGCTGAAAGAAATTTAAAAGGACACAAGTGATTGGAAAGACATCCTGTGCTCATGTACTGGAAAACTTAAGATTGTTAAGATGTCAATACCACCTGAAACAATCTGTAAATTTGATATTATCCCTGTCAAAATGTCAATGTCATTTTTTGCAGAAATAGAAAAATCCATGCTAAAATTCAAACTCAAATTATCCCAAATAGCTAAAATGATCTTGAAAAAGAACAAAGTTGGAGGTCTCATATGTTCTGATTTCAAACTTATTTCAAAGGTACAATAATTAAAACAGTGTATCAGTGGCATAAAGACAGACATATAGACCAACGTAATAAAATAAAAAGCCCACAAATAAATCCTTGTATATATGGTCTAATAATTTTTTTATAATGGTGCCAAGACAATTCCATGGGGAAAAAGACAGTTTTTTCAACAAATGATGTTGAGAAAAGTGGATATCCACATGCAAAAGAATAAAGTTGGATCATTACCTTATAACATATACAAAAATTAACTCAACATGAATCAAAGACCTTAACCAAAAACCTAAAGCTATAAAAACCTTAGAAGAAAACATAAGGGAAAACGCTCCAGGCAAATTTTGGCAATGATGGCAAATTTTATATTGTGCGTATTTTACCACAATATAAAAAATTCAATAAATTAGATAAAAAACAGAGGTAATAAATATTCAAAATTCATCATTTCTTAATTATTTTACTACATTTTATTATTGTCTATGCTCTCAAGGCTATCTATATTTTTTGTATTCATATGGTGGAAATGGTATATAATGGTATACCACCACACATATTTTCTCAACGTCATGTTCAATGAGACCACTTGGTAGCTTGAAATCAGCCATGGTGGGCATATTTACCCTTGGGAAATTAGCAAATACTACAATTTGGGGCTTGATTTGATTGATGTTTTTGTTGATTGTCTAGACTTAAGAAAATGACAGGAAAAAAACTGTCACATTGTCAGAAGCAAAGAAAATTGAGGAAATATTTTTTCAGTGTTCAAGAGGTATTATTCAATTCAGCAAATAAGTCACTCATATCATTGATGAACAGATAAATGGCATTCCAACATACAGCTTCATTATTTCACTTTCATCTTATTTGTTTATATAAAGGAAATACAAATCAACATTCATAATGGAACCACATTTGTTCATTAGTTGTAACCTTAGACTGCATAAGAGTTTAACAAAAATCAATGAAGCCATTCTGTGAGAATTAATTGCCTATATGGAATTTATAACTAAAATTATAAATATTAATAAATTTTATTATTATTTGTAAATTGTGTGTGACACATCCTTTATATCAGTAAAGTTTATAATAAAGTCTTTATGTATACAAACTTTTTTCAGAAAGCTGATTGCTAATCATTTACTAGCCCACCCTAATCACACTTATGCTGTGATGTGGACTGGGATTAGGTCTGCGACTGACCCATTTTGTCTTTCAGTGGGGTCTCTCTTTCTCTCTCTCTCTCTCTCTCAGATTCAGAAGCTACTAACCTATAGAAAATATGCATAACTACTATGACCACAAATGTTGCTGGGTTTTCTGGTGTCGAGAGGCACAGGAGTTCCTGGCTATTGTGCCCTAAATCACCTTGCCTTGTTACCTTCCCCTGCACCTTTCACGTGATGATGGCCAGAGGCAGGGAAGGACAGTGCTGTTACCCCAGGGCTGGTAGGTTTACCTATGCCAGGCTGGACAAGTAGTCACGCCTATTGAAACAACTCACTTTTCTGCACTAGTAAACACATGCCCCACATCACCATTCCCCTCACTAATAGTTTTCTCCATAGCATTTAGCCCTTTCAGTTTATTTTATTGTTTATTGTCTCCTCACTAAAATGTAAGCTCCACGTGGGCAGGAACATCTCTCTTTGGTTCACAGCCAATCTCAAGTGTCTAGAAAGTGCCTGGCACTCAACAAATAGACATTCAGTAAATAGGCACTCCATGATCATCGAATAAAACTTCAAGTTCTTGACCTCTAGTACCCCCAGCCCCCCCTGAGCATACACCCTGCTGGTTCATGAATGCTTATAACACCATGCTGAACACATTGAACACAGCACATGCGCTGATGACAGTGAGAACTAGCCTGCTGGGAGCTACTCAGAGGGGGACCCGTCCAACACTTGCAAACCCTGAGCTGGGCCAGTTCAGAGATATGCTCTGCAGGAAGATCCTCACTGCAGGAGACACTTTCATTGCAAAACTCTTTTAAAAATGATTTTTGAAGAACGGATACAGGAATTTAAAAAATCAACCATTGTCCTTTGGGTGCCATGTATGAAAACCAAGACTTTTCTCTATTTGTTTTTCTGTGTGTAGTTTCAGATCAACAGATCAAGTTCATTATTACCACTCAAGAAGGTGCCATTGGTCAAAAGAGCAATCATGTCTTTTTCCTAGTTACTGAGCCCGCTGAGCATACACCTGCTGATTTGCAAATGCCAAATAATATTGACCCTGTTTATTTCTACACTTGGATTCCAACAGCTAGACATAATGACAGCAGTTTTTGAAAATATGTGGACACCATGTAATTAAACTTTATGTATAAAAATTCTGAAGAAAATAAAGATGTTAAATTTCTAAATTTATAGGAGATTAAATGGAAAACCAAATGGAAAACCAACATATTATAGTAGCTGAAAACAGCCCATGGGTTTTATTAGGCAGTCATAATGTTCTTGAATTTGAGCCAAAGCAATTGTACATAAGCCATCCTTGTATATCTGCCTTCATACCCAGAATTTATTTCCTTCAAGCTGAAGAACATTAAGATGGAGATGACACTTTTAACAGCAAACAGATGAGCAGTTGAATCCTATTCAAACTGAACTACAACCAGTAGACTCTTTTAAACAGTGCATTACATCACAGTTACAACAGCCCTTCAAGGAATTTGCCACTTTGTATTTTAGATTTTAGAGGCCTTAAGCAAAATTAAGAAGAAAATTATCCTTTGGGAGACTCACCACCACCATAAAGTTTTTCTGCGTGTCTTTTTACCCAACATTCTATTTGTCTCTCTGTTTCAGCACTTCCCATGGGAACATATACACCTAAGCCTTCCCCACACCCCATCAGTAAGTAGGTGTTCCCTGCTCCCTTGCCTGCTTCTCCCGGTAACAGCTAGTGAATGTCATCTCTGAACCTAGACTAACAAAAATGATGTGTTGAATATTATCCTCCTTTGGCCACACATCGGTGCTTTTAAGACAGCGGCTCCAGAGCGACTAAGCAACCCCAGAGAAAGCTCCTTAATGGTGGAATTCCCCACGCTTGATGGGGTTGTGGGTAAGGGATTGGGAACACTGGCTCCACCAAAGCTGGGCAGCTGCCTTTTCAAGCAGTGATGAATAGCAGGGCAGTTCTGTTTGATAGAGGCTGGAAGGTTTGACTGAGGGGTAGAGAAGGCTGGAGAAGGAAAAGAGGGCACTGGCTTTTCAATTTCCTGCTAGAATTCATTTGAAACAGTCTAATTAACCAAAAAGCATTTGCTATTCCAGTAGCTCCTTGGAGCACACCAAAGATGAAGATGCCCTTCCCAAATACTTGATCAGCCACTACTGTGTGGGAAGTGGAAATCTAGACAGCCTTGTCTGCAAGGACTGTAATTTCTCCCGAACACATTCTCTGAGCAGTTTTCAAGTTCAGTAAGTTTGCAGCCTCCCCCTTTAAAATTCGTGCATTGCAGGCAAAGTTGCGGTAGCCTACTTTTTCATAATTCTTGATCAATAGGCTAAAAAATGAATCAGTCCTGTTTGCCTGCAGCTTTCGAAGTTGTGGCTTGTTAGCAAGTGTGTGGCACAAAGCCAGTTCAGCCTCAACCAAAGGCAGATAAAGCCGCAGAGAGCAGATCTGGTCGTGTTCCCACATTGGTCCAAATAGACACTGCCCTTGTGGTGGTTGTCTGAGTGCTGAGCAGCATGCGACATCAAGGTGAAGTCTAATGTCTGGGGATGTTCATGGCCAACTCTGTCCTTGGACTCGTTCTTCCTTCGGCCCCTGCCGCAATTCTAGCACCAGGGACACAGGCTAGAACTTTCATACCTTTCAAATGCATGAAACAGGACATTAGGAATCCTCCCTCATAGGAATATCCAACTGATGTACTGTGCTCATTTCACAAGTGAGGAAACGGAGACTGGCTGAGAGAACATGGTGCTGATGACCATGACCCCTAATGGTGGACTCCCAGGGAGGCAGCTGCCAGCCACGGAGTCCTAACTAACCAGGCTCCACATCTGCCCCAGGTCCTCAGGTCCTTCCTCAGCCTCTGCTCCCAGCCACCCTCCTGCACACAAAAAACCTTATTTATCTACTTTTGAGGTCTTTATTAACCATCTCATTCGACCTGTCCCTAGACACTCTCTTTTGTTCCTCAGCTCCTGCCCTGAAGCTTCAGGCCAGCTCCAGCCACTGTGACCCAGCCCAGGCCAAAGCCCTAGGCTCTGATAACTTTCTAGAGAGAAAATAATTACTGTGAGAGGTAGATAAAATTGTGGGCTTCTTGAATGTGGTCCTGGAATCCTGATTTTGCTCAACCACCTTAAAATGAAATGGGGGAAAAAAATCTCTCAGAGAACTGGACTTTGCCAAGAAGTATAACAACCATCACTGAAATGGGCCCACTGCTTGTTTGACTTCCCCACCAGCTTAGAATTCCCCACTTAGCTGGTGCCATCTCTTCTCTTTAATTTTATTATAATTTTAATTCAGGGTGTTGGATCAAATAAATAATGTAAAGTTTTGTAAATTCAGGTTGGTACATTACT
This sequence comes from Rhinolophus sinicus, assembly GCF_057876585.1. Classification (NCBI taxonomy): domain Eukaryota; kingdom Metazoa; phylum Chordata; class Mammalia; order Chiroptera; family Rhinolophidae; genus Rhinolophus; species Rhinolophus sinicus. The sequence goes on from NC_142501.1 coordinate 132,986,753, forward strand.
CTGTGTGATGTTGGCATTCCTGTATACAGAAGCGCTCAGCACCACAGCCAGGGAGTAAAGCGCAACGACGTTCTTAAAAGATTTGCTGTCAGGAAGCACATAAATCAGTTATGATGATCCAAGTAAGGTTATATTGTTGGGAGGTTTGTGTCTTTAATGTTACTTTTGGGACTTTTTAAACTGATAACTGGAGAACTCTAAGAAATACTTTAGCTAAAACAGGAAAACTAAAGATGGCAAGAAAGTTCTTACAGGTAGATGACCTTAGTTTAAACATCTGGCTGCCTCATAATGACCCTGAGAGTCTACTTTCCATTTTGCAGGTGTCTGAATTAAAATGGACGATTGGGATAAGAGGCCAAACATTTGGAGGTAACTGTGAATCTGTAATTTTGGGGGAATACGTCCCTAAAATACTGGCCCTGAAATAGAGCCCCACATTGCTCTAGCCATTCTAATAAAACAGACATTAGAGTGCCATGTCACTTATTCAGACAAATGAGCTTATTCCTAGAATCTTGGAGTGAAACATAAGTCATATTAGTAATCATTTACTACCCATTCATTTAACAAAATTTTGTGTCCCTATTATCAGTGAACAAGAGCATGAACAAAGTACACAGAAATCTATTAATTAGAGGGAATTAATGAGGGAAACAGATATAAAAAAAATCACATAATATATAGTTGCAAAATATGATAAGGGCTGCCAAAAAAAGTAAAAGGTATTTCCAGTCAAGATGGCAGAGTAGGTAAATGCTGTGCGAACCTCCTCTCAGGACCACACCAATTACAACTAAACCCAGAACAACCATCATTGAGAATCGCCTGAAGTCTAGCTGAATCAAAACCCTACAACTATGAGCATACAGAAGCCACCTCAAGGCTGGTAGGAGGGGCAGATACACGGAATGGGCTGGTCCCACAGCTGCATGTGAACATTAAAAATCAGGAGGGATATTTTGGCTGCAGAGGCTCCCCCCGAGGATCCAGGGGTCACAGCCCAGGGTTTCAGTGCTAGGGAGAAGAGTCCCCATATCTTCTGTCCATAAAAAACAGTGGATATTGTGACTGAGTGAGATGGAGGACGCTGCACTCCCAGCCGCTGCTCTTAAAGGGCCCGCACATGGACTTACCTGGTGACGGACTCAATCCCTCTATCCTCCAGCGCTGAGACAGCATCTCGAAAGGTGCCAGGGACAGACAGGGAGGAACCAAATTGCCTACCTTAAGGTTGAGGGATGGAGGGGCAACTTTCTCCTGAATGGAGGAGGCGGTGGAAGCCATTGTTTCTTTGTTGAGCCCTCCCCCTTCCTGCGTGCAGACGCACATACGCGCACTCAGACGTCATATCTGAGTGTCCATCAAACTGGCTATCACCTTTAGTCTGCCCCACCCTGATTCCCTGAGACCGTGCCCCACTCAGCTTTTAGGCACACCCGAGCCGCTTCCAGTGGCTTTTCCATATAAACAGCTGGCATTGGCTTATGCTACGTACTTTCCTAAAATCTCTCAAAGGTTCAGAAAACCCAAACAAGCAGCATCTGGCTTCAGCACATCCTGTACCTTTGGCTGAATAGCCCTAAACCCAGCACTAACAGCAGCTGGCTTGGTTCACAACTTGCCCTCTCAAGGCACCTCCAAGCGCAGCGTAGATGGCAGCCTTCTCTGGATTGCTTTGTGGCACATGACAGGTGGCCCTGGGCAGGGCACAGACTGTGGTTGAACTTGGCCTGCAGGGGGTTCCTTCCCAGGAGGCCCGTGGGCTGGCAGGCCCAGTGGACAGCTTTGGACTGGGCCAGAACATCACCCAGCCGTCTTGAAGGACAACACACCCAGAGGGCAGATTGGGCAGCTACCAGAGTCCCACTAAGTGAACTCTGTTCTGTAGGGTCAGCCCCTGTACAACAGCTTTTCCACTGTAATCACAGTCTTCACAACCAATCAGCCTGAGGGTCAATTCCTCCCATTCATGTGCAAATAGCAACCAAGCCTCAACTACAACAGGAGGGCACATGTAACCCACACATGGGACACACTTGGAGCACCTGGCTCTGGTGAGCAAGGAGATTGCACCACTGGATCGCATAGGACACCTACTACATAAGGCCACTCTACTAAGACTGGGAGACATAGCAGCCCTACTAATACATAGAAACAAACACAGGGAGGCAGCCAAAATAGGGAGACAAAGAAACATGTCCCAAATAAAAGAACAAAACAGAGCTCCAGAAAAAGAACTAAACTAAATGGAGACAAGCAATCAACCAGACGCAGAGTTCCAAACACGGGTTATTAGGCTGCTCAATGATCTCAGGGAGAACTTTAACAAAGAGATAAGAAACATAAAATTGAAATAGAAAACATTAAAAAGAACCAGTTAGAAATCAAGAATACAATAACTGAAATGAAGAATACATTAGAAGGAATCAACAGTAAGTTAGATGAAGCAGAGGATAGAATCAGTGATTTAGAAGATAAAGTGGCAGAAAACACCCCATCACAATAGCAAAAAGAAAAAGTATCCGAAAAAATGAGAAGAGTTTGAGGGGCCTCTGGGACAACATCAAGCGTATCTACATTCACATCATAGGAGTACCAGAAGGAGAAGAGACAGAGCAAGGAATCAAAAACATATTTGGAGAAACAATGACAGAAAACTTCCCTAACCTGGCAAAGGAAATAGATATACAAACCCAGGAAGCACAGAGAGTCCCAAACAAGATGAAACCACACAGGCCCATACCAAGAAATATCATAATTAAAATGGCAAACGTTAAAGACAAAGAGAGAATCTTAAAAGCAGCAAGAGAAAAACAGTTAGTTGCCTACAAGGACATCCCGTAAGACTGTCTGCTGATTTCTCAATAGAAACTTTGCAGGCCAGAAGAGATTGGCAGGAAATAGTCAATGTGATGAAAAGCAAGGACCTACAACCAACATTACTCTACCCAGCAAGGCTGTCATTTACTGGAATTGGTGGACAGATAAAGAGCTTCCCAGACAAGAAAAAGCCAAAGGAGTTCATCACCACCAAAGCAGTATTACAAGGAATGTTAGAGAGACTTCTTTAAGACAAAATAATAATAACAATAATAAATATGAACAATAAAATGGCAATAACTACATAACTATTAACAATTACTTTAAGTATAAATGGATTAAGTGTTCCAATCAAAAGATAGGGTGGCTGCACAGCTAACATCATACTCAATGGGGAAAAACTAAAACCATTCCCCTTAAAATCAGGAACAAGGCAAGGCTGCCCACTTTCTCCACTTCTATTCAACATAGTGCTGGAAGTTCTAGCCACAGCAATCAGACAAGAAAAAGAAATAAAAGGCATCCAAATCGGTAAGGAGGAAGTAAAACTGTCATTATATGCAGATGATATGATACTATATTTAGAGAACCCTAAAGACTCCACCAAGAAACTATTAGAGCTGATAGATGAATTTAGTAAAGTAGCAGGATACAAAATTAATATTCAGAAATCAGTTGCATTTGTATATACCAATAATAAAACATCAGAAGGAGAAATTAAAAAAGCAATTCCGTTTACAATTGCTCCAAAGACTATAAAATACCTGGGAATAAATTTAACCAAAGAAGTAAAAGATCTGTACTCAGAAAATTATAAGACACTGAAGAAAGAAATGAAAGAAGATACAAATAGATGGAAACACATACCATGTTCATGGATAGGAAGAATTAATATAGTTAAAATGTCCATACTGCCTAAGGCAATATATATATTCAACGCAATTCCTATCAAACTACCAACGACATTTTTCACAGAAATAGAACATATAATCCTAAAATTTATATGGGATAACAAAAGACCCCGGATATCTTCAACAATCTTGAGAAATAAGAACAAAGTGGGAGGTATAACAATACCTGACTTCAAATTATACTACAAGGCTACAGTAATCAAAACAGCATGGTACTGGCATAAAAACAGACCCATAGATCAATGGAACAGAATAGAGAGTCCAGAAATAAATCCATGCCTATATGGCCACTTAATCTATGACAATGGAAGCAAGAATGTACGGTGGGGTAAAGACAGTCTATTCAATAAATGGTGCTGGGAAACTTGGACAGACACATGCAAAAAGATGAAGCTGGATCACCTCCTTACACCACATACAAAAATAAATTCAAAATGGCTTAAAGATTTAAATGTAAGATCTGAAACCATAAAATTCCTAGAAGAAAATATAGGAAGAAACTTCACAGACATTACCCGGAGTAAGATTTTTACTGATATATCCCCTCGCGCGAGGGAAGTAAGAGGAAAAATAAACATGTGGGATTACATCAAACTAAAAAGCTTTTTCACAGCAAAGGAAACCATCAATAAAACAAAAAGGGATCCTACTGATTGGGAAAAGATATTTGCCAATGATATATCTGATAAGGGGTTAATATCACAAATTTATAAAAAACTCACTCAACTCAACTCCAAAAAAACAAACAACCCAATTAAAAAATGGGCAGAGGACATGAAGAGACATTTTTCTAAAAAGGACACACAGATGGCAAACAGACATATGAAGAAATGTTCAACCTCACTAACCATTAGAGAAATGCAAATAAAAACCACAATGAGATACCACCTCACCCCAGTCAGGATGGCTATCATCAATAAATCAACAAACAACAAGTGCTGGCGTGGATGCGGAGAAAAGGGAACGCTGGTGCACTGTTGGTGGGAATGCAGATTGGTGCAGCCACTATGGAAAACAGTTTGGAGATATCTCAAAAATCTGAAAATGGAACTACCTTATGATCCAGCAATCCCACTCCTAGGTATCTATCCGGAGAAATCCAAAACTCCAATTCAAAAATCTTTATGCACTCCTATGTTTATTGCAGCACTATATACAATAGCCAAGACCTGGAAACAACCGAAATGCCCATCAGTAGATGACTGGATTAAGAAACTGTGGTACATTTATACAATGGAGTATTACGCAGCCATAAAGAAGAAAGAAATCTTACCATTTGCAACAACATGGATGGACCTAGAGAATATTATGTTAAGTGAAATAAGTCAGAAAGAGAAAGACAAATACCATATGATCTCACTTATATGTGGAATCTAAAGAAAAGAATAAGTGAATGAACTAATCAGAAACAGTTTTGGAAAAATGGAGGAAAAACTGAGGGTTGCTAGATGGGCAGGGGGGTGGGGATAAGGGGAAGGTGAGAGGTTTTGGGAACGTACAGAGGGATAGTGGATGGGGGGAGGGGGGTTCACACAGTGTGAGGGATATAAATGATAAATGTCTAAGTTTTGCTTTGTCTTGTGCACCTGAAACTAATTAATAAAAAAAAAAAAAAAAAAAAAAAAAAAAAAAAAAAAAGATAGGGTGGCTGAATAGATAAGAAAACAAAACCCTTACATACGCTGCCTATAAGAGACTCATTTCAGATCAAAAGACACACACAGACTGAAAGTAAAGGGATGGATGGGAAAAGATATTTCATGAAAATGGGGGGTTGGGAAACTGTAGTAGCAATACTTGTACCAGATAAAACAGACTTTAAAACAAAGTCTATAACAAGTGACAAAGAAGGACCCAGTAATCCCACTTCTGGGTAATTATCCACAGAAACCCAAAATGCTTTTAATACTTCGAGGAGACGTGTGCATTCATATGTCCATTGCAGCATTGTTTACAATGGCCAAGATGTGGAGGTAGCCTGGGTGTCTGTTGATCGAACAATGGATAAAGAGGAGGTGGTACATGTATACAATGGAATATTGCTCGGCCATGGAAGGGAATGGGTTCTTGCCATCTGCAGTGGCATGGGTGTTCCTGGAGTGTACTGGGCTGAGTGGAGTATGTCAGGCAGAGAAAGACAGATGCAATGTGATTTCACTTATATGTGGAATCTAAAGAGCAAAATAAACAAACGAAACAGAAACAAACTCACAGATACAGAGAACATTTTGATGGTTGCCAGGCAAGAAGGAGGTTGGAAATGAGTAAAAAAGGGGAAGGGATTAAGAAGTAGAAATTGGTTGTTACAAAGTAGTCATGGGGATGTAGGATATAACATAAGGAATATAGTCAATAATATTGTAATAACTTTGTATGGTGTCAGATGAGTACTAGATTACTAGATTTATTGGAGAGATAGATGGGAGGGGGTTGGGGCATAGGGTGAAAAAGATGAAGGCATTAAGAAGTATACACTGGTAGTTACAAAATAGTCATGGGGATGTAAAATAAAGCATAGGGAATATAGTCAATAATATGGTAATAACTATCTGTAGGGCCAGGTGAGTACTAGACTAGTCAGGGGGATCACTCCTCAAATTATATAAATGTTTAACCACTATTCTATACACCTGAAATTAATATAAAATAATATTGAATGTCAACTGGGGAATAAATTTCCAGGTATAAAACATAAGTCATGAGGATGTCATGTACAGCATAGGAAATATAGTCAGTAATATTATGATGGCATAGTACGGTGTCAGAAGGTTGCTGGATTTATGGTGGTCATTTCTTTAGGTAGATAATTATTGACTAACTATTGTGTACACCTGAAACTAATATAACATTTATGTTAGCTATATTTTAATAAAAAACCTTTAAAAAAAAAAGAAAAAGAAAAAGGTATGCTGAGAGATTACATGGGGATTGAATGTGGGGAGTGGCAGAGGAGTTAGGGAGAGTTCTCTGACACTTAAAGTGAGACTTAAAGGATGAACAACCAATTGCCTGCAAAGTGTGGAGAAGAGAGTCCTGGGCATAGGGAGCCTCATGTGCGAAGGCCTCAAGGAGGGGAGGGTTTCTGAGTTGAAGAGCCAGGAGGAGGCTGATGTGGCTCGAGCATGGTTCACACAGGGAAAGTGGCTCAAAGAGAGGCTGCAGACGCAGGAATAGAATGCATTCCGTCCTTGAAACACTGGTGAAAGTTTGGTGTTTTAAATCAAAGGTTTAAGGGGTGTGACATGATTAGATTTGTTTCCTAAGTAGTTCTTCTGGTTGTGTTATAAAGACGATAGTGATACAGCCAGGAGAAGAGACCAGGTTAGCTCTGTTAGAATGCCAATGCAATAGTCCAGGCAAGAAATGGTTTCTTGGACACCAATGGTGGCAGTGGAAATGGAGTACGGTTGTCTGGTATAAGGGGATTTTGGAAGTGGAACCAGTAGGACTTGTTAATGTACAGGATATGGGGAGAGGAAAATGTTAAGAGCAACTCCAGTATTGATGTCGTGAGAAATAGAAAACACCAGAAGGGAACAGAGTGCAGGGCGAGTGAGGTAGAGAGACAAGGGCAAAATTTGGGACATGTTTAGTTTGAAATGTGTGAGACAGCCAAGGACAGATGTGAAGGAGACGGCTGGCTGTGTGGGCCTGGAGCTCAAAGAAGAGGAACTGGGGACACATATTTTGGGCCTTGACAGAGTGTTGATGGCATTTGAAGCTGAGGAAGCAGATAAATTACTGAGGGGTGAGGGTGCAGTAAGAAGAAAAGATGGTCTGCAGTTGAGCTCTGAGAAGCTGCCCACAGACAACAAGCTGTCTCTGTGAAGAGACAGAGACTGCTGCCTCGGACATGGAGGGAGGGAGGCTGAGGGAGAGAATAAATGAGAGAGGAACACCTCTGCTGATTGACGCTGAGGAGTCATTCAAGAGGAGCCTGGAAAGGATCCATTCCATTTAGCCATGTGGTGGTCCCAGGTAACCTTACTGGGGCAGTGTCTGTGGTGTGGCTGGTGTATACAGTAGGAGGAAATGGGGCAGCAGCCTTCGGAGACGTATGTTTGTACCAGGAAGGAAGGGGGAGGGATGCCAGAGTCTTTAAAGGGTAGGAGATAATACAGCACGTTTGCAATGCTGAGCGACTCCTCAAAGATGCACTTAAGCCTTGGAAGAGAGCTTGGCTTAGAAAGCCTGGTCTAATCCCAGCCCTGTCATTAGGCAATGTGTGACATCCTAGCAACGAGGATGGAATCTGATGAAAGCGCCATTGTGCTGGGCTTTAGTGCTGTAACAGGTGCTCTGGTCACCAAGGCCTTGGCCCCACATTTGACTTGTACTTCCTTTCACCTCCCCACCCCCCACTACTCATCCCCTCACCCCTCACCTCCCCATCCATCAGCTGCCAAACTCTGTCAATTCCATTTGCAAGGTGCCTCTGGAATGTGTTCCCCCTTCCCCAGCCCCTGATGTCATCTGTGCCTAGGTAATGTAAGCGCCTGGATGGGCCTCCAGGCCTCTCATCTCTCCCCAGGCAATCGGAGCTCCCTGCACTAAAGTCAGCTCTGATCAACATCCCAGGATCCGATTTAAAATATACCTGTTTGGCTGAATTTCTCGAATCCTGACTCTATAGGATGTCACATGGTGACGTAGAAAATGAGATCTTACAAGAAACTGTTGAAATATGTGTTCCAAGAAAGAAAGATTCTAAAGTATATTCTTGAAGTCTTAAGAAGAGAATCTGAATTCATTTCCATCTTACCAACTTCTTTTTCTTTAAACAAGTAACTAGATATTTCCCCTTGCACTGTATTTCCATTTCTTTTTCTGCCTTTTCTTTAACACGAATATTAAGCCTTGGATGAGAGCTTGGTTTATAAAGCCTGGTCTAATCTCAGCCCTGTGATTACATGATGTGTGGCATCCTGGTGAGGAGGACCCAGAACAAACAGAGGTCATCCCATGATGGAGGCCCTGATGGCCATTTGTTTGCTGTTAGAGCCAACCAGCTGACTCTAAGAGCTCTCAGGGAGAGGAGCCAGGTCCCTCACGACCTCCCCAGGGTGTACAGGAAGGCAAAGGAGCTACTGAAGCCAAAGCTGACAGATCACTTCAACTATCCAGGTTAGCCACAAATTAAACATTTTGGCGGCTAGAGGAGCCTTCTCCTAACAAAATATATAGGTAGGAACAAATGTTTTAATAAAATATTAAGTTAAACAGACCAATTTCAATTACCAAGAAATTGGCCCTCAAACTTTCAAAATGCTCTGCTATTGAAACACATACCAAGGTCTGACAATTAAGTTCACAAAATCATCCTAGAAAAAGTGCTACATACCTCGTGCTGAATACCACTATGGTCACCTTCAAAGTATGGTGACGCCAGTGCCTAGTCCATCCTTCAAAGCAATTTTGGAACTTTTTCTGGAATGGCCATCAGAGCTGCCGTCATATTACCCTTGATGTCCCGAATGTCATCAAAATGTCTTCCTTTCAATATTTCCTTTATCTTTGGGTAAAGAAGTCATTGGTGGCCAGATCAGGTGAGTTGGGAGGGTGTTCCAATAGAGTTATTTGTTTCCTGACTAAAAACTCCCTCACAAACAGTGCCGTGTAAGCTGGTACATTGTCATGATGCAAGAGCCATGAATTGTTGGCAAAAAGTTCAGGTCGTGTAATTTTTTCATGCAGCCTTTTTAACACTTCCGAATAGTAAAGTTGGTTACCTGTTTGTCCACTTGGTACAAATTCATACTGAAGAATCCCTCTGATGTCAAAAAAAGGTTAGCAACATGGTTGCAAGAAGTTCCCGAACTTAATTGTCAGGACCCGTACTTCTTCCAACCTAGATATAGGCCTGACAGCGAGCTGCACATGTCTGTGGAAGGATGCAAACAAATGCAGGGAGGTCAGGCACCGGGCGGGCGGGCAGCCGCAGCCTGTGGAAGTCCCTGTCAATGGGGAGAGAACTCAGTCTCCTTCTGGATCATCCAGGAAGAGGCGGGGCTGTACTGGGACTTAATTAAATTTGTGGTCTAGAGACACTTTCAAAGATTTAGCTGTATGCTGTTTTTCATTTTCAGGGCTTTGGCAACTCACCCAGAATTGTACGGAAAACAGGGGTTACCCCACAGAGCATTCATTCCCAATGGCCTCGCCAATGCCTGGGGCTTGTCCTGGATAACGCGTTCAGCATGACTTATGACACTGTCATTCACACCCTGCAGTCTTCTTTAAAATTAAATTCAAAAGATAATTTTCCATATAATTCAAATTATTATTTAAGTAACAAACACTTGATTACAAAGTAGGTATTAGAGCAGTTAGCAATAGCAGTGCCATCAAGAAGTATGAAAAGACTTCAGAAGCCTGAGCTGATGTATGGCTACTTAGGGATGTGAATGACGACCATCCTGCCATGAAGAAATGTGGGCGTGACTGGTGAGAGTAGCTGTAATAATATGTTATGATTTAATAACTGCTTCTCCCTTCATAAAAAGGTTTAAATGAATTAATTTTTAAGGTTGTATTATACATATCTCTGTGTGTATAGATAAATAATAGATAGATAGATAGATAGATAGATAGATAGATAGATAGATAGATAGATAGATGATAGATAGATAGCTAAAAGTAAATTTGATTTTCCTAAAAAGTATTCTCTCACTTGGTTGTTCTTGGATAATATAACAAACCGGTTGAGTTAATTTTTCTTTGAGAGAAATATGTAAATTCTATATTGATATGAAGGAACATATAGACAAGATTTAAAAAAAATATTCTATTAAAGTTTTTACCTCTGGAAATGAGTATGAGGAGGAGGTTTCATGTTTTTCTTTATATATTTCTTTATTTCCTTCTATAGTTTGATTTTTTTTTTGTCTCAAGCATGTATTTGAAAATGACATTGTATATTTTGAAATGGAAATGGTATTTTGAAAATAACATTATATATTTCTCTTGTAAATTGTGGTCATGTGACATTGGAGTGAAGGACAGAAAAAGTGAAGAGAAATGAGCGAGAAAAGAGAAAATACAAAGTAAAAATTAGGTTGATAGTGGATTGTTTGAGCAATTTTAAAGAACAACTTTTAAGCATCCTAAAACAATTTGGAAATAGTCAGCTATTAATTATCCTTCACAATTATTTAGACTTAATTTCTATAGTACCATTTCTGGGCTACTTTACTTTTAGTAATTTTGTCCAGATATATGAAAAAAAATTATAACTCATATTGTTCTTATGCTTAATTGAATTTAAAAGTCGGATTGGTGTGTGCAGAATTCTGAACTCACTGAACCACAGCCTAAAATTGTTGAGGAGGATGTGAAACTAGAGCTGCTAGAGCCATCTTGCTGCTATCTGGGGTTTGAAAATGAAGCCAACATGGCTTCTTCATTGGCTGACATCATTTAAGGCTATGAATCAACTCAGAATGGATATTTCTGTTATTTAAGTCAATTACCACCACTCCCTTTCATGTGGTGCTTAAATAAATAAATAGTTCAGTTATCCCATTGCCAAAAAAATCTCTTAAATTGCTGACTTTGAAATGAATGGTTCCATATAATTTTGTGTAACATTTATGGTGTTCCTTGAAGAGTTAAAATGTCTAGACATCCTCCAAGCACTACCACTTTCCTCCTCCCAGGAATGACCTTGTGTTGCCCTCTTGCTCTCTCACTCTGAATGAGTCATCTCTAACTACCTCCGGCTCTCAGTGCAAGGACCACCCCACTCTTTCTTCTTGGACATAGACAAGGAGCTTGAAAATCATAAGCTGCTTCTAGGTGCTGATGTCCTGGGGCCATCATGAGAAAGATGGTAAATAATTTACACTCATGTCACCCCTACCTATGCCTATAGCAGATATTACTAATAAATCATAACTTTCTTCTCCATTGAACTTAGTAATTCTTAATTTAGTGCTCCAAGAAGCCATTACCAATTAATCACAGAGAACATGAAAAAGAAAACTTATTGTCTGCCCTTCATTTGATTTAGATTCCCACCACATGATGCCCCAGACACTCACTCCTCAGCTTAGTGCTTTACCCTTTGTGACATGATCTAAGACCTTAACTGTGTAACTCACTCTACCTACTAGTCCAACCTTCCATTTATCAAGAAGAGTTTTCTGGGATTGACATCTCCATCCCCGCCATCCCTTCAGTAGCCCTAGGAAATCTTTTCTCATGTTGCCCTACCCATCAGAGAAGCAATGTTGTTAGAGCTCACTCCATATATACGAGGTTGGACAATTAAGTTTGCGAACTTATTGCAACAATGCTGCTAACTTTTTTCATATCAGAGGGATTATTCATTATGAATTTGTACCAACTGTTCAAATAGTTAACAAAGTTTACTATTTGGAAGTGTTAAAAAGGCTACTTGGAAAAGTTAGATGACCTGAACTTTTCGCCAACGATTCATGGCTCTTGTATTACAACAATGCACCAGCTCAGACGACACTGTCTGTGAGGGAGTTTTTAGTCAGTCAACAAATAACTGTATTGGAACACCCTCCCAACTCACCTGATCTGGCCACCAATGACTTCTTTCTTTACCCAGAGATAAAGGAAAGATTGAAAGGAAGACATTTTGATGACATTCGGGACATCAAGGGTAATATGACGACAGCTCTGAGGGCCATTCCAGAAAAAGAGTTCCAAAATTGCTTTGAAGTGTGGACTAGGTGCTGGAGTCAGGGCATAGCTTCCCAAGGGGAGTACTTTAAATATGACTGTAGTGATATCCAGCAATGAGGTGTGTAGCACTTTTTCTAGGATGAGTTCGCGAACTTAATTATCAGACCTCGTATTCCAACCTTGTTCTAGTATGCTTCCTTTACTGGAAGCTAGAACAGGAAAGGGTCCCTCACAAGCTCCGTAACAGCTAGAGTTTTAGATGAGATTTAGGTTCTGCTAATTAGATGCAGTCATGCAAAACTCGAATTTAGAATAGAGTTATGTGAGGATAGAGGCAGGGCACAAGACCTCCAAATGCTGGTGCACATGGTAGCCCAGCCAGGTGGTTTTGGTGCAAGCCACTCCAGAGGAGCGTTTCCAGTTCTGCAGGTGGCTTCCTTATGTGACAAGAACAATGGCTCCCCTGGCACCCCCTCCTGAAATGTGGCCTTGAGAGCTAGAAGCTCAGCATAGAGCCTGCTACTTTAGGCATCCCCACAATGCCTCTTTCAGTCATCTAATGCTCTATGATAAATCCCTTCCTGCTTAAACTACTCTGAACACGACAGATATAGGGTGCAGTCATGGGGTACTTCCCAACCATCTTCCTGTTGGTTCTTCCATCTGACAGGCTTCCACTCTCTGAAATTATTGGGCTAAAAAGAGTGGGCCACACCAGAGAGTTTAGTTACCACAGATAAGAAAGGAAATATGGTAAGTTTTTAGCAGCCATTAGCAGGAAGATATATTTAATACAGAGGAACACAGAAGGCTACTTAAATAACATATTTTTATTATTAAAGAGAATTGTTTCTTTTTAGAATGAGAGAACTCATTTCCAGCATAGGGAGTAAATTATAATGATAATTGTAACCTCAAACTGCCACAAGAATACCTTTCATACTTGCTAAATATTTATTGAGAAATTTTTTTCCACTATTTTCTCACCAAAATATGACCATTACTATCCACCAAGTCTTAGCCAGAAGATGCTAAAAGACACACGATCAGTATTTAAAAAGATTGTCCTCAGGAATTTTCAAAGACAATTGTTCTTAACTCCATAAGAGAACTTCAGCACAACAAATATCCATGGGTAGGAAGGCAATGCTATGGATGAGTTTAACAAGGAGAGAGATGTTTTTCTTCTGATAAAAATAAAAAGAGGAGAGAAAGAGAGAGAAAAAAGAGTATCTTTACAGTGGAGAAACCTGATAAACACCAGCTACCTCATGCCAGAGGATCAAGGTCAACATCAACACTGGTCATCCATGTCGCTAGTGTCTACCCTTGACATGATGCGATGAGTATGGCACTTTACCTTCCTCCTCAAAACCTATAACCCCAGTTTGGTCATAAGAACAACATCAGACAAACCCCAATAGAGGGAGCATTCTACAAAACACCAGATCACCACTCCTCAAAACTGTCCAGGTCATGAACAAGGAAAGTCCGAGACACTCACCAGGAGAAGCTCCGGGAGACATGACAATATAATATTACAGTATCCTGATGGGACTAGAAGAGAAAACAAGACATCAGTTTAAAAATAAGGGAATCTGAATGAAGTGTGGATTTTATCTTATAATAATGTATTGATATCAGTTTATCATTTGTGAAAAATATACTAATATAAAATGTTATAACAGAGGAAACTAAGCAAAGGGTATATGAAACTCTCTGTACTATCCTGGCAATAATTCTATAAATCTAAAACTTTCTAAATAAAAAGTTTATTGAGGAAAAAAAGAGATTTTCAGTTATTGTCATAAAAGGAAACGAATCAAAAACGCCAGGATAACCCAATGCCTGGAGGTCCGAACTCTGAGTAACTGGCTATTATGTTTCCTTTAATTGTTATAACAAAAGCAAGTTTGAAGATGCCTTGAAAGTTTCCTGTGAGTACTTCAGTGAGTTTGTAAAACTAGAAATGGAACTTTAAAACATCAAGTGAGTGAAAAAGCACAAGAGTAATTTCATTGCTCATTAATTCTGAATGCACGACTTATTTAGTGATGACAGTAATTTTTGTCTACATTCATACCTACCAATAATGTTTCTTTCTTTCTTTCAGTTAGGGTCACTAGGCTTTAAATGGAAATGTGTGTGATTTTAATGGATGAGATAGCTATATTTTAATGGATGAGATCATGGTATCACGTCTGTTTATGCACTCTCAATAGAAACTGGAAGGATCATATAAAGGTCTTCTTACTCATGGAAACCTTTTAAAAACTTGGACAAGAAAGTAATCCTAACACTAAAATGAGGCCCATGCAGATATTATGCTTTCTCGTGTGGACCTCATACACATAGTCTAGATCTCCATCTTACTAGATAATCATAAAACACCAGGATTTTTACCATCTCAATCTCGCTCCAACTCACTAGGCTTGCACTGACTCAGAGTCACATATCTCTCAATGCTTATAGTATTGCAAGTCAAGAAATTAAAAAGAATCCTATTATTTTTAACCCACCTAGGAAAGGTAAAATATCTTGAAACTTAAAAATTCCAGTCAGTAAAAGCAGAACGGAGAGAGAGCTGGAATTCTTTCCAGAAATTCTAGTTGAAAAAAATGCTTTTGAAGGCAAAGTCAGTCTGCAGCTGTTGGCCCAACCCTGCCTGAAATAGGATCGACTAGAGTAAAAACCCTGAAAATTTACTTGGGATAAGAGAAGAAAGAGTAGGAGAGGAGAAGGAACAGCTATTTATTTCATCCCTCTCTGTAGCACAGGGTGCGGGCATGTTAGTTTCACCATCCCACAAGAAACATAAAGCAGGTACCCTTTACACCTTAGGACATAGGCTTACAGAGATTAAGTTGACAGGAGCCCGCAGCTCCTAAGGGGCAAAGCCAAGAATCAAGCGTGGCTCGGGGTCCAGTCTGTGAAACTGGAAGCAGGAGCACGCCTGCTTTGCTGGTATTCACTGTGTTATGGCCTGCGTGTGAGTGCTTGATAACCATTATGTGATGAAAAGGATTTCTGCATTTGTTTAAAAGGTACTTTTTCTATCAAGCGCACTGAGAAATCTTTCCATTTTTATTTTATTTTATTTTATTTTGTTTTGTTTTTTGTTTTATTTTATTTTTGCTGCCAATGCAGGGTGCTATCAACAGGCACTGACAACTAAACAGAAGCCTGCCTTTCTACCTTTGCCAGCTCTCCCAGCTTCAAACTCATGTTCAGAAGTCTATACCGGCCATTCTGGTGACCTGAACCAGACTGAGCTCTGGACTCCTTCTCCCGATTTTTATTGAAAGGCAGCAAGCAAGTCATAGTCAGTAATTCCCTCCCGGGTAATTGCACAACGGCTCTGTGTGCCTCGTAAGCCTGGTCACAAGCCATAGATACGTGAAGAGTCTTTACATGATGGGATCTGTCATTGCCAGACTCCTGCCACCCCAAGGGGATGATGGGAAGATAACTGGGTGGGCCATGCCAGGGTTGTGTTTTGTGATCACAGGACACAGTCCTCAAAGAGTTAGACCCTAGGGATCTTAAAAGGCCTTGACATTTGCATATCAAACACTTGGTT
The DNA here is from genome assembly GCF_057876585.1 of Rhinolophus sinicus. NCBI lineage: Eukaryota > Metazoa > Chordata > Mammalia > Chiroptera > Rhinolophidae > Rhinolophus > Rhinolophus sinicus. Next base: position 133,002,719 of record NC_142501.1, read on the forward strand.
TTACATATTTGGAATAAATAAATCTACAGATAGAGCACAGCAGATGCCATTGACTTTCTAAAGGAGAACATGGATGTTAACCATGACGGTGTAAAAGTACCCTGACAATAAGCTGCATGGAGAGAAGAGATGGAGGGAAGGGTGGAGAGAGGTCGAGCAAGGCCCCGTGGCTTTCCATGAAGCCCTTCTGTTCTGTTGGAATCATTTAAACCAGATGCATGTAATACTGTGACAAATTTAAGTAATATAGTAAAGAAGCGAAACAAATCAGTTATATCCACCCAGAGTCCCATAGCAAGAGACAGAAGGCAACCTGGGCCTTTGGAGTCTGTGGACTGTATTTCAAGACTTCCTCTGGATATGAAGTGCTTCGTGTTTCTTGACGACAGATGCTACATAAACATCCATTATATTTTCTCATACTCCTTTTCATTTAAGGTTAAAGTCACCAGTTACTTTAACAGCCTGTTTCAGAAAGTTTTAAGAAATGAGCACAGGCATTCATCAAGAGAGCACATTTAGAGGGGTGTACTGGAGTCAGTCAGCCCTCAGAGCTCAGGGCTGGTTGGCAGGAGCCAGCTCAGAGACTGCCTGCCTCTCCACAACCAGCTTCAGTCGGGAATATGGGAGGCAGGGTGGCTTATCACAGGTGGCACACTGGACCGTCTGGCCTTAGAGAAAGAAGCTGCCAGGGTCAGTTCCTGTACTCATAAAGCAGGTCCAGGCGGGGTGAATTAAGGACGTCCCTCAACAAAGGTCAGGCAGCCCCGGCTCTGCCTGCCTCTTTTTCAGAAAGAACATTTTTGTGTGTGTGACTTTATATAATTTTAAATCTGTTTTGTAGAAGGCTTTTCCTGGAGGAGGGATTCTGAAACAAAAAATGTCAGTGGTTTCTGCAGAACGTATCAGCACGTGGTGTTCCAGGAACACTTCTTGGCTGCAGTGTCGAGCTGTTAGGCTTCCTCTTAGGGGTCGGAGTGGGGTTGGTGGACAGATGAAGGAGCCCTGAGCCAGACTGCTTGCGAGGGGCCTCCTGGGAGAGTGCTCTCAGCAGGCCCACAGCAGGGCATGGGGAGGAAATCATAATCCCTGCTTTCCTGGGTAATTTTCCTTTATTTTCCTACAGGTAAGTCCTCCCTCCCCTGCCCACCCCCCAACTGCACTGAGACTGTTAGAACCCCAGATACTGTTTCTCTAAGAGGTGTTCCAACCCCAGAAGAATGAAAACTTTCCATGTTCCTAAGGGAGACTTTTCAGGGACCAGGTGGAAGGTAAAAAGGCTGAGTTTTTTCTGAATAACTAAGTGCCGCAACTAACTTGTTATAAAAACATCCTTTAATACTCACAACCTTTTTTTAAAAAAAATACTGTTATAATATTTTTTCTTAAGGCTTGTAAACACAGTATTCAAGATTTTTCTTTTGCTTGTAGGACTTCGCCTGCAACAAAGAGTTTGCTGCTACAAGGTGACCCTGTGGCTCAAACTGCCTGGATTCAGCCACCTGCGGGGCTAATTACTCTTTAAAGAGAAAAATCTTCATTTAAAGAGAGTTATGTAAACTAATATTAAAAACTACTTTACTTCAAAAAATTGAGCTCTCTGAAAAAAACGTAAAGAAACATTCATTCAGATAGATAGATAGATAGATAGATAGATAGATAGATAGATAGATAGATAGATAGATATGGTGATACACTATGGCAGGCCTATTCTCAGTATTGGAGGCACAGTAATGAATAACATAGAAAATGATTCCTACCTCCTGAAACCTGTGTTCCCATGTCTAGTGGCAGAATACAGACAGTAAACAAGCAAGCAAGCAAGCTATACACAATGTTAGATGGTCACAGTGTGGAGGAGAAATTAAAACAGGAACAGGGATGAGAAATGTGGGGCGAGGGGCTGCAAATCTAAACAGTGGTTAGGGAAGGCCTCCCTGAGAGGACAGCATGTGAGCCGAGCCTTGGAAAGACACAGGCATGTGCAAATCCACACGAAGAACAGCTGGAAAGCCAGAGTAAGTAGGGTGAGGGAAGTCAGAGCGGTGGGTGGAGGTGGTAAATATGGCGGGAGAGGAGAGTGTAGCTATCATCCAGGGCCTGTAGATTATCCTGCTCTCTCAGCAAGATGAGAAGCCAGTCGAAGGTAGTCTAGCACAGAAGTGACACAATCTATTTCAGCACTCGAAGCATTGCTCTGGCTGCTATTTAACAGACTGGGGTCGGGGTGGTATAAGCCAAAGCGAGGCGATCAGCTACATTGATACTGCAATTATCCAGCGGCCTGAATCCTGTTAGTGATAAGTAGTAGGAAAAGTCTACATTTTAAAGATAGACTCGATAGGATTTGCTGTCAGATTGAATATAGGACGTGAAAAAAAGAAAGGAATGAAGGGTGATGGTCTGAGTGACTTTATGCTCTGGCTGCCATAGCAAAACACCACAGACTGGGGGGCTCAAAAAGCAGACATTTATTGCTCAAAGTTCTGGAAACTGAAAGTCCAAGATCAAGCTGCCAGCAGGGTTGGTTTTTGGTCTCTTCGTGGCTTGCGGATGGCTGCTTTCTCACTGGGTCCTCACATGGTAGAGAGATCTCTGGTGTCTCTTCTTGTTTTATAAGGACAACAGGGGCTCCACCCTTATGACCCAGTCACCTCCTTAAGGCCCTATCTCCTATACAGTCACAAAGGGTTAGGGCTTCAACATATACATTGGGAGCGGAGAAGGGGGACACAATTTAGGCCAAAGCAGCAACTAAAGGGATAGAGTTATAGTTACTGAAATGAGAAGTCATGTGAATAGCAAGTTTGGGGAGAAAGAGCAAAAGTTGGAGGCTTGAGATGCATGTTCAACTAGGCAGTTGGTCATACAGTGTGGAATTAGGGGGGCAGGTCTTGGCTAGAGATCTGAAAGTGGGAGGCATCACTCTATAGGTGGCCAGGAGACTAGACAGATCAGCAGAAGTGAGGAGGACCAATGACCAGCCCTGAGCATCCTGAGCAAATGGAGGGAATTTGGGAGCGAGGAGGAAAAACACAGGAGACACAAAAGAAGCAGCCAGGGACAGGAGGAAAATCAGGGAGTGTGGTGTCCCCAAAGGAAATGGAAACAATCATGTAACGAAGAGGAAGTGATCAACTGTTCCAAGAGCTATAGATAGATCAAGAAAGAGAGAACTAAGAATTGAGGGTCAGATGTAGCCCCATGAAGGTGACTGGGGACCTTGACAACAGTGGCCTTCGTGGGACAGAGCCCGGCTGGAGCACGCTCAGTAGAGAAGGGTAGGAAGCACACTGAGGACGGTGCATGTGCCCTTCCCCAGAATTGTGCTATAAATGGAAGAAAGAAACGATACAATAACCAAGGGGGCTTGTGGGCCAAAGGAGGATTCTTTTCTGGAGAAAAAAAATCCATTGAACTCGTATGTTGAAAAAAGGGAAGAATGATGATGAAAACATAACAGTTTTTTCATTCTCTCACTAGCTGATTGCTGATTAAACCTTCCCTTCTTGATTGAAAGACAGAAGCTATTCTCTCCTTTCACCTACCATATCTGGGCTTGTTCAAAACCAAGCTTTGCAACTAAAGGCCTCATTATAACTTTTCTGTTGTGTGCTGCCACTCCTTCTGCATGAGGGCTACGCTTCATGGCATGCTAACCTTCTGCCGCGCTCTGCATCTGTTAACTGGTGTAATACTCAGATAAACCCTATAGAATGCTAATACTATTGCCTTTAAGTTATAGGTGCTAAAGCTGAGCACAGAGAGTTTAGGTGATTGTCTAAGTTTGTGCAGAAGGAGCAGGGCCTCAGCCCAAGAAGGTCATATCTGAAACTCATGTTGTTAATCTTGACTGACTCAGGCGAAAGAAACTGCAGTTATTTTTCAGACCCTTCTCTCACCTCTCTTCTCCAGCTCCCTCCATCCGTATCAGCATATCTTATGGTCTCCCAACAGTATCTTAACACCAGTGTTATGTGCCGTTGTGACTTGTCCATTCTGATGTGTCTGTTGCTTGCATACTTTTGAGAGAGGCCTGAATCACAGCCATCTGAGCCCTTTCCATTGCACTCTCTTTGCTGGGTTGTGTGAAATGAGTAAAATTGAATTTAACTTTTCCCTTGTGATCCAGTAATATTTACATCTTCTTCTGATACAAAGTATCCAGTTACAAAATTTTCACTAAATGCCAGAAACATTTTTCTTTTAAAGGCCAGTCTTTCCTTCAGGGAAAAGCATTGTCAAACACTACAAGAGCACAACTTGACAGGAGCTTATTATTTGACTGACTTCAGAGGGGTTCCCAGTCAGGTGCCAACCTGGACATGGGCTGACTGTGCATCCCCAGGAGAGCTTTCCTGTCGTACCTAGGGCACTTGCTCCAACTGCGCCACCGAAGGCTAGGACACAGTTGCCGGTGTCGTCAGTCAGCGTCCAGGAAAACAGGATGCTGGGAGATGATGGGACATGCTGGAAATGTAACCCGTCATTTTCCTGTCTCTGACTTGATTCCTTTACCTCTGAGCTACTCCCACCTTTTGTTCTTTGTGGTTTGCAATGCTGTTCTCTCTCCCCCTCAGGTGTCCCAGATGACAAATCATGAAATGTTTGTTGGCGTTGATTCAGACATTATTCAGCCCTCTCCAGTGAGCAGGGTATCATTCATGAGCAGTCAGCAAGGGCCTCCTCTTCCGTCCCATCGAGAACCAGAATCAAAAAACAAACAAACAAACAAAACAAACAAACAAAACAAAAAAAACAGAGGGAGCAGCACAAAGAATATTGGGGAGAACAAATAACTAAGTCAAGATGTCTGTAGACCACCCACCTCAGATTCCCCCAGGGTGGTTCCTGATTCCATCTCTGGTTCCCATCCCAGATGACAGAATCAGACTGGAAGGGGAAAGGATCAGACTCTCAGTTCTGAAAAGCTCCCTGGGTGATTCTCATACACACAGAAGATGGAGGACTAGTAGTATGCCCAAGGAGAAGTAAGAGAAAGGCTGGCCCTCCTAGGATTTCCTGTCTCCAGGGGCTGTCAAAAGGAAAGCAAAGGAATTCCGGGAGGGAAGAAGGAAAAGCAGATGAGGAGATACTTGTTCTTCCTTCCATGCCCTGCTCCTTCCCAAATCTGTGGTCATGTACTGTAAGGATGTGTGAAGCAAGTGCGTTTTTACACTTCTGCCATAGATAGCAAATGACACATTTTAAATTTCAGAGCATAAAAAATTTAGAAATCATCTGGTTCAACTGGTTACTTCAAGTTTTTCATGGAATGAGGTACAGTGTAAGTAAACACTGAAATTTAATCTGGATCAATTCTCTACCACTTAACAGATGAGGACACCCAGGCAGGTTATGATACTTGCTCAGTCACCAAGCCAGCTAGTGGTGGAACCAGGCCTAGATCTAGGCTCCTGTCTTCAGGGCTTTCCCTGATGTCCCAAACCCAAGTAATCTCAGCAGGGAGCTGACACACTGATTCTTGAGGCGCATACAGCTGGGGTCACTCCAGAGCAAGAGTGGCTCGCACATCCAGCTCACTGAGGGGCACTCCTGTGTCATAAGTATATAAATTTATATTTTTATTTACTATTATTTATATATAATTTATTTTATTTATAGAACACACACACACATGCACACACACGGTCAACTAAGTTTGTGAACTCATCCTAAAAAAAGTGCTAAATACCTCATTGCTGAATATCACTACAATCACCTTCAAAGTACTCCCCTTGAGAAGCTATGCACCAATGCCAGCACCTAGTCCACCCTTCAAAGCAATTTTGGAACTCTTTTTCTGGAATGGCCATCAGAGCTGTCATCATATTATCCTTCATGTCCTGAATGTCATCAAAATGTCTTCCTTTCAACATTTCCTTTATCTTCAGATAAAGAAAGAAAGTCATCGGGGGCCAGATCAGGTGAGTAGGGAGGGTGTTTCAATATAGATATTTGTTTACTGGCTAAAAACTCCCTCAGAGGCAGTGCCGTGTGAGCTGGTGCATTGTCGTGATACAAGAGCCATGAATTGTTGGCGAAAAGTTCAGGTCGTCCAACTTTTTCACGCAGCCTTTTCAGCACTTCCAAATAGTAAACTTGGTTAACTGTGTCCAGTTTGTAAATATTCATAATGAATAATCCCTCTGATATCAAAAAAAAGGTTAGCAACATCGTTTTGACTCTTGATTTGGATTGACAGAAATTTTTTGGTTGTGGAGAATTGGCTGACTTCCATTGTGCACTTTGGTGCTTTGTATCAGGGTTGTATTAGTACACCCATGTTTCATCACTAGTGATAACAAAGCCCAAAACATTGTCTTTCTTCTCCAAAAGGTCTTGGCAAACTTCGACTCTCCTTTGTTTTTGTTCATCAGTGAGCTCCTTCGGGACCATTTTTGCACCCACCTTTCTCATGCCAAGATTTTCAGTAAAGATTTTCCTGTTTCTCTATCAATGTTTACATGATCTGCTATGCTTCTCACAGTTGACCGACGATTTTGACACGCAATTCGACAAATTGTTGCAATGCTTTTGTCAATTCTGCTTGTTACTGGCCACTCTGATTGATCTCTCTTCATCAGTGACATGTTCTCTGCCCTCAGATAAAACGTTTAATCCATTTGTACACTGCCGTTTTCTTCATGGCATTATTCTCATAAACTTGGACTAACATGTCCCTGATTTCACTTCCACTCTTGACAAATTTAACAAGAAATTTAATGTTTGTTCACTGTTCTAATTCAAGCTCCGACATTCTCATGATGGTGCAACAATAATGAACGCCACTCAGCTAGACATTGCCACATGTCGACATGAACACAGCTGATACACCAAGATTATGAAGCCTTACTGAGCTGTTTGTCCAGTGCTGCCAATGTAAGCATGCGGTGGCAAGTTCACTAACTTAGTTGTCATTTCTCGTGTGTGTGTGTGTGTGTGTGTGTGTGTGTGTAGATAGAGAGACAGAGAGAGAGAGAGAGAGAGAGAGAGAGAGAGAGAGAGAGAGAAATATGGAAGAGAGAGAGAGAGCACCATTTATCAAATCTACCACATTACATCATGTCAAGTGCTTTGCCTATATTTTCTCACTTTTCACCCAAGCCCTCCCTGCAAAATTTTGTCATTTCCATTTTACACAGGTGGGAGTTGAAGCTCAGAGGTTAAGCAACAAGGTCAAGATCACACATTAATGAGTAGGAAAGCTGAGAATGGAAGCTGGGTTTCTCTCATTCTAAGCCTGTGTTGATTCATACACACCATTGGTCTCCTGAAATCCAAATTCACTCAAGACTGAACATGGCATTGCCAAGAGCAAACGTATTCATTTCCATGGCAGACATGCATAATAACAACAGTGCTTATTTTAACCAGTCTTCACAGTCTCTCCCCAGTGGGAAAACCCACTTGGAAATGCAAATTAAGACAAGAAAGTTACTTACTGAATATAAAGACAGAACCAAGGAAATCTGATATCCTTGAAGGATAACCTTATCCGATTGATAGCCTGGTGCAATAGCAGCCTCCGTTTTAGGGATGGCCTGTCCTCCCAGCCAGCTGGAGGATTTGCATTAGCCTGCGGGGCACCCACTCTGATGCATCACGGGAGTCGCCCGACAAACTCTTATCCTGACTCCTGCTCCTTTGTGACCACATTTTCCCAGTTGTGATTTAGTTTCTTTGCCAAGTTATATTTTTAAACATGTCACAATTCATGGCTTATTTGGCATTGGGTACAGTTTAGGTTGCTCATTTCTTAGTGAAATTTAGGGAGCCTCTTTGCCCAGTTTCAGATAACAGTGAGGAAGCACTGTCTCTGGGAAATAGTGAGCTTTTAAAATCTCATTTACAGTAAGAGTATCCAAGTAAATCTGGAAGACCTTGGACCTTGCTTTGGCTGGCTTCCACAGCCAGCAGAAAATCTAATTTCCTTTGGTCTGTAGTAGCCACTGTTGACTACTAACATCCATTGTTTTTGTTTTATGTGTGATGATAGTGTGTACTCATACTAAATCAAACAGTATACTGGGAATTTTGTGAAAAGAAACTCTCCTCCCATCTGACCTCCTGACCTCTGATCCTCAGGTGACTCTTCCCAGAGGCAATGGGGTTTTTTTCCAAAGTTGGTGCATAGGTTTTTTTAAATTAAAGAAACAATGTGTGTTTCAAAAAGTGATCATGTGTGTCTAGATTACCACAGACATTTAATAAATATTAATAATTCATTTCTTATCCAAGCCCTCACTTATTCATTCTTTACCTTATTTACTGAGTTCTTTACCTCCAGAATTTCTTTTTCATATTTTCAATGTCTTTGGTAAAGTACTTCTTTTGTTTACTGATTTTATTCCTGAGTTCAATTTTTTTGTATCTTGTTGAGTTTTTTCAGAACTGCAGTCTTGATTTCTCTGTCATTTAAATTGCAGTCTTCCATGTTCTTAAGTTTGTTTATGGAGATTTTAAAATTTTCATTCTGAACTATCTTGTACCCTGGTTATTCATAGTACTTGATGGATTATTTCTCTGCATGGGCATTTGAAGGAATGAAATCTTTTTCTTTTTAAGTATTTATTTCTTTTGATTTGATTATTTAGCTGGTTAAGTAGAGGTCATTCTTTTCCAGTAGGCGGTGCTATCATGTGTGTTTTTGTTTTCTTTTACCAGCACTACTGGACTCCCAGAATCTCTGTGGAGTGGTGTCACCTCAGTCATGGAAGATGCTCCATATTCCCTGAGGAAGAACCAGTTGCCTCGGTCTCAGGGCACTACCCTTGTGGTGGGATGTGTTGAGCAACGGGGCTCCTGGACTCTGTGTTCCAACACCTCTTACCTGCAACCAGAAATTGGCAACCTGAAGCACTGCCTGGGTTGTCACAGCTGCCTCAACCAGGCTCCACTGCTATGGGAGGGGAGGAGTGAGCCAGGGAAGCGGTTCACGCATCTGAGACTCTGTTCTTTCCACTGGGCTCAACACAATGAGTATAGACCACTTAGGCTGGAATGTTGCTGCTGTACCTTCACAGTCTGCCAAGTGGGGGTTGTAATGCTGGGCAGGCCGCAGAGGGAGGGGAGCACTGGATTCCTGCATCTGCAGCTTTGTTTTCCTGGTGATGGTGGCAGGTAGTCTGCCACCACCTTTTGCCCCACTTCTCTGCCCCTGACCCTGTGTTAACCTCAATGTGTACTGGCTACTCAGGCTGGACAGCAGCCTCTGCCCCTCCAGTCTGCCCAGTCTCCTCCAGTCTACCCTTCTCTGCTATTGCAACTGCAGCGGACCCAGTGAGCACTGGACTGCGGCCCCATCTCCGCCCTTCCCCTCTCCTGCCTCCCCTGCTTGCTCCGATATGCCCAACTTCAGATGTCGCAATGTGTGAATCTCTCAGATGTGTTTGTGTGCTGAACACAGAATCCTTTGTTGAATTATAGCTGTCCAGGGAATCTTTCATTGAATTATTGCTGCAACTTCCGGGAGAGACCTGGCGGTCTTCTCACACTGCCATGCTGCTGATGGCACTCCCAACTAGCTACATCTTTTAATCTGATTTTTAAAATGTATCACATTTCCCAAATGAAAATAAACATTTATTTTGTATGACAACGGCAGAAAATGAAGTAGAATCTAGATCCCAGATTTTCTCTTTTGCAATTGTCTATCAGTGTGAAAACATAATGATAGTAATTTTCTATAATGTAGATTATACCCTAGGGAATGACTATTTTTAAAATTCAGATCTAACTGCACATGATACAAATATTGAGATAAGTTAAAAGCGTACAGCCAGACATGGTCAGTTTAATACAAAGAAAGTAAATAAAGATTTTTCTTAAGTGTGTTTTTCTATCCTAAAAATGTTTTTATATTATATAAAATGATACAACAGTTAGTCCCTGAATTGATACAGTGAACCTTGATGTACTTATGCAGCTTTAGCTCTAACTCCCAAAAATACAAATAAACTATGTCAAATTCTAGGAACTTGATGGGTTTATGCGTTGGTTATCTACCACAGATATGATTGCCAAAATTATTAATTTACCAAATTATTTTCACCTATGGATTGGAAAATTCAGAACAATTGTGTACAGTACATGTGAATGTCACCCATAGTCACATGAACTATTGCTATCATATGAATTTTTATGTTTCCCATTTTAATTCATTCTTTAAACACTCAAGATACCTTTTGGACTAGATTTCTGGAGACAAACACCCCAGACCTCATTAATTATATCCTTCACTAACTTTCTCTAGTTGGTCTCATCAGCCTTCTCAGCAGGTTCCTCTGCCCTGAGTCATTTGCTCAGTCAGTTATTCCTTTCATGTGAGGGGGCACCTGAGCCATCCCATCCACTATGGCATCCAAACCACAAGCAGAACACCCACTTCAGCCCCTCAGGTGACAGTTAACAGAGTAGGCCCAGCACTGAATGGGGTGAAGCCAGGAGCAAAAGGACAGAAAGAAGCTTTGCTTGATTAAGCAGCTCTCCCTGAACCTCTCCAGTTGTGTTTCCATTACAAATATTGTTTTCTCTCAGTTTTGTCTTACGTTTATTTTCTTTAAAACCAACTTTGCTCCCTGTTCCCCAATTTCCATGCTATAAAATAAATATCAGCCTATTATGGCTGCAGGTAGGCCCATGAGAACAGACCCTTATTTCTCTGAACACAGCTCAGTTCTAGGAATTATAACGAGAGGTGGCCACCCAGGCTGGGAGGCATGTGAGCTTGGAACAAACAGACCGAGATCTCAGTCTGGGCCTTCTATTACTAATTTGAGCTCATATTTCCTCATCTGCAAAACAGTAAAACAAATATCCACTCCTCCCTGCCGTGAGGAGTAACTAAGTTACTGCAGTGTTTGCCACCACAGGGTAGGTGTCCTTACTAGCAGATCATTGCCTCACACAGTCGTTTGGAGGTCTAAATGGCATTTGCTCAAACGCTTTGGAAAGTCCTGTAGGGACTTTATGTTAGCAATGTATTTGGACTGCCAGGAAGCACTTGCAGTGAAAGAAGCTAGAAAAGGTAAATTGGTCTCTCAACCCCCAAGTGCCTTGTTACTTCTAGGAACCATGACCAAATGCAGGATGTTAACCTGCATTGTCAGCAGTGAGTGAAGGGAGCAGCTCTAGGGATGGGGAGCTGGGAGGTGGTGGAGGGGAGGCCCTCTGCCTTCTCACCTGATGGCCTGAGGCTCAGAGCCCTGATCCGGAAAAATGGCAGAATCCAAGGAGTGCAGAGTCCTCTGGACACCCTGATGCAAAGAACCCAGAGCAGCTCCTCAAAAGAGCTGAGCTCACTGAGCCGGCCTCTGTTTGTACCCACTGACTCAAGTCCCACCACTTTCTTCTCCAGAGAGGGGTCCTCACCCCCAGGCCTCCCCAGGACCCTCAGGAACTACAGAGGGGAGAAAACAGCATTGGCAGTCATAGTCGCTGACAAAGACATTAATTATATGGGGCTTGATGACTTCCCTTTCCCATTGTGAAACAAAGAATGGTAATCATCCAAATTTATGTTGTTGGCCAGGGAAAGTACAAGAATGGAACTCCTTCCTCTAGACGTGGCCAGCTGCTCATGCTGCTGCCCAGGGCTTCAACATCCAGACGAGCTCCAGCCCAGTGGGAAAGCAAGCCTAGAGCTGCCTCCCCTTCCTTCTCTTTAATGACTCAGTGCCTCTCATAGCCCAGTCTGCCTCACCCAAACAATGCTATGGTGGTCCAGGCCGATGCCACCAGCCTCTTTCCATGTTGTTGACAAACTGAAATTTCACAGATGAGTTACTACATAGAAATAGCTTCCTGCCAAAGGAAGGGCACATCTCTATTTCTACCTCCAGTGCAATGCTGAGGCTAGAAGAGTCATCTTTTGTATTAATTTAGACAGTTAGTCACTAACTCAGAATGTGGTCTCAGAACCAAATATAAAGCGGTATTTTGATTACTGTGGCCAGACTGTTGGAATAGGACCAATGAGTTTTGTCTGTTGGGTCTCACAATGTCTTTCACCTCTAAAAGCGTGTGCTTTTAGAGAGTACAAGACGTGAGTTTATTTTAAAGCACAGGATTTAAAATCATTTTCTTTTCAGAATTTTACAATAACTCTTGGATAATTAAAGAGATCTGCCGGTATGCTATACCCAGGACTGGGAATCACTGATTTAACCTCTTAGAAAGTAGCATAAGAAGGGCTGAACATCCAGTCAGACTTGAAAATCTAGTTTGAATTTTTTTCATAACTCTATCTGTAAGGTAGCCACTGCTGTCACTCCTGTGTTTGTTTAATTTAGTTTAGTTTTGCTTTGGCGGCCTGGGCAAGGTAGGGGTGGGTAGAAATGAAGGGCCAAGGGCACAGGAGATTTGATACACATAATTCTTCCCTTTAGTCAGCGTCTGTGGGAACATGGTTTTTCCAGGCCATTTCTCAGCTTGACACGGGGACCCTGCTTTCTCCTTTCCCTTTGAGTCACCTAGAGGTATGCATGGGTGCAATCTTCTTTATTTGTTTTAATACTCAGAACAATGATTGCCCAACTCCCCAGGGCAAAGCCAGAACCCACAACTCAGTCATTGTGAGTAATCAATCTAACAAAGTGGACAGGTCCTGGGAATGAGACACATGTCCAGTTTTGCCCAGGTCTCATGTCAGTGTGCTTTATTTAGCTCAGATTTCTCTCTTTTTAAAAAACTCCTTTAGGAATTTCCAGTCAAGATGGTGGAGTAGGTAAACGCTGTGCTTGCCTCCTCTCACAGCCACATCAAAATTACAACTAAACTACAGAAAAACCATCATTGAAAATCACCTGACATCTAGCTGAGCAGAAGTCCTACAATTAAGGATATATATAAGCAGCCATTTTGAGATTGGTAGGAGGGGCAGAGACATGGAATGAGCTGGTCCTACGTCCACATTTGGAAGTTAAAAATCGGAAGGGCTATCTCAGCTACAGAGGTCCCCTTGAGAAACCAGGGGTTCCAGCTCCACACCAGGCTCCCCAGTCCAGGGTTCTAGGGCCAGGCAGAGAAGTACCAACAACCTCTGGCTATTAAAATGAGTGAAGATTGTGACTGAGTGAGATGGTGGGTGGCTAGAGTCCCAGGCAATCGTCTTAAAGGCCCCACATACAGACTCACTCACTGACAAACTCACTTGTTGTAAGTTCCAGAGCTGGGGCAGCAGCTCAATAGGCACCAGGGACATATGGGGAGGAACTGAATTGTCTGGCTATGGGGTGATGGCTAGAAGGACAGCTTTCTTCCAGAAAGAAGTGCTGGCAGAAGCCATTATTACTTTGTTGAGCTCTCCGACATCCCAGCATGCAGACCCAGGTGGCTGCTATGTCTGAGTTTCCATCAACCTGGCTAACACCCTTCACCCTGCCCTGGTGACTCCTTGAGACCCAGCTTCACCCAACTTGTGGACCGACCCAAGCCACTTTCAGTAGCTTTTCCATGCAAATGGCCTGTCTTGGCTCATGCTACAGAATTTCCTAAAATCTCTCAAAGGTTCACAAAACTGAAAAGAGCAACATATAGCCTCAGTGTTTCCTATACCTCTTGCTGAGCAGCCCCAAGCTGGAAGCTGGCCCTGGTTCATGGCTTGGCCTCTCCCAGGTACCTCTAAGCCCAACACAGGTGGCTGCCATCTGCAAAGTGTTTTGTGACTCATTCCAGATGGCCATAGTCAGGGCACAGCCTGCAGCTGAAATTGACTTGTGGCAGGACCCTTCCGAGTCGGTCCCAGGCATGGCACACTTGGTGGCAAGCTTCAGACCCAGCCAGAGCACCACCCAGCTATCTCCATGGGTGACACACCCAAAGGACAGACTGGGCAGGCATCAGAGCCCTGCTAAAGCAAATCCTGCTCCATAAAGTCAGCCCCTACACAATAGCTCCTCCACTGTAGTCATTGCCAGTCCTCAATCAATCAGCCTGAGGGTCAATCCCTCCTATTGACATGCAAACAGCAATCGAGGCTCAACTACAACAGAAGGGCACATACAGTCCACACAAGGGACACATATGGAGCACCCAGCTCAGGTGACCAGGAAGACTGTGCCACTGGGCTCCACAGAACACCTACTACATAAAGCCACTCTACTAAGACAGGAGACACAGTACAACTACCTAATACATAGAAACAAACACAGGGAGGCCGTAAAAATCGAGAGACAAAGAAACACATCCCAAATAAAAGAACAAACACAGCTCCAGAAAAAGCACTAAATAAAATAGAGACAAGCAATCTACCAGTTGCAGACTTCAAAACATTGCTTATAAGAATGCTCAATTAACTTAGGGAAAGAGTAGATGAACTCAGTGAGAACTTTGATAAAGAGATAGGGAACACAAAAATTGAGATAAAAAAACATAAAAGAGATGAAGAATATGAAGAATACAATAAGTGAAATAAAGAATACATTAGATGATATCAACAGTATATTAGATAAAGCAGAGGATCAAATCAGCTATTTAGAATTTAAGGTAGCAAAAAACACCCAATCAAAACAGCAGAAAGAAAAACAATCCAAAAAAAATTAAAATAGCTTAAGTGGCCTCTAAGACAATATCAAGTGTACCATCGTTGGGGTACCAGAAGGAAAAGAGAGAGAGCAAGGAATTGAAAACCGACTTGAAGAAATAATGACAGAAAACTTCCATAACCTGGGGAAGGAAATAGATGTACAAGCCCAGGAAGTGCAGGGAGTCCCAAACAGGATGAACCCAAACAAGCCCACACCAAGACACACCATAATTAAAATGCCAAAGGTGAAAGACAAACAGAGAATCTTAAAAGCAGCAAGAGAAAAGCAGTTAGTTACCTACAAGGGAGCTCCCACAAGGTTGTCAGCTGATTTCTCAACAGAAACTTTGCAGGCCAGAAGGGACTGGTAGAAAATATTCAAAGTGATGAAAAGTAAGGACCTACAACCAAGATTACTCTACCCAGCAAAGCTATCATTTAGAATCAAAGGACAGATAAAGAGCTTCTGAGACAAGAAAAAGACAAAGGAGTTCATGAATACCAAACTAGTATTACAAGAAATGTTAGAGGGATTTCTTGAAGAAGAAGAAGAAGAAGAAGAAGAAGAAGAAGAAGAAGAAGAAGAAGAAGAAGAAGAAGAAGAAGAAGAAGAAGAAGAAGGATCGAAAATAAACATTTCAAAATGGCAATAACCATATATCTATCAACAATTACTTTAACTGTAAATAGATTAAATGCTCCAAACAAAACACATAGGAGGGCTGAATGGATAAGTAAACAAGACCTTTACATATGCTGCCTACAAGACTCACTTCAGTTCGAAAGATACAGAATAAAAGTAAAGGAATGGATAAAGATATTTCATTGAAATGAAAACAAACAAGCAGAACAAAACAAACAAGCAAACAAACTTAAACAAACATAGATAAGAGAGCATTTGGATGGTTGCCAGCTGGGAAGGTGGTTGGAAGTATGGATGATAAAGGGGTACGAATTAAGAAGTATAAATTTGTAGTTACAAATTGACATGGGAATGTAAAGTATAGCATAACAAATATAGTCAATAACATTGCAGTAGCTATGTATGGTGCCAGGAGGGCACTAGATTTATCAGGGTGATAGTTTTGTAAGTTATATAAAAATCTAATCACTACATTGTGCACCAAAAACCAAAAAATAAATAAATAAATAAATAAAAAATAAATGATTATCTCAATAGATTAAAAAAAATTGATAAAAATAAATAAATAAATAAGTAAATAAATAAATAAATTTTATGATTTCAAGTGTGGGTCACCCTGGGCCCTCCTTGGTCAGTCCTCACTCCTGTAAGTTCTCCCTCTCTTCAGTCCTATTTGACTTTTCAAGGCAGCATTGCGAGGGGTAAGGCTACAGGTTCCTTCAGCCTCGCACCTTAGATGGTGGACAATGGTGGATCGTACCCAGGAACTGACATCTCTCTAGAGCCCCTCTCTGGTTGTGTGTGTGCAGTGAGTCGAGGCCTGCCTGAAAGATCCCCCGAGATCTAGGATCTGGGTCCCTGGCCACACTCTGGTATCCGCTCTGCATTGAGTCAGAGCAGTAGGAGTAAAGAGGCAGTCTTCTCCCAGTCTTTTTCTTTCTTCAGAAAGTGGTTTTCATAATTAGCAAGAATGTTTTCACTATGGAAGCAATTTTTCAAAATGTGCTGTTTGTTTCCAGAAGCGCATTTCAACAGATAAGACACAATGTACACCAGTGACAAACTTGCCAATGATTCAATTTGTGAACAAAAGAATAACTGTGTGAGATGACTGATGTTAACTAAATTTACAGTGGTAATCATTTCACAATATATACATATATCAACTCACTATGTGGCATACTTAAAACGAATACAATATTATATGTCAATTGTATCTTGATTAAATGAAAAAAACTTAATTAAATATGAAGTTGCTTTGGAACGTCCCCCCTGCCCTGCAGATTTCACTCAAAACATTTCTGCAGCTCCTCCTGGATGATCCTCTGCATTCCACCTTCTGCGATCCTAATTAAAGACATAGCTCATTGCCTATCCTTTACTTAACTGTAGCCAGAAGGATGGCTACGCTGCATTCCTTACAATGAAGAAGTGAGATAAAAACCAAACCTTGAGATAATTTTCTATCTACCCCACGTGACAATGCCAGCTTAAGGAATTAAACAAAAGTACTCAACAATGCTAGAAGTTGGCTCTACTTAAAGATCAAAAAGTTCTATTCTTTTTTATTCCTTTTATTTTCATAAAAGTAATATGTCTACTTGGCTTCAAAACATTAAAATGTGAATAGGTCCACATCATGTAAACCTGCCTTTCCAACAGTGTTTAAAACCTTTACAATCACAGCACCTCTCAGGGCTATGTGAGTTGGGTTCTGCCATCACCTGGACCTTTGTACACCTGTGGTTTGAAACTGTGGGAAAGGAGGCAAGGTGAGGGGCTTGCATTTTTCCAATCCAGGCTGTGGTGAGGAGGCTGGACCTGCTGCTAATAGGTAGGGCAGTGTGTGTCCAGGTGGCTGCCAGGTCAGGGTAAGAGGTCATCGCTTCCTCAGTGCAGTCAAGTTCTGGGAACCACAGTGGAAACACAGTTTCAAACATTCCTCTTCAGACTTCCCCATGATTCTCAGAGCTATAGCTATTCCTTAACAAACCCCTGTCTTCTTAAGAATAAAAGCTAGAGTGGATTTAGTTTTCCCTACTAAGAATCTTTACAATAAAGGATTATGAGTTTTTAATGACAAAACCACAGCTCCACCCTAAACCCTGCCTTCAGTGGCAATACTTGGAAACATTTTAGTTGATGTTTCTGGTATATATTAACTTTAGATCCAATGTTTTGACAGGATTTTGTGAACTTAACACAAATATCGATTCTTAATTCTCTCTTTCATTTTCTTAATATGTTTGTACATTAATGGTCCATTTTATATTAACTATGTAAATATTTACCATTGAGTTAAGCAATGTACTCGGTTTCCCTTCTCATATAACTTTATTTCTTAATTGTTTTCCAGTTGCTTAGCTTTTCTAAGCAAAAATGACCTCTTGCTTTTATTTCTAAATGTTCCAACAGAGCCAGCAATGCCCACCAGGATAATAATGTTCACGCAATTTGCCCAAGATGGCAAAAAGTGTAATATGAACACAGTTTTGGGAGATCCGAAATGGAGGAGTAGATAAACACTGTGCCTGCTCCTTTCCGTGAACACATTAGAATTACAACTAAATTATAGAACAATCAACCTGGAGAACCATCTGAAGTCTGGCTGAACAGAAGTTTTATAACTAAGGATATAAAGAAGAAGTAATAGGGGGAGGAGGGGCAGAGATGCAAAATGGGCTGGCCCCAAACCTCTGTACAGCAGATGAAAATTGGGAGGGGTACCTCAGCCATGGAGGTTCCCCTCCCTGGAAGAACAAAGGACCCCAGCCCCTACTGGTGCCAGGAAGAGGAGCACCCACAACATCTGGCTATGAAAAACAGCAGGGATTCCCACCATCCGGGTGGGACAGAAGGCTGCAGTAAATCCAGCCTTCCCGCAGTGCTACGTTTTGTGTTAAGTTCACAAAATCCTGTCAAAACATTGGATCTAAACTTAATATATACCAGAAACATCAACTAAAGTGGTTCCAAGTATTGCCACTGGAGCAGGGTTTAGGGTGGAGCTCCTGTTTTTCCATTTAAGACGTCTTCCTAAATGGCCCTCGCACAGACTCACTCACTTGCTGGCACTCACCTTGGGTCATTTGAAGGGAAGGTGACTCGGGAGGCATCAGAGGCATACGGGGAGCAGACTGAAGCATGTGGCTTTCAGGCCAGCACTGGAGGACAGTCCCATTTTCCCTGTGAGGGGTCCGTTTCCTATTCAACCAGCAGGTAGCCACCATCTTTAATGTTTGATCCCTCCCTCTAGGCTTATGGCCAAATCTGAATCTAATTGATCTGGTGAGCTCCAGGGCTCCACTGTGATGACTCACTGGGACTCTGCCCCACCTAGCCTGAGGCAATTTCTCTGCTAGCAGCCAGCCCACCCAATTGCACTCTTTCTTGGAAAACTATCAGAGTCCATGGGCCCCAGGTGGGCATGAGCCTCAGTGTGATCTGAGAATTTTGCTGAGTAGCTCCGGGCTCAGGATTGGAACCAAACCAGAGTCTACATTAACCTGGTGACCACAACACTTCCCAATGTAGAGAACCTGAGACCCTGCATCATCCAACTTGCATACCACACAAGGATTTATCAGTGGATGAACTTTAAGGGAGCTGACACGTGGCAGCAGGTCTTGGTATGTCCTGGCTTTTTGCAGAGCTACCCCAGGCCTGGTACTGGTAGCAGACACCCTCAGTTCACAGCATGCCTCTCCCACGTGCCTCCAGGTTTAGCACAGGCAGCAAAAAACCATGGATCTCTTTGTAGATCCTACCAAGTAGTCCCCAGCTGGTCACAGGCAGTGGGTAACCTGAGCCTACACCTGAGCCCCTCCCAAGAGATCCCAGAACAAACATACCTGGAGTTTGGCTTTAGACCACAGCAGAACATCACCCAATTAGCTCCACAAGTGGCACACACAAAGGGTGGTCTCAACAGGCACCAGAGCCTGCTGGGGTGAATCCCACTCAGTGGGGTAAGGCCCCCACAAAGGAGCCGATAAGCTGTGGATGTGACCATACCCCATAGCCAGTCAGCCTGAGGGTTGATCCCACCCACTAATGTGCCAATAGCAATTAAGGCTCAACTATAACAGAAGGGAACACACAACCCCCACAAGGGACATTCATGGAGCACCTTGCTCAGGTGACCAGGGAGACTGTGCCAGGGCCCCACAGGGACCCTGCTACATAAGGCCACCTGGCCAAGACTGGGAGACATAGCAGCTCTACCTCATACACAGAAACAAACACAGGGGAGGCAGCCAAAATGAGGAAACCAAGAAATACGTCCCAAATGAAAGAACAGGAGAAACCTGCAGAAAAATAACTAAATGAAACGGAGGCAAGCAACCAACCAGAGACAGTTCAAAGCAGTGGTTATAAGGATGCTCAAGGAACTTAGTGAGGAGTTCAACAAAGAGATAGCAAGCATAAAAAATACATAGAAACCATAAAAAAGAACGATTCAAAAGTGAAAAATGCACTAGAAGGAATCACCAGCAGATTAGATGAAGCAGAGAATCTAATCAGCGATTTGGAAGACAAGGTAGCACCAAACAGCAAAAACAAAAAAGAATTAAAAAAAAAATGAGAATAGTTTAAGAGACCTCTAGGACAACACGGAGCATAACAACATTCACATCATAGGGGTACCAGAAAGAGAAGAGAGAAAGCAAGGGATTGAGAACCTGTTTGAAGAAATAATTACAGAAGACTGTCCTAACCTGGCGAAGCAAATAGACATAGAAACCCAGGAAGTGCAGAGAGTCCCAAATAAGATGAACCCAAACAGGCCCATACCAAAACACATTATAATTAAAACGGCAAAGGTTAAAGACAAAGAGATAATCCTAAAAGCAGCGAGAGAAATGCAACCAGTAACTTCTAAGGGAGCTCCCACAAGATGTCAGTTTCTTTCTCAACAGAAACTTTGCAGGCCACAAGGGATTGGCACAAAATATTTAACATGATGAAAAACAAGGACTTATAACCAAGATTACTCTACCCAGCAAGGCTGTCATTTAGAATTGAAGGACAGATAAAGAGCTTCCCAGACAAGAAAAAGCTAAAAGAGTTCATTACCACCAAACCAGTATTACAAGGAATGTTAGAGGGACTTCTTTAAAATGGGGGGGAGGAAAAAGGATCAAAATTATGAATAATAAAATGACAATAGCTATATATCTATCAACAATTACTTTCAATGTAAATGGATTAAATGCTCCAATTAAAAGACATAAGAGGGCTGAATGGATAAGAAAATAAAACACTTGCATATCCTTTCTACAAGACAATCACTTCAGTTTGAAAGACATACAGATGGAAAGTAAAGAGATGGAAAAAGATATTTCATGAAAATGGAAACAAACAAGCAAAAAAAAAAACTGGAGTAGCCATACTTGTAACAGACAAAAATAGACCTTAAAACAAAGGCTATCACAAGAGACAAAGAAGGACCCAGTAATCCCACTTCTGGGTATTTACCTGAAGAAACCATTTGGGGTTTCAAAACGCTACTTCAAATGGACGTGTGCATGCATATGTTCGTTGCAGCATTGTTTACAATGGCCAAGATGTGAAGGCAGCCTGGGTGCCCATTAATGGAAGACTGGGTAAAGAGGAGGTGGTACAAATATACAATGGAATATTGCTCGGCCATGGAAGGGAATGAGTTCTTGCCATCTGCATCGGCATAGATGGGCGTCGAGGGCACTGTACTGAGTGGAGTATGTCAGACTGACAAAGACAGATGCAACATGATTTTGCTTACGAGTATATGTGGAATCTACAGAACAAAATTTACAAACAAAACAGAAACAAACTCATAGATACAGAAAACATTTTGATGGTTGCCAGATGGGAGGGGGATTGAGGTGTGGGTGAAAAAAGGGATTAAGAAGCACAAATTAGTTGTTACGAAGTAGTCATGGGATGTAGGGTACAGCATAAGGCATATAGTCAATAATATTATAATAACTATGTATGGTGTCAGATGGGTACTTGATTTGTTGGGGTGATAGATCTGAAGTGGGTGGGGGCAGGATGAAAAAGGTGAAGGGAATAAGATGTACAAATTTGTAGTTACAAAATAGTCACAGGGATGTAAATTGTAGGGAATAGAGTCAATAATATGGAAATAACTATGTATAGTGCCAGATGGGTACTAGACTAGTCAGGGGGTCACTTCTTAAATTATATAAATCTCTAACCACTGTGCTGTACACCTAAAATTAATATAAAATAATAATGAATTTCAACTGTAATTTAAAAATTAAAAAGGGACAGGGGAACAGTGAAGGGCAATAAGAGGTTCAAATTTCCAGGTATGAAACAAATAAGTCATGGGGATGTAACATTCACCATGGGGAATATAGTCAATAATATTGTGATAGCATGGTATGGTGTCCGATGGTTGCTGAACTTAACACATTGATAATTTCTTTAGTTATATAAATGTTGAACAACTATGGTATACCCCTGAAACTCATGTAATATATTAGCTCTATTTTTAATAAAATCTTTTAAAAAAAGAACAGTTTCGGTGTTCTGAGGTGTTTGCCTTCTTTTGCGCATACCTATAATTTTTTCATGTATTTTAATGTCTATGTATATATAGTATGAAAAAATCATAAGGTAATCAGTAATATATGTAAGACAAAATCTGGATATGAATTTTGTCCAAACAAGATGATGGCAGCTAAGCTACCAGCAAATTCTTAGCACCCATTGATTTACAATGGCAGTTTCACCTACTCTGAAAAGATTATAAAAATCAACAACATGAAATAACGTGGTTTGCTGAACCCCAATTTCTTTTATTTTTTTAGGTTTAATGTATTTATTTTTATTAATTGATTATTTTGTTAATTTTAATATTTTGTGGCTATTTACTTAATATTTATTGCCAAATGCTAACTCCTCTCCACCACCACCTTCTTCATCTTCCCCACAAAAGAGCATGTTTCCTCCCAGACTTTCCTGAGTGGTAAGGGGTTTGGCAGGTATTCACCTGGCCATAAAGCAGGAGACACAGTCGTAAAGAACTGGGCTCCGCTGTCAGTGAAACCCAAGTTTGAATTTTTACTCTGCCATTTAATAGCTGAGTGACTGTGGGCTCTGAGCTCTGGCCATCCCCTGTCCAGCACATGGATGGCTAACTGTAATGCGTGCCTCACAGGGTCATCTGAGGGCAACACCCAGCTAGCATCTCGCATATTATAAACCCAGAACACTGGGGCTCCCAAGTACCTCTCCTTGCTGACCACCAGGAGCTGAAGTTCAGTGAACCCTTATCAATCCAACTCTTATGAAGGGATTATAATCTTTTAGCTTGTGTATATATTATACTTACTTTAAAAAAAAAAGTCTAGTAGCTTTGTAGAAAATAGCCCTTAAAAAGCCAAATGCTATGTGTTTGTGATGAAAATAAAAGAAAAGAAAATTAAGAAAGTGATGGTTGCTCACCAGGAAAGTAAAAATGTGGGGTAAATTAAGAGAGGGATTTTAGCTGAGGTGTTGCCTTGGAGCAAGGATGTGAACACATTACTGTAGACTCTGCTCTAGAAACAGAAAAATGAACAAAGACGGCAAATTGTGGAATTCTTCTCAGCAAAAGCTCTCTAAGTAGTACGAGAACTGCACATGTGAGAAATAGCACTGAAAATTAGACCTCGAGGGGTGAGGATAGGCACAGAGACCACGTGAAACTATAGAAAATATGGGTGGCCAGGAATTGCAACAAACACTTCCTTAGCTAAAACTTGTATGGAATATAAAGTCTCCAAAAATATCCCTTGAAAATTCTCTTCTGGTGACAGGAAATTGCCAGAGAAGTAAGACATCCTTGGAAGTTTGGACGGAATGTTGTGCGGGAAGGCTGACCTGAGCACCAGGAAGCCGCTCCGTGCCACACAGGGAAGGGCCTGAGGTCCAGCTCTGCAGGAGGAACCACCCTGCCCCTAACTGCCACGGGCGCACTTTGCCTTCAGCGCCTTCCTCTCAGTTTTCCATCACCTTCCCCTCGTGCCTGCTCAGTACGGTGGTGTCCCTCTCACCTCCTACTTCAAGTGCCCAGAGCTTGTTTCCTCCACCCCTTTTCTGTGCTTATTCTCCGAAAAGGATATATGACAAACTCATTTACACTCCTGTGTGTGTGAGAAGATTGTCACCTGCTGTCTAGTAAAGCCTAAACGGTAGTCAGAATTGCACAGGTCTACAGAAATCCAGATTTTGGTGTAAACGTTTCTGACTTTTATTTATTAGCAACCAATCAGTTATTGTTAAAACACATGTCCACAGGCAGCATTTGGCTGCCAGGACACAGAGAGAAGGCCACGTGAAGATGAAGGATTCGAGTGACACACCTACAAGCCAGTGGACATGAAACATGACCAGCAAACCAGGAGAAGTCAGGAGGAAGCAAGGAAGGATTCTTCCCTACAGGTTTCAGTGGGAGTTTGGCCCTACTGACATCTGGATTTTGGGCTTCCAGCCTCCAGAACTGTGACTATACATTTGTGGTACTTTATTATAGCAACCCTAGCAAACCATTGCAGATCTGGGTATTTTATGTCCCCTGGCTTATACCAGACATCACGTCAGACATCATGTCAGACATCACTAAGCTATGGGGTGGGCAGCTTTGAACACCATGTTAGTGACCACCAGCTGGGGAGACAGCCCTATGCACGTGGCCTGTCGGTGACTGGAAGTACAGGGCCACGTCACAAGGCACAGTTGTGCAGAAAGTCACTGATTGGGCATGGGCCTCGAGGAGCCAGCAGGGCATGTGGCAGTGTGAAGTGACTCAGACGTGGCTGTGAATTCTGTTTTCTGAGACAATACAGCTCTCTCTGAGGACTTTGGCCCAGATTTTACTGGAGCTTCACCTACTGGGCCGGCATGAAACTGCAGGAATTACAACCCATCAGCAACTGCCCCCAACAGACAAGCCCAGCAGAGATGGTGCTGGGTGGAACTCGGTATGGTTGCACGTTTACTCCTGCCTTCAAATTCACTCACACCTTCAGATAATAGGCTCTCAGTGAAAGCAGCCTGCTTTACGGAAATAGGGCATCTAGACTGACAGTATTTTTAACACATTCTTATCTGAGCTGGATCCTGACACCAAAGCAGCAGGTAGATTCCTGTTAAGAGGACTGGACACATCTGGGAAGAGCTGGAGTTGAGGGATCTGGGGCCAGATTGGGCTCTGGGGGCTGCCCTGACTCAGGCTGAATTATTCTTCAGAGTGAACAGATTCTAGAAGACACTCAGGGGAAACATGGGTCTATTGCTGAAGAGGGAGCAAGGCAGCCCAGAGGAGCTGTGTGGGGTGGTAATGAGGTCCAGGCAGAGTGGGAGCCTGCAGAAAAACATGGGGCTAAGGCGGGACCCAGGAGTACAGATTCTGTTCTGAAGTAGGGTGCCAGGCAGGGTGAGGCACGGTACTCAGAGGGAAAGTGTGACAAAGCGAGCATGCTGGGGCTTTGCCCCTTTTGGGTTCTGATCTTGTGGCCTAGGGCTGGAGGGCTGGTACAAAGAAACAGGCCAGAGAAGAAGAGAAATGGGCCTCTTGTTTCCTCTGTAGAACTAACGAGGGTTCTCCCCGTGTCTTTCACAGGCAGCGTTGCCAGATAAAATACAGGACATCCATTAAATCTGAACCTCAGATCAACAATGAATAATTTTTAGTCTTAGTATGAAAATATTTCATGGGACATACTTAAACTAAAAAAATATACATAGTTTATCTGGTATTTTTATTTGAATGTCTTGTATTTTTATTTGCCAAAGCTGGCAGCCCCACCCCAGGCAACAAAGAAAGTACCTCCTTCAGCATCACACTTCTCATCAACACTCAGTATAAATCCTCACACAGTAGAGAACATCCGCAGAGCTGCAGAGAAAAGCAGGAATATCTAAACAGGCAGGAACATGGTAAGTTACGCTCTTCTTCTTGCCTCAAACAGCTAGAAGGTGCTGGTGATCACAGCCCTTTAGAAAGTCATCCAAACAGTCCTTTATTCCAGACCCAATCCTAGTGAGTTGCAGGAGAGTTCCACTTCTTTTATGATGACTACCCAAAGACCCTATCTTGAATAGATCTTGCAATGCCAAGAGCGGGGTTTGGGACTAAGCCCAATGCAGTTTTTCCCAGAGCTATTATAAGGAAGTCGTCACGAAACAAAATGCATCTGTTATGGTCGAAAACTGTAGTGCTGACCCAAAATATTTCTAATGTGTGGAACTAGCTGGCAAGCTAAGAGCCTGAGGAAACAAAAAGAGCTGTTTGGCTTCTTTGAAATGCCCAGATCCTTGAAGTGTGGCTTTCCCTTCCTGCTGTTAGCTGTGTTCCAACAGGCAGCGCGCCAAGCAAGGCAACTCCAGTAGGGGATATGTTGGCAGACACAGGGTTTGGCCTTGACAGCTTCATCTGGAGGATGAGAAGGAGGGAGGACTGCGGAGAATTAGAAGGCCAGAGGCCTCGTCCTTACCTTGGTATGGCGCCAGGGAGTTTCACCGAGTATGTCATCCACACTCCTGCATCATTCACTCCTGGCAACAACCCTGTGCGGTTGGGACTGTCTCCCCATTTTACCGATGGGAAAGTGAGGCTTCCTAAGTTATTCAGTGGGTTAGATTCAAGCTCAGCTCTTTTTAAGTCACTTTAGTGATTTGTTTATTTTTATATAGGCAATACATTCACGTGGTTCAAAATCCAAAACGTATTTAGGGATATGGTGTAAAGTTGGCTCCCTATGCCCCAGCCTCCTAGCTCCTCTCCAGGGAGGTAACTGACATTGTCCATGTCTTATATGTCCCTTCAGAGAGATTTTATAAATACAGAGGGTGCCAAAAAAAGTATACACATTTTAAGAAAGGAAAAAAACTATTAAAATTGTAATATTCAATATATACCAATAACAAAAGATGAATACAAGTCACGTTTGACTTCTGTAATTACAAGAGGTGCTCAGAGTGGTCACCATCAGCGTCCAGACACTTCTTATTATGGTGAACTACTGCTTGAGCAACATTGACCAAAGTGTCCAGGTATATACATTTTTTTGGCACCCCTGGTATGTTTTTATGCTTTTCTTTTTTTAGACATATTATCATTTACTATATATACTATTGTGCTGTTCTGACTGAAACTAAGCTCTTTCAGTCTTGGTCTAGTGGCCTTAAAAACAAAACCAAAAAGAGGATTTTTCCCATTATAAAATATAGTAAATTTAATAAATTAAAGAAAAATGGAAAGAATATAATATCATCTCCTGTCTTCCTCCCCTGAGGCCACTGCTGTGACTGTCTCATATTTTACTCTAACTTCTTACATGGCCATTGTTTGCAAACAACTTTGTGTACTCTTCTTCTGCACCACAGTCACCTCTTTCGACAGAATTATAGATGGAAAGACAATGGGGAAAAAATAGAAGAAGAAACAGGAACAAATGATTTTTCCAGGGGGCGTGGGCCCCAGAAGAACTCAAGTAGTCAAGAGACTGTAATAAAACAGAGAGCAAAACAGAACTAACTGAACAGAAGTTTTATAACTAAGGATATAAAGAAGTCGTGTTGAGACTGGTAGGAGGGGCAGAGACGCAAAATGGGCTGGCCCCAAACCTCCGTGTGGTGGATGAAGATTGGGAGGGATACCTCGGCCATAGAGGTTCCCCTCCCAGAGGAGCAAAGGGCCCAACCCCTACTGGTGCCAGGAAGAGGAGCCCCCACAACATCAGGTTGTGAAAAACAGTGGGGATTCCAACCATCCGGGTCGCACAGAAGGCTGTGGGAAATCCATTCACTTAAAGGGCTTGCACACAGGCTCACTCGCTCGCAGGCACTCACCCTGGGCTCCTCAGGGAACGTCAGAGGCATGTGGGGGACAAACTGAGGTGTGTGGCCTTGGCGGGTGGCATGGAGGACAGTTGGCAATTTCCGTTTGGTTCCTCCTCTAGTGCAGCCATCAGGCAGGCACCATCTTTCCTGTGTTGAGCCCTCCCCCACAGGCCAAATCTAAATCTGATTGGCCTGGTGAGCACCAAAGCTCCTCCCTGCTGACTCACTGAGACCCTGCCACATCCAACTCTGTATCACTGAAAGCTTTATCTGCAGCTGAACCTTATCAGAGCTGGCAACTGGCAGCAAGCCGTGGTGTGTTCTGGCTTTTTGCAGAGCGATCCTAAGCCCGATACTGGTGAGCGCCGTCCTCGGTTCAGAGCATGGCCTCTCGCACAGGCCTCCAGGTCCAGGACCGGGAGTGACCAACTGTGGGTCACTTTGTAGCTCTTACCAGGTAGTCCCCAGCCAGTCACAGGCAGTGGCTGACCTGAGCCTGCACCAGCACCCCTCCCAAGAGGCCCAAGAAACAACAAGCTTGGAGATTGGCTTCAGACCACAGCAGAGCACTGCCCAGTTAGCCCCACAAGTGGCACATCCAAAGGGCGGTCTCAACAGGCACCAGAACCCACTGGGGCAAATCCCACTCCATGTGGTAAGCCCCCCCCACAGCAGCCCATAAGTTATGGATGTGGCCAAACCCCACAGCCAGCCAGCCTGAGGATCAATCCCACTCACTGACATGCCAATAGCAATCAAGGCTCAAATATAAGAGGAAGGCAAATAGAATAAACCACACAAGGGACACTCCTGGAGCACCGAGCTCAGGTGACGAGGGCGACTGCCAGGGCCCCACAGGGCACCTACTACATAAGGACACCCAGCAAGAGACATAGCAGATCTACCTAACACACAGAAACAAACACAGAGGCAGCCAAAATGAAGAAACAAAGAAATACGTCCCAAATGAAAGAACAGGAGATAACTCCAGAAAAAAACCTAAACTAAATGGAAGCAAGCAACCCATATTAAAAGCATTCAAGCCCAAGTCATAAATAAATAAATAAATAAATAAATAAATAAATAAATAAATAATCAGCCCAGGATCACAAAGTACATTTTTTTAAAAAAATTGGGGAATATTGGGGAACAGTGTGCTTCTCCAGGGTCCATCAGCTCCAAGTCATTGTCCTTCAATCTAGTTGTGGAGGGCACAGCTCAGCTCCAAGTCCAGTCGCAGTTTTCAATCTTTAGTTGCAGGGGGCCTAGCCCATCATCCCATGGATTCCCCGCAACCTTGTTGTTGAGAGCTCGCGCTCTAACCAACAGAGCCACCAGCCGTCCCTCCAGAAGCTCAGCAGCAGTTCATCGTCTTCAATCTCGTTGTGGAGGGCGCAGCTCACTGGCCCATGTGGGAATTGAACTGGCAACCCTGTTGTTCAGAGCTCGAGCTCTAACCAACTGAGCCATCCGGCCGCCTCCCCACAAAGTACATTTTTTTAAAATCCACACAAAGAGAATTAATTTATTTTAAAACACTGTAACTTTCTTTAAAATATTTTGGCAAGGACAATATGATATAAATGTGTTAGTGATAGATGGGAGAAGTTTGGGGGACAGGGTGAAAAAGATGAAGGCATTAAGAAGTACAAATTGGTAGTTACAAAATAGTCATAGAAAAGTAAAGTAAAGCATAGAGAATATAGTCATAATATAGTAATGACTACGTATAGTGTTAGGTGGGTGCTAGACTAGTTAGGTGGAGCACTCCTTAAATTATACAAATGTCTAATTACTATGCTGTACACCTGAAATTAATACAAAATAATAACAAATGTTAACGGTAATTGAAAAATTTAGAAAGGGGGGAAAAGATGAAGTGGAATAAGTGGTCCAAATTTCCAGGTCTAAAACAAATAAGTGATAGGGATATAACATACAGCATAGGAAATATAGTCAATAACATTGTGATAGCATAGTACGGTGTCAGATGGTTGCTGGACTTATGGTGATCACTTCTTTAGGTAGATAAATGTTGAACAACTATGGTGTACCCCTGAAACTGGTATAATATTGTATGTTAACTATATTTTTTAATAAAAATCTTTAAAAAAAGAGCGACTGTTAACATTTAACCGAAAAGCCACACAGTAGAGTCAGCTACTACAAAGTTTTCACTATATATATGTTAATCAATAGGAGTGTCTTTTTACTAGCAAAATGAATGTCATAAATAGGTTTTCACTTATAAAATTAATGGCTTGCTAAACTGGATGATGGATGTCAGAAATGGGCTTTTCCCCACAAAGAAAACACCAAGCCCCATTAGTTATACAGGCAAGTCTACCTATTTGAGTAATAGATCGTTCTAATATTACAAAGACTTTTCTACAGAATAGAGATTACCGTCAACTCATTTCATGAAGCAAGTATAACTTTGATTTAAAAACGAGTAGGAATAGTAACATTTAAAGTCAGGAAGAACACAAGGATGTCCACTTGCACCATTCCAGTTAACAAGTCCCAGACAGCACAATAAAAAAGGAAATTCAAGTCATAAGGACTGAAAGGGAGGAAACAAAATAATATTTTATGATGATATGATTATTTTCATAGAAAACTGAAAAGAATTAACAAATAAATTGCTAAGTATAAAAAGAAGTGAGAGTTTGGCAAGATGATAGATATAAAAATATAAACAACAGTTGTACTTTATTACTAGTAACAACCAATTAGAAAATTTCATTTTTAAAAAGATACCATTGAATAATAACAAAACTTTAACAAACCTAGAAATAAACCTAATAAAAGATATATAATCCCTATACATAGAAAATTGTATATTTTTATTACAAAACATTAAAAAGACCAGGATAAAGAGAATAATAATATATATTTATGGGCAGGAAGGTTTAACTTAATTTTAGTATATGTGCTGCCGAAGCGAGCACGGAAGGTTTAACTTAAAAGTGTCATGATTCAACATGGATGGATCTTGAGAGTGTAATGCTGAGTGAAATAAGTCAGACAGAAAAAGCAGAGAACCATGTGATTTCACTGATATGTAATATATAAACCAAAAACAACAAAAGAACAAGACAAACAAATGAGAAACAGAAACTCATAGACACAGACAATAGTTTAGTGGTTACCAGAGGGTAAGGGGGGTGGGGGGTGGGGGGTGGGAGATGAAGGTATGGGGGATCAAATATATGGTGATGGAAGGAGAACTGACTCTGGGTGATGAACACACAATGGGATTTATAGATGATGTAATACAGAATTGTACACCTGAAATCTATGTAATTTTACTAACAATTGTCACCCCAATAAATTTAATAAAATAAAAAATAAAAATAAAAAGTGTCATGATTCACATAATTATCTATAGATTTAATGCAACTCCAATGAAAATTCACAACGGAGTTTATGTATTTGTTTTGTGAAACAGGACAAATGTATGAGGAAGAGCAAAGAATACCCAAGATACTTCTGAACAAGAACACTAAGGAGAGAGACTAGCTCTGCCAAACATAAGACTTACGATAAATAAAGTTAGAGTGATTATAACAATTATGTTATTGTCATAGAGACAAAGTGACCAATGGAATGAAACAGAGCCCAGAAACAGAACTATACATATGAGGAACATTAATACAAGACCCAGAAACTGTTCAATGACCAAAAATTAGTTATCTATATATATTTAAAAAAAATGAACCTGGATCCCTACCATTGAAAATAAATCCTGACTAGATTAAGAACTTGAACGTCAAAAGAAAAAAGTTTTGCAAGAAAACATAGGTGACTTCTTTTAACCTTAGAATAAGGAGTTATTTAAAAATAAGACCTAATCTACAAAATACTTGACCAATACTTCTCAAAACTGTCAGGGCAAGAAAAGCAAAGAAAGACTGAAAAACTGTGCTAGACTGGAAGAGACTAAGGAGACGTAACGATTAAATGCAATGTGGGTTCCTGGATGAGATCCTGGAACAGAAAAGGGATGCTCATGAAAAAACTGGCAAAACCCAAATAAAGTCTGGAGTTTAGTTAATAGTAATGTATCAATATTGGTTTCTTAGTTTGAACAATGTACCACGATAACATAAGATAACATTAGGGAAAATAAAAACTTGAGAGGTATACAAGAATTCTGTACTTGCCATCCTGGCAACTTTTTTGTAAATCTAAAATTATTCCAAAATAAAAACTTCATTTTAAAAATAAGTAAGTTGCCAGAATTTCTAATGATAAAACAAAGTATTGATAAACTTGACTAATCTAAAATTGGTAACTTTTTCATCAAAAAATTACCTTAAATTACTCACTGATAATTGTTAAAAACTGGCTATCTGGGAATTCATTACATCATGCTTTCAACTTTTATATGCTTGAATTTTTCCATAATAAAAACTTAAAAATTAAAGACACACACAATTAAAAACACAAATAAATAAGACAACCTAAAGAAAGTGAAAAGGCAAATTACAAAATGGAAGAAGGTATTTGCACTACCGATCACTCACAAAAAATTTCTACCAAATATACATAAAGATCTCCTACTCATCAATGAGTGAGGAAATGCAACCCAATAGAAATGGACAAAGGGCATTTCAGAGAAAAGAAAACACATGGAAGGTTATGACTGAGAAACTGCCCGCCCCGATGCATGCCCTGGGGAAGCATTTTGAATGCTTGGTGTATCAAAACGAATTCCCAGCCCTGCTTTCTAAAACAGGTCACTGAGTTGAGAATATCTCCACCATATTAAAATATATAAATCTATTCAAGATGGAAATTTTTTTCTTCCCCCTTCTTCTGCTTCCCCCCCCACCTCCCCCCCACACACTCCTGTTCAAGCTGTTTCTCAGTCTAGTTCTATAGACACAGCTCCCTGGGAGAGCTGTTGCTCACAATCTTAACTGTAGAGGGCGCAGCTCACTGGCCCATGTGGGAATTGAGCTGGCATTAGGAGCACAGCACTCCAGCCACCTGAGCCACCAGGCAGGCCCTCAAGATGGAAATTTGAGTGAGAGCTTCCTGGGTCAGGCCTTCTAGAAGGGGGTGGGCTTGCCAGCAGAGGCTGTGCTCCTGTGTGACACTGACCTCTGACCCAGTAGACGTCCTGACGGTGATGATGTCAGCAGCCGGCAAAGCCAGTCCTTTCTCTGGTGGCTGCCAGGAGGCTGCAGCCTGATGTCTGAGAGCGCTCTGACGCGGCACCCGCTGCCATCCACTGCCCAGGGCACATTTCCACATGGCCAATTTATGCCGGGTTTCCCACCAGGAGGATGGCCCAAGGATGACCAGACTGCTGGGTCCCTCTAGTCCACGATTTGGTCTGTGAGGTCTCTTGGATCACATTTAAGAGAGACGTATTCAAGTGGTTGTTGAAAAGCCACTGCAAGCGAAATTTTCTAAATTAAGTCAAAGTCCTTCCTAGACCTTCCACTTGTGTACTCACATTAGGAAGATCCCTACGTGGGTGATTTTGACTCAGTTATGGGTCTCTTGACTCAGCTGTCTTCGTACCTGGATCTTGCAGTCACTCCATTGAGGCTTACGTATTAGACTCCTCTTTGCCCTTGACTTTCTCTTTGTTCTTTTCAAAATATAACTGGAAACCTCTAGGCCAACATGAGAATTTGAATCCTAATTCAAGGATTAGGAAAAGAAGTCAGACGTTCTCCTTGTACAAGTAGCTGGGTCTGGGCCTGGAGCTCAGAAAGGGCAGGTGAGTCTGAATTGTCTCGTTCCAGAAAGTAAGAAAGTGCTCCAGAAAATAATGGGAACATATCAAAAGGACACAAAGGCTGGTTTGGAGGCATTTGCCCTGACCAAATCTGGGACAATTTGAGCATCCAAATAAATTACACTAATGGATTATAGTTCTTGAATAGGATGGGAAAGCACAAGTCCACAATGATATAAGTAAAGGAATAAATGAAAGTGGTGAAAACAGAATATTTACCTAGTTTCAAAATATCCCCTACAACATGGTTTTTAATTCCAAAGGAAAAGGAATGACCTTACAGTGGAGAAGTCTGGGAGGTATTACCTGTCTCAGTCAGCTCAGGCTGCTACAACAAAAACATAGACTGGGTGGCTTATAAACAATTTATTCCTCCCAGTTCTGGAGGCTGGAAGTCTGACATCAGGGTACCTGGATGGTCAAGTTCTGGTGAGGACCATCTTCTGGTTGCACACTATCGACTTCCCGTTGTATCCTTACATGGCAGAGTGCAGAGAGGAAGCAGCTCTCTTGTGACTCTCGTAAGGCCACTAATCCCATTCGTGAGTTCCATCCTCATGACCTCATCTACTCCTGATCACCTCTCCAAGGGCCCCACCTCCTATTACCATCACATTGGGGGGAATTTGGGAGGA
This sequence comes from Rhinolophus sinicus, assembly GCF_057876585.1. NCBI lineage: Eukaryota > Metazoa > Chordata > Mammalia > Chiroptera > Rhinolophidae > Rhinolophus > Rhinolophus sinicus. The sequence continues at coordinate 133,036,117 of NC_142501.1, forward strand.
ACGCAACATTCTGTCCCTAGCACCATGTTTACATAGCGATGATCAAAGGTAACATCACCTGTAATGGGACAAATCAAAATCGTGTGCCACCTGATGGGGTGCCATGAAGAAAACACGGCATCACTTGTATAGTATTCCTGCCAATGATACATAATAAAGATGCATCAAATGATGAAGAAACATCAGACAACCCCAGGTTGAAGAACATTCTACAAAACAACTGGCCTAATAATCTTCAAAAGAGTTGAGGTCTTAAAAGTCAACAAAGACTGAGAAACTACTTCAAGTTGAAAGAGACTAAAAGACATGACAACTAAGTGTCCCACGTGACCCTGACCCGGATCCTTTAGTTAAAAGGACGTAATTGGAGCAATAGGTCATTCTTAAATGGAGTTTGTGGGCTGGGTGGTTGTAATGTCCTGATTTCAAGGTTTTATTGTGGTTATGTAGGGAAATGTCCTTATTCATAGAAAACACTTGCTAAAGTGTTTAGAGGTAATGGGGCATCAGGTCAGATGCATACTTTCAAATTACTCAAAAAAAAAAGAGTTCTTTGTACTGTAGTCAACTTTCCCGTATAAGCCAAAAGGAAAAGGGCTCAGTTGGTTAGAGCGTGTGAGCTCTGAACAACAGAGTTGCGGGTTCAGTTCCCACATTGGCCAGTGATTGAAGACAATGAGCTGCCAGAGTGGGGGCCGGATGATTAGCTGGTTAGAGTGCGAGCTCTCAACAACAAGGTTGCTGGTTCAATTTGGCAACTGGACTTGGAGCTGAGCTGTGCCCTCCACAACTAGATTGAAGGAGAAGAACTTGGAGCTGATGGGCCCTGGAGAAACACACTGTCCTCCAATAAAATTTAAAAAAAGAAAGAAGAAAGGAAGAAGGAGGAGGAAGGAGTTTAAGAAAGTCAGCTCTTCGTTCTCTACATGACAATGAATGGGAGCAGTGAAGTGGGAGAAGGGACAACAAGGAAAGCATGGTCCACAAATCATACTTATCATTTTTAATTATAGCATTTTGCTTCCGATTTTGAGCAGTTGTGAAGATTTAACTAAAGGGACCATTGATGGTCATTTCCCCAGTTTTTCCTGGTTCATCTTCCAGAGTAGTTTTACTCCATAAGGAGTAAAACGTAAGGTAACAAACTCCACATAATTCACAGATGAGAATGGAGGAAATGTTCCTAATTCCTGGGATCTAACGTGGAAGTGTTGGGGCTTAACCATCGATCAGTGGTGACAAGTTCCCCCCAGGAAAGGTCAGAAGTCTCTGTGCCTGGATGATGCGGCTCCAGGTTGGGGAGGGATTTCTAAGCCTGAGTGCTGGGTGGCTCAGGGATCTGAGCCACAGCTGTCCACACACAGCTGTCCACGGGAATAGCTCTTCCCTGTACATTCTAGCAGCTTACGGCTGCAGGAGCCTGGTAGCTATGGTCCACTGTTCGCTCACTGACTAACAGGAAGGAGGAGGAACAAAAAGAATCGCCGGCTGAGAGAGCTGCATGATCTCCTCTCTTTAAGCAGCTGCCTTTCCAACAAAAGTTGGAGGGGCTGAGAGGAACAGACTCTGACCAGCTAGGAGACCTCATGCGAGCAGACAGAGTTCATCTGCTTCAGGCCCACCCCAGATGCTGTCCCATCACGGTGAAGTGGATACACTATATTTCATTTATCCATCCTTCAGTTGATGGATATTTGGGTTGTTGCCCCTTTTTTGGTATTATAAATAATGCTGCCGTGCACATTTGTGGAGAAATGTTTGTATGAACCTAAGTTTTCAATTCTCTGTGATAATTCTATGTTTAAATTTTTGAAGAGCTGACACACTTGTCAGTGTAGCTGCATCATTTTACATTCCCATCAACAAAGGGTTCCCATTTCTCCACATCTTCATTAACACATTGTGGTCATCTAGTGGGTATGATGTAGTATCTCATTGTATTTTTGTTTTGCATTTCCCTAATGGCTAATGATACTGAGTATCTTTTTCATGCACTTATTGGCCATTTGTATGGAAATGTTCTTTGGAAAAATGTTCAAATACTTTGCCCATTTTTTAAGTGGGTTAATAGTCTTTTTGAGTTGTAAGAGTTCTTTGTGTATTCTGGATACTAGACCCTTGTCAGATGTATGACTTGCAAATATTTTTCTCCATTCTGTGGGTTCCCTTCACTTTTTTGTGTCCTTTGATACACAAAAGTTTTAAATTTTGATTTAAAAAATCCAATTTATGCATTTTTTTCTTTGGTTGCTTATGCTTTTGATATCCTATGTAAAAACATGTTGCCTAATCCAAGGTCACAGACACTTGCCCCTATGTTTTCTTCTTAGAATTAATGCTTTCAGTTCTTACATTTATGTCTTTGATCCATTTTGAGTTAATTTTGTAAATGGTGTTTGGTTCTTTTGTATGTGGACATCCAATTGTCCTAATGCCATTTGTTGAGAAGACTACATATTATTTCCCCATTAAATGATCTTGGCACCCTTGTCAAAAATAAATTGACCATAAAATTCTAGCTGCACTGAAATGCATAATTTTTCTGGTTCTGTGTGGTTTCTTCCATTTATTGAGTTTCTGTATATTTGGCCAAGAAAGTGGAGAACTCCCAGTATGTGGATATGCGGGTGAGGAGTGGGGAGGGAGTAACGAACAGGTATATCTTTCTGTCATTCTTTAGTTGAACTGAGAGATGCAAAGTTCTGCTATAATTTTCTATCTCACTAGTAGTTACCCTCCTCCATCTAGTACCATAAACAAATATTTCTGTACTACTGTATGTAAAAACAAGAACAGTACAAACTGTTGCCTTCCACCAAGGCGCTCCATTTCCTCATTAGTAAGACATAATCTTGAGAATGCTAAAACTACTGGCTCCAGGACCCCGTGGGTCCCTGGCCTGATCACATAATTTAGTGCTTTTAGTTTCCAGTTATTACAGTTTTGCATAAGGAATGCTTCCTATTTCAAGATCCTTATTGAGCACTTATGTTACACATTCCTGGTCACTTTTACATTTAATCATATGTTACACTGCACATACACACACATACACACACACACACACACACAGTTCATTGCTCATCACTCCAATTCTAAGGTCTTTTTTTCTACTTTCTTTATAGTTTGATTAGAGTCCTCAAGTATTTGCATCAAATGGAGGTAGATGTATGACTCATTGCTAAGTCTTTCCATAATGTTGACTATTTCTCTTTTACTCTAACAGTTGAATAGTAATTTTGGCTGCTTTCCTCTCAGTAGTTTATAAATATTATCCTACCATTCTCCAGCTTTCAATGTTTTAGAAGACAAACCTAGTGACAATCTTATTCTTTTCTTTTTTTGTTCAGAGTATGAAAGGTTTTTCTCTTTTTCCTAGAAATTCAGGAATTTTACCAGGATATTCCTTAAATGGCTGTTTTACTAATCCATTCTGGAGTTTGGTAAATTCATTCACTTTGAATACTCAAGATTTTCCGTTTGTTTTGGTTTGTTGTTGTTGTTTTTAGCACACAGGAATTTATTATTATTTGTTTGATTATTGTTTCTCCTCTAATTGGTCATGTAAAGTCTTCTGCATCTATCTTTAAAGTATTTTTATCTGTTCCTTCAGTATTTGCATCTGCTTGTAATTTTGTTCTCTGTTTTGAGATTTTTCTTTCACTGAATCTTCTAGGCTACTAATGCAATTCTCAACCATCCTCTGCTTCAATTCATTAATTAAAATTTTAAATGCAAAAGTCATGTTTCTTATTTCTGCAAAGTATTTTTATGCTGTAGAGTCTCTTTGATTTTTTGTTGTTGTTGTTGTTGAAGGGGCTGAATGTCTCTGTTGATTCTTGCTTTTTCATGGGCCAGATCCCTTCAGGTGGGCTGTTATTTTCGTCTGCACTCACATGGGTTTAGGGGATACTTTTGCAATCCCATGAGCAGTGAAACGTCCAACATTGGCTATCCTGTGTCAGGTGCTATGGCAGCTGGCAGGTGGCAAGAGAACCAGGGAAGACCTGGTTTCCTCAGCTGCAAAACTAGCCCTCTGCAGACTCATGGCTAGGACATCGCCTGGGAGAGGGCTGGGTGCATGGGTTTTCTCCAGCCCAATTCTCTCCAGATACTAAGTTCTGATCATTGCCCAGGGCTCCCTGCTGCTCGACCCACTCCCATCCTGCCCAGGAGACCATGGTCCTGAGCCTTTCACTTTGAGCATGGCAGGAGGCCTCCCCCTTCACCTGCCTGCTGGCCTCAGCTTCTGCTGCATCAGGAAAGGGTTTAAAAGGGCTTAAGAAGGAAAGCCTGCTATCATCCAGTTAGTGTAATCTAATATAAGCAACCATGATGACTTCCATGAAAGGATTTATTCTTTGGCTGCAGAGAGAAGAGAAATATTTGGAGCAGTATTTATTATTGGTGCCTGTGGAGCCTGAATCTACTGGCAGGCAAATATTTAACAAACACTTAAATAGTATGTTGGGCCTAGTGCTAGGTTCTTCAAATAAATTCTCTCATTTAATCCTTGTAGCAGTTCTATAGTTATTGTTCATTGACAGAGAGTAAGTAACCTGATCAGGGTCATTTCAGGCAGCTATTGGGGAACTAGAATTATTCAACGTCTTCAGAGTGTCTGCAGTTCACCCTTGGGCTGTGGACAGATGCACAGCCTTCCTGACAAGCTGCAGCCTGCACTCATGTGCATGCACGCACATGCATACATGTACACACATACACATCAGTTGGCATGATGTGACAAAATGCTGCCACCCTACTTGGGGGGACAAAACTTCAAGCCCTAACGGAGTAAACATTCACCCCAACATTTGAATGTTTAAGCTACTTACAAAGAACGCCTCTATTTGCCAGAACTCGCACCACCAGAGGGAGACAAAGAGCTCTAGCCTGGCTCAGTGGGCGCTGTTTGTTTTCCAAAACAGGCTTTGACCTTTCAGTGTCCCTGCCTTTTCCACGTCTCCTGGGCTGATCCTTCCTCTTCCAGAGCCCTTCGGACTGTCTCCTTTCAATCAAAGCTCAAGATCTGTGACCTGATTCCTTCAGGTGCACAGAAAGTTGGCTTGCTGGTTTGTCTGGTGAAAAAGCAGAGGCATTCTGAAATGTGTGAGCTCTCGCAAAAAACCAGTTTGCACAACTAAACCAAAGGAGTCTTGAAAAGAGAAATTTTAGATACCGAGGTAAGAGTAATGTTTAGAAGGTGTTTTGGATCTGAGATTTTTCCAGGCCCTTTAATTCATTGGCTTGGGCACACTTTTGGCTGCCCAAGCAATTTCAGCCTAGTGTCAGGGAAGAAGATGCCCTCTGTCCGCTTCCTTCTAGGAAAAAAGCAGGTAGCATTTGATGTGTCTCACATATCCAATTCCTCTACAGAGATTCTGGAGATTCCTTTCACTGGGCTCACAAAGGAAACACTTAGAACATTTATACACTAACATGGAGAACTGAGGTGTCTTCTTTAGGTATTTCTGCGGCACATGAAAGGAAAAGCTATTTCAAAAACATAACTAAGGACTAGACTCAAAAGCAAATTTTTCACTTAAAACAACAACAACAAAAAACTCCTCCTGTGTCTGTAGATATTCAAGGCAAGTCATGAGCCTCTTCAGCAGTAAGCACTTGAATAATTGGTCTGGTTGTAACAAATAGCACTTTCCAGCAGGACTTTAGAGAGTGAAAGCATGTGCACTGTTGTAGAAAATGGTTTGGAAACTGTATTAAATTAGGAATGCTGATCTTGCCGGAAAGAGGTTGTGGAATATTTGAATGCAGCAAGGGATTACATGTATTCTCTGCTGCTCCAGAGAACCAATCTGGAACCAACAGGTGGTCTTGGACATGAGGCATAAGAATGCAGTAGCTAGAGTCTGGCTCCATCACAAGCTTCTTGCTATCCCAAAGCCCAGCATCAGGGAATGTGGTACACACAACTGTCTGTCCTTCTTTTTTGGAATTGGAGTATTTCAGAAACAAGTTTTCTTGGCAACCTTGTTATTGTCAGGCCAGCTTGACTTCCACCCTAGTACCTTGCAGTCTCTCCAAACTGGGTGCCTTGACCTTGCTTGCGTGTATAGCCCCATTTCAGCCTCCAGACCCAATCCGTGCAGAGAAGAGTTATAGAGTCTAGCCCTGCTAGCTCAGGCTTGTCTGATGAGTGACATGTCCTCCTGTTCCAGACTCCGACTCTCCTGGGGTTAACTGGGGATTTGCCTTGGCTTCTCACACTTGGACCTCTGTTAGGGAAACCCCGGGCCTTGGCTTGCACGGTCCACTCAGGGGCGGGGCCCTGATGCCTGCTGACTCCTTTCCTGATGGCAGGAGGTCGTCATCAATATGCTTATCTGCAGGCTACTCCTTGATACATACCTGCTGTTGTGCTGGACTACCGTCCCTGCCTCTGGGGAGACCCATATACTAGATCTGAGTATGTCCTGAAATGGAGCCACCATATGAGGGGTGAGAGAAAGTGATGTGTAAAGGAAAACTCCACGGTTTGGGGCCTGCGAGACTGGAAAGAACTGCCATCAACTGCAATGGGCAAGAGTAGAACATGTGTGGGGGTGAGGGAAGAAGACGAGGAGTTCAGTTTTGGATATGCTTAGAGACGTGCATCAGCCATTCAAGTACGGAGACGGAGTGGCCACTGGAATGTGGGAGAGAGGCGTGACTTGGTGTCACTATTTTGGATGTTGGAACGTAGACATGTAAGCTGTCGCCCTGGATGGGGTCACCAAAGGGTTGATGTGGAGAGAAAAAAGTACAAGGACTAAACCAAGAGACTCCTACATTAAAAGATGGGGGACAAGAGGAAGAACCAGCAAAGACACTGCTTATTGGAGAACAGCTTGCTTTCTTCAGCCAATAATTAGCAGCCGTGACCATAGGCACATGCTAGGATCTAACCAGTTTTTCCTCTTTGAGTTTCTTTATAGTTATGCTTTGTTTTACATGCAGACAGGATGCTACACCTTCACCATCAGCAGATGTTCTTCCTGTAGACTTAGGTTTGCACCACATTTTCCTTTTCCTCCTGGTAGGTTTGGGCTCCGTGCTGCGCATTTGCAGAGACAGAAGCAGGCACTGTGGGGGGAGGGGCAGTGCAGTTCACACGGACACGTCCAGCTGAACGCCAAGTGGAACAATCTTCTCTCCAAGTACACTACCCAAGCATACCTTCAGGTGGGAGTTTGGCTTTTTGTTCATGTATATATTTTACATCTGATTCTTTGGGAACTATTTTCTCTCTGTCTTTTTGAGGGAAAACCAGAAAAATTTTGGTATATAAGTTGACTTTTATACCAAAGTGTAATCTCCTAATTAAGATATGAAATATTTAAAATATAAAAGCCCACAAAAATTATAAGCAATCCCATTTATTTATTAAGGGAACTGTATTAGTTTTCTAGGACTGCTGTAACAAAGTACCATACATTTGGTGGCTTAAAACAGCACAACGTCTTCTCTCGCAGATCGGAAGGCTAGAAGTCGAAAACCAAGGTGTTGGCAGGGCCAGGCTTTCCCTGAAAGCTCTAGATGATCCTTCCTGGCCTCTTCCCAGTTCTGGGTGGTTCCTGGCAACCCCTTGTGTTCCTTGGCTTGTTGCTGTTTCACTCCGATCTGTCTGTCTTCACATGGCCTTCTCTCCAGGTCTGTGCCCAAGCTTTGCTTTTCTCATAAGGACAGTAATCATTCATTGTATTAGGGCCCATCCTAATCCATCATGATCTTGATTATACCTGCAAAGACCTATTTCCAAATAAGGTCCCACTTACAACTTCTGGGTGGACATGAATTGGGATGGGAGACAGTATCCAACCCAGTGCAGTAACTAACTTCTCTGCATTATGGAGCAGTGACTAGGGTGGCCCCAGCCATGGTCAAGTACATGTACCATCAACATGCAACGAAATACAGTGTATTAGATGATGCTCCTAAAAATGAACATACACACCAATTGTAAAGCAAAGACATTAATAAACACTTAAGGCAGAAAAGGACTTACCCTAATTCTGAGTACCCATCACACTTCACTGTATTTCTCAGTGTATTTTCAGAAACCACAGCACTCTGTGTTCCACTGAGTCCCATTAGATTCCCTGGTTGGCCACATACTTACCCTTCCATGAGTCCTCCCTGGTGGGTTTGATGGTGTCGCAGAGACAAAAATGAATTAGCTAGCTGCCTGGTCCTTCCCTTCCTTTCTCTCTGCTTCCCAGTGAATCCCCGATTGCTTGCTTCAAGGACTTCCAATTGGTTGCAGGGCTCAGATCTAATCAGATCGGATTTAGGTTACTGGGTCAGCAGGGAGCCTGACTGACTTTTCCAGAACTAAGTTGACCTCCTAAACGTGCAGCCTTCAGAGGAACACAAACTAGCGCCTTCCGTTTGGACACAGGCCAATCCCCATGTGGAAGAGAGCAGCCAAGTGGGGTGTTAGGCTATGGACACCCCATCCTTACTCTGAGTGCCCCCCTTTGCTGCTCTATGAAGCAGTGGAGAGGGTCAAGCACACAGTTTACAAGTGGGGAGGGCTTGTACCTTCTGGGTTTCTTACACCACAGAGTTCCATCCCATTCCATTTACCAAGTGGCTGGAGAGCATCATCTTTCTTGGGTGTCAACGTTTAGAGATGGTTATTTTGAAACGTACAATCTAAACAAGGAATCTCAGGATTTACTTCAGAGCACACCATTGATTTGAATTCAGACACTTCAGCAGTATATAAACTAAAATGCTAAAACAGCCTTGTTTTTTCTAGTTAGAATTCAACTTTTGCTTTCATGTCAGAGTACTCCGGCTGTATCACTGACCTCCTTGGGGCAAATGCTAGGAACAACTTACACAAAACCAGTTTATTTCTGCTAAAAGCAGATCTTTACTTACACGCCTGTCCTTTCTTCCATAGAAGGCAAATAAATAAAACCACTCACTTTGCGAAGTTGAGACTTAGCGTAAGATGGAGCGCCATGCTACAGGTAGTCCCAAGAGCTAGTTGATCCTTAAACAGGGCTGGTTATAAAAGTCACAGTTACATCTTTTCCTGCAACACCAAAGCTCTTCCAAGGATAATATCAATGCAGCCATTCAGGTTAAAATTAGCAACCCACTAACTTCATCCCCTCCCCAGGAGTGCTAACTTCAACACAGCCTGCAATTCTCAATTTTGCAACTACAAATAGTAAGCCACTAACAATGAGGAAAAATACAACAGTAACAAACACAATCTTAAAAAACCCTTTCTTATTCAAGTTATTTTCCACAACTTGGTTCCCAAAGTTTCCTTTCTGTTGCTGACAAAAAGTATCTATCGTTAAACTTGTCAGGAGAATGCAAAAAACACACAGATGTATTTCTACCTCAAGGGCAATGCTTAACCAGTAGTTGACAAAGATTTGTGAATATAAGAGACAATCAAATGGCAGATTTCCTTTTGGCTCAATTACTCAATGTCTATGTATGTGTCCTTGCCTCAAAGTGGGGTGACAGAGACACCCACTCAAGTTCTAAGAAGACAAATCCCAGAATGTGTATGAACGACTGAACAGTCTCATCCCTTTCATTCTTGTTTGTGATTTTAAAAGTATGTATTACATTCACATGGTAGTTACTGTCTAGTCACATGGGCATTCATTCATGGGCTAAAGAGTCAGAGAAATGAGATGGATTAAAAAGCCTCTCTGGATTGCTTTCTCCAGTTCAGGATTGGAGTGTCTATGCAGTAGAGATCAGTGTGTAACAGCTGCCAGCTCCACTCAGTTATCTCAAAAGCACGTCGAATGCAAGGTGTCCACAAATCAAACTCCTATGTTCCTTCTCTATCCTCGTCCTCTTCCAGGGTTTCCCCTCACTCACCGAGTGGCACTAGGTGAAAGCCAAAAATCTAGGTGTCATCGTTGACTCATCTCTTTCCTTACTCGCCCAATCCATTATTATGCCGTGTCAATTTTATCTAGTTTCTCCCTCTAGAGATCAGCACTGCCACTCATGCAATTGCTCACCTCCTACCAGGGTCTAACCCCACACATTCACCATCATCAGCCTCTAGAGTCCATTCTTCACCCTAATGCAGGTTCTCCCTTTTCCACCAAAATTTGCAAATATTATTATGAAATAGTTAATAGACACCAAAGAAAAAATATGTAAACATGCACGCCACAAAGCATAATAAAATGAATATTCATGCACCCACTACCCAAGTTAATACCAAACTTTTTCATGCAAATATAACTCCCCTGTTTAACATCCACATAATTCAGCCATACAGGTCTTTTGACTCTTAAGTCTTGGCTGCTGCTTCTTACTCAGGATCTTTGCTGTGACTCCTGTTTAGAATATGCCCTCCTGCCTTCATTTCCAGTCCTTTTAACTTATGCACTCCTCCTCAGGGTACCCAGGATTTCCCTTCCCAGGTACTGACATTTGGAACGACATATTTACAACCGTGACAGGTCTAAAAGTGCCATGTGGGCACAGATCATATTTTTTTTGGCTTATTGCAGCAGTTGTTCCCACACCATACCCTGGCACCGGTAAATGTTAGATGACAAAAGGAAGGTGAATTGTCTGAGTTATGGAGAGCTGGGGAAAGCAAAAAGCCTTAGAATTCCCTAGGTAGTAGAGTCACTGCACATAAAAACCATTTCTCCCCATCAGTAAACCCTACCTTTAATGAATTCTAGCCTGAGTTGTTTAAATTTCATGTAAGGATTGCCTCATTTAATTGCTTTGGCCTTAGATATGCTTCATAAACATACCGATCTTGAACCAGTGCGCCACTCCACATTAATTTCCACTCACTTAGCTACGGCCCATGTACAACTGTCCTTAGGAATAGTATTTTAAAAGTTCACATCTTTACTTTGACCTTGCTTAACCAAGAATTTGTCCTAAGAACCAAAAATTAAGAGCTCAAGAAATTATCCATTGTTACTATACAGCTAAAAAATTTTAACTGAAAACAGGTTTGCATTAAGTGTATATACTTGAAATAAGTTTTCTATGGTTGTACATGTGAATATAAAATACTCGAGACTTATTGCCGAATGACCAATTGGAGTACAGACACAATGCACGAATAACGTCTGCATTTGATAACGAACGGATGTGGTTGTGTCTAATATGAATCCTCATAATTCAATACGTTGTGTGTTGTAACAGACGTACTTAATGCACTCGTGTGAAGTAAAGAAACGTTTTTTGAATTTTGGTGCCTGCAATTTTTCATTGCTTTTGTGTGGACCATCATTCTTAACTGTCATTTTTGTTGCCACTCCTGTCTCATAAATCTTCAATTAACACTTGATTTAATGGTAGATTTAAAGGGAATAATATTTTGACCTTTTGATGAGTGCGAAAGAAAGAGCTATTCCATCAAACACAAGAAAGGAATTGTGGGGGACTCCCGGGGCAAGAAACTTACGGCTTTCTGCAAAGAGAAGCTGTATCTCTGAATGGCCCGAAAATGAAGAGCTGAGTACGATAACCTCAGTCAATGAGGGAAATGCTAAGAACACAAGTGTGGATCAGGTCGGCAACCATTATTTCCTGAGCTGGAAGACATCATCTGGGAATGGATTGCAGACAGGAGAGCAAAGGCTTTGGTTGTGCATAAGGCTGGTATTCAAGTGTGGGGACAGCCAGGAGTGCAGTTTCCAGGCTCTCGGCCTCACATAGAAAGGTGCTGGCTCAGGTAGTAAATGGCCATAAACTGTGATTGGATGGCCATCACCTGTGGCTAGTTAGCCGTCAGCTGTAACCAGTGAGCCACTGGCCACTAATATAACTGCCGTGGCTACGCTAGCAGCAAATGGAGGCTAGCAAGATGATGGTGGCTGAGCTAGCAAGAGCGGAGTGTGGCAGAGTGTGGATTGCAGATTCTGTGGCTCCTGCTTCCTATGTCTCCAACCCAGCCACCAGTGAGACTATAGTTGTATAACTCCCCTATCTATGGCTCCATGGGTGTTCCTTTTTGGCCTCACCATATCCTGCGCTCTTATGTGGGGAGCGGGACCAGAGACCCCATTTGACTCCGCGCATGACATCAAGCATTTGCCCTTGCAATGGCACCACAGTTAGAAATACCCCAGAAAAATTCAAAGTATCACAACGCTGGCTGGATCGCTTCCTTCAGCGATACGGACTGTCTGTAAGATCAACAACACTGGTCAAGGCAGAAGATACTGGTTATTAAATGTGCACTTGCATTCAAGTCCTTTGTTGATGGCATCGACTTTTCTAAATACCAGCTCTCCAACATGATTGCTATGGATGAAACGGCAGTGTTTATGGGCCAAGGATCTCAACAACAATTGATAAGAGGTGTCTTGTCAATCTACGTTCCTCCACTGGTTACGAAACTGCATGTGTTACCTGTATTTTGGCAATTCGTCTGGATGGAAAGAAAGCCCCACCTCTAATCTTCACTAAGGGCAAGAAAGATAAGGTTGAACGTGTTTCAGGCATTTATGTTCTTGAAACCGAAAAAGCCTGATGCACACAAGCAGTTATAACGAAATGGGTTGATTTAATGCTGCCACTTGTTTTGCGAGGTGGCCAAAGAGGTCTGCTAGTCTGGGATTCAACCAGCACTCACCGCACTAAAAACATGAAGAACTTCCTTGCAGAGAGAATAGATCAAATAATGATTCCCACAGGAATGACTGCCTATCTCCAGACTCTTGATGTTGCAATAAACAAGCCATTCAAGGACCATTTGCGCATGGAAATCAATGGCTACACTGAAAATAGAATGGAGAGAAATCAGCGTGGAAACTTTGTGAAGCCTAGCCTGCATTAGGTCATGACTTGGGTGAAGAATTCATGGGATAAAATCACTGACAGCTGTGTTGCCAATGCACTACGAGCAGGCTACATGGACAAGAAGTGCTCATTTAAGGAGAGCTCTATTGCTGGACATGAGAGATTGGGGCCAATGGTTCTACAGGAAATGGAGTCACAAGAAATTCAAGCCAGAATTCAAGATTTGGAGAGTTATGATGATGTTCCAGAAGAAGACGACATGACTGTATTTGAATAAATATAGATTTTTGTACATGAATAAATGTAGATTGTTGAACATGAGAAAATAAGACATCCCCTGAAAATAAGCTCTACTGCGTCTTGTGGAGCAAAAATTAATATAAGAGTCGGTCTTATTTTTGGGGAAATACGGTATTGGGTTCACAGCTTTGATGGGGATTAAATTCAGGTTCTGTAGTTTCTGGCAACGACTCCTGGAAAACTCTCTTCATTTAGCCTTCTCATCTATGAAAGAGAGGAACATTGCCTAGTTAACAAGATAATCTGAAGATCAAACAAAATAACATATGTGGAAGCACCTGTTACAGTCTGTACTCAATACAGGTTAAAAAAAATTAACAGAAATTGTATAACACTGCAGCGTATACAGATTACAAAATCTTATATAGTAAGTTATACAGAAAGTAAAACACAGGCTGGCTCGGTGGCTCAGGTGGTTAGAGCTCCATGCTCCTAACTCCGAAGGCTGCCAGTTCGATTCCCACATGGGCCAGTGGGCTCTCAACCCAACCACAAGGTTGCCAGTTCAACTCCTTGAGTCCCGCAAGGGATGGTAGGCAGCGCCCCCTGAAACTAAGATTGAACACGGCACCTTGAGCTGAGCTGCCTCCCGAATGGCTAAGTTGGTTGGAGCGCGTCCTGTCAACCACAAGGTTGCCGGTTTGGACTCCCGCAAGGGATGGTGGGCTGTGCCCCCTGCAACTAGAAACGGCAACTGGACCTGGAGCTGAGCTGCGCCGTCCACAACTAAGACTGAAAGGACACAACTTGAAGCTGAATGGCACCCTCCACAACTAAGATTGAAAGGACAAATTGACTTGGAAAAAAGTCCTGTAAGTACACACTGTTCCCCAACAAATTCCTGTTCCTTCCCCAATAAAATCTTAAAAAAAAAAAAAGTAAAACACAAACCCCAGTGTCTCTTTTGTTTGTATTAAAGCACATTGTCATAAAATATTGGGCTAAACCCTAGAATAAATCTGTACCTACAGTAGCAATTAGAATCTGCTTTCAAAAGGAAAGGAAGGCGTGCATATTGTTTGGCTGTACAAGGTATCCGACTCACACGTGTTAACTACTGTATTAATAATTTTTAAAAACCTCTGAAAGTTTTGCTCACATTATTTTTGTTTTCTGAGATAAAGCACAGAGAACGCTCTTCTCTCCTTCCTCTTCTAATCCATTTGAAGCTCTGACCCTTTCTGCCCACACACACTCGGTCATGTACAACCCACCAGGGCTGTGTGCTGAGGCCTCCTGCAGTAACTATTTCAATGGCCGGGCTTAAACTGATGAGTGGGACCCTTCCCTCATTCTCCTTAGGGGAAGGCGTGGCCTAAAATTCATTCTAAACACTGTTCCCTTTTGGGATGGTAACTTGGTTCAATACATCTGACCTGTTTTCTTCATCATACACAATAAGCATATCTTTAATATATTTCTTTTCAGGTGAAATGCAGAAAAGATGCAAGGAAAACTCTTGTAGTCATTTCTGTAGGCCTCAGCACAAGTATTTTGTCCATTTTTCAATATGATATATTTTCTTGACAATTATATATGAGAGTAAGACTTGATTTAACATTCATAAATATTTAAAAAAGGGAATCAATCTGGAAAACTACCAACAAGTTATCAAAACAAATGTTTGCTTTTTTGACAGTGAAATATACATTATATGGTTTGCCAATGTTTCCTCTTGAGAAAGGTAAAATGAGCCATAAGCTCAGATTTTTTAAATACTTAGACATGAGTTAGAAAAAGTGCAATCAAACGAACCAACTGTAAAAGCCATTTCTGTAACAATAAGAGAAATGTGAATATGGGTCACATATTAGCTGGTATTACTGTTTATTTGTAAGGTGTCATTATTGTTGTTGTCATTTTTTGAAAAAAAGGCCTTATCTGTTAGAGATATAAAATAAAGTATTATAAGTGAAATGATTCATGTGGAATATGCTTTGAAAGATTCTAGCTTAAAAAAATTGTGTGAATGTGTAGTGGTGGTAGGGGAGATGGGGTAAATAATAATAAATATGGTAACAGACCAGAGTATTCTAATACTGCTGTTGATATATACATAATCAACAAAATAATGGAATTTATGTCTCTCTATAATTGGCACCTGGTGTATGCAGTACATTATAGATACTTTTTTAACAAAGGTATTTAGGTCATGTATTGCTAAGCATACCTGTGGCTTATAAGTGAATCTAGCGGGGAAATGTTAGAGGGGCATTAGGTAGGTAGGAGTGTGGAAGGAATAGACTGGTATCACAGGATCTCCTACAACTCAGAGAAAGATAGAGGGGAAGGCAATAGAGCTGGGGCATGAGTCCATTTTAGAATTAATATATTATGAAAACAGAAAACAACGTTTGAATGAAAGGCTCTTTCTAGGCCAGACTTGAAGTCACCACACATCCCCTCAAACTCCGTTTCTGTGGTGCAGCACCTCACCAGAAAACCTGATGGAGTTAATAAATCTGCAGTATTCAAAACGCTCATATCCAATGCAGTTCTAACTCTTAAGAAGAAAACAGTCTTTATGCTAAACGTATTTTCATGCATTCAGGAACAATATAATCTAGACATTTTCAGTAGGATTTACGTAGGAGTACAAGTGAATTAAACCATTCAGATAAAAACGCAACTAAAGCTGCTTAGCTGCTCTGGTGACTCACAGACATTTATATATATTATTTAGTGTGATACTCCATCCACATAAAAAAGGCATTCTATTTCTTTATTTTTTTATTTGACAAGCAGCAATATCATGTTTGTCATTTTAATGTAGATACAATTATTAGGTTATCTGTCATATTACAATATTTAAGTTCTTTATTTTATGTCTTTTAAGATACATTAAAAAAAAAACACATCAACTGCAAACGTGAAGGGGAGAAAAAGCATGGTACTCAACCAAATTTCCACATTTCAGCAATACTTCCACTCATTCTTTAATAAAGTTTTAAGAAATGTCATAATGACATGAGCTTGAAATATCTCTAGGCATTTTTTCTGACGCTCATGACGTGGCACTGGTGATGTTGTAAACAGCAGAAAAACAGGGGCTGCCAAATGACCAAATTATGGAGGCACAGGCCTGCTTTTTCCCACAGGAACACACCAAATGGTGATGGCAATGATCTTCTCACACCCACACAGGAGGAGAGCGACATCACGCTACGTAACTGTATTCATCTGCTGACGCCTGGCTGCGTTCAATGTACTGTTTGTCTATCAGCACTTCAATACACTTCTTAATCATGCTGATACTAGGATTAAACCTAGCTCTTGACTGGCTAATCACCTGTGTAAGAGAAACATGGATGTCACACCACCACTAATTAATTAGTTAGAAATCATTACCTTTAACCAATCAGCTACGAAAGTGCCTCAAATTTACTGAGGTTTTATCAGAAATATCTAATCCATATAGAAAAAATATACTTAAAATAATTATGAAATTATACTAATTAAACTGAATACAACCATCCAGAATGGATGGATATGATTTATCAAGTGAGTGCCCAACAAGATTAAAATTTTAAACTCAGAGGGCAGTACACAAAGAGAGAGGCAGATTAGATCAACTTAGACATGATGACCAAAAAGAATTCTTTATGCAAAGTAAAGGAAAAGCCTAATGTTTATGTTATGAAGGAATTAAAATACAGGACATAGACATAGCAAAATTTAACATTCATAGATAACTAAATTAAATAAACTAATTAGTCTATCTAAAAACTCATATATACCCTCAAGCTTCCATTTAACACCTACTCAACTTTCAGCTCTTAGCTAAAGTAACACCTTCTTAGGAAAGCCTTCTGCAACCTCCCGGGACTAATTCAAGATTTTTATATACATTCTCATAGTACTCTATGTTTTTTTGTATGCATGTTTTACTGTAATTTTATATTTTCTTGCATATTACTTCAATAATGTATCTCTTCCCTATTAGAATGTGAACGCCAAAAGGGCAGGAACCACATCTTGCTTTCCTCTGCATTGAATCCCCAATGACAAGCTTAGTATTTATCACATGGTAGACAATCATATATTTACGGAATGAATATTTGATGTAGTCAACTTCCTTCAATAACTGGAAAAAAAGACTCAATAAACTGGTGAAGTTTAGACTTCTAAAGCCAAGCCAAAGCAAATCTGAGTACTGAAATTGTAAGTGAGTACTGCTCCCATTAAGTAATGAAGCATTTCTTTATGCTCTTTGGGAATCATATTATTTCTGTACCATCTTTACAAAAAAAACACTCCTAATCCATACATTGGTAATGCCCTCTACCCCAAGAAGTCTTGAGGACTTCTCCCCCTTTACCTCTTGAATAAGGGCATTATGCCGAAGTACTTTTCGTGCTTTCATGATACGAACTATAGCAGCTTGGAGATACATTTTCCGGTCCTCATCTACAGCACTTCTAGTCTGTTCCATTTCCTGGTTACAGGGTGGGAATAAAGGTAAATTAAGACATTACATCATAACAGTTGTCTTAATTCATTTTATCAGTGAGTTTAAATAAATTTTCAATCAATACTGAGCATCAAATTATAGTTAAGTGTGTCCAATATCACATAACCATTACCAAAAGAATATCTATAGTAAGTTCTATATAATTCGTTGGGTTAAATTTGGAAGGTTATTTTAAAAATTAACACTATCGTAAACTGTATATTCAATGTAAAGAGGCAATAAAGTAGCATTTAAATGACACAGAGCAGTAACGTCCAAGACTGCTGTCCTATCAATGAGTATAATAGACTCTACACCATAATGCTTTTAGATGCTTTACTAACTGGCTCCAAGTGCATACTGGACAGGCCACAGGGGGAAGAGTTGTGGAGGGTTCTTTTCAAGCAGAGAAGCCAGGAGGGATGGGCCAGAGGGGCAAATCTTCCTGGAGCTCAAGGAAACAGTAGAAGGCATGGAAGCAGGCAATGCCACGATAGGGCTCGCATAACAGCTTTACAAAGATAAAATACAATCCACACGTTACAAATTATTGTTAGGTAGTCTAGAGTAAAATAAGATCTTGAACATTTTAGGGTTCAAATTTAAGAGCAATTAACTAATGTTTGTCTCCCCATGGGGGAGTAAGTTCATGGAGAGGGCCTGACCACTTATATACCTTCACATCCTGCCCTAAGCCCAAGGACAGAGTGGCACAGATGTGGGAATGAGGAAATTTAAGTGACATAAACAGACTGACCCAGAACAAAGCAATTATCACTGCTGAGTTAAAATAATCAATCAATCAACGTGTTTATTGTGCATACTGGCTCATCCGGTAGTTCGGACCCTACTCCACACCTAATAGATCTCAATTTGAATTTTAACAAGATCCCCCAATAGGTTCATTTGTACATGAAAGTTTGAGAAGCATTTTGAAGAATTTTTCTTTGAAAGAAATGTGTTGTAAAATTTTCCCTTATTTTACAAATTTTTTAATTACTATTCCAGGTAGGAATTTTTGCAGAGATGCAAAGCAGAGCTACACATTTTAATACCATTTAAGAGCAAGTATGACTACACTGCAACACCCTTTTCTTAGATATCCATTATACTACTGTTTTTAAAATCTGAAATACCAGCAGAGATTTTGTTTGTAAGGTTAGTAAAGCCAATGAATAAACCAGAAAAGATGCGTCACATTATTAATTTTGATGTGCAGAGTTTTGCATATCTCATGTTATCATTTGCAAAATACAATGCTTAAATATTTCCAAAAGAAGTGACATTGAAAAGCACTTACCTGTGGTGTGTCTTTCTGCATTGACGTAGTAATTTTAAATTTTGTTCTTTTACTGCTGAAGTTCATATTTAATGAAAATGAAGATTCTGCATCGATATCTTCCTATAATTAAAACAAATTCATTTACATTTATAAAAAAATTAATCATTACATATGAGTTGCTGCAAATATGCCATGAAATTAAATAACCAAACAGAAAAACCTAAATTCTCATAATCTTTTACATCATGAAGCTTATCTAAGAGAAAAATAACTGTCTTCTGTCAAAGAAGCAAAAAACAACTGTTTTCTAATTTCACACTTGATAGAATTTTAATTAGTTTAAATTAAATAAATAAGCTATGTTCTGACCCAACTATGATATATATTACTTTTGGATAAAACAACAGAGTCAAACTCATTGGGTTAAACAGAATTTAAAATTTTAATTTTTATGAAATACCAATCTCATAATTTTTCCATCACCCTATTTTGAAAAATTGAATCAAATATTTTTTTAAATGCTGCAATAACAAAATACCAATTATAAAAAACCTGACTATAGAAGCCAGATATTTCTAGCGGCACATAAGCATCATTTGTCCACAACCCAGATATGATTCTGACAAGAGTCTGCTCTTCAATTCATGTTTTATTCACTCTGCCAGATGCAAGCGGCCTTTTCTCATGTGAAAGTTTCTAAGCCAGTTTTTAGAATCACAACTTCTCTATCAGGCTTAAAAAAGCCACTCATACCATAGAGTAGTTCTCCATCAGCAGGATCAAGAAGCCTGGGTAGACAGACTCATTCTTAATAATAACCTAAGAAGTTCTGAGGAATGGCAGCTTCATAACTAAATTTAATGTGCAAACAAGCAACATGTATTTTGTACATTTCTGGGCAGCAAAAATAACAGGTTTTCGATAAATATGTAACTTCTTAAAGACTTAAGCTTAAAAATTTAAACTTAAATTTTAAGTTTAAAAATTTTAAATCATAATTAATTGCTTTACTTAAAATATTAAAATTTTTAATATTTTGTTAAAATTCTTACGTCAAAAAAATTAATTTCTCAAAATTAAGGATAGCCTGATTTGAGTTTCAAAAATAATAGTCATTTAGAGCTGTTCAATTATAGACTACAAGACGTCATCATAATCTTAGGGATGTCGGCAAAATGAACTGATGAGAGAAATACGTTGTAGGCTATTAACTTTACCAAAATAAAAATGAAACATCATTTACAAAACTTTTTTTACAGGCACAATAATTTGAAGCAGGAGATTTAACCCACATCTATTGCTTTTTTAACCATTTAAATATCCAAGCTATATTACAACAACAAAAACTTGTTACTAGAAAGAAGAAGTTACAAAGAAAAAGAGGAATATAAGATTGGCTTGCTATTCCCATGACAGATATTAAAAATGTATGGATGGTGGTGGAGTCCTGAAATTAAGGGACATGAGAGAGCATTTGGATGAAGTTACACATGTAAAATATGCATACAAATACGCATCAATAGGCTGTCATTTTCTACTACAGAACCATGTATTAAATATTAATACATGGGGGGGAAATATTAATACACGGGGAAAGATTTATGATAGGCGACAGTTTTAAACCTCAATTAACCAGAATACTCCCGATGGCAACTCTTCTACAATTTTTCAGTAAACTGCTGCAGTATATAGGACAAATAAAAGCTAACTATAAAGGGCACGGAGGCACCAATTTACATAGCCTTCTCTGTGACTCCTCAAGTTCACAGCTATAAGGAGCTGGTAGAAATGTAGCTCATTCAAGTAACTCCAATGTACCACGGGCATCAATAACTATAACTTTACTTTTAAAACTGAACATCCCATACAAAAGCTTTAATGTTTATAATTCTTAAATTCCTTGATCTTTAAATTCCCGTACCTTTTCTGAATCATGGTTAATCATTTTCACGTCAAGTAATGATTTGATTGTTTTTGTCAGTTCCTTCTCATTCATCTGAGTGCTGTCTTGAAGCTCTTTATAGCTGACAGTTTCGCTGTTGTTAAAGGCTAGAAGAACTGCCATTTGGTACGTTGTAACCATGGCTACATATGGTTTGCCCAAATAATTCATTTTAACTTCACCTACAATTAAAACAAAATTGTGACAATAAACTGATCATTCAAAGAAACATTTCAAACTTACTTGAATAATCATTTATTTCAGGTATTTTCTCCTAAAGTAAGGACTCATTAAACTGTTTGTAAAGACATTTCTGCTAGCAATGTACTCATTTTGTTTGTTTGAAGGCTATTAGTATTGAGCTTGTTGTATAAATCACAGTTAAGCTATCATAACTTTACCAGTAGATTTAAAATGTCTTTAAATAGTCGTTGGAAGGCTAAGACTCAGGCAGAAAAAAAACAGTAAGAGGAGGTGGGGACAGGAGGAAATGGACAAAGGGAAGAGAAGGTGGCTTGCTCCTACTAGCAACTGCCTCACATGCTGTGTCTGTCCGTCCGTCCCAGGTAAGGGTGAAACACACAGAGAGGTCTATAAGCACGCAGGAAGTGCTTATCCTACGGCTACAACTGAAGTGTAATTTGTGACAAAACTGTTAAACATTTCTCTTCCCAGCAATTTTCTAGGGGCAAACAGGAATGGGAAGAGAGACAGACAGATCCACAATTTTGTTGAAAGAGTTGATAGAATAAAAATGTGCTACACTCTACTTTACCCTGAGAGCTATAAAAGATACAGCAGGTTTAGGCAAACTAAAGTTCTGCAACATCCTAGGGAGAAAGCACACTGAAAAACTTGTAACAAACTGTATGGCAAACATGTATGCACTCTGTAACATGTTAAAAAAAAGTTAATATAAGTCAAAGAACTGCTTCCTAATGCATAAAGTTGTGGCTTAGTGATTGCATTTCTCTCTCTCTCTCTCTCTCTCTCTCTCTCTCTCTCTCTCTCTCTCTCTCGCAGCACACACATGTATGCACGCACACACACACGGGGTACTTTAAGGGCTCTCATTTCAACATTTAAGTTTGGGAAATGTGGTAATAAGCAAAATATCAAAAATACTGCATAGCATCATTTGTGCAATGACTGCTTAATCATATACCAAAAACAAGTATAAAACAATGCATCAAGCCCCTCGATCATTAAATGAGACCATCAGCCAGCATGTCTCTGATGCTGGAATATGTTGCCATGGGTTTGGAAATAGAATGAGTCTTCCGCCACACAGAACAGTCTCTCACCACCATCAGAACCCAAAGACCATGAGGAGATAGCCCAAGGAAGGGGTCCAAGTATCACTTACTTATTACTAAGTACATCCTGCAACACTTAAAAAAGAGGTAAGCTAGTGTTTACGTAATTTTGTATTATGCCTTTCTCTTGCTATTTTTTCAATAAATTATCAGGATCATGGTACATGGACCTCCTCCCACTTTTTTCAGCACCATTCTCTTACTTGTCAGCTCACAACTGAAAAGACTGGGGAAAAGGTGGAAGAAAAGGAAACCCCAAATTTGGATGGTTCACTTAATTACTGCTATGTAAAAAGAAAAGAAAAATGACAAAAGAGGTCATTTAACCTACAGAATAGGTTGACAATCTCTAAGAACCTCCAAACTAGAATAAAACATTCTGATACATACGTACTTTAAAAAATAAGCCATCCATAATTCAAGGGCATTTACATTACAGGGGAAAAAGAGTGGGCAGAACTCACAATAGTTTCATCCAAGTTACCCACCCCCTCCCATTTCCTGTCAGCTCCCTAGTCACTAAGGGAAAGTTTTCTTCACAGAAGAATGTCAGCTACTAATTCTAATTGTTGAATAAGTGATAGAATATCACCAATTTGCAACTAGTAATGAAATTACTGATTCAAACAAGGATCATCAGTGGATGCTAAAACCATTCGGTAAGGTTGTTTCTAGAAAAGGTGATTCATCTGGGACCTAAGTATCACCCCTCAGACTACCTGCTAACTGAAAAGGGGAAAGAGTATCTTTGCAATGGAGATCTCTGATGGTCACCACCTTAACCAAGTGATCAACTTCAGCGTTGCGAATAGTGGGGCAATCTGATATGACACGCCCTCTGTTGGAACAGAATACGAAGACCAGAGGACCATATAAGTAGTACTTAATCTGAATATAGTCAAACTTTTAGACCAAATTTCTACTTTACAGAAAATATAGGAAATAGAAAAATAAAATACATCACAATTAAATAATCTGACAAATCCGGAATGCTGCATATTCTATAAGACAACTGACCTGCTATTTTCAAGAAAGTATGTCATGAGGGTTAAAGTGGGAGAGGGGGATAAATAGTGGAGAAAGGAAGTGAGAACACACAAAAACCAAATGCAATTAGTGACTTTTGATTATATTAAAAACAGGAATTAAAGTCACTGGATCAGGAAAATCTTAATATGGACTGGACACTAGATAATATTAAAACCCCTCACCACTTTAGCTGCTGAAATACTTGAAATCAATGAGAAGAATTCAGTCAACGACAGAAAGAATCACTTTTAAGGTATGTGCAACAATACAGTGTGATTTTCATTTTGCCAAATTTGCGATATTTCATTTTGGCAAACAGTAACTACCAACACTTCCATAATGATTTACAGTACACTAAGTGCTAACGTGACCTAACAACATGTATTACCTGTGTATTACCTACATGTCTATGTATTACCCAGTGACGTGTTACCTCTCTTGAGATTATCATTTCTCAATTTACCTCTCAGCCACTGACCTGGGATTCCTGTAACTTCTTGCTCTGCCACAAATTAAGTTTATTTATATATGGATTCCAGGTTCTGTATGTGTATGTATCCATCAAGTTATTCTCTCAGGATAATTTTACCCAATGTCCATAAATCCAATGGAATTTTCATCTTTCTCTCATCAGTAACTGTCACATCTGATATCATAGATTGCTTACTTCTTAAAATTCTGACCTCTGTTGGTAATATCCTCCCAACACTCTTCTACACCTATCTTGGCTAAGTCATATTCATCCTTGAAAACCAAGTTTATTTGTAGTCTACCCAGAAGGCTCCTCTTGCCAGTAGCTGTTTGCCACCACCATTCTGTGTGACACATTAAAACCCTGGGCTTGCCTCTGCATTACAACATTCAAAACATTGTGTTATAATCTTTTACTTGTTGTTCTCCTACTAGATGTGAGCTTTTTAAGGGCTGAGTGTCTGTCTACTTGGCATTTAGAAGTACTTGGAACACAGAAGATGTTGAGTTGATAAATTTAATTTTACAAAGATAAAGGATGAGTAAATAGACACAGAGAAGTTAAGTAACTTGCTCAAGGTCACACAGGTAGTAGGCTAATATTTAACCCTACATCTTCTGATTCTAAATTCCTTCAAATACCACTTTATACCCCATATCCAACAATTTGTAAAGACTCTTGGCTTATAACACAAAAATACCTGGGAATGTGGAAATAGACTAGGAAAGAGTAATTCCAATTATATGTATGACAGGAGTTCTCAAGAAACAGAACTCTGAGTGATCAGTCTAGTATCAGAGCGATTGTTTCAGAGGAGCTTTGGAGCTTTGTGACAAATGTGGGCACTCTAGAACAAGTACCTTAAGTACGGGTGGTATTTGGGAACCTTTTATTAAGTGAATAAATGAAAAACAAAAACGAAACTTTATCCAATAGTTTCACTGATAAATAACAGATATTTTCAGTGCCTTCAGTGAGTCAAAAGAAGAAATGAATTTACAAAGTTAACATCTCTTTTCCAAAGGAAAAACGATTTGGCTTTAATTAAGATACAAACACACTACATGAACACAAGACAAAACAAACAAAAGAGCTCCAAAGATCTGGTTATTACGGACCAGCTTGGGAATTTAGTATAGTTCTAAAACAGAAAAAGAAAGTTGTTCTCATTTCTATTTAGATGTTATTGATAACACTTATCAGGACAAACTCTAATGGCAAAAATTATGTACATAGTTTTTTCTTTCTTTCTTTCTACAAGTACAACTAGTTGCCAAACACCAAAAGAGTGAGATGCACATTAAAATTACTTTATGAGGCAGGTGGATTAGTTGCTGAGGTAATGAGAATAACCAAGAGAGTTTAAACTCCCCAAGATAGATATGAAAAGGAAGTAAAAATTAAATTCAATTACATTAAGATACATTAGCTTTTTTATCTAAAACACTGGTCTCGCAATTTTTCTTAAAATCAATTATATTTACTAAATGAGAACAGAAAAAATTCACAATATATGTAAAATTCAAGACCAACAACTAAGTGACCACTAATTAAGAGTATCAAAAAAAGTCTCTACTTCACAAACTACTGAAAAAATTAAAATGCCCACCTTGTTCAATAAAGATAAACTTATATAAATATGTATTACTATGCACTAATTATTATGAACTAACGTGTATTACTAACATAATGAGATATATTCCAAAAGTCCATTAGTCAAATAAATGGCACTTAAGAGAAATTACTCAGATGAAATTTCTCTTAGGTGATCGAATACAATGACTTTCCTAATGAAGATTATGGCAACTGGTCAGATTTTCTTGTATCATTTCTACGACATATTAACATATACACCCTTTCCTTCGCACACAATGGGAAAGTTGATTCTTTTGTACTTTTCAGAGCATAAGTAGAGAAAGTGTGAATGTTTGCTTTGGCTAACATATTCAGGCTACTTAGAGTAATTGAACACAGTCTACAATCATTCAAGTATTAATTCTACCTAATAATAAATATTAAAGTATTTTTATTATTAATATTAAATTAACAGTGCCCCCCCCCCCACTGTTCCAAAAAGAAGCAAAGGAAAGGATTAGATTCTGATTAAACTTTTCTAAAATTGGAAACTACTGGAAATTAACCAGGACATTCTGGAAAAAGCATTTACTATTGCAGTTCACTATAGTACCACAAATAAAAATCAAATGTTTATATCCCCTTATGACGTTGTAATACTTAATGAAACCAGTGATATCTGGCATACTTAGAGAAAACAGGTTTTTCAGAGCAGCTGATTCATCAAGTCTGGGTTTCTAAATAAAATTTATAATGTCTATAAAAAGCAGTTTGTTACAAAAATATAATAAAACATTATAAAATTCGGAAATTTTCTTAATAAGCAGTAGTAATATAAGCAGCATAATTAATAAAATACTAGTAAAAGGTGCTGCACTTGAATTTCATTATTAGTTGCTTTAATATTTAGCATTAAAGGTAGATGGAGGAGAAAAGGTTAAAAACCGTCATTAGGAAAAAAACACTATAATTAGGCTATAGGAAATCCCTTTCTAAATTATTAACATAATCATAGCAGGTAAATTTCATTAAACTAGATATAATTAAATGCATTTTACCTGTACAGAGATAATGTAACCATGTAAGTTTCCTTCCACTGAAATGCTGGCTGTAAAATAATTCAAACTGTAAAAAAAAAAAAAAAATTGTTTTCAGTACTATAACATAACTTACGTGGCCATCACTACACTAAAAAGTTAAAAAATGCTTCTGTTAGAAAAGACGTTATCATCTGGTATACCTACTCATTTTACAGGTGAGAAAACACATCCATGTAAGTCCTGGACCAACATCATACCAGTATTAGTCCAACTCTTCTCACCTACAACCTTCTCTAGGGTACTCTCCACTAAAACGCAGCCCTGAAAGTTTGACTTTTTGTATAAATTCAGAAATGACAGTGATTCATTATCATTTTTGAGTATCAATTTGGACTTCATAAATACTAATTACTAACCAAAACCATCATCATATACATTTCAATATGAATATACAAGTCATACCTTTATTTCTAATCTGTTTGCAAACATATACCCTTGCTGAAGTGATAGGTTGATTAATGTATCTGTGGCTATCTATAAAGTGACATCTATGATTTAACTTCCACATCCAGTCAAACACTACTACGAACAAAGCTTCCAAGTACTTGTCTTTGTATATTTTTTTGCCAATATTATTAAATTTAACATTCTATTAATATAGCTTTGATATTTTAAAAACTCCTTCCTTGGACTGAATGTGTAATTGTAGGACATCAATCCAAAAAACAGAGTTCATATCTTTTAAAGACCTATTGCATAATATACAGTGAGAAAATAATACTGAAATGTAAAAAAACAAAAAAACACACCAATAAAACCAACTTCATTACAAAACTGAAAAATAAACAAATGCATCATGCCACAATTCAGAGGTGTGGACATACTTTTAGCATGATGTGCCATATGTAACATACCTAAAGCTTTTACATCTGTGCTTTCATATCAAACTTTTGATGTAACGCTTTTGTATCAAACTCTACTTTCTGCACTTTCCAAAAGAAGTCTAAATAAAGCAATTAGCAACGTCTGACCTATCAACTGCACTATGCCCACTCCTTACAACAAAATTTACAACTGCCAGCCAAGGGAATTAGTGAAATCTTTCAGCAGTTTATTCCAAGTTTGCCTAGTCCTGGGAAGTTGAAACTTGTTAATAAGCACGTTTTCGCTCCAGTGATGCAGGATTCTCCTGTATGAGCAAATCCACCAACCCCTTTGAATGATTAAAAGGAAATGACTGGCACCAGAAATACTTAAGATTTTCTGCCAGGTTCTAATCTAGATAAAGAGAAAATAAAAATATGTCATAAAAGGATCCTATAGTACACTCTAATTAATAATCTCCAGGAGTGTCAATAATATTCAATTAGTACAACACAATTCCCAATTTAATTATGAAACACAATGAATCTGTGGACAAAAGCAAAATAAAGCATTTTTGAAACTGAGAAAACCAAACTTGAAAATGCTCTTTACAAATTATTTAAATGTAAAACTAGCTTTAGAATGTATATTCAAAGCTCTGAAGGCACATTTTTTACCTCTTTATACTCCTAGCAAAGAGTAGTATCAATCAAGTTTTATTGATGATGATATCAATATGCCCACAACACATTCCTTTATCCTTAAATTTAAAATCTGATTATAAAGATTCTCGTATCTATAGCTAGTCATAACAAAAAGATTCAGTTCCAGGGGTTTTGAAAATTAATTTGGGGAACGTAATCAACAATGTAAAGATTTTGTAGGGTATCCGATGGACATGTGTCCCATTTGGGAGACCACCTCAGGGGTGATGTAGATGCCTGATCGCTGCACTGTACACCTGAAGCTGAACAATAATGAATGCCAATTTTATATATATATATATATATATATATATATATATATATATATAT
Source organism: Rhinolophus sinicus (assembly GCF_057876585.1). Lineage (NCBI taxonomy): Eukaryota > Metazoa > Chordata > Mammalia > Chiroptera > Rhinolophidae > Rhinolophus > Rhinolophus sinicus. The sequence goes on from NC_142501.1 coordinate 133,064,183, forward strand.
ATATATATATATGTATATGGTTACAGGAAGCAAAGTACAGCATTAGGACTAGAGACAGTGGAAATGTAATGGCTCTGTGCGATGTCAGAGGGATAGTGGATGGGGGGAGGGAGATTCGCACAGTGTGAGGGATATAAATGATAAACGTCTAAGTATTGCTTTGTCTTGTACACCTGAAACTAATAAAATTAAAAAAAAAAAAAGATTCAGTTCCAAATGGGAATATTATAAATTCATCTGGTAGTAAAATAACAAAAGTTGTAAAACCTTGCTTAACTATATATCATTAAATAATCATTATCAAAGATTATTAGTAAGAAATATGTCTTGACTAAACTTCAGCATTTTTCATGTATGATTTGAGGACATAATTAGAACCCAGAGGGCCTTAAAAATTAACATTTCATATTCAATGAGTATTGACTTCTAATAGAGAACTGCATTAATATACATTACTTTATATTTCTTCAGTATTATTCAGGTTTGTGGACCAAGTAAACAAAAGAAATCTAACAATTAAGATTTAGTGGTCTAATATGTAAAATAAACAACTTTTAATTAAAGTTTAATTTCCATAGTTTTAAGATACATATGTATAAAATGAAAAGTAGTTTTGATAAACAGCTATACTTAAAATTAAGATATAAAAAACATAAAAGATCACTAATTTACAAGTGAAAAATATAAACTATTAAGTACCCACAGATGACTTTTCATTCCTATGTAATTGAAAACTTGGATTTACTAGGATGAAATATGAGGACAAACTCCCTCTACTGGTAATTAGAGAAAATCCAAATGGAGAGAACAATATTCTTCAAAGCATAATTTCAGTCAGAAAGAAACCCACTTCCTCTTCATAAATGAGAAAACTGAAAGCTGATAGTCACACATTAATAAAGTTTAATGGACTAAAAAACTATTATTGGAAAATAATTATTTCAAGGGAAGAGAGAAGAAAACAAAGTTAGAAGAAAACCTTATTTCTACCAACCCCCACTCTGTCTTAATTTCAATTGGCAGAGCAGGCTCCTAAAAAGAAATGTTTTTAACACTTCAAAGGTGAGCTGTTGGTGTTTTTCTCTGGCCTGGTCACAAGTACATCAAAATGCTTTACCTGGTTATCCCAACCCTTGCCCCTAGTTTGCATCTATCCTTTCTGCAAAATTTACAATAACCTGGGCTCATACTCTGCCCATGCAAACGAATATTCTTTTTCATACAGTTTCTAAGACGGGTTTGTGCTTTAATGCCTTTTCTAAGATGCAAAAAGTCCTAAATTATACTCTTATTCTGAAAGTCTACCTTACGCCTGGTATCTGGAAATCTGCCTGGCTCTTTATAGTACCCTGCTATTTCCACTCCTACTATAACTATTACTTCTTCTACTACCAGCTACCGCTTACTGAGTACCATATTTTGCTGTGTATAATGTGCACCTACGTTTTTGGCCCAAACTTTCAGGGAAAAAAATCTTTCGTTTTGATTTTTTAATTTAAATTTGTATTTGTTTACATTTAGGTATTTGTTTTTTGTATTATAAAAGAACTTTAGCACTTTTTAAAACATATTATGATACAAGAAATTTTATGTAACAAATAATTAAAAAACACAAAAACAGATATAAGGTACAAGAAATTTTATGTACCAGTAACAAATTTATGATATTTACGTATCATAGAAGGCCAAGAACTCTGTTGTTGCAAGTTCATAGTAAGTTCAACAAAACTGATTATGGTATTCCAGGGTATTATTTTGCATATGGATATTGTTATTGATTTCTAGAGTTACACTTTTAACTCATAAGCATAAATAAAAGAATTTAAAACATTTATATAGACACAGAATTAGTACTATCCATGTACATAATGCACATCCTTATTTTTCCCTCACAAATTTGGGGGAAAAAAGTGTGCATTATACACAGCAAAATACAGTACTTACTATATACCAGGCTAAGTGCTTTAGTGCTTTACATGATTTCATTTCATCTTTATATCAACACTTTGAAGTAGTACTATTATCAGTTAACAAAAATTAAAAAGTTATTTGCCCAAGGTCACAGAGCACAGTAAACGGCAGAGTAGATACTTGAAACCAGAAATTAAGATTCTAGAGCCTATACTATTATTTATAACGCGTATTTTGAAAGAAACAAAAATAACATGTTCACTTTAAAAAATGGTTCATACTACCCACTGAGAAAATCTCTAGGAAATAGTGTAAACAAATACAATTTTCATCTTAAATTTCATAAATGTATGTATAACTCAATGGCTCAAAACCTCAAATCAGGCCAAATCAGGGACTACTAAAAAATAATGAAGATTTCTCTAAAAAAAAAAAAAAAAAAAATGCTACCCAAACTTCCATCCAATCAAGAAATAAGATGTTTTTTTGGTGAGTTAGAGAATCACAAAGAGTCAGTTTAAAGAGACATGAAAACGTGTCTACTCAAAAACTTGTATATGAATGTTCACAGCAGCATTACTCATATACCAAAAAGGTGGAAACAACCCAAATTGTCTATCAACTGATGAATGGATAAATAAAATGTGGTGTACCCATACAGTGGAATATAATGGAACTTTATGTGGCAATAAAAAGGAATGACCTACTGATATATGCTACAACAAGGATGAACCTTGCTTGAAATTATGTTAAGTGAGTGAAGTGAGTCACAAAAGACCTCATATGATATGACTCCATACGACATGTCCAGAACAGGCAAATCTATAGATTGCTTAGGGCTGGGTGGAGTGGGGAGGGAGTTGGGGGAAAACGGGGAGTGACTACGAATGCATAGAGGATTTCTTCTGGAGTGATTTTGGCGTAATAAAAATGTTCTAAAATTAATTGTGGTGATGGTTGTACAACTCTGTGAATATACTGAAAACTACTGAAATTGTATAAATGAGTGAATTAGAGTGTTATGGTCTGAATGTTTGTGTCCTCCCATATTCATATGATGAAATCCTAATGCCCAACCTGATGGTATTAGGAGGTGGGGGCTTTGGGAGGTGATTCAAATCACGACGGTGGAGCCCTCATGAATGAGAATACTGCTACTATAAAATGGACCCCACAAAGCTCCCTAGCCACTTCCACCATGTGAGGAAACAAGTCTGTGACCTGAAGAGGGCCCTGGCACATGGTACCCCGATCTCAGACTTCCAGCCTCCAGAACTCTTAGGTTTCTATTCAGTCACACTTTAAGGCAATTTTTACTTGAAGTTTCCAAATTCAATCCATTTTTCTAGATTATTTCATATTCCACATATATTTACCTAAATTACAGCCCAGAAATAAAAAAAACTACTACAAGGGATAAATGAGGTATAAAAATAACTCAAAATTCAAATAAAAAATTAGAAAATGATTGTTTTAAGTATTTAGGTTCTAAACATTCTTCTAATATCAAAATTTTTATAACTTAAAACTTAAGAGGAGTTGACAGATTTACTAAGAGTAAGAGGCACACTGACAAAGAACTGTATGACAGACACTCTTAGTACTTCAGTTTTATTTACTATTAGTAACTATAAATTACATTCTTCCTACAAGGTAGGTCAACTATAGTTTGTAAATACACTTTTATATCACACAAGCCACTAAGACTTTGGAAAAATATTTGAAGTGACATAACATGAAATTATTTAAATTATTAAAATTCCTTATATCTTCTAATATATTTCCTGCAAACTTACCATCTGTACACTTTTTTCCAATTCCTGGGGAATCGCAAATGTAGATGAAGGAGCCTGAGTAAGAGGCCAAGCGCCAGCCTAGAAGAAAAAAGGTAAAATAAAAAAGTTAAATAAACACCTAACTTGAAAGTAAATATTTGTAAAATGATTTAAGCAACGAAAGCACCCTTCTTCTTTCCTCAAACCGTTGATAAAACCCACCAGCATTACTATCGTGGCCCATTTTATTCCAAATCAATGTAATATATAACTTTAGAAGCTACAATCCATTCATTGAAAGGCACGTAATCCATCCATTTATGAATCCTTTGTATCAGAGTATTTGAAATTATTAGCAAATGCCCACAATAAAACAGTCATACCTGTAGAACATATATTTGAAAACTAATTCCCAAATCTATAACTGTGTCTTGATTTTTGATAAAATTGTTGAACTTATTGTTGAGATCAGCACTGACACTCATATCTGTATACATCCGATGTAGCTTGCTGGTAAACTCATAACCACAGGCTTGCTGTAAAAAAAAAAAAGTTTTAAAAAATATACAATTTAAAAAGAAAAACAATAAACTTACTGATTAATACGAACGTGTTGCTATTGCTAGGTCTATAGTCAAAGGTCTGCATATTAGATTCAAGTCTGCTATACTGAAAAATTATCAACTATTGAATAACTCAGGATAAATATGAATTAGCTACTACTTCTCTCATCAATATGTAAGCCAAAATGATGCAAAACCAAACAAATTCAACTGCACTACAAAACTTGTATTTAAAGGAATATTTAAAGGAATAAACCTTTTGTAAAATTAACACTGTTTATCTTGTGGATGAGTCTATATCAATATATATGGAGAGATTTGTCCTTTTAATACAGTATTTGCATATCCCACTATACATATATACCATTATACATTTAAGCAGTCACCTTTTGATGAATTATTATTTCTTCTTATTACATATAATGCTGCAATGAACCTCTTTATGTGCTAGTGAAATAATTTCTAGAACATTATCACATCAAAGGCTTACATTACCTTTAATTTATTGATCATGGCTTCTTCAGAATCCATAGACATAGATAACCCGTGAATTAAACGTTTCGCCAGCATTCTTGCGTAGAACTATATTAACAAAATATTTCTAAAGATTACTTCCTTTCTAATGATTTAAAGTTCAAAAATAAATCAAAGCTGACTAAAACACAAATAAAACCTCTCTATTCACAACTTACCTTTTGAAAAACATCCTTATCATCAATATATTTGAAAACAGTAATGAAGCTGGTGAGTTTGTCTTCCACTTCATTCTCAGTCATCCCCTTCGCTGATTTCTTTAGTAAGTTGTCACAGTACTTAGCAAGCTCAAATAGAAATTGACAGTAAATCTTATAAAGGGCCCTTCTGTATATATCATGCCTCAAAGGAGGCAAAATGACAATAGTACAAAATCAGATCAATGGACAGCATCTCTGCCATCCTAAAGCTTATGTTTTACAAATCATGAACATGCACTAAAGAACTTAAAATGTATGTCATAAGGCAAATTAAAAAAAAATATATATATATAGATATAGATATATATATATATCTATATATATAACTGAAAGCAACAAAGGAACAAAACAAACAAATAAACTAAAAACTCATAGACAGACAATAGTTTAGGGGTTACCAGAGGGTAAGAGGGGCAAGGGGATGGTAGATGAGGGTAAAAAGGATCAAATATATGTGGTGGAAGGAGAACTGACTCTGGGTAGTGAACACACAATGTGATATATAGATAATGTATTACAGAATTGTATACCTGAAACCTATGTAATTTTACCAATGATTGCCACCCCAATAAATTTTAATTAAAAAAAAAAAAACTATGAACAAGTCAAAAATCTAATCAACATTTAACGATGAATAAAGTACTGCTATAAGTAATATAAGTTTCAAAAGAACACCTAGATGAATTTTGGGCAGTTCTATAATTTTTGACATTAAACAAGTATTTTTTTTTATTCTTACAACAACCTTGAAATCAAGTTTCCTTTCATGGTTACCAAAAATTTATCATCAAATTTCCTTTAGATTTCAGATAAAACCTCTATGAGAAGTAATGCAAATTATTTGAGAGCAGACATTCTTTAAAACCCAAACTTTATAAAATGGAATGTTTTCTCCTTCAGTTATTTCTTAAGGAAAAGCTATAGTATGTGGCCTACTGCATTCCTTAAATGCCAGTATGATGTTGATAATCGTTTTTATTTTTAACAATTTCATGTATTTTTTCTAAAAAATGCTACAAAAACAAATTAATGTGACAATCTCCTCAGGTTTCATATTCTAAGAGTGATGTTTCAAAAGATTACTTTTAAGCAATCATCAAACTTACCAATTCAGGAGCTTTGCAAACAGACTTGGGTTCTCTATAATTTACAACTGATGTAAGGGCCTAAAAAAGAAAACAGGCCAATAATTAAACACCAGTAATAGGGTAAAAGTACAGTTGGTTCAATATATGCTCTAATCTGTATGTCCATAAATTACCCCACATAAAATACAGCATTTTGGTGGTAGCTTGTTAATTTTGTTTTCATATCTAACACAGAGTAAACTCTTCTACTGTATCCTTCATGATAATTATAGAACAATTATACATCCTGTTGCCACTAAAAGCTATTCTTTATAACTCATAACTTATATTTGAACACAGGTAAAATAAGACTACCCTTTTTAAAATCTTGTAACAACCATGTAAGCAATTTTCCTTTAAAGTATACAAAAATTCAAAAGTTTGTAAAATATTTATTTTTCTTTCAAATATCATTCAATATAGCCTAAGTACTACATTCAAAGAAAAAAATCAGCAATAAAGAATATTAAAATTATACACGTTTTTTTCAGACCATACTAGTTTATTAACAATTCCCCTTATATGTCATGATCATGGGAAATTCAATTCCCATAATTCAAGCATTCAATTTAAGTATTCAGTTATTAATTTAAAAGTTATATTAATACTATCCTGATTTTCACATTTAAATTAGTTAAGGTTAATCTCCACGTCTAGATTAGAAATCTCATAATTAGAAGGCCCCATTCTGAAACTGCCTTAAAGAATGAGTAAGCTTCTAGTCAAGATGCCAGAATAAATAAATGCTATGCTCGCCGTCTCCCATAACCACATCAAAATTACAACTGAATTACAGAACCACCACCCTTGAGAACCACCTAAGACTAACTGAACAAAGCTCCTATAATTAAGGATATAAAGCAGCAGCCATTTTGAGAGTGGTAGGAGGGGCAGAAACGTGACATGGGCTGATCCCACACTCTGTGGCAGTTAAGAGTCGGGAGGAATAGATCAGCTGGAGAAGTATGCTGTGATTACCCCACTTTACAAGGGAAAATATCGGGCTTAGCAAGTAGGGTTCTAACGTAGACCTGTTTGATTCCAGAATTGACCCCACTGCAGAGTGACGGGTCCCAGCCACACACTGGGTTCCCCAGTCCGGAGCACCACTGACGGGAAGAGTCCCCACAACATCTGGCTATAACAAGAGACAAAGAAGGATCCCATAATTCTACTTCTGGGTATTTATCGGAAGAAACTCAAAATACTACTTTGAAGGAACATGTACATCCACCTGTTCACTGCAGCATCATTTGCAACAGCCAAGATATGGAGTGTCCATCAGTGAACGAATGGATAAAGAGGTGGTACATATATATATATACTTAGCCATAAAAGAGAATGGAATCTTGCCATTTGTGAAAACTTAGATGGACCTAGAGTGCATTACGCTAAGTGAAATAAGCCAGAGAAAGACAAACACCATATGATTTTACTTATATGTGGAATTTAAAGAACAAAATAAATGAACAAACAAAACAGAAACAGACTCAAAGATACAGAGAACAAACTTATGGCTGCCAGAGGGGGGTTGGGGGACTAGGTGAAAAAGGTGAAGAGATTAAGAAGTACAAATTAATAGTTACAAAATAGTACAGCTTTGGGAATATAGTCAATAATATTGTAAGACCTATGTATGATGTCAGGTGGGTACTAAACTAATCAGGGGATCACTTTGTAAGTTATATAACTGTCTAACTGCTATGCTGTACACCTGAAACTAATACAATATTGAATGTCAACTGTAATTGAAAAATTTTTTAATTAAAAACAAAAGAATAAATAAAAGAATTACAGTTGACCCTTGAACACAGGTTTGAATTACATGAGTCCACTTATACCCAGAATTTTTTCAACAAATACTGTAAATGTCTTTTCCTTATGATTTTCTTAATGACATTTTCTTTTCTCTAGCTTACTTTATTATGAGAATACAGTATATATACATGTAACACAAAATATGCATTAATCGACTGTTCATGCTGTCAGTAAAATTCTGGTAGTATTAGTAGTGAAGTTTTGGGGGAGTCAAAAGTTATACATGGATTTTCGACGGCAGGGGAGGGGTATTGGCATCCTTAACCCCTGAGTTGTTTAAGGGTCAACCATATATATACATACATACATACATACACACACACACACACACACACACACACACACACACACACTCCCAGACTTAAGATGGTCAACTTGCAATTTTTTGCATTTACAATGGTAATAAAACAATACACATTCAAGAGAAACTGTCCTTGGAATTTTGTATTGTGGTCTTTTCCAGGGCTAGTGATATGTGGTACAATACTCTCTTGTGATGCTGGGCAGTGGCAGCGAGCCCCAGATCCCCAGGCAGGCAGGCACACCACCACGAAGGTAAACAACTGATACTCTACAGTGTATTCATTGTGTGACATGATTTTGCTTAACTATAAGCTAATGTAAGTGTCCTGAGCACATTTAAGTAGGCTTGGCTAAGCTTTGATGTTCATTCAGTAGTTTAGGTGTATTGAATGTATTTTTGACTTATGGTATTTTAAACTAACAATGGGTTTACCGGGGCTTAACCCCATTGTATGTCAAGAAGTAGCTGCAGATACATATACATATATATATGCATAAAAATATATACACACACACACATATATACACATATATATGTATATATATACACATATATATATTTATACATAAAGTTACCTTATCCAGTGCACTCATAAAATGCTGATCACCATTCAAAACAGTGTTGATAAGTTGAACAAATTTACCATGTACTTCCAAAACTGATTCCACAAATAGTGTTGGCATCTAGAAATATAAAGTACAAAAACACATTTTAAGAAGTTCAAGGATATAATTAGGCTTATTATAGTTATTAAGGGTAAAGTTTTCCCCAAGCAAATTAATGTTACACATCATACACCCTCAAAAAATAATTTAAGCTAAAATAGTCTTAAAAATCTAAAACTTTGATGTTGAAATTGGCTGTTACTCAACACCAGAAATGCAGGACTGTCGTCTGCCAGAAGAACCCACTAAAAACACACTTTTCTCTGGTGTTGAAATACCATATCTTAAGGATAGGTAACAAGATACAATCTCTGAAACCACCAGGCCTCTCACTTTCATAGAGGATTATATAAACAAAAATCGCCTTCAAAGCCACTGAAGGCTGAGAGAGAGAGAGATCAGAGTTCAAAAGCCAGTATCTGAGGAAACTGAGACCCCTGGAGCTGGGGTCTCAGTTTCCCACATCTCAGACAAAAGAAACACTTAGTAGTGCAAAAGTGAGTTTTCACTCTTAATGGTGCTAACTATGAAGTTAGTACTAAGACTTAATGAAGTGAGCTAAAATTACTTGAGTCTACTACAAACACATTCTCTTGTATTTCTATGTCCCAATCCTTGACACCAAACTCTACGCCTCTACGCCCAATGTCATTTAACACCTTGAAACTATTAAACAAATCATATAAAATAATAAACCTAATAAAAACACAGACTAATAAACCTAACTGATATAAACTAACAGTTTAACAAAAACAGAAAACATACATTACTGTGGCAGGACATAAAGTCTAAGCATTTTTTGCCAAAGACAAATAAATCTACAATGAAGGTGATGAACATCTAATAAATGCCCTGTACAATGATGTCTATATACAGATTGCTGCATTATAGATGACAAGCAAATAGCTCTACCTCAGAAAGAGAAGCAACATTTCATGTCATGTCTAGTCTATTCATCAACCATCACTAGTGAAAACAAGGAAGACGGTCCAACAAGATTTGATGACAGGAACACACTTGGATAGGAAAGATGCCTTGTTATAGTCATTTGATTGGCAGGGAACTCTTAAGAAAGATGGGTATTAGGCACATGTGGGTGACTGCTGGGTATTTTGGGTAGCAAGCGTATATTTAGGGAAGATTGTTTTCATCTAAACTTGCTTCCTCGGCTAGCAAATTCAGAGCATATATAAAGAAAGCAAATTGCAAGTTGTCTATATTACCATTGATCAAGTCCACAACAACTAACTATTAATGCCAGTTACATAGAAACACAATTATTTTGAAACAGCAAACATATTTTTCTATGAGGTTAATTAACAATTGCTAAATGAACACACCGTGTTTCCCCAAAAATAAGACCAAACCGGAAAATAAGCCCTAGCATGATTTTTCAGGATGACATCCCCTGAACAAAAGCACTAATGCATCTTCTGGAGCACAACTTAATATAAGACCTGGTCTTATTTTCGGGGAAACATGCTATCAGTGTAACTAAGAAGAAGCCTATCTCACAATGACTTTCTAACAATCTGATAATTGCAAAATGTGTCCAAGAAACTCTAGGTTTAAAACATTTTAATCAAGACGTTTCATTTATTGGCATGGTAGGACTTTTCATTCATTGTTTAAAACAGTACATTAAGAAAACCCAACTCCATGATAACCTGATTAAGAGAAAAAATTTCCAGTTCCTTAAATTAACTCACATTTTCCTGAGTAAGATTACTGGTTGCTCTAAGGCCCTCATCATGGATATGATTTTGCAGCTCCTGAATCATATGAGGTAAACCAGTGGACACAGCACGGAGTAAGACATACATATTTGCCATGTCTGGGGGGGAAAAATTTGATTATTAAATTTCCAAATAGTTCAACAATATTTTTAATATATTCGGTAATATATGTTTCAAAATACGAAATTATAAGACAAAGTCCCCACACCTGCCTCCCAACCACCCCGTCCTCCTCCCCATTGGAAAGCAATACTGTGGTTGTTTAATATCTTTTCAAAGTTATTTCATGCACATTCAAGCAAATATACAAATTCTTCCTTCTGCCCCTTTTTTATATAAATAGTGCAGTGTATTTTATGTATCATTTGCAACTACAAAATAAAACATTTTAACTTAGAGATCTTTTTGTATCAGTCCATAGAGCGTTTCCTCATATTTACAACTGTACAGCACTGCATTGTATGGCTATATTACAATTACTTAACAATTGATGGAAATTTGGTTTTCAATCTCTTAATATTACAATGTTACAATTAATAGTCATGTATATGGACAAGAATGTCTACAGTATAAATCCCTAGAAGTGGGATTGCTGTGTCAAAGTTTATTCTTCTAGAATGATCCTTCTAAACAGAGCTCCCAACAGCAGGAGCTCCTTGCCAACAATGTGTTATTAAATGTTTTGATCTTTGCCACTGAAAGGTGAAAAATGATGTCTCAGTGCAGTGGTTTATAAACTTTTTATTGAAGCATAACATACATACAGAAAAGTGTATAAACCAAAAGTGTATATCTCAATGAACTATCACAAGTGAACACACACACACACAACCATGTAATCACCGCCCAGGGTAAGAAACAGACATTACCTACACCTAGAAGTCCCCTTCACACCTCTTCCCAATCACTACTCCTCTTGCTCTTCTGCAAAGGTAATCACTGTCATAAGTACTAAACCACAGATTAGTTTTGCCTGTTTTGAACTATTTATAAAAGTGGAATCATACAATTCTTTCATGTTTAGTTTTTTTCATTCAACATGTTTATAAGGTTCACATATGTAAGTCGTATGTAGATGTAATTTGTTCATTTTCACTCTTCTATAACATTCCATCGTATGAATATATTGTCCTTATGCATTCTACCGTTATTGGACATTTGAGTTGTTTCCAGTTTGGGGCTATTACAAATAATGCTGCCGTTAACATTCTTGTACGTGTCTTTTTGTACATACGTGCATGCATTTTTGGTGAGGGATAATATATCTGGGAGAGGAATGGCTGGATCATAAGATATGCATATATTCAATGGAAGCAGTTAATGTCAGTTTTTCCAAGTTACATCAATTTATACTCTCTCAGTCCAGTGTATACCAAATTCCCACTATTCCACGTGCTTCCCAACACTTACTATTTCCAGTTTTTAAATTTTATATCAAAATGTGAGTAAGTATTGATATCTTAGTATGGTTTTAATTTGCACTGCCCCATTTTAATGAGCTTGAGTGCCTTTTTACATGCTTATTGGCCATTAGGATATCCTCTACTCTGCTTTACCTGTTCAAATTTCTTGACTATTTTATATTTTGGACATAAACTTTTTTCAGTCATTGCAAATATATTATTACCCCATGACTATCTCTTGATGATCCAAAGTTCTTAATCTTAATGCAGCCCACTTGGCCAATCTTTCCTTTGTGGTTAGTACCTTTTGTGTCTTATTTAAAATAGCTTTCCCTACCTCAAGGTCATGAAGTTACTCTACATTATCTTCTAGAGGTGTTACTGCTTTACATTTAGATCAAAAGTGTACAACGACTGGATTGATTTTGTATATGGTGTCTGAGGTAGAGATCAAATTTCACTTTGTTTTCCAAATGAATATCCAGTGGACTCGGTACTATGTGTTGAAAAGACTATCTTTCACCCACTGCTCTGCAGAGTCCCCTTTGTTTAAAATCAAGTACCTACATCACATGGGTTATTTCTAGGCTATTTTATTCCACTGGACTATTTGTTTATCCTTGCACCAGTGCCTGACTGTCTTCATTACTGTGGTTTTATGGTAAGTCATGCTATCTCGCAGTCTTCCCATCGTGGTCTTCAACATCGTCTTGACTATTTTTAGTCTAAGAGTATAGCTTTCAGGATTAAAAAAACAAAAATAAAAATAAAAAGCACCGGTTTTGAGTCGATCACCCTGGATCTATAAATCAATGTTGTTTTCAACAATGTTTAGCTTTCTGTATAAATCTGACACATATTTTGTTAGTTTTATTCCCCAGTATTTGAAAATTCTTAATGCTATTTCTTTTTTCTAAAAAAATTTTTCACTGCTTATCGCTAGCATCTCATTGTATTTTTATTTTGTATTTCACCATTTTGAGTGAGACTGAGTATCTCCAAATATTTAAAATCCATTCATATTCTTTGCCTTTTCCCTATTTATTAGAACTCTTAATGTATTAACGAAATTAGCCCTTGTGTTCATAAAACTGTGCAAACACATTTTCCCAGTTTTTCTTTTGACTTTAGAATATACTTTGAAAATATACTTTTCCAAAAGTCTTTTAAAATAGATTATTAATAATCTGTAAAAAGGCAAACTGAATATTTTAGAGACTATTACTAAAATATATTTGAAATCTAAGGTAACTTGAAGACTATGTAAAAAGTGGTTTTATAATTTAATTCACATTTATGTTTCATATCACTTACCATTTTTTTTCTCTTGTCGAATGATATTATGACATTCTGCATGTAAAAACTGTAAGTGGTCTGCTACCATTCGTTGCTGACATTCATGAATCACTTTAGTATATGAACTTGGGTTCAAGTATTTTCGACATCGAATTTCTTCATCTTTTAATCTACCTAGAACCTTTAGAAATATATTCTTACAGTCATAAACTATTATGAGAAAACACTATAATATCAGTAAGTAACGTAGGTAGCCTAATTTTCATGGCTCAGTTAAACATGGCCAGGCAACAAATAAGGATTATATAACCAATTTAAACCCACATTCCATAAATCATTTCAAATTTTTATTTAAGCTTCTAGCTATCACCGACATTTCACCAGTCTTATGAACAAGAACTAAAGTTACATGGTTTGCATTTTGTCTTCATTTACTGACCCTAGTCATCCTATTATATAGACAACCTTACATGCAACAGGAAAAGAGGGTAGATTTATTAAAAACCAAAACAGGTGGTCACTTTATGAATATTTAACTATTAATCTAAAAAATAATTTACATTAACAATCAAGTAGATTAATGTAATTATTTTACATTGGTTCCTCTTCTTATACCATGTAAATGGTATGTACATGAGAGTTAACAATCATAATAAAGATTTCATTAAAATTTTTGAAAGTCAAAATATATTTAGTCATAGTTAAATATCTCAATCAAGACATTTATTAAAGCTAATCTTATATAAAAAGCACTCAGATACAAACAATACACTGGTTAACATAACATAGACAAGAACTAATAAAGATAACAGCCAGAGAATTTGGCTAATTTCTACCTCAAAATAAACTACATTTGCAGTGAAAATCATGCCAGCATAGCAGATACACATACAGATGTTTAGGCTTTGAAAATATTCTGTAACACAAAGCTACGTAACTAGAGTTTCTGAACTTCACTTGTCCCAGGGAACTGTGTGCATTTAAGCCTTTGGGAAGTGCTGCTGAGTTTGCTTGGGTGTAAGAAGGTAATGCTGGGAGGGAAGATGATGTTGAGAGGGGAGATAACACATCACTCCTGAATACCTCTCAGATATTTTTGATGAAAATGAGGCTGAAGACTGAGGAGAGACACACAGACCTATCTTTCCCACTGTACTACTTTGTGGAGCCAGGAGCTCAAAGCAAAGTCACAGAAACCAAAGATGGGCAAGAAGGGGGCAAGGATAGGTATTCAGCACTAGTTCATCAACTAAGAAAGTCATTTTGGTCAACAAGTGTTTCTTTTAAAATAAAAACAATTCTTAAAAGGATTAGTCATTTATAGCATACTGTGACTTGAAGCTGTTTATGGATTAACTGAATGCAACGGGAAGAGTGAGGGCCTGAGGGAGGTAAGGGAGGATGAGAAAAGGAAAAAAATAAAATGATGGTAACTGGGTGGGGGGTGAGGCTGGGGTGTGGGGCACATATCCAGGGAAGGTAAATGAAGCTGGAGTATCTCAATGCAGGGCTTCAAATAACTAAAAACCACTGTAGCTAGGGGAACAAGCCAAAATTAGAGGAAAGATACAGAAAGGGAGTAGGAAGGCTACATTAATTAGTCAGTTAATTAAATGAACCACTCTTATAAACGTTATTTTCCAAACATAATTTCCATAGTCCTCCTTTTACCAGTTTGAGATGTAATTTACGTATCATTTGACTCACTCAAAGTACACAATTCAATGGTTTTTGGTGTATTACATTATTAGTGTTTTTAAAATTGTGATCAAATGTATGTAACATAAAATTTGCCATTTTAACTATTATTAAATGTATAATTGAGTGGTATAATTAATGAATTATACATTTATAATAGTTAAATGTATAACTATTTGCAATACTTTTCCATCACACCAAACAAAAACTCTATAACCATTAAACAACAGCTCCCCATTCTCCCTCCCAATAACCTCTAATCTACTTTCTGTCTCTATAAATTTGCCTATTCTACGTATTTCATGTAAGTGGAACCAGACAATATTTTTGCCGAGGGCCTCCTTTTGAGAGCCAGATACAAGGAGTATATGTATCACTGATCACTGTGAGCACTTTTCAGGATTGGATCTAGAATCTTTAACATGAGTCTCAGAAGCAAAAAGGGCTAAGAGCTGAGAACCACTGACTTAAGTGTAACCTGCTCTGAACAGATGGAGAAAAATGTCCTGGATGACTTACTCAAGGTGCCAGAGCTAATTAGTGACAACAGCAGGAGGAGAATTAAACAGCTCAGACTTCTAGACCTGAGCTTTACGAAATATCTAACAGTGTGTCAGTAAGTACTGAGGTTTCTTGACGCATGTTCTATGCAGGCATACTATAGCTAGTCTACTTACATTTTATCTTTCTTGGCTAAACAAATCATCCTGTAATAAAATGCTTGAAATCCAGTACTGCAGATTAAAAAACCTCATTAAAATTTCTAATATATCGTGTACGATGGCTGAATTTATAACATGACTATTCTTTTATTGAGAAAATACATGTGGAATTTTAAATATGGTAATCAGTATGTGCTGGTTTAATGATTAAAATTTCTTGTGGAGAAATTAAAATCTTTCTCAGCCTTCCGAAAACTTAACAGACCAAAAGAGTGACCTATCCAAGTATCTAGAGTTATTACATTTTTCCTTACTTTTTCTTCCATTTTAAAGGAAGAAAGATAAAAATCCAACCACTTAGCTTCTATACTTATCTTATTCCCTAAACATATCCACGAAGCATAAAATATAGTTTATTATTTTGCCGAGAATGCGAATCTATATTAATTTTAAAGGTAAGCAAGTCAAGTAATCAGTATTTACCAAAAAGCATCAGCCATGATGAAAACTGAAACAGCACTTTTTCTCATGGAAAATGCTATAGTAAGAACAATGATTTATCAATAGGTGTTGCACATTGTAACTCAGAGTAATGATGAAACTTTTCCACCAAAAAGTATATTAACTAAGAAAACTAAAGTTAAATAAATTTATGTTTGACATATAATGGATGATGTATTTAATATGTTTTCTTACTTACCTTTTCCATGTACTGTGAGCAGTTTGATTCTTGTAATAAATTTGAAGCTTCTTGTTTGTAATACTCTCCTGTTTCAGTCAGAAAGGGAGACTCAAAGATTTCCTGATAAAACTAAATAAAGCAATTAAAATCATATTGAAAAAATTAAAACAATTTAAGAAATTAAAAGTCTGATTATTCATGTTTTTAAAGGAGGCTTTTTACCTTTAAGGGGAATTTTTTCTTATACTGTTCAACATGAACAAAGGAGTTAATAACCCCATGGATTACTTTCTGGTTTGGGTCTTCTCCACCACGATCACTAAAATAAGGTATAACACAAAATATTCTTGAGAACACAAATTATTTATGGAAATATACCAAAGTATGCCAAAATATGACTGTTTATTCTATTGTTCTAATCAAATTATAAAGCATTTTAAAGGTCAATGCATGCATGATCCTTAAAAATAATTGTTTCATATCATAGCTGAATTAGTATTTGATATTTAATGTACACATTAGATGTCACTTCAATAAATAAAAAAGAAGCCTTGATTGTAAAATTAAACATACTCTGTTTATACTAAGATGATACTTTCATTTTAGAGCAGATATGAGCCCATCAATTCAAGACATTAATACTGGTGGTTAAGAATATTTTAAATTAACTACCACAAACTCTATTATTTGAGGATTTGGTCTGAGAATTCAGTCTTTGAACCATGACAAGTACGCCTACAGTAATCTGATGGTATACATTCCTCAGAGGTACACACTGTAGAACATATCACTCACTGAAATGACTAATAGCTGCGTTTTCTTTCTAGATCTTCTAGAGCTGCTGAGATGCTACTCATTCAAGCACAAAGGTCTTTCTCTATTTAGTTCAGTGAGACATGTTTTAGTATTTCTATATTCCTTTACAGTTGCGAAGGGATCTAAAATCATCTCAATTACTCATCTGACATTTGCTAAGTTCCTATTTACTCAGGGCACTACTCTGTGATGGAAGTCTTAACCATGACTTTAAAAATGTAGGCAAATAATTACAGAAACAGGAAAATGAAATAGAAAACACATTTGCCTAAAGCTACAGTAAAACAGTCTGGCTCTAAACTGGGAGTTTCTGACTCTAGTATTAATGTTCAGTTCAAACCATTATATAGTCAAAGGTTTACCTTTCTACTGACAATTTGCCACCTCACTTTAAAATGTTTTTTTTTTTAATTATTTTACAAAGAGAGCAACAGAAAATATAATACCATCATTCCCTAGTAAAAAGCCTCTTTTTTTCTTCATAATAGGATATAAAGATTTTGTAACAGTTAAGCAAAGTATTGAGGCAATTACCTTAAATACACTAGTATCCCTCCCTGCCTCTGCATCCCTCTAATCCTCTTTCATTCTTCCTTTAAATATCTAGATATTCAGGGAAAAGCTTTTTGTACATGAATTAATATGGCTACAGTAATTCTGTCAGTCACAGAATCATAGATACAAAGTTTACGTTTTGATATTACTAATAAGAACAGTGAGTTCATACAAGGTCACACAGTGAGCTCACTTCTTCTGCTCACCTTCATTAGCTCCCGTTTAAGCCCAAATTAAATCTGGTGAAATAATGATCTAACCTATCATATCTATTTGGAACACATCATTTGTTTTCCTTTTAACTTTGCCTAGGACCAAATGAAAATCAGTCAAGAATGAGAAATCTGAATATGTGGAAAATCAGGTTACCTAAAATTTTTTTCATGACCAAATCCTATTGTCCCTGTTCAGCACCAGGAAAAGTTCCACTCCTGCTATTCTCAGCACTCTTGACATTTGATTCTGATCCCAAAAGGCCCAGATAAGCTGGATTCAGGTAAGGTGCTGCCTAGAAAAAACATTGATATTCCTAGAGCTTAATAACTAAGTTGTCCTCCCTATAAGAATAACATCTGAACTCAGAAACTCTTAAGCATAATTAATTATTCAATCTTTAAGATCATCATATATCTTTACAGCTGCACAAAAAGTACTATACAAAATTGTTATAAATATATTGCATTGCTATTAGGCTGACAGATAATGAAAATAAACTGTGAAATGATAGAAAGTTAGTAATATACAAAAGCACTGACTAAACTGGTCATCTGAATAAACTCTGGTCTCATCTAAGAACAGTGGTCCCAAGAGATGAGCCTTGAGAAAAGAATATGAAGAATTTTTAGAAATATGACTTATTATTTGTCTTAATAGAACCATGTGGAAAATGCTTACAACAATCATAATGAAATTCCCAAGAGAATAAAACAACTCATCTGGGATAATGGAGACTAATAGGAAAGTTTAGTCCTTAAGACCAGGATTTTGGAGTCAGACTGCCTGAGTTTGAGTTCTGGCTACATTAATATATACATATGAGGTATGATCAAACAATATGGTGAATGTTTACATAAAAAAATACTTATTACAGTAAATGACATGTTGTCATCAATCCCCGTGAAAATATTTTCCCTCGCTTTGAACATGCTTATCCCATCATTCTCTCCACTTTCTGGAGCAGTTCTGGAAGACCTCTTTCATGTCTTTAGTTGTGCTTTTGTGGCTGCCTCGATGTCCTGAATCAATTCAAAACGTTTACCTTTCATGGTCATTTTGACTTTGGGGAAGAGCCAAAAGTCACATGGAGCCAGATCCGAATGAGGTGGATGAGGACACACCGTAATGTTATTTGACAGAAACTGCCTTACCAGAAGCCATGTGTAGCACGGAGTGTTATCATGATGGAGGATGATTTACAACACACTTTAAAACACACCTTCTCTCAACGGTAGCTCACACCCGACTGACTGCAGCGAACAAGCTGAAACTTGTCATACACTGTTACTATGATTCAAAGCTTTGCTTCCCATATTGAAGATGCCTGCCTTTCTGTTGTACGGCACTCGGCAGCAGCATTCACTGTATTTTGTGATCATAATGAAAAGGCTCCATGTCACACATCACTTCTGGTATATGGCAATTTCCGTCAAATAAAAACATTACGATGTGTCCTCATCTATCTTATTCATGGGATCTGGCACCGTGTGATTTCTGGCTCTTCCCCAAAGTCAAAATGACCATGAAAGGTAAACGTTTTGAATAGATTCAGGACATCGAGGCAGCCACGACAGCGCAACTAAAGACATTCATGAAAGAGGACTTCCAGAACTGCTTCAGAAAGTGGCAATAATGATGGGATAAGTGTGTTCAAAGCGAGGGGTAGTATTTTGAGGGGGATTCATGGCAACGTGTCTTTTACTATAACAAATAGTTTTTATTTAAACATTCACTGTACTTTTTGATCACACCCCGTGTGTGTGTGTGTGTGTGTGTGTGTGTGTGTGTGTGTACTATATATATATTAGGTTGATGCAAAAGTAATTGGGGGTTTTTGCAATTATTTTTAAGCTTTTAAACTGCAATTACTTTTGCACCAACCTAACACACACACACACACACACACATACACACACGATGCCAAAAACATGTATACACATTTTAAGAAAGGAAAAAAAAACTGTATTAATTGTAATACTCAATATATACCGATAACAAAACATAAATACAAGTCACGTTTGACTTCTGCAATTACAAGAGGTGCTCAAAGTGGTTGCCATCAGCGTAATTTTAATACAGTTTTTCCTTTCTTAAAATGTGTATACATGTTTTTGGCACCCTCTGGGTATCTGTTTGTGTGTGTGTGTACATATACACAATACACACACACACACACACACACACACACACACACACACAATATAGTCCGGGAGGTGAAGTACAGCATAGGCAATATAGTCAATGGTATTGTAACAGCTATATACGATATCAGAGGGGTAGTAGATTGGGGGAAGTTATCACTTTGTGGGGGGTGTAAATGTCTATTACATAGTTTTTGTATATCTGAAACTAATAAAAATAAATAAAAAATAAAACGAGGTTGAACCATACCAAATAGTATATAGCAGTTTAAAAAGAATGAGGTACATCTCTATGTACTAATCTAGAAAAATCACCAAGATATTTAATTGAATAAAAGAAGTTGATAAGTATAAATATCATTTATGAGTATCAGATAACCATCTGCATGACATAAGCAAGCATTTTAGCTACAGGACAAGTGCTTAAGAATCCCAGGGCTCAACAAATGTAAACAGCTGCTGGAACACAGTTTTAAAGTAGCATTACCCAGTAAATGTTGAATACCTAAGTACAAACAATGTACTAAGTACTAAATGTATTTAAGAACTAGGAAAAGACACATCTATTCCTTTAGCAACTATTGGCCATAATGAAAAAGACCTGTCAAACTACATTAAATAATTTTAGCACTAAGAGAGACCCATCTGAGCAGGAATAAAACCAGGTCTATCTACCAAGGATTGCTGGCACGTCATTAGTCTCTCCTCCTCTGAATCTTGACACTGTCTACAAACTTTTCTCCACTTCCTCTCATCTTTTTCTATATACTTTTCCTAGTGCTCTAGGCGATTTACCAGCCTCGCATCATAATTATTCTACATGACATTAAGCTTCATCACCCCCCTATTTATGGTATTTGTTTTTTATTTAAATCTAAGTAGACATCACATAAGACGATATACTGGGAAACAGAAATTTAGAGCTGAAAGGGGCCTCCAAACATTAGCTGATCCATCTTCCCCTATTTTACAGGTAAGGAATCCAATAAAATAATTGACTAAGGTAATTGAGTATGTTAAGAGTTGCGAATCCCCTGATTTACAATCTATCTGTTATTTACACAAATGAATCAAAGAGGGTCGCTTAAAATTTAAAAAGAGGTGGGGGTCAGGAATCAAGACCGAAGGAATCAAGAAAGAATAAAAAATGCCCTGAAGGTTGAGAATCATTTTTCTGAATATATTTATAAATATTGTGTCAAGCTTCTGCAATCAGTCCTGGGAAAGTAAAATAGCATAACCCCCAAGGGTAAAATAAAACTTGCTTCTACCCAAAAAAACCTAATAAATATACTGCAGATTTAAAGAAAAGTAGATATAAGTTAATTGCATCCATTAGCAACTGCCAAAATACTGAGTTGACACGCTTTATGTAAGAACCTGTTTTTAACACTTCCTTTTAGTAGCCTGATTTACTATAGGGACAAAATTCTTTGGGTATCAAACGAAAAATAGCTGGCAGCCATATCACAGCAGTGCGTAAAGATACTCCTGAGGAACAAATTACTCCACTCTGGTATTTCAAAAACTTGTAATTTTTCAATCAATTTTAACTTCATTTTGCTTCTTACTCCTTAATTTCTCTCTTAAAATTTCACTACTTGGAGTAGGAAGTAATGGCTAGAGTTATTCAACTACTGTTTCTTATTGTTATTCTTAAATGTTTGTCAAAATGATTAATAGAGCTCTACACAGCCCTACAATATGCTAATTATTTTCTTTATTTCCTTTAACTGAGATTACCACATAGAAAACAATTTTTTTAAATATCAGGAATTCTATTCACTGTAAAAGAAAGCTACAGTCTCATCTTAAAAACCCTGTCTCAACCTCCACACTGTATAATCACTCTGTGAATGAATATGTCAGGTTACAGCAAAAAGAATAACTTGGTTAAAGACTTTAAAGTCTTTCCCTCTCCAAGGATTCTGCACTCATTCCAGCCCAATCAAAAAACATTCTTGTCTTCCAGAACAAGGACAGAAAAGAAATATAAGAGCAGAATAATGAAAGAGAAAAAAAGATACAATAGGAAAGAGCAACTAAGACCAAAGTTGGTTCTTAGAAAAATCCAACAAAATACACAACTCACTTAAAAAAGAAAAGTGATCAAGAAAAGAAAGATCCAAATAAGCAATATTAAGAATGAAGACATTGACGGTCCAAGATGGTGGATTAAGGGGGAAACAAGAATGAAGACATTATTCCACATGGGGATTGAAAAGAAAACAATACATTAACCAAGTAATCAACGTTAACATCACGAGTAAAAAGTCATGTTGATATCTTTTAGTCTTGATATTAGATGATGAGAAGGGCACATCACCTTGTGGCATTCTTCCCAAAAATCCATTATCTCAGTCTAATCACAAGAAAAATCAGACAAACCAAAATTGAGAGACATTCTACAAAATACCTGACCACTACTCTTTTTAAACAGTGTCAAGGTCATATGAGAAAGGCAAGGAAAGACTAAAAAATTCTCACAAAGTGAAGGAGACGAGAGACATGACAGCTAACTGCATTGTTGAGACTTGGACTGGACCCTGGGACAGAATGAGGACATCAGTGAAAATGGGAAATGCAAATAAAATCTGTAGTTTAGCTAATAGTATTGTACCAATCAATGTTCACAAACATCCCATGGGTTGTAAGATGGTGATGACAGGGAAGCAGAGTAACGGGTGTACAGGAACTCTCTGTACTAGCTTTGCAACTCTTCTGTAAATCTAAAATTTCCTCAAACAAAAAGTTTTTTGAAGAGAATACTGACAACAGTGACTTTCCAACAATTTTGAAAAGATAATTCACAACTGATTTAAGAAGAAATCCGAGTTGGACTAGTCTTAAGGCTATTGAAAATACTGCACGAATGTTAAAAAATCATATATTAAAAAAAATCTTCTTACAAAGAAACACTACACACATGTGGTTTTGCAGGGAGTTTTACTAAATAGTCAAAAATTGATCATCCAAATTTTAAATAAGCTCTTTTATCCAAAAGGAAAAGAGGAAATACCCTCTAATTCATCTTATAAGGATGAGCCTTATGTGAGAAAGAATAACAGGCCCACTCCACTCATGAACATAGATGCATAATTATAAATAAAATGCAAGCAGAATCAAATGCAACAATGTGTAGAAATTATAATAGTCAAAAACCAACCTGGGTTTTATACCAGTTATTCAAGGATAATTTAGTATTATAAAAACCCATAAATGTAATTCATATGAACAGATTAATAGAAAAAACATATAATCACTCAATAGAAATATTAATCACTTTTTTCAAGGGGCGAGGGGCGCAGCTCAAGTGGCCTATGCAGGGATCGAAGCGGCAACCTTGGTGTTATCAGCACCACACTAACCAACCGAGCTAACTGGCCACCCCTCAATAGAAATATAAAAGTCATTTTATAAAAGTCAAACATTTCCAATTAATTTCATCATTCTGATAAAGACTATCTATTTAAAAAAACTAGAGAAATCATCACCTTAAATGGGGAAATGTAACCTCTGAAAAAAGGAATGAGACAAAGATGCTCATTATCCATGACTTCCCTTCAACATTGCATTGGAGGTCCTAGCCAGTGACGTGTGCATACAGATGCACACAGACCCACAAACACAGGAAAGGAGGAAACAAAACTATACTTTTTTACAGATTATGATAGCTTACATAGAAAACACAAAAATAGGTGCAAATTATTAGAAATGATGGAATTTAACAAGGGGGCTGAATATAAGATTTATATATGAGTCAGTTGTATTTCTATATACTAGCAGAAAAAAATAGAACAGGTAATTATATAGAACATATTTTTTGTAATAATATCAAAGAATATCAATAGCTCTAAATAAATCTAACAAAAAGTCTGCAGGCCCTTTACAGATAAAGTTATAAAAATGTATTAGGAGCTATAAAGAAGGAATAATACAATTACTATGTTCATGGATAGGAAGATTTAATACAGTGAAGATGTAAATTCTCTCCAAACTAACTTACAGATTTTCAATTCCATATCAATACCACAGAAAAAAAATTTTAAAGGTAACTTATAATCACCTCTAAAAAAAGGTGATTATAATATGCATATGAAAAAAGGGCAAAAGAACAGCAAGAACACTTCTGGATGGCAAACCTGTTTTACCAGATATCAAGACTTACTAAGTTATAATAATAAAAACAGTGAAGCTCTGACACAATGATAGATTAACAAATGGAACAGAAGAAGGTTGTGAAGTGGAGCCACACTTGTAGAAAACTTTGGTGCCCGTCTGATGTCAGAACAGTGGGAAAGGTAGAAGAATTAAAAATATGGAGCTGTGGGACCGGCCCAGTGGCTCAGGTGGTTGGAGCACCGTGCTCAGCTGACCGGTGACCGACTGCCTCAGTGGGGGTGGGGGTGGGGGGGCAACACAAGGCTCATAATACCAGCATGAGCCAGGGAGCTGTGTCCTACACAACTAGACTGAGAAACAACGGCTTGAACCCACATTGAGGCAGAAGGGGAAAAAAAGTATGGAGCTGTGAAGTCACAAATATTTTTCCCAACTGTCACTTAACTCTTTCCGTTGTTTATGATGTTCACATGCAAAACAGAAAGGATGCTTAAGTCATGAGCGTCTTGCTGTTGAGTTATAATTTCAAAATGAATAAAAACTTTTCCAAGTATTTTTATGTGGGGAGGCTCCACATCTCTATCAACTTCTTAAAGGAATATAAAGATTCCCCCCAAAAGGATGAAAATCACTGTACTTAAACAAATATTAAAGTACAACCAAACTATTTTCAGTAGTTACTTATGAAGAGAGAAAAGGAAATCTTAGGTAAAAGGAAGAAAAGAAAGCAGGGATGCTCACGTTTTATGTGCTGTTTAAACTTTTAAAAAACATTTTTTAATTGTAAAATACAGACTCACAGGAAGTTTCAAAAGTAATATAGAGCAGTCCTGTGTACCCTTCACATAGTTTTCTCCAATTGTAACATCTTACACAACTATGATAAAATATCAAAATGAGGAAATCGTCCTTGGTACAAACTATAGATCTTATGCAGATTTCACCAGTTTTTATACACAATCGCTTGTGTATGTTTGTATGTGTGTGGTTCTATGCAATTTTACCACATGTCTAGATTCACGTCGCTACCACCAGATTCAAGATATAAAACTATTTCATCACTATAAAAAATACCCTTCATACTACCATTTTATTTTCTCACACCAACCACTAATCTGTTGTACCTTTTAAGAAGAATATATTTTTCAGTGTTTTTAATACTTATGTAATAAAAAAATCCAAAGGAAAATAGGAAGCACTCCAATAAAAGTTGAATAGAATAAGTGAAGGGAATATTATTTAGCGTCGAACAGCACTTCTGGACTAGACGCATAAATATTATCTGGGGAGCTTTGTCAAAACAGAGATCCTACTCTCCCTGGAGTATAATTCAGTGGATATAGGTGGGGACCCAGATATCTAGGCTTTCAAAAAGCCACTCAAATGCATGCACATATGTATGTGTGGGTAAGAGTATATGTAATATATGTATGTAGGCAGACATAAATATAGGTACATGTACATACCGGGGGTGCCAAAAACATGTATACACATGACTTGTATTCATCTTTTGTTATCAGTGTATACTGAGTATTACAATTTTAATAGTTTTCCTTTCTTAAAATGTGTATACGTGTTTTTGGCACCCTCTGTGTATGTGCACAATACAATCTTAAATGCACAGAAAATTGCTATTTGAAAACTCTTTAAATCCTTAATAGTGATTTCCTTTAAATAATAGAACTGAAGGTAATGGAGGAAAAGTAAAAGGCCTTTTACTTTTCTCTTTTTAAAGTTCTGTATATTTTTAATTTTCTACAATCAGTATATAATACTTTCAATAATTTTTTTTTTTTGTAGAAAGGTAACACTTTTAAACATTGCCTGTGTAAACTTGATTTTCAGTGGCCAGATCTGAGAAATCACAAATACATAGCAATGTTCTTTAAACACTTGTAGATAATATGAAGGAACCCAGGGATGAATATTGGGAAAAGAAATTGTGAATAAGTTGATAGGAAATCAAATTCGCAACACCCTCTGCTATATCCAAAAAGATTTTATTCTGCAAGTCTGGTGGAGCTCTTTCCACAAAGAAGTTGTAGG
Organism: Rhinolophus sinicus; assembly: GCF_057876585.1. Taxonomy (NCBI): domain Eukaryota; kingdom Metazoa; phylum Chordata; class Mammalia; order Chiroptera; family Rhinolophidae; genus Rhinolophus; species Rhinolophus sinicus. Next base: position 133,090,453 of record NC_142501.1, read on the forward strand.
TACAACAATAAAATATTTCCTTATTAGTAGCAAGCGTGAGATACAACTTAAGCAAACGATTTTTAAGAATACATGCTATATGGGTAAGAACACAGACTTAAGGACCAAAATGACCTACAGATTTAAGGACCAAAATGACCTAAGTTCTAATTCTCATTCTGCCATGTACTAGTTATGACACGAGTAAGATACTTATGCTCTCAAGCCTCCTTTCCTCATTTGTAAAATGAGCCTATGATAATATTCACCATCATATGCTGTTATAAGGATCTGACAAGATTACAAATAGGGAGTATCTACCACAGTCACTCCTCCATATAATGGAAGTTATGATACCTGGCCCTATTAGCTCAAATGACAATGGGTAAATAGATGTTAAAGCAATGCAGTGGAAAGACCCAAACTGGAAGTTTAAAGGCATGGAGTCTCTTTCCTTAGCTATATCAAGTTCAATAAATCATTTTTCCTTGTCGAAGTTCAATTTACTTATTTATAAGTAAAATTTGCTATGCCTTCTTAAGATCAAAGAAAGACGTATGTGTGAAAACACTAGAATACTTAAAGCACCATAAAACTAACATGTATTCATCATTAAGCTAAAGTATTGGAGTTCGGAGTGGAAGAAATACTCTGTGGATTAAAAAGACAGGCATAATGGATTTAGAATTAGAAAAACCTAGGTTTAAATGCTTGGAATTAAGAAGATGGGGCTGGAATAAAATCAGCCTTGTTAGAGCATCACCACCGATTTCTTTATTTGTAAAATGGTAAGTAGTACCAACCTTCTAGGGTTGTGAGGATTATATGAAATAATGTATGTAAAGCTCTTAGAACGCTGCTTGGCACATAGCACATAGTTCCCATATTTAATGATTACTATTAAGCCTTAGTTTCTTTAGCTGTAAAATGTGGGATAATGCCTATCTAACAGAGTACACGTGAAAAACAAATAAAATATTAGTAAAGTATGTCAAACAATACTTTAATGGAAGCTGATTATAACAACAAACTAAGACAAGTTGGCCAAACAGAGACCACATCTCTTGTCATTTCCAGAATTAATATACTACGGTTCTATTATTTTTATACAGTTAGATTTTAATTTTTCATTGAATTCATTTTTAACAAGCTAACAATCACACTTAAGAAAAATTTACTAGATTTAGACACAATTATACTAAAAGAGGCATTTCGTAAAAGTACATTTAGAAAATTATAACAATATTTTTATTACATTCTTAATGCAAAATAGCTGAATTCCAAGTCAAGAAAAAAGTTAGTATTTCTTAGCAAAAGAGATTATATTCGGACCCACAAATCTTGTTAGGAGTGTTCTTTTAGTTAATCATAGTTTAGCAGAGAAAAGAGAAAGGAAAAAGTTGTCCCACCCTACGGCTTCACTATTGCCTTTTCTCTCCATCGTGCCGTCTTTGGAAACAGTGGAATCACTAAAAAGGTAATAATTTTTCTAAACCAAGTTACTAATTGCTACCATTTATTTCTATTTGGTATTAGCATTAAACTTTAAAATATTCTCTTATCCTCGTTTGTGGCTTTTTTTTTTAACCCCTTATTTCCTACTAGGATCCCCACAGTAATAACAATGCTTTGCCCTTTTTCCTCATATAAAAACAAATTCTGGTAGAGCACAGTGCTCATAACACCAAGGTTGCCGGCTTGATTCCCACATGGGCCAGTGAGCTGCACCCTCCACAACTAGATTGGTTTGAAAACGATGACTTGACTTGGAGCTGATGGGTCCTGGAAAAACACACTATTCCTCAATTTAAAAAAAAAAATCCCTATTTGGGTCTTTTTAAAGAAAGCAGATTCAGATGGAATGGCCATTATCACACTGCAATTCACAGGACTAGATAATTCCTTTAACATCAGTTCCAGTAGCCGGAAATTTAATATACACACATCTGCATGACTGACTGTTGGTGCTTTTCATTCTCCAAAGCAGATTTAGTGCTTTAGATTCTCCAAAGATTAGTAAGAATCTTTCAGGCCAGAGCTGACACAAGGAATATTCTATTCTGGACTCCACAGGAAAATGTGCTTTGTCCCAAACTCTATTCACACAGCAATTAAGTAAAAAGTCAACCACTCTGGGCCATGAGTAGAGTGGGAAGCCATTTTCCCATAAATTTACCTCACAATAATGGGCAAGTTGCTGATTTAACACTGGGGCTAAAAGGTAACCAACTAACTAGAATAATCTGCTTTGAATAGGTTATCCTCATCAGGATTTAAACTGAGAGAATGTGCTCAAACAATTCAGCAATGCCTGGGAGGTGTGTAAAACAAGTCACTTCCTTCAGGTACTTATTCAGTTATTAAGCATGTTTAAGCTATAAGTAAAGACCAAAGACCTGTGCCCCAAAATTATAAAACAAATTTCAAATATTGGCATTAAGATGGAAAATGAGGTTCATTACCGTAAAATGAGGTCTATGTCCAGTCAACAGCCAAGCAACTGAACACTATTTTAAACCATATTAAACAGCAAATTAGAACTGACTGAAGAAGATAAATGTCAAAACTTACTTTTTGATTTCTCGAAGCAGCATTCGGATAAGGATGGTCTGAAGTGGTTCAACCATCAATTTCCTCCACATATCTAATGCTAGCTGCCAGGAAAAATAAAAATCATCAAGGCTGAATTACTCAGTATTAATATTTGTTTTAACATTCAAGATTTTTAAAAAATACTCATCAAAAGAAGTATTTATAACTAATATTTTAAAATTCAAATGAAAATTGAATAAACATTAAGAAAAATTAATTCGTAATTTAAAATGACAATGACCCTCATATCAGACATGTACAAAAACAGAGTTAAAGTTTTCTGGTTAGTTGAAAAATCTTACAGAAATAATTTACTTTTATAAAACCTTATTTTGATTATTAAATACCCAGTATTATGGAGGGACTATAGATGCCAAGATTGTAATAGAAACAAGGAGTTATATTAAATAAAATAATACGATTTGGCTGTTAGCTGATTTTTTTTAAATTATGAAGGCTTTCATACAAACATAAAAGGGTAAGTGAATTTAAAGAACAATGAAATAAAACACTCTATATTCACCACCCAGTTTAGGAAATAGGGGTCCACCATTACCCTTGCCCCAAATGTTGTCCTCCTTTCCCCTCGAGATTTTGCTGTCCTAAATTTTGTGTTACATCATTTGCTTTCTTATAATTCTACCAAATGTGTAGGTATCCCCATATATTTTTGAAGTTGAAAATTTCTGGCTTTGATAACGTAATCACATTTGATAATATAATACTTTTGTATGTATTTTAAAAATTTTAAGTATATTACTGAAATCCATACAAATTTAAAGACATAAATGTTGTTCATTCATTGACATTGCTACATAGTATCCTGTTGTATACTATATACATTTCACCATGATTTATTTTTCCTTTCTACTGCTGATGACATGTGTTTATGATTCCAGTTTTGTGCTACTGAGAAAAATGCTGGTAATTCTTGTATGCATCCTTTGGTGAACATTTTAAAGTCTACTGAAAGACAATGAAAAATTTCTTTCTAAAAGGATTATTTTAATTTAAATTTCTACTAATGCTGCATCTTAGCTGTTTATTTCCTTCATCAATACTCATTACAATTTAAAATTAGTAATTTAGCATCTGCTTCCTCATGAGGACGGGGACTTTATATCTATCTGTTCACCACGGTATCCACAATGTCAGGCTACTCAATAAATACATACTACATGAATAAATATTATACTAGAGTATTTCTTTCACAATCATATCGGCATTATATAATTTTCCACATTTAAATTTGCACTGTACTTCAAAAATTTGAGTGAATTACTTGAACTTACACTTTATTGTTTTACTCTGAATTTAATTGCTTTTTAAAGTTAAAACAAATTTGTTACATCTATAAATTTGTATTTACTATCTTTTAGGCTCTCTTTTAAGTCTATGTCCTTTGCATTTTTTAACAAGAGTCTCAACATTTCTAAATATTTTTTATGAGCTTTGTCACATGGCAGAAAGATTAACCTTCTATCATCCATTCATCTACCATTCATTTAATTATTAAAATAATACTCGTTATGGATTTCTGGTCAAGATGGTAGAGAAGGTAAGCGCTGTGCTTGCCTCCTCCTACAACATCAAAATTACAACTAAACTACAGAACAACCATCATTGAGAATCATCTGCAGTCTAGCTGGAAAGAAGTCCTACAACTAATGATATACAGGAGTCACTTTAAGGCCGGGGGAGGGGCGAAGTAACGTGTATGGCAGTTAAAAAATCAGGAGGGATATCTTGGAAGCAGAGGTCTCCCCTAAGGAGCAAGTGGTCCCAGCCCCACACCAGGCTCCCCAGCCCAGGGATTCAGTGCCAGGGAGAGAAGTCCCCATAACTTCTGGCTGTGAAAACCTGCGGAGATTGTAGCTGAGTGAGACTGAAGGTGGCTGGAGTCCCAGGCGCTCCTTTTAAAGGGCCTGCGCACAGATTTACTTGCTGATGGACACACTCACTCTGAGCTCCAGTGCAGGGGCAGCAGCTAGAAAGGCACCGGGGACATACAGAGAGGAATGGAATTGCCTGGCTTCACGCCAAGGGCTGGAGGAGCAGCTTTCTCCCACAGAGAAGTGCTGGCAGAAGCCATAGTTTCTTTGTTGAGCCCACCCCCTCCCAGCATGCAGACTTAGGCAGCCGCCATATCTGAGCGATTTAGAGATAAGTAGCAGAAAACATCCAATCAGAATAGCAAAAAGAAAAAAAGAAAAATAAATAAGGATATTTTAAGAGGCCTCTGGGAAAATATCAAGCATACCAACATTCGCATCTTGGGTACCAGAAGAACAGTGAGAGCAAGGAATTGAAAATCTATTTGAAAAAATAATGATAAAATACTTCCCTAACCTGGTGAAATAATTAGACATATTAGCCCAAGAAGTACAGAGTCCCAAACAAGATGAACCCATACCGGCCCACAATAAGACACGTACATCACAATTAAAATGCCAAAAGTTAATGAAAGAATCTTAAAAGCAGCAAGAGAAAAGCAGTTAGTTACCTACAAGAGAGTTCCCATAAGACTGTCAGCTGATTTCTCAACAGAAACTTTGCAGGTCAGATGGGATGGACTGAAATATTCAAAGTGAGGAAAAGCATGGACCTACAACCAAGACTACTCTACCCAGCAAGGCTGTCATTTAGAATCAAAGGACAGATAAAGAACTTCCCAGACAAGAAAAAGTTAAAGGAGTTCATCACCACCAAATCAGTATTACAAGAAATCTTAGAGGGACTTCTTTAAGACCAAAAAAAAAAAAAAAAAGATCAAAAATATAAATAATAAATGGCAATAACCACGTATCTATCAACAATTACTTTAAATGTGAACGGATTAAATGCTCAGACACAGGGTGGCTAAATGGAGAAGAAAACAAGACCTTACATATGCTGCCTACAAAAGACCCACTTCAGATCAAAAGAAACAGAGACTAAAAGCAGAGGGATGGAGAAAAGATAGCTCATGAAAATGGAAACAACAAAAAAAGCTAGGGTAGCAATACTTATACCAAACAAAAGAGACTTTAAAACAAAGACTATAACAAGAGACAAAGAAAGACCCTGTAATCCCACTTCTGAGTATTTATCTGAAAAAACCCAAAGCACTACTTCAAAGGGACATGTGCATCCATATGTTCATTGCAGCATTGTTTATAATCGATGAGATATGGAGGCAACCTCGGTGTCTCTCAATGGATGAACAGATAAAGAAGAGCTGGTACACATATACAGAGAAATATTACTCAGCCATAAAAATAATGAAATCTCGTCATCTGCAACATGTATGGACCCAGAGGTTATTGTGCTGAGTGGAGTAAGTCAGACAGAGAAAGACAAATACCATATGATCTCATTTATATGTAGAATCTAAAAATAAAATAAATAAAACAGAAACAGACTTATAGATACAGAGAACATTTTGAGGGTTGCCAGATGGGTCTTTGGGGGTGTGGTTGAAAAAGGGAAAGGAAGAAGTACAAATTGGTAGTTACAAAATAATCATAGGGGTGTAGGGTATAGCATAATATAATTAATCAATATAATCAATAACACTGTATAAATGTATGTGGTGTCAGGTGGGTACTAGATTTTTCAGGGTGATCATCTTACAAGTTACATAAATGTCTAATCACTATTTTGTACACCTGAAACTAATATAATATTGTATGTCAGCTGTAATTGAGAAATTAAAAAATTATTTAAAAATTAAAACAAAATAATACTCATCATATCTTTACTGTTCTCATTTACCTGAAAATTCTTAGGAAATCATTACAGTATTTTATTTACTTAACATTTAGGATATTTTAAATCTTGAGAATTTTGAGCTAGTCAACTCAGTGTCCTTAAAAAAAAGGACAGTGCATCAAATTACCTAAATAAATGAAAACATTCTCATGTTTGCCAGTAATTTAAAGAATTTCCTACCTCTCCTATTTCCATAAGTGGTTCATTCATATCTACACCACCATAGCCATACTGAAGGTCAGCTTCTGTCAATTTATTCTTTTTAATAAACTGGGTGTTGAGATACCTGAAAAACAAATGTAACATCATTGAACACTATGTCAAAATCAGTAGGAAAACAAATAATTTGCAATAGAACAATAATTTTAGGGATAGTAACCAACTACAGAATAGAATAGTTCAGTAATATACCCAAAAGAAATTAAGTAGGAATTAAAAATATAATAAAAAAAGATGAAAATCATCAGCCCAACTTTCTGTCCAAAGCCCTGAGAGACAAAGAATACAAACTCTAGAGTAGCCAAAAAAAACCCCTATTACCTCAGTCTCACACTTAAAAAACAAAACCTCAAGGGTTTTGCTCTCAATTGCAATACTGTGATAGCCCAAGGTCCTTTATAATCTCATCTGTTCACTCCCGCATTCTTCTTGGTAAGTCAAGGTAAGTTCACTTTGCAAAGAATTAAACAGAAAATGGTGAGAAGATCAAAGCCAGGTCAGTTCTCTGTATTTTTCCACCAGGAAAAAACACGTAACTTCATTTTTAAATGACAACAACAAAGATCACATCAATAGGTAAGACAATGGAACCAATTATTACAACAGTAAGTACGGCCAAAACTGACTTATTTAAGATCACTGTATCTACCAGAGAAAAACAGCTTAAAAAAGAAAATGTTTCAATAGAGTCTAAGACTAATAACTGTGAAGAACTCTAAGAATTACTGAGGTGAATACAGAGTTCTAAAATTAAATGTGAAGAAAGAGGCTGTAATAGTCAAGTACTCACTTTTCACCAGTCCAGATTTCACTATAATACATTTAATGCTCACCACCTAAAACTATTCCCTTGAAAGGTTCTGCCAATGTGTAGGTAACTATTATCAATACAATTATTTAGGCAACAACTGTGAAATCTCATATTAAAACATGCACTTTCTAATGTTCACTGCATCAAAAGGAAATATCCACTTAACATTTATAGACAACTGAAACTAAAGGCAACAAAAAATTTCAACTACATAATTCTAAAATTCATAATTCTAAATTTCAACTACCAGCAATTCTAAGAGACAATGAAAAATATAATTCCTGGAATTAACTCCAAAGTGGCCTAGGCACAACCATTAACACACATCCCACTCCCACCTTCGCCAACTTCAAGCCTCCAGACTCCCCGGCTTACAACCTGGGCGGCCATGTGACAGTAGTGTCCTCTGTCCATAGGTTGCACGGTCATTGCTATTTTTCCTTCAAAATGGCATTTAACCTTTCCTTCCATTCTCACTGTAACCCTCATAATTTCATGGTTTCCAACCATGCCTCCAGCTAAGGAAAGGAGAACAGGATGGAGAGACAGCAGTAAAAGCTAGAAAGAAACAGAATAGCTGAAACAGCATAGCTGGGATAGGGCTGGAAATGCCCTATCCCAGATATTTTCATCTCTGCCCTCTGTCATCAGGTCTCAGTTCAAACACACCTCTCAAGTCTGGCCTTACACCAATCCAAATTAACCTTACCTTCCCATTACCAGTGAAGAACTATCTAATACATAATTGTTCTATTTTTTTCACAGTACTTGCTATTAGGTTGGTGCAAAAGCAACTGCAGTTTAAAAGGTTAAAAATTGCAAAACCGCAATTACTTTTGCACCAATCTAATACAATGTGAAATAATCCCATTCTGTTATGTCTTTATGTCTCCCCTCTAGAATAGAAGGTCTACAAGCATCCAGAACAGTGTTGTCTTGGAGACAGCATCCAGAACAGTGGCGGGCAGATATGAAGTTCTCAAAAAAATACTTCGATGAATTCCTGAGTAAATAAATGGGTAACATTCCAGACAACAGGGAAGTCAACACAAACTCGGAAAAGCAGCTTGGAGTCAGACTGTGGAAGCCAAGAATGAAAGCCAGGAAATAAAAGTATCACTGACCTTCACTGAACTTACATCATGTGTAAGACATAGCCCTCAACATTTTGTACAGCTAAGTCCCAAGAGGTAGACATCACGATCCTCATTTTATGTTTATGAAAGTTGTAGCTTCAAGAGCTTAAAGAACTTGCCAAAGGGCAATCTGCCAGTAAGTGACAGAGCTGGCACAGACACTCCCTCTCTCATTCAACAAGTGTTGTCCAAGTGTGAATTCTATGACAGGTATTATGCAAGGAAGGCACTGGAGACGGAAAAATCAAACACAAAAATGCGGTCTCCACCCGCAGAGCTTGCACATCTGGTAGAATATACAAACAAACGTAATATTTCAACAATGACGTGTGTTCACTGAGTAGAAGGGACTTAAATCTTTAGTATTTATGTGTGTCTTCCTATATGAATCCTTTGCTCCACACCAGTTTCTTTTTTGGGCAGTGGTACATGGACACCCCAGGAATCGCACCTGAAACACTTATCTTTCCAGTTTACCTCCTCTACTTCCTTCCCATTCATCATCTCCTCCATGACTTTCCTTTTCACTTCCAATGCCATTTGTCTACTCTCCGCGTGTGCAACCCTCTTATGATTGGTTTCTATTTCCTGTTTATGGCATCTCCAATTCACCTAAAAATTCTTTCTACCAGTTCCCTAATTAGAAGCCTTATACCGCCATAGTAATTGCAAACTTCTCAGAATAGTGGTTTGTTCATTCTGAAGCAGCAGCTGCTAGACCTGCAGCAGTCTGAATTCACTCATCCGTTCCCAAGATCGTATACACATTCCTGAGCCAGTACACTTTTAGTGCACCTCTATATGTTTATATCTGATAGGAAAAGTCACTATTGTCTCTCCCTCATGGAATAAAATTTAAACTAACTTACCTTAAATATATCCTTCTCATTCCAGATTTCTACTTTTGATGGCATAAGCTTGATAGACAAGCTTTTAAAATAATTTAAAGATATAATGTAAAATGTAAATTAAATCGTATAATTTTTCATCTTTATACAGATACCATTCTTAATTTCTAAATCACTGTAGTATTTTACAAATTTTAAATATTAACCACACACATTTTTTTTCAAAGAAAGACATATGTTCTAGGAAACCATAAAAGAAAACCTCTTCCAGTAATTTCTTAAAATAGTTTATACTCTACCACACAGAGAGATGGTTCTGCTCAGGTATAATGCAGTAGTACATGTTCTTACAACTATTCTGTCAATAAAGTAGTTAATAAGTATCCTTTGCTTTTCTGGATTATGAGCAGTTAACACAATTAGTAACAGTATTTGGCAAGAATTAATAGCCTAAGGAAACTTTGAAGCTTCTAAGAAATTAGGCTTTTCAACCTGTCTCAGAAAATTCCATTACAAGAATTATTCTCACGCTAATACCTACTGGATTTCAACAATTGTTAGTTTTCAAGCTAATACCGTAAGTACTCCACTTCAAAGGCCAGCAGGGTCTAAACAGATATGCAGTACTGGGAAAGGTGGGTAGGAATGTCATTATTTTTCTTTCAAATCAAAATCCTTAAGTCACCTATGCTAATGCATATCCATCTTATAAATTGCATCAGAGTAAAGAAGAGGCTAGACAGTCATCAAATTTCCACTTTAGAAAAGATAACACAAGAAGTTTACTAAATAGAATAAATTAGAAATCAAAACCAGGAGCTGATTACAGGGACTTTATCATTAACAGTTCTGGTGAGAAATGATAAAAAAAAGTTTGAACCATAAGCAGTTCAAAGGCAATAATGAATTTAAAAGACATTTGGAGGATTCGAGCAATTGAGGTCAGGTGGAGAGGCTATCCTGAGTGAAGGCTAACTGCGACTTCTGGAGTAGATGGCTAGGTGTGCAGTACCACTGTCCACGAAAACTAGTCATGCTGGGGACAGTGTGCATGTAAAAGGTAATGAGCTCAGCTGTGAACATCAGCAGTAGTACGGCGTGCCCACGGAACATCCTGGAGGTACAGGGAGCTAGGTAAAAATACTCTGATGACACTTGCACTGTCTGGGATAAACATATTCGCGTATTTTGGTGCTTATCAATATATATGCTGTAGCTAAAACCAGGAGTAACTGAGATCATCCTAGAAACGTGTAGTGTGACAAAAGGGATGAGAATAGACTCTACATAACTGACTAAAAGTGTGTATCTAGAATGAGACTAAGGTGGAATAAAGAAGTTAAATGGGCTTAATCACAATGATCTGGGATTAAATTCTGCTGTTGTGATTTTTCAGCTGAGTGACCTTGAGCAAAATCTTTTAACCTCTCTGACCCTCAGTTTCCTCACATAAAAATGGAGATACCAACTACCTCATATAGTTACACACACATACACACACACACGTACATATATCAGATATATTGCAACTTGTAATAAAAGCTCATTAATGTACTAATTTAATAGTTTTAATTTAAATAGTTTCAAATTTATTTTGGTAAACAAAGATGCAGGAGAACCAAGAGAAATGTGTCCTAGAAAACTAAGAAAGAATAGACACAATTTAAATCTATACTGAAATGTCTCAACTAAAAAGGGACCCCACTCAGGGCACCGTCTGCACACTCTTTTGTCATCCACGTCCCAGTGGCCCCAGGGTCTCAGCAATGACCAAGGCACACAGGCACCCTCACTCTTATCCTGAACATTCCCCCAGGTCTCCCCCACGATTCAGTTAGGGATTTCTTAAAGTTCTATTTATGGCTATCTCACTTTGATTGGAGGAGGAGAAAAAACATCAAATGTCAGGATGTTTAACGTCTGACAAACCTGTTTTATAAAAGCCAAAGCCACAGTAAACATTATGCATGTCAGCAATGGCTAGTCTCTGGTTTTATTACATTTGGCTTTTCTAAGAAGAAATAAAGCTACTGGTCATTTAGAAGTAAGCTCCAGATTCTAACACAGGCAACTTATAGTGAGTGAATTCCAGTGTTGTTTTAAAAACCTAAGGGAACATGAACCAGTGAAGCCAAGAAGGAGCCAACCCAGCAAACCAAGACTTGGTATTCCTGCAATGCACGCTGTAACAGTGCATGTGCAGATAAAGTTTTGAGATTAGCTCCACACCTCAGCTTCTCTCCAATGAGAAAATGAGGCAACTGTACATCTGTGGCCAAAGCCACAGTGCACAGGGCAAAACTCCCACTGATCTGTTAACAGCCACAACCATTTCAAGAGCACATACCACAAGTCCAAGGGGGAGAGGCCCAGGTGCTAACGCCACTATTCTTCATTTATCCACTATCCAATAAATAGTTCTTGGCCTTCCTACCTAAGCACCTATTTCCACTGCCTGCATGAATGGGTTCGAAAGGACCAGCAGATACCACGAGAACATGCAAGAGTGGCAGTTAACACAGAAGATCTAAGCAGGAGACTGGGCAGAGGTGGGGAAGGAAGTCCAGAGGGGAGTGTGGAAAAACACATCAGAATTAATCATTCAGAGAAAGGAAGAAAAGCATCCAGACAGACAGAACAGCATGAAGAAAGGCAGGAAGACAGAAGAGACCACGGGGCATCATGACACTGCAAGTAACTTAATATGCCTGGAGGAGAGGGGAGGAGAACTTCAGGAAGAAATCTGCTGAGTGCTTGGACTAACCGTGTGTCTACAAAACATAAAACACTGAATCCTAGTGTCAAGTAAGAACCTACTGAAGGTGACGTGGGCTTAGATTTTCTCTGCTAAGTTCCATCCAAACTGAAGTTTTACTTTGGATTTCGGTTGCAATTTAACATGTGCTATACAGTCCCAGGCAACCCGAAGAAACAGACCAATGCCATCAAGTGCAGTTTTACTCTTCACAGAGTAATTTTCCACATACGACCTGGCTCCCAAACACCTACATGACCCAGACTACAGACCTTCCCCATAGCAGAGAAGTCTATATATAGCAGCAAATGCTTCAGTTCTGTGCATTTCAATGGGTAATAGGTAATATTAAAACAAACAAACAAAAAAACTCCTTCAATTATGAATGCGAGCAATACTGCTGAGATGTCAAGCGTTTAAAAGCACACTTACCTATACAAGCAGTCCATATAGTCTGCACCCTTGCTATATTCCTCCCAATACCTATGATACATAACAAGTACTTGCTCTTCAGACTCCAGAACTCTCTGTATGAAGAAGAAAAACATTTTTACTTCGAAAGCACTTATCATTTTCATTTGTTAAGCTATAAAATTTATCACTTATATTTTAAAATAACTGACAATTTAAGCACTATAAGTTACATTTATAAATTACATTCTAATTTAACTACCGTTAGTAACAATGAAACAACTAAAAGAGAACACTTGACTCTATAAACACCATCCAGAGGACACAGGAGCACATTTTAAAGGTGTACAAGCCTGGATTTGAAACACTACTCTTGCACTTAACTATTTATATGTCTTGAGCAACTATACTGATTTCCTTTGTGAGAACCTAACAACACAGTGCTTGACTCACAGACTTACATATACATTATTAGAAAAACGCTATTTAGGAAACAAATCTTAGCTTGATATAAGTTCTGCACTGCAAAGCAGTGAGTTAGTCAAATAATTACGCAGCTACAAACATATTTATGTCACGTATGTATCACTCCTTACCTTGTGCAAATGCCGTACGTGATTTTCCAAAAAAATTTTAGTTTCTGTATAAAGTCTTTCTCCAAGGGGTTCAGGATAGGCCACACATAAAGCATAGATATCTCTAGTTAAAATGTTAAGGTTGTCATATGCATGGGAGATATCACTTTAAAACAAATGAGATTTAACTCGTTTCGCAGTAAAAACTGAAAAATCATTATTTCATTTTTGTGGTTCAGGATTATATAGCTATATAATAAAATGTAAAATACATAACTATGCTTACTTTAAAAAGCACTGTAAGACTGATTCATTTATTCATTCAACAAGTATTTATTGAGAATTATTTGACAGCATTGTAAGGAAAATTGTTCCTCTCAGAGAGGTTAAAATTCAGAGGGGGATTCTGGGAAGTCAAGTTACCCAGAAATCTATGAAATGTTTACACAAGAAAGGACATAAGCATAGAATCAACAAAGGGCTATGGAATATCTCAAGAGGCAATAAATCTACCTTAGTAAAAGCATAGCCAAGAGTTGTCTAAATTCAATATTAGAATTCAGGATAGTGGTTAACTTTGGTGACCGAGAGGGGAAATGGGGTGCTTCTGGGGTGCTAGGACTGTTCTATTTATTGAATGCATGGATATGTACACTTTGTGAAAATTCTCTGTATTTTTCATAAGTCAGTATGTGTACTACACTTAAATTTTATTTTTAAAAAAGACTAAATTTAGCCAGGATCTCTAGATCCTGGATCAATAAGCCCTTTAGCAAAGGTGTGATGTACGCAATATCTTTAAGTTCTGAATACCTACTTGCAGAATTTTCAGCCAACATGACGATGATATTATTTGCTCCACCTTAAGCCAGGAACACACTTATTTCTAGAATATACAACTTACTAGATACTGAAAAATTAAATGATTCAATATCATAAATTCAGCATGATAAGCTAATAATGTGCCCAAATATTTTATCTCACCAAAATTAATCTCAATATATCCACTGCATGTACATGTACACAATTTACTATACGGATTCACACCACAGGGCTTACCTTCTTTCTGCTTAGGGACAAAGGATCTGTGTAGGGGAGGGAATACAGGGTCACTTTCCCATTTCATTCCATACATAAGAGTTATATATTGTCTTCCTCAACAAGAATGTATCCATGTATTTTTTTAATGGAGTACACCTTAATAAATTTTTTAAATTAATATTTTAACTCACCATAGCTTGGGGTCTCTATAATTTCATTCAACTGCCTAAAAGATATTCCTAAATATGTTGTTCTCTAACTTATTCAAATATCCAACCACCCTGGAAATGTTTAGGCCTTAGGAAGAACACTCAAGAAGAGCATTTTTCAAGACAATTAAAGCAAACAAATGGGAAATAACTGAAGAAGGTCAAATTTAGATTTAAATACTCTCTTCCCAAAAGTCAGGTTTACCTTAAGTCATTCATTAGGGAGCCAGGATATAAAAATTCCTCTATGAATTTTCCACTTAAAACTTCTCAGTCAGAAACAAAATTGTTCCAGAGCAAAAGCTCTAAACTCTGTTACAAGCAAAAGACACTGCTGGCCTGCAGTAAAATGATTTTAGTTCATTTTCACTATTAAAAGGTGCTTCCTGTACTTGGGCTTCCTTTAGAGTTTTAATACTATTAACTCTATTGTGTAGTGGGTCACAATGAGTTTTGAAATGGCATTAAAAGTAAAAATTATCTTAAAATTGAAAATGCTAAGAGAATGACCAAAAAAGAATTAGTTGGTAATAAAAATTAAAGCTTTTCATTGACGTTTCTGAGGAGAATGAAAACGCAACACAGAAAAAATGAATCTATGAAATCATCAATTAGAATCAGCATCAACATCAAATATTAGTCTGATTAACGTAGAAGCACAGAGTGAAACTGTTGCTAATGCATCAACCAGGGAAGACTATAGATAAAACTTTTCCTAAACTGCACAATCTAAGGAAAAGTGATGGATGCTAAGGGTAGATGCCAAGGTTACTAAGAAGTTCTCCTAACACTTGTGAAGATCGTCAAGCATGGAGATTACGTGCCTCAACATTCTTCGATGCAGTCAAAACTGGTCTACGCTTGAAACAGAACATGTATTAGAAATGAGGACAACAGAATGCCTGGTTTTCACAGGCTGGGAAGAAATACATTCCGGGAAGGTAATCTTAGATCTCCCCCTTGCTTAATCACCTTGAACTATTACAAAACCATTTAATTACTCTCCCAGGGTGTGGGAATTGTCCTAACAGCTACCAAAAGTCAGAAAACCATGAATAAAAGTAAACCAAAACAACCAAAGAATTTCAACCCAGAGAAACCAACAGTAAATGTAGAGCTGCACTCAACCTCTATCTTATCATAGGAAAGCACTTGATCCACATACTTAAAGGGTAAATTCCAAACCACCCTAGAGACTGCACCAAAACTGTCAAAAAGCTTCTGTTATGAAGTATCATTATTACTTGTGTTAGGCAGAATTCTAAAAAACGGACTCCCAAGATTTCCTACCCTAATATCTGGGACTATGAATATAAGATATCACACCCATGGCAATGTAAGATACTTCCCATGGCAAAAGGGACTTTGCAGCTGCGATTATGATTACTAATCAGTTGACCCTAAAATAGGGAGATTATCCTGGACTTTCCCGGGTGGGCCTAATCTAATCCCAGGAGCCCTTTAAAAGGAGGTCCCCACCAGCCCCTGCCCCACTACAGCTATCTGCAAGAGAAGTCTGAGGGAGTCAAAGCACAGAAAGATTCAACATGCCACTGCTGGCTTTGAAGGCAGAGGGGTCACATGCAAAAACTGGAGCGTGACCAACCACAAGTCACTGGGAGCAACTTCTGGCCAACAGTCAACAAAGAAACAGGACCTCAGTCCCACGACTGCAAAGAATCGAATTCTGCCAATCAACAGGAACGTGCTCAGAAGAGGACCTTGAGCTCTAGAGGAGAGCATTTTAGCCTTACAATATCCTGAGCAGAGAATCCAGTCACACGGTGGACTTCTGACCAGAACTGTGAGATAACAAAAGAGTGTTTCTTTCAGCCAGACAATTTGTGGTAATTTGTTATGTCTCAAAAAACCCTGATGTTTCCTATTTCCATTAATTATCAACTAGAATGTCTTGCATATATACCTGGACCTAGTACATTTATGAAGGATGAGTGTTAAGAGCCCCACTTATCAACACAATAAGAGAACTAGCCAAGTATTAATGTTACTTGTTTCATCTGTACAGTGTGCTTAATGACATTTAGTTGACAGGAGCTAGTCAATCACCAAATATTTGCTAGGTGTCTGTATGTACCAGCTGCTGGGAATATAACAGTGAACAAAATAGACGAGAATCCCTGCACTTATGGAGCTTATATTTAGTAAAAATGTCTGTGGACAAGGGTTCAAATAAGTTCCATACTTACATGTTAAGCACTTCAGTTGGCAGCCAAACCTCCTTAATGCCGACTGCAACAGTCTAGAAGACTCTGGTGTTTTTACCCCAGCATTCTAACCTACAACATCAGTAAGTCATCTTACCCTCTTGGGCCACAAAATTCTCTACTGTAAAATGGGGCTAATGATACATGTTTTACAAGGTCATTTGTAAAAAATTAATTACACACACATATATGTCAAAAGAAAAATTATGACAAAAGAATGTACACAGCATGATTCCATTTATATAAAGTTCAAAACACAGAAAGAATTAACCAATGTTGTTTAGGATTATACACACGAGCCGTTACACTGTTTTTAGTAAAACAGGAAACAATAGGTGCAGAAGTCAGGATAGTAGCTCCCACGGGGGACAGCAGCGGGCCTGTGAACTGAGGGACCAGAGGTGGTGCAGGGCTGGTGGATGCCGGCTGCGCCCTAGTTCTGAACCACCCTGTATGGTGATTACGCAGCTGTTTGCTTTATAATTATTTGTTCAACTCTGCATGCATACTTTACGAACTTTTCCACATTTTCCAACTTTTTCACACACCTAAAAAATGCTCCATAAAAGAGCAAGTAGTAACACGTAGGGTAGCACTTTAAAAGCAGATCCAATTTTGGGGGGCTTTTTCCATTTTCAAAACATTAAAGTTTTATAGCCTCTAAAATTCCACCTAAGATATCTGAGGGTCAGAAGTCAACTTTATATTCTTGGGCAAAATAACAGGGAAACGAAGGGAATTCTACTTTAGAACAATTCGTAAACACAGTTCTTTATTGTCCAAATTAAAATTTTAAAGTGAGAGATTACACTCTTAAATTTACTGTTTTTGCAGATTTTTTGGTTTGTTTTATTTTAAGGAGAGGAGGAGAAAAACCCATGGTCAGGTCAAGAATAACTAGATCAAACAACAAACATTTTAGAAATAATAGAGACTAAAGGGGCACTTTCTAGGAAGTCAGCTATTTCAAAACCATTTACAAACCAACCAATTAAGTGTATATTCTGTATATTAACAAAGGACACATTTACTCTTTTCTTTTTCTTTACCTTATGCTCATTTTCCCTTTTCTTGTAATCTGTGACCAAGTCGTTCTCTTCTCTCTCTGCTCATTTAGTTAAAAATAGCCTTAAAAGTACCTTAAAACTTGCCTAGCCAACCTCATTAACACACAAGTAGGCTTTGTGTGTTTTTCAATTTTTATTAAGATTCCTACCCAAAAAACAATTTATAATGATCCACAGAAAAATTTAAGAGACTAATTCAATAACAAGCTCTTCAAAGGCAGAAATCCATGCCAATTACCCTCTAGATAAACTGGAAAGTATAGGGTGTTAGGTGTTAGAAATCTTGTGTTCGAGTCTGTGCTCCATCAGTTAGTACCTGTATGACCCTGGGCAGACCCTTTACCCTGAGTATCAGTTTCTTCATCTGTTAAATAAAGACAATAATTGTATCTGCCCCACCGAATCTCACAGGCTTGTTTGAGGTACCAAACAACAAAAAATGTAAAAGAACTTTGCAAACTCTGAAGCTTTCCAGAAACGTTACCATAATAATTTTTATGTATTTTTAGTGCCTAGAACATAGGTAGCCTAACAAAGGTTTATTACTAACAACTGCAATTGTAATGAATTAAATGGTTTCCTGTTGATCTAAAGAATTCCATTGTTCTTACATCAACATTCAGCTTAATATTAACAATTCGACTTAAGCATTAAGAACAAAAACTGTCTTATGATATCCAAGCATTTCTCAAGAACGTCTCTCCCATAGAAGGAGGACAGCCATCCTTTAGCCCCAGAAGGCTGTTAGAGAAGGGAGCACGGAGTTCGTAAGAACTCTGAACCTCCACACACATGCCTGCCCTGCCTTCGCCCCTTGCAGACCTTGGACAGAGTTGGTAAGACTATCACCCAGAACTCTGCCCCAGGTACCTATGGCCTAGGGTTGCTAGATGCCCCCTTAACGTCTCAAATACTAAGAAGCTAAAGTCTTAATATTTTGGGTTTTTTTCTTGGTACCAGAGTTTATACCCTAGGTGCTGGGGTTGCACTATTTTATATATATCATTATTAAAGTACATTTTATTATATATATAAATAATAACACATATATAACACATATACTTATTTAAAAAGAACTCTGTCATGTAGGAATGCAGGACACCAGGTTTCAGATTGCCCTACGGAAAGCACAAATTTGTTTTTCATATAGAACTCTTAATTCACAAATGTAGACAATCCAATTAAAAAACATGTTTCTGTCTCTCACATCCATAGAACTTGCTGTTCACTTGCTCCCCCCAGATATTTTAAGACTTGCTCCCGCACTTTGTTCTAATCTCTGCTCAAGTATCACTGTCCTCAGAGAGGCCTTCCTTGACCATACTTTCTAAGAGCCACTCACAAAGGTATTCAAACCATTCTCCATACCCTTGTGTTACACGCTGCTGCGGCGGCTCGGACGCCTGGTAACCGCATGAATAAATGATGGCTAATGTCCTGCCCTCAGCAGCCCTGCTCAGCTCCTGGAGACTCCTGCAGGTGGCTTCCTTTAGGGAGTCAGTCCATCTCACATTTGGTCTCTTCTCCTGCTGCCATCTGTTTTTCCCAGCATCACTGTCTTTTCCAAAGAACTCTGCCATCTCATGAGCTGCCCAAAGTAGGACCACGTCAGTTTTGTCATTTTGCTGCCAATGATATTTCAAGCTTAATTTGCTCTGAGACCCACTTGTTGGTCTTTCTGGCTGTCAAGGGAAGCCAGAGAGCTTTCCTCCAACCATATTCCAAATGAATTCTTTTTCTTTTCCTAGCAGCCTTCTTAACTGTCCAAGTTTCACATCCATACATAGTAAATGGGAGTATGACGGTGTGGATGATCTTAGCCTTGGTCTCTAAGGACACATCTATGGTTTTCAGGATCTTTCCTAATTCTTCTGCCTTTCCAAGTCTCAGCCTTTTCTTGATTTCTTGGCTGCAGTCTCCACTGGAATTGAGGACCCTTATCCTGCTTTATTTTTCCCCCACAATATTTCTCACTACCTGTTATTAGGCATTAGATTTTTAAAATATCTGTTTGTTGTCCATTTCCCTTAGGAGAATGAAGGGAAAGTAGTTTATTTTGTTCACAACTGTATTCTGAAAGCCTAAAGTAATGCCTGACACACGCAGATACTAAGGGCACAATAAGTATCTGTTGAATGAAAGGTTATCAAAGATTAATGATTGCCACATACAGTGATGAATTTGGAAATGTAAACAATAATATATTTTAAAAGTCACACTGGAATGATCTTCCATTTATATAAGCTTAAGTCTGTTCTCACTTTTTAACAAGTTTATCAATTTTAGAACATTTACCAATGTTCATTCATACATTTATCGATACAGTATCATCAATACAAGAACATTTATCAATGCCACTAAAAGGATACGAGAAGCGATCGTTCCATGTTGCTCTTTCGACGTATTCCAACATGACAACAGCTTTGATTGTCGTTAAAAGTTTGTTCCATGTTTCATCAAAATCTACTACTCTTGGTTTCAAAGACATTGTGCAAGTTTAGTGTTGAAATCTGCAAATTGAAAACAATAGTAATGTTAGCATGAGTTCTACAAGATCGGTTATTTGTTTTTAAAGCATTACATAATTAAATAGCATGATAGATGGAAGAGGTGAGAACAGAACCTGGTACATAGTAAGAACACAATAAACACTGGCTACTGTCTTTTCATGACTATCCAGAATTCTATAGAATATATGCATTCATTACAAAGTCTAGGAAATGGAAAGCTTTTCGCACAAATTATTTATAATCAGGGTATTGTTCCAAAGATTTAAAAGCCTAATTTCAATGTGTTGAGGATAAAAAGGTGGGACCCAGTTAGCCAAAAGGTCAATTCCCATCATGAGAAATATGCAAGAGACACTCAATAAAAAGGTTTTGGCCCCAAATCCTTAAAATGGGGAATGAGGTGGTATTCGGGAGAATATGAGAACACAGAAGAAAATGGAAGGGCTTATCTTCCTGGAGCATCAGTTTAGGTAAATAATTAGGGAGAAAATTTACATTTATACGAAAACAAAGAGAGATGAATTATAGAAAATGCAAAATTCACATAAACTTTTAACATAAAAGCTAAAGATTTCAAACAAACATCATGGTTGCTACTTCTCAAATTCTTAGGGTATCCAGCCCCATTCCTCAGGGAAAAGCACAGCTGAGCATGGAACCTCTGGCTCAGATGAACTTGACCAACCTAGTAGTGAGCTAAGACCCCTTTCGCCTAGCAGACAAGCTGTATTCTAAAAGTCAGCTGGTTCCAGGAACAAAAAAATCCCAAGATTATAGAAACTTGCTTAAAAAGATAGATTCCAAATCCTTCTCAATATCGTGTCAGAAAAACAATTAAAAGAGAAGCTCTTTAAAGTTCAATTTAAGTGCACAAGAGAATGCTTTCCTGGCACCTGTTTAACATCCTCCCCAATTTTCCCTTATTACTGGGACTGTGAAACACCAAGCTAGCGCATAGCCAAGGCCAAACAAGGAGGAAACATCCTTTCTCTGGTCTCCCACTGTGAGAAAAAGGGGAAAGGGAAATGATGGGGGGGGGGGGCGGTGCAAAAAAAGAAAAAGAGACAAGGGGGAGAAAACAGCTGAAAGCCCCAGTCCACAGCTGGAGATGGCCCTAGGCCCTTTTTACGTTTCTGTCCTGCAAAGAGAAAAGAACTCAAGAGGAGTCCAAGGAACAGACTTCAAGGGAAAAAGAAAAGGCATCAGAGAGAAGCCAAACAAAAGTCCAAAAAAAGGATGTGCAACAATGAATCAGCACTATCTCCCCAAGAGACCTGAGACTCCACCTCTAGGCCTTAAATTTCCTGTACTAACCAGTCACTCAATAAATTTAATAGCAAAAAAAAAAAAAGGAAAAAAAGAGAAGCATAGACTAAATGACAATAAACTATAATAGATGAAAAACTGTCCTGCCCTAACTAGAATGGATTAGCAATAATTTCAGTTGGGGGGGGGGGGATAGGGACACCAGAGGAGAGAGAGAACCTAAAGCTCTAGCTTTACATCAGGGAATTAACCTTAACTCCTTTCCACCCTTATTCACTACATCGTATCCAACTGTGTTCCTGAATATTCTTAAATTCATCCATTCCTGTGTAACCCTACAGGTTCTGGGATCAGGGCTTTAGTAGCTCTAGTATGTATTAATCTTTCATTTATCAAAGAAATAATAATAACTTAATATTCATATAGTGCTTACTGTGAGCCAAACACCATTCTAAGTGCTTTATATAAACTCATTTAATCTGCCCAACAATGTGATTGGGTAGCTCCTACCATTCTCTACATTTTCTAGATAAGAAAACTAAGTCACAGTGTGATTAAGAAACTTGCTTAAGGTCACAGAGCTATTTAATGGTGGCATCAGGATTCAGGCGTGTGCGGGAGACTCTAAGCTCTCAACCGCTGTATGTAACTACGCGGCCTTCCTAACACTGTCAGTGAGTGAATATTTAACTACTTGCCAGGCACCATTCTAGGCTCTGAGGATACAGTGGTCAATAAACAAAGTTCTCGACCTTCAAATAGATTAGAATGTCAGATCTGGCACACAAAGACAAGAATAACCTACCTAAACCAAAAAGTTGAGCACGTCACTCTGGTTCTGACGGTTAAAGCCGGCTGATGTTTTCCACTATAGACAGCTTTCAGTTTAACCGCACCGGCAACGTGCACACCGAACTTCCATGATTTGACCTTAGCCTCAAGCACCTCTACAGCTTCTTTCCCTTATGGGACTCCTTGATGTCATCATTCAGTAACTTCTCGCTACTTAGAAGTCACTGACCTGATTCACTCACCCTGCTTTTACTCTTATTGTTTCCTATACTTAAAATTTCTGCTTCCGTACCTCCACCTTCTACCCATTCGCGTAACCCTTACTGATATTAAAGCCTTGGTCCAGGATATCTGCTTTTAAGAAACTTTCCTGGGATCACCTAAGCAGGAAAGGTTCCCTATCGTATGTATTACATCAGGACTCTGTGCTTACCTCTACTGTAATTATCTGAGTGTTTCTTGAGGGTAGGAGTTATTCTAAATGTATACCAAAAAGTTGGCAATGTTCCCTTAATGTTAGTTTTCTCCTGGTATAAAAATGGGATCACATTATACAAACTGCTAGCTCAATTCAAGTTTTGACAGAATCTGTCATTGACTTCTCTGCTGAGACCAACAGACTGATGGTAGAACAGGTACATGTATAGTAATAATCCATTTTTGGATGGAACATTAAGGAAGCCACAGTGAGAGAAGCCACAGCAAAACACACTGAAAATTGACAAACCAGTAGCAGATAGCATGCTGAAATAGTCTGTTAAATTCTCTGCTTGTCAATAGAAAGCTCAAATAACTAAAAAATTTAAGGTCCTTCATTTTATTTGAATTGTTTAAACGATCATTTATTCATGGAGAATTTACGTAAGGATGTGAAAAAGAGAGGGCAAAGAAACAGGACCACAACCACTGCACCCAAGCTGTCAGACAACTCATAAAAATATGAGTCTTGCTCTTTATTCATGTACCTTACTAGGAACCACACATGGTCCTACACCTGATGTCCTGCCAGGACCACTTCCATCCCCACTCAGTTAAATTATGTCCCACTGAGTATCAGCAAAGTTCAAATCTCGCATTACCCCAACCTTCTCTAGCTTTCTTCTGAGTTCCATTCATGCAATGTTGCAGTTTTTAACATTAACGCACACGCCAAAAGCCCATGAGTGTTATGGGCCCAAAAAATAAATTCATAAGCTATAAATTTTTTAAAAAGCAAAATAAAACTTCATGTTTACTTATGTTCCTAGATAACATTAATTATATTTCAATATTATATTATTAATATTAATTACATTTTTAAATTTTTCCTTATATTTGAAAATGATTTGTAAATTAGATTTTTCGCACTAGAGCACCATTTCTAAATTGGCTGTCAATAACAATAAACTAAATAGTTACAAAAGTGATATATATATAAACATAGTTACCACATTACCCAGCAATTCTACTCCTTCGTACATACCCAAGCAAAAACACATCCACACAAAAACCTGTGCACCAATGTTCATAGTAGCATTATTCACAAATGCCAAAAAGTGGAAATAACTCAAATGTCTATAACCTGATAAATGGATAAATAAAATATAGTGTATCTATACAATGGGTTATTATTCCACAACACAAGGGAATGAAGTACTGACAGGTGCTATAACATGGATGAACCTCGAAAACATTATACTCAAGAATGAAATTAGTCACAAAGAACACATATTGCAAAATTCCATTTATGTGAAATATCCAGAATAGGTCAATTTGTAGAGACAGAAAGTGTTTCAGTGGTTGCCTAGAGATAGAGGACTTAGGGAGAAATGGAAAATGACTGCTAAATTAGGTGATAAAAATGTTCTAAAATTGTTGATGATTACACAACTCTGCAAATGACTAAAAACCACTGAATTATACACTTCAAATGGGTACACTGGATGGTATATGAAGTATATGTCAATAAAGCTGTTACAAATTTAAGAAATGAAATAAAAATTCTATCAAAAATTTCAGAACAATTTAGGGGCAGGCGGGTGGCTCAGTTGGTTAGAGCGCGAGCACTAGGCAATGGGGCTGTCAGTTCGATTCCCCCATGGGCCAGCGAGCTGTGCCCTCCACAACCAGAAGGAAGTCAATGAGCTGCCACTCAGCTCCTGGGTGGCCAGATGGCTCAGTTGGTTGGAGCACAGGCTCTCAACCACAAGGTTGCCAGTTCGATTCCTCGACTCCCGCAAGGGATGGTGGGCTGTGCCTCCTGCAACTAAAATTGAACACGGCACCTTGAGCTGAGCTGCCGCTGAGCTCCCAGATGGCTCAGTTGGTTGGAGCGTGTCCTCTCAACCACAAGGCTGCCAGTTCGACTCCCGCAAGGGATGGTGGGCTGTGCCCCCTGCAACTAACAATGGCAACTGGACCTGGAGCTGAGCTGCACCCTTCACAACTAAGACTGAAAGGACAACTTGACTTGGAAAAGTCCTGGAAGTACATACACACTGTTCCCCAATAAAGTCCTATTCCCCTTCCCCAATAAAATCTTAAAAGAAAAAAAAAGTTTAGAACAATTTAATGTGGAAGGGAGGGGAGAAGAGGTACATTTACATGGTTGCAAATTCTAAATTCTTAGTTTCCCTTTTACTTCTATGCTCTAGTCACCAGCTCCCACCACCAGAGGCAATGTTTATGTGTCTGGGGATATTTTACACACATATATGGTTTGTTATTCCCCCTTTTTATATCAATAACTTATATAAATGGTCTTTTTCCATTTGTTTTATATAAATGGTATTATACCACTCAATACTATATTCACTTAATAGTACATTTGTGAGAGTATTCCATATTAATGCATAAGGATTTCTTTAATCTTAATAGTATTCCATTATTTGCCCGTGTCTGAATCCATTCTGCTATGTTTGATATGACATATGATTAAGTCCTCTAAAATTAAAGTGCCTAGTTTAATATCAGTAACTTTAAGGTAAATGGTTTTTAAAAATGAAGTAGTAATCTCTTTCAACATAGACATTACCAAGGTTTTCTTCTAAAGGTTTTGATAACAATTTAAGTTACACTTGCTATACATATTTATTGATGAGAGAAGGAAATTGCAACATTATCATTATATTTAACTACCATTTATTAAATTCCTGCTATGCTACCGTGTTTCCCCGAAAATAAGACCTAGCCGGACAATCAGCTCTAATGCGTCTTTTGGAGCAAAAATTAATATAAGACCCGGTCTTATTTTACTATAAGACCGGGTCTTATAATATAATATAATATAATATAATATAATATAATATAATATAATATAATATAATATAATAAGATAATAAGATAATAAGATAATGCAATGTAATGCACTGTAATAATACCAGGTCTTATATTAATTTTTGCTCCAAAACACACACTAGAGCTCATTGCCTGGCTAGGTCTTATTTTTGGGGAAACACGGTATGTATATTATACATACAAGCATTACTAATGTTCCACCTCCAAGTCAGCAAAATCCAGACTGTAGGAAACTACTGGATAATCAATCAGATTTCTTCAGTAAACTATACACACACATAAGAGACAGAAAGAAAAAGAGAGAGGGAGAGAGATACACGAAGGGGCAACTGACTAAAATAGACTAAAAAGGCACATTAATCAATCACAATAAATCAATTACCTTATTTGGATCTAGATTTAAGCTCTTTTTAAAAAATTGTATTTATAATACCCCTGGAATTTTTAACATTGGTGGGATATTTGACAACTTCAAAGAATTAAATTTTGTAACCTTTATAATGATAATTATAAAATGAGAGTTTTTTGGTCTTTTTTTCTAATGAGTAATTATCTCTTAGGGACACATTCTAGACTGTCTCAGGAGTCAACAAATTTTTCCTGTAAAGGACTAGGTAGTAAATATTTTAAGCTTTGAAAGCCATTCACTTTCCGTTATAACTACTCAATTCTGCCACTGTAGCATAAAAGCAACCATAGACAATAAACAAAGGAATGGGCATGGCTGTGTTCCAGTGAAACTTGACAAAAACAAAAACAAAAACAGTAACGGGGAAGGATTTGGCCCCTGGGCCATATTTTGCCTGAACCCTTCCCAACTAACCCTCCATTGCTTGGTATGTTTGGCCAATGCAAGAAGTTGGCAACTCTGGTGAAGAATTTGGGGATAATTTAAGTGGATTACATTAAAAACCAAGAAAAGGATTAAGCAAAGAATTTCTAGTTAATGCACAGAAAGCCTAAACCATAAAAGAAAAAAGTTGATAAAAAATTGGACTTCATCAAAATTAAAAACTCTGGTCTTAGAATAATGCTGATAAATATCTTTCTACTAAAAAAAAAAAAAAAAGAATAATGCTGATAAAAAAATAATAAATATACAGTAAAGGTAATGGATTATCACTTATAAAGCTAATATGAAGATTAAAAGACAAAAGTAGTAAAAATATGTATAACTACAATAATTAAGGGATACACAAGATAAAAAATGTAGAAAGTGGTATCAAAAACATAAAATGTAGGGAAAGTTAAAATGTAGAGTTTTAGAATGTATTCAGTCTTAAATTGTTATCAACTTAAAACGACTGTTATAAATATACATACCTGTTAATAATCACATTAAATGTAAATGGACTAAATTCTCCAAAAAAAAAAGTATGGAGTGGTTGAACAGATAAAAAACAAGACTCATCTACATGCTGCCTACAAAAGACTCACTTCAGATATAAGGATACACACAGACTGAAAGTGAAGGGATGAAAATTAAAAGAAAGCTGTAGTAGTTATATCAGGAAAAACAAGACTTGGAAAGACTGTAATGAGAGACAAAGAAAGGGTCTTAATGACAAAGGGACCAATCCAAGAAGAGGATATTTATAAATATTTATGTACCCAACATAGGAACGCCTAAATATATGCAGCAAATATTAATAGATCTAAAGGAAGAAATAGAAAGTAAGACAATAATAGATGGGGACATTAATACCACATTTACATCAATGCATAGATCATCCAAACAGAATACCAATAACGAAACACCAGCTTTAAACAAACACTAGAGAAGACTTCCAGTCAAAGATGACAGAGTAGGTAAAGGCTGTGCTCACCTCCTCCCACAACCACATCAAAAGTACAACTAAATTACAGAACCACCACGCTTGAAAACCACCTGAAAACTAGCTGAACAGAACTCCTATAACTAATGATATAAAGCAGCAGCACCACATCAAGACTAGTAGGAGGTCCCCATGAGGATGACAGGGTCCAGCGCCACAGTGAGCTACGCAACCTGGAGCACCAGTGCTGGGGAAGAGGAGTCCCCAGAATATCTGGCTGTCAAAACCAGCGGGTATTCTATCTTTGTGAGACACAGGGCTGCTGGAGTGTGAGGCATTCCTCTTAAAGGGCCATGCATGCACTCACTCGTTGAGTGCCAGCACTTGAGCAGTAGCTCAAAAAGCAACAGGGACACTCAAGGAGGAACTGAATTTTCTGGCTTCAGGGCAAGAGCTAGAGGGGCAGCTCTGGTCAGGACAGAAGTGCTGCCAGAAATTGTTCCTTTGTTGAGCCCTCCCCTCAACAAGCCTGCAGGGGCAGTTGGGTGCCATAGCTGAGTCTCTATTAACTTGGCTAACATCACGTGCCCCAACTAGTAATTCCCTGAGATCCCGCACCACCCAAACCGTGCATCAGCCCAAACCTCTTTCAGCGGCTGTTCCTTGCAAGCTGCGGACCTCAGCCCATGCTGCAAACTTTCCTAAAATCTCTCAAAGGTCCACAAACCCCAAACAAGCCACTGCTGGCCTCAACCTGCCCTGTACCTCTTACTAAGCGGCCTCCGGCATTAGTGACAACTACCCTTGGTTCGCAGTATAGCCTCTCTCAGGCAACTCCAAGTCCAGCAAAGGCAGTTACCCTGTTTCCGCGAAAATAAGACCTAGCTGGACAATCAGCTCCAATGCGTCTGTTAATAAGACCCGGTCTTATATTATTTTATACTATACTTTTATTTATTTTATACTACATATATTTTATACTATAGTAAAATAAGACCGGGTCTTATATTAATTTTTGCTCCAAAGAACGCATTAGAGCTGATTGTATGGCTAGGTCTTCTTTTCCGCGAAACACGGTACAAACGCAGATCACTTCAGAGCTCCTACCAAGGGCCCCAGGCCAGGCACAGCAGCTGCTGACCTGGGCCTGCACTGGAGCCACTCCTAAGAGTCCCCAGAACCAACACACCAGGGGCTCCAGACCACATCAGAGCACCACACAATTAGCTCCATAAACAACATACCAAAGGGTAGACTTGGCAGGCACCAAAGCCCTGCTAAAGCAAATCCTGCTCTGTGGGGTCAGCTGCTGCAAAACAGCTTGTCCCCTACAGTCACAGCTAGTCCTCGTAGCCAGTCAGCCTGAGGGTCAATCACAGCCACTGATGTGCCTATAGCAATAAAGGCTCAACTGTAACAGGAGGGCACGCATAACCCACACAAAGAACCCAGCTCAAGTGGCCAGAGATTCCACACTACTGGGCCTCACAGGATACCTACAATGTAAGGCCAACCTTCCAAGACTGGGAGACATAGCAGATCTACCTAATATCTAGAAACAAGCACAGGGAGGTGCCAAAATGAGGAAACCAAGAAAGATGTCTCAAATGCAAGAACAGGACAAAACTCAAAAAAAAAGAACTAAACAAAACAGTAGCAAGCAATCTACCAGATGCAGAGTGCAAA
This sequence comes from Rhinolophus sinicus, assembly GCF_057876585.1. Classification (NCBI taxonomy): domain Eukaryota; kingdom Metazoa; phylum Chordata; class Mammalia; order Chiroptera; family Rhinolophidae; genus Rhinolophus; species Rhinolophus sinicus. The sequence continues at coordinate 133,119,376 of NC_142501.1, forward strand.
GCACTGGTTACAAGGATGCTCAATGAACTTAAGGGAAGAATAGTTAAACTCAGTGAGCACTTATACAAAGAGATAGAAAACATAAAAAAGAACCAGTCAGAAATGAAGAATATGATAATTGAAATGAAGAATACATTAGAGGGAATCAACAGCAGATTAGATGAAGCAAAGGTTCAAATCAGCGATTTGGAAGACAAGGTAGCAGAAAACACCCACTTGGAACAGCAAAAAGAAAAAAGAATCAAAAGAAATGAGGATAGTTTAAGGGGCCTCCAGGACAACATCAAACATAACATTTGCATCATATGGGTACTAGAAGAAGAGAGAGAGCAAAGGACTGAAAACCTATTTGAAGAAATAGTGACTGAAAACTTCACTAACCCGGCAAAGGAAATAAACATACAAGTCCAGGAAGCAGAGTCGAGTCCCAAACAAGATGAGCCCAAAGAGCCCACACCAAGACACACCATAATTAAAACGCCAAAGGTTAAAGATAAACAGAGAATCTTAAAAGCAGCAAGAGAAAAGCAGTTAGTTACCTACAAGGGAGCTCCCATAAGACTGTCATCTGATTTCTCAATAAAAACTTTGCAGGCCAGAAGGGATAAGTACAAAATATTCAACGTGAGGAAAAGCAAGGACCTTCAACCAAGATTACTACACCCAGCAGGGCTATCATTTAGAATCGAAGGAGAGATAAAGAGCTTCCCAGACAAGAAAAAGCTAAAGGTGTTCATCACCACCGAACGAGTACTACAAGAAACATTAAACGAATTTCTTGAAGAAAAAAAAAAAGATCAAACATATGAATAATAAAATGCCAATGACTATGTAGACGCATCAATAACTACTTTAAATGTAAAAGGATTTGGGGCAGCCAGTTAGCTCAGTTGGTTAGAGCGCGGTACTCTTAACAACAAGGTTGCCGGTTCGATCTCCACATGGGCCACTGTGAGCTGCACCCTCCACAACTAGACTGAAACTACTTGACTTGGAGCTGATGGGTCCTGGAAAAAGACACTTAAATAAAAAGTTTAAAAAAAAAATGTAAAAGGATTAAATGCTCCAATCATAAAACATAGATTGGCTGAGTGGAGAAGAAAATAAGACCCTTACATATGCTCCCTATGAGAGACACACTTCAGATCAAAAGGCATATACAGACTTAAAATTAAGGGATGGAAAAGATATTTCATGCAAATTGAAATAAAAAAAGCTGGAGTAGCAATACTTATATCAGACAAAATAGACTTTACAACAAAGGCTACAACAAGAGACAAGAACACTTCATATACAACAGCCAAGATATGGAAGCAACCTAAGTGTCCATCGATAGAGAACTGGACAAAAAAAATGTAATACATTTATACAATGGTATATTATTCTGCCATAAAAAAGAATGAAATCTTACCATTTGAAACAACCTGGATGGATCTAGAGGGTACTATGCCAAGTGAAATAAATCAGACAGAGAAAGACAAATATACCATATAATTTCACATACATGTGGAATCTAAAAAAAAATAAAATAAAATAAATGAACAATTAAAACAGAAACCACCTCGCAGATACAGAACAAACTGATGACTGCCAGATTGAGGGGGGGGGGGGCAAGGCGGGATGGATGGATGAGTGAAAAAGGTGACAGAATTAAGAAGTATATATTGGCAGTTACAAAACTGTCATGGGGATGTAAAGTACAGCTTAGGGAATATAGTCAATATTGTAATAACTGTACGATGTCAGGTGGGTACTAGACTTATTGGGGGATCACTTTGTAAGCTATATAAATGTCTAACCACTATACTGTACACCTGAAACTAATATTAAATGTCAACAGTAACTGAAAAACAAATTAAAATTAAAAAATTAAAAACCAAAAACACATTAAAGCAGATAACAGATAGAGAACATCCATCCAAAGGCAATAGAATACTCTTCTCAAATGCACAAAAAACATTGTCCAGGATACATCATACGTTAGGTCACAAAACAAACAAGTCTTAATAAATGTAAGAAAATTGAAATCACATTAAGCATCTTCTCTAACCACAATGGCATGAAACTAGAAATGAATTACAAGAAGAAAACTCAAAAATTCACAGGTATGTGGCGATTAAATAACATGCTACTGAACAATCAATGGGTCAAAGAAATCAAAAGAAAATGTAAAATACCTTGTGACAAATGAAAATGAAAATCCAACATACCAAAACTTATGGAATGTAGCAAAAGCAGTGCTAAGAGGGAAGTTCTAGTGATAAATACCTGCATCAAAAAACAAAAAAAATCTCGGGCCGGCCCGGTGGCTCAGGCAGTTAGAGCTCCATGCTCCTGAGTCCGAAGGCTGCCAGTTCGATTCCCACATGGACCAGTGGGCTCTCAACCACAAGGTTGCCGGTTCAACTCCTTGAGTGCTGCAAGGGATGGTGGGCTCTGCCCCCTGCAACTAAGATTGAACACGGCACCTTGCGCTGAGCTGCCTCCCGGATGGCTCAGTTGGTTGGAGCGCGTCCTCTCAACCACAAGGTTGCCGGTTCGATTCCTGCAAGGGATGCTGGGCTGCGCCCCCTGCAACTAGCAACAGCAACTGGACCTGGAGCTGAGCTGCGCCCTCCATAACTAAGGCTGAAAGAACTTGAAGCTGAACGGCACCCTCCAACAACTAAGATTGAAAGGACAACAACTTGACTTGGGAAAAAGGCCTGGAAGTACACACTGTTCCCCAATAAATTCCTATTCCCCTTCCCCAATAAAATCTTTAAAAAAAAAAAAAAATCTCAAACAACTAAATTCACACCTCAAAGAACTAGAAAAAGAGGAAAAAAATAAAGCCCAAAGTTAGTACATGGAAGGAATAATACAACAGAAACAAATGAAATAAAAACATAAAAGACAATAGAAAAAAGATCAATGAAACTAAGAGCTGGTTCTTTGAAGAGATAAACAAAATTGAGAAATCTTTTGCTAGACTCACAAAGAACAAAAGAGAGAGGACCCAAACAAAATCAGGAATGAAAGAGGAGATATTATACCTGATACCACAGAAATACAAAGGATCAGGAGAGACTACTATGAACGTGGCAACAAATTTGATAACCTAGAAGAAATGGATAAAGTCCTAGAAACAGAACCTACCAGGACTGACTTACAAGGAAACAGAAAATCTGAACAGATTACTAAGGAGATTGCATCAGTAATCAAAAACCTCCCAACAGACAAAAGTCCAGGACCAGACAGCTTCAGTGGTGAATTCCATCAAACATTCAAAGAATTAATACCAAACCTTCCTAAACTCTTCCAAAAAAATTGAATAGGAAAGAACACTTCCAAACTCATTTTACAAGGCTAGCATTACCCTGATACCTACACCAGAGAAGGACACCACAAGAACAGAAAATTATAGATCTATATCCCTGAAGAACACAGATGTAAAAATCCTCAACAAAATATTAGCATACCATATTCAACAATACATTAAAAGGATCATACACCATGATAGACTGGGATTTATTCCAGGAATACAAGGTGGTTCAACATCCACAAATCAACCCATGTGATAGATCACATTAACAAAGTGAAGGATAAAAATCATATGATCATCTTAATAGATGCGAAATACGCATGACAAAATCCAACACCGTTTCATGCCCAAAACTCTGAACAAAGTGGATATAGAGGAACACAGGTACCTGAACATAATAAAGGCCATATATGACAAATCCATATTAACATCATATATTCTCACCACTATTATTCAACATAATAGTGGAAATCCTGGCCAGAGCAATGAGACAAAGGGAAAAAAAAGGCACCCAAATCAGAATGGAAGAAGCAAAACTGTCACTATTTGCAGATGACACGAAAAGCCCTAAAGACTCCTCAAAAAACCTGTTAAGAGCTAACAAAGTAGAGCTGCAGAATACAAAATCAATGTACAAAACTCTGTCATGTTTCTATACATTAATAACAAACTGCGCAAAAGAGAAATCAACAATCCCATTTAGCATTCATTGCATTCAAAAGAATAACATACCTAGGAATAAATTTAAGCAAGAAGGTGAAAGACCTGTACATGAAAACTATAAAACAATGATGAAAAAAAATTAAAGACACAAATAAACGGAAAGATAATCCATGTTCATGGAATAGGATATTGTTAAAAATGTCCATACTGGCCAAAGCAATCTACAGATTCAATGCAATCCCTACCAAAATTCCAACGGCATTTTTCACAGAAACGGGGGTTGGGGGAGCCAAAGTTTATATAGAACAAAACAAACTCACAGATCCACAGAACAGATTGGTGGTTGCCAGAGGCAGGGGTTAGGGAGGATGGGCGTGATGGGTGAAGGGAGTCACAAGGTAAAAAATTCCACTTATAAAATAAATTAGTCATGAGGATGTAATGTATAGCATGGTAACTATAATTAATAATACTGTAGTGCACATTTGAAAGTTGCTAAGAGAATAAATCTTTAAAGTTCTCATCACAATAAAATTTTATAACTATATATGGTGATGGATGTTAACAAGACATACTGTAGTGATCCTCTGGCAACATATACAAAAACTGGATCATTATGTTGTACACCTGAAACTAATGTATCAACGATATCTCAATTAAAAAAAAGAAAGACATGCCTCAGCATGAAAATATCTGTAAAATATATATCTTATACAGGGCAGACACACACACACACACACAGGTTTGGTACCCAGAATATATAAAAAACTCTCAAAGCTCAATAATAAGAAAATATACAACCCAACTAACAAATGGGCAAAAGACAAAAGACCCAAACAGACAATTCGGAAATACTCATGGCAAATTAGCACATAAAACATGCCCAGTATCATTAGTCATTAGGGAAATGCGTATTAAAATCTCTGTAAGATACCACCACACACTTATTAGAATGGCTCAAAAAACTGATAGTATCAAATGCTGAGGAGGACATAGAACAACTGAAACCCTCATTTGCTGCAGATGGTAACTTAAAATGAAATAACCACGTAGGCAGTTTCTATTTAAAGTTAAATAAACATACACCTTCCATATGACCCAGCAATTCCATTTCTGTGTATTTATACATAAGAAATGAAGACATATATTAACAAAAAACCTAAACAGAGATTTTTAGACCACCTTTATTTGTAACTGACCAAAACTGGAAACAATCCAAATATCCATGAACTAGTGAATAAAAAAACAAAATGAGGTGCATTCACACAATGGTACACCGCGGTATTCAGCAATAAAATGGAACGAATTACAGATACATGGACAACAATAGATAAGCTTCAAAACCATACTGCTAAGTAAAAGAAGATAGATTTATTTGGCTACATATTGCGATTCAATTTATATGACACATCGGACCATAATGTGAAGAAGACTATAGCTATCAATAAGCAAGCTTAAGACAGTGTCCACTAAATACCTTAAAAATTACCGGGCTTATTTCATTTTATATTTAATGGTCGTATATTTTTTTTATTAGTTTCTTTTTAAAACAATGTACTAGTTACACATTTCACCCCTCACAAGGTGATAACTCCCCGCCCCCAATCTATTACCCCTCTGACATCGTATATAGCAGTGACAATAAAATATTCTGTATCTTGATTGTCGCAGTGGTTACACTACCACGAAAATTGACAAAATTCAAAGAACTATATATCTTTTTTAGGGTGAATTTTACTATGTGTAAGTTATACCTCAGTAAACCTGATTCCCTCAAACTCAACATGTCCATCCTTTCCCAGTATTCCACCTCTCAGTAATGACATTATCATCCGCCTCACTCCTCAAGCTAGACATTTTATTCATCATTCTTCATTTCCCTTAGTCTCCTCTACAAATCAATCCAATCAATCAACAAGTCCTGCCAACGCTATCTTCTAACCATTTTGTGAACCCATCCTGTCTTCCCATTCCCACGGACATCACCCTAATCCAAACCACCACCTCTGACCCGACTAGTGCCATCGCCTCTTAAATGACCTGCCTATTTCTCTTTGCCCCCTTGGTCCATTCCATATACTGTGGCCAATGTAAGCTTTCCAAAATGCAAATCTAATTATACCTCCTTAAAGTCTTCAAATACTTTAACTTATAATCTTCAGTATGTATCAAATATTTCATTGTGTAATAAAAAATAAAACTGTGCTTTCTTAATCTATCACTCTGACACCTTTCCCATGAAAGTCAGTAACTACTAATATTCTAAAAACAAATATTTTAAAATCAGTTACCAGTTCTTAGAGAATAACTAGGTAACCTAAGGCAAAGATGAGAATAAAGAAGCAATCAGGAAAAACAAATTAATAAACTATCTAGATTTCCGATAGAAATGTTCTAAAATCTCTTTTGCTTGAGTTTTCCTCCTCACTACACATACTTCACTCCTGAGAACACTAAGAGCTGACCTGTCACTAACCGTCCTTTCCCCTAAGGATCGTCCTTTCCCCTAAGGATCGTAACTTTCCAGAGCTTTAGGTTACTATATGTTAACATAGCCTGACAAAATTCCCACCCCAAACATGTCTTTAAAAACAAAGTTACTAGTAATAGCAGAAATAAAAAAGATATAACTTTGCCAAGATCAGATGGATTTTAATTTGAAGTGACACTATTCTTGACTTAGACATTTTTCATATAAAGAAGTGCTCTCGATAATTATATTTCTGCAGGTAAAACAGTTAAAGAATCTCAAGGCATTTAATTTTAAGTATAGAACTGAGGCGGGTGCATAATTAGATAAATCTTTTACTTAAAATGCAAGCAATTTTAATAAAATGTATAACCATGCTCAACCTGATGAGTGTTACTATAGCTTAATCACTGATAAAATGTTTCAGTGTGCCACATTCCAGCTGCTTTCCAAAAGAATTATCAGTAATGTAAATGGCTAAACACAACATTGTCATTCTCTTCTTAGTAAAAAGAGAAAAAAGAAACGAAAACCACCGAATAACTTTTTATTTCAGTATTGCTATAATCTGCAATAAAAACATGGCCATTCCAAAAATTACCAATTAAATATAATAATGGGGCCAAGTCTGTATACCACATGAGTCTGTATACCACAATTAGTTTTTTTAAACGTCAGTAGGGTTGAGAGCAGGTTCCATTCTAGTACATAAAATAAGGAAAATACTTAAGACCCAAAAAAAAGCATGATCAACTTTGTAACATTTTCCATTTCTAAAGCTGCCTCTGGTGCACGCTGACCAAAAATGCTACTGTAATTTCATATGAAGATAGACTCCAAGAATTCATCTAAACACTCATCTTATTGTATCAAATGAGTGAGCCATTAGACATAGCCAAGAGATATCTTTATTTGGAGGCTCAGGGTACAATGCTTTTTGTTGCAATAAGATTTGAGCCACAGAGCTCAAAATACTCCACAAATGTAATTTCTACCATATAACTTTCTTTCTTACGAATTTCTAATATAGTTATGTTCCAAAAAAAAGAGATAGAGAGGAAGTTGGGGTAAAAAACAGTAAAGAGAAATACAGTAGCTTGTCATCAATCCCAGCTGGAAAGGAAGAATACCTTAGTCTAAAAAAAAGGAGGGCAGACAGTGGGGAGTAGGGAATGTATTTATAGTACAATAAATAAGTTATAAAAGGTATTTTGGTCCAAAATAAACCTACTTGACTAGAATTAAAGACCCTTCTCTCCTCAGTGAACTTGAGATTCTCCCACAAGTCTGAACAGACTGTACTTCAACTTTTTACATCGCTCTTATCAGCATGAAGTTTAATATCTTTTTACTTGCTTTCTCACTTTTTTCTTTTTTCAATAATCTAGGCAAGAATTCAAGGCACCAACTAGCCTTAAAAAGTAATTATTCTCATATACGTCTCTCAGATGAGTTAGAGAACTTGAATTTGTCTTAGTCCCTCATGGGTAGGCAAGCCCACCTGGCATGCAGGCCAAAGCTGTGACCAACCAGCCCTTTCACAAGTAATCAAAACATTCAGAGCTCTTCTTTTTTTCTATGCCTGACCTTCTATCCAAATATTAAAAAGGGTTCTCTAGCCACCCTCTCTTTGTACTACCCAGTGACTTGCAATGTTTGTTATCCTATTCTTTTGAAAGCTAAATTAAGTCACCCATATATGAAAAACCTTGGATTTAAATCTTTTCTCACAAATGTTAGGCTAAGATGCTAAGTTTAGTGGTAATTTTCCTTGCTTTATCTGAGTTGTTTTCTTTTTTCTTTTCTTGGTTATGGTGTTACACTGCTTTTATGGAGGAAGGGGATCACACTCTAACCAGTTTCTAGCGGTGTTTTATTGAATGTAATAAAATCCAGAATCCTTGCTTCACCTTCCAATTCTTATCAACTTTATTTATCACTATTTCTCAACTGGTCTGGCGCAAATTAATCTCTGTGCCAGATTCTATATAACATATTAATTCCCACTTACGTCCTGGCACTGCTATAGAAGACACAGACATAGAGGATAAAAATATATTATCCAGCTAAGGCAGATACATACCAACTGTGCGGATTACTTTGTGTTTAAAATCCCCAAGACAGTTTGCAGTATGGACAACACAACCTCTTACAGTCCCATTCTTTCACTTAAGTGTCCTTTAACGTAAAGAATCAAGACAACCCAATAAAGCAAGTTACAAGAATGAATTTGACATAATGACACCATTTTCCCACAGGAGGGGCACTCAGCAGGATGTACTCTGCCAATTCTGTACCATCATCATAACAGCGTCTAATTACAGAGTTGTGAATAAAATAATAAAGCAACCCTTTATTAACCACATATATTCAAGAAACTATGCTAAACACATTATATACATTATCGCATTAACTCCTCTGAATAGCCCTAAAATAGCTACTATTATTCTCCTTGTTTTAAAGATGACAGACTGACATTTAGCAAATTAGGGTAAAATACACAGAACTACTAACTACCAAAGCCAGAATTTGAACCCGGATCTACCTGGCTTCAAACAGAAAGCTCTTATTCGCTGCCCTCTACTGCGCTTTTTATTATTTGCCAGTCGTAGAAACTAGAGTTGGCTCAGAGGAAATGGACGGATCTACGATAGTACAGCCCCCTAGAAGGCACGTCGCACCCAAAAAGCCTTAGGGCGGCCGAGGAAGTTTCTGCTAAATGTTAAAACATTAAAAAGAAAAAATTTTGGTCTCAAAATGAGAAGTTTGTGAGCCAAGAAACGAATCCTCTAAATTGGCTCTGTCGATGACACTGTGATCCTAGGCTAGATGCTCTTTCGTTTTCTCCATCCGCACAACATGAAAATAGTATAAAACACAGTATTTATAAATACATTTCAGGTTCACTGGACAAAGCTAAGATTAGGTAGCATTACTTTCTACTCTTCTCTTTAATTCTCCTTTTCCGTCCATGCTTTTGAACCTAATGAAGACCAAAACTGGACTGCTGCTGAACTCTCTATGCCTTCACTCTCTCATACGTTATTGCCGTATTACCCATTAAAAGGCTTTCTTTCATTCCATTTTTCTCATAAGCAGCTCACTTTAATGTTTCTCTGTTTCAGACAGAGAACAATGCAATCCCTTTCATCATAAGGCCATACAATTTCCTTCATCCTTGATTATCTTTTTTATAACTGCATTTTTTTAGCCCTCTAAAAATTAAATTTCAAGCTCGTCGACGTTTGCAGCTATCTATCTGTAAGTGCCAATATTAAGCCATCTATTGGTAACCCAGGCAAAATATACTGTCCTTACTTACACTACATACAAAAATTAATCAAAATGGATCAAAGACCTGTATTTAAGAGCTAAAACTATAAAACTCTTAAAACACATAAAAAAAGCTTTGTGACAATGGATTTATCAATGATTTCTTGGCTATGATGCCAAAAGCACAGGTAACAAAAGAAAAATCACAGATAAATTGGTCTTTATCAAAATTTTACAACTTTCATTCATTAAAGGACACTACCAAGAGAGTGAAATGACAACCCACAGGATGGGAGAAAATATTTGCAGATCATATGTCTGATAAGAGTATATAGAGAACTATACCTCCACAACAACAAAAATCCAATTTAAAGGGACTTGAGGGGCCGCTGGATGGCTCTGAACAACAGGGTTGCCGGTTCAATTCCCACATGGGCCAGTGAGCTGCGCCCTCCACCAGACTGAAGGACAACGACTTGGCGCTGATGGGCCCTGGAGAAACACACTGGTCCCCAATAAAATTTATTTTTTTTTAAATGGGGAAAAGATTTGAATTGACATTTAAAAATAAAAAAAATAAAATAAAAAAACTTGATAGACATTCCTCCAAAGAAGATACACAAATGGCCAATAGCACATGAAGAGATGTGCAACATCACAAGTGCTTAGGGAAACATAAATCCAAACCAAGTGATACCACTTCATACTCAATAAGATAGCTGTTATCAAAACAAACAAAAAATGGAAAATAACTAACGTTGGAGAAGATATGGAGAAACTGGAACCCTAGAACATTGCTGGCGGGAACATGAAACGGTACCGCCACTATGGAAACCAGTTTAACAGGTCCTCAAAAAGCTAAACACAAAATTATCCTATGCATCCAGCAACTGCACTCCAGAGACTGGAAAAGATGCGTGTGCTCCAATATTCACTTCAGCATTATTCACAACAGCCAAAAGGTGGAAACAACTCAAGTGCCCATCAACAGAAGAATGGATAACCAAAATGTGGTACACACAATAAATGGAGTATTATTCAGTCATAGAAAAGTTCTGACACATGCTACAACAGGGATGAACGCTGAAGACATTATATCAAACCAAAAAAGCAAGACACAAAGGACAAATATTTTATGATCCTACTTATATGAGGTATCTACAATAGGCAAATTCATAAAGACAAAAAGTAGATTAGCAGTTACCAAAGTATTGGCGGGCACGAGGAGTTACTGCTTAAAGGCTGTAGTTTCTATTCAGGGAACTGAAAACGTTTTGGAAATAGATGGTGGTGACAGGGACACTGTGAGTGCAGTTAATGCCAGTGAACTGCACACTTAAAAAATCAATAAAATGGTAAATTTTACGTTACATATATTTTACCACACACACACAAAAATACAAAATAAAAAAGCAACTGTCCTTATTCTAAGCACTTAAATGGACCAAAAAATTCTGACGCAAAAGAAAGTATCTAAATCTCAGTGCAAACTGCTCTCTAAAAAACTTTAAATGGATGCTTAATAATCAAAACAATACTTAAAACTATGAAGACAAAATATCATTATTTTTGGTTCAGACAGACCAAAGGAGAACTGCTTTGAGATATAGCTTAAATTTTCCATGGCTGAGGATTACTTGGCTATCTTTTCCTGTTGTCACAGTATTCATTATTTTGGTAACTTCATACTACTTCTATGATTATTATGACTATTAGAAAAGTATGCTCTATTCTCACTATCAGAAAATACCAGTTATAAATCAAAGGGGACAACTAGCATACACTCTACAGTGTTTGACTAGAATAGTTATCAGTATAAACTCATGGTTTTTAATACACACAAACAGATAAAAAGATATAGAAATAAACAGATGTTTATGTATGCATGGATTAATATACATACATATACAGAGGGTGTCAAAAAATGTATACACATTTTAAGAAAGGAAAAAACTATTAAAATTGTAATACTCAATATATACTGATAACAAAAGATGAATACAAGTCACGTTTGACTTCTGCAATTACAAGAGGTGCTCAGAGTGGTTACCATCAGCGTCCAGACACTTCTGATTACGGAGAACTACTGCTTGAGCCACGCTGACCAAAGCGTCCACTTGTATACATTTTTTGGCACCCCCCCACCCCGTATTTCTAGCCCTACCACTGAGAGGGCCTAGGAGCAACGACAGCCCAGTGACAATGAGCACACATAGCATCCAGATCTTGGTTTCTAAATACCATTCTCCAACAAGGAATCAGAGCTTCTTGGAAAAATGATTGATTTCAGGGCTAACGAAGATGAAACAAGTTGAAAACACAGAGAGTCAACCTGAAGGCCAGCCATCCTGGAACAATCTGAGCAACACCACAAATAATGATAGTATTAGATTATAAACCATAGAATGAAACAAATATCTATAACAATACTGCCATAAACAAATTGCTAAATAAATAAGTGCAGAGAGGGGGCTGTTCTCCCTTACAGAAAAATTCCAACTAATAAATGTAGAAGGAAATTAGAAAAATATAAAATCACCATCAAGCAAACCCCAATAAATTGTCTAACAAAGAATGCTGAAATGAGTGAGCAAAAGCTTTAGAAGAACAGGATACCTGCATAGTTTCAATGAATCTCCCCAAGATAGCAAGTAGTTACAAAGAGAAAAAATACTAATTTTACAAGTGGAGAATTTTGGCAGACATGACGTTAACCAAACGAGTTAACACCATCTCTAAGAGGATGTACTGACAGCCTGGACCCTCTGATATAATGCACCGAGTAGGACTCAACATCACTTCCGTATGCAGTATTTTCCCAAAAATGCATGACCTCAAACTAATAATGAGAAAACATCAGACAATTCAAATTGCGAGACATTCTACAAAATAACTGATCACACTCATCATAACTGTGCAGGTCACAAAAGATGAGAAAAGATTGTCAGATCAGAAGAGACCAGGGAGACTCAACCAAATGCCATGTCTGATCCTGGATAAAATCCAGAAACACAAAAAGGACATTAGCGGGAGAACTGGTGAGAGTCAAGTAAGGTCAGTAGTTTAGTTCATAGTATTGTACCACTGTTGAATTTCCTGGTTTTGAACATTGTGTTCTGGTTGACAGAAGTTGTTAACATTAGGAAAAGCTGGGTGAAGGGTATATTTGAGCTCTTTGTACCATTTTTGCAACTTCTCTTTAAGTCTAAAATTATTTCAAAATTTAAAAAAAATGGTTTTAAGATGTACCTTGTACTTTCTCACCTTCAACTGAATTAAAACAAAGTTGATAAATTCAATCAATTTACAGGGTAAATCCAGTATTTCATTATTTGGAAAGCAACCTACATTAGAACATAACTGTAAGTCACCAAGATAATAGATCCTTATTATCTATTTGCTGCATTCCATCCAGAACTCTACCAAGTGCTAGAAATGTTGCCTTCAAGAAGCTTCCAGTTGTCTCAGCAAATCTGAAATACTCCATACCATGCAGAACACATTCTCTGGTCAAAGTGCAATTAAATTAGAACAAAAAAAGAAGAAGTGAAGAAGGAGAAGCTTACAGTTGACAAAAGAAATAAAAATGATAACTATCAACCTGACTGATAAAAAGTTATGACACACACAGACTATAATCTAATGATTCAATAACAACAGTAACATCATTTATACTGTTAAAGTATAGAAATGAAAATCCTTTGGATAACTAAAATCTTCAAATAGGACATTAACACCTATACATTTACAGAATTTAAGTAAGCTTAACAAGCTCACTACACATATTTCATACAGTAGTCCTATATGCAATAATTAGTATCTAATACTCCAAAAAAAGTACTACTAAATATTTTCTATCAAAGATTGTATTTCTCCAACACAGAAACTAGATGCTTACTTTAATCTCAGGCAATACAAATAAGTAAGTAGGGGCCGGCCCGGTGGCTCAGGCGGTTGGAGCTCCATGCTCCTAACGCTGAGGGCTGCCGGTTCGATTCCCACATGGGCCAGTGGGCTCTCAACCACAAGGTTGCCAGTTCGATTCCTCGACTCCTGCAAGGGATGGTAGGCTGCACCCCCTGCAACTAAGATTGAACACGGCACCTTGAGTTGAGCTGCCACTGAGCTCCCGGATGGCTCAGTTGGTTGGAGCGCGTCCTCTCCAACCACAAGGTTGCCGGTTTGACTCCCGCAAGGGATGGTGGGCTGCGCCCCCTGCAACTAGCAATTGCAACTGGACCTGGAGCTGAGCTGCGCCCTCCACAACTAAGACTGAAAGGACACAACTTGACTTGAAAAGTCCTGGAAGTACACACTGTTCCCCAATAAAGTCCTGTTCCCCCTCCTCAATAATAATAAAAAAAAAAAAATCTAAATAAAAGAGACATAACAATAACAAAAAGAACCACAAAAAAATCAAATTGAACTAAAGAGTTATTAAACCAAGAACAATCTCAGAAAAAAACAGGTAGGTTAATTTATATAGAAAGTATCTGGCTAAAGGCAGCTAACTGAAAATCAAAATGAAAATCAAAATGTCAACCACTACAGAAAGTGTTATAAATTCAGTGGCGAACGAACACATTATGAGTCTGGATTTTCAATTCTTCAAAATAATGCTTAAAGCAAATTAAAATCTCCATCTCCCCTCCTCCAGGTGACTCAATCAACAGGGTTTAACTGCACCCCAAAAGTTGCTGCAGATGCTACATCATGATCTTAACAGCACCCACTATTTCCAAACTTTTAAGAACCAAAGGAACTGCACTGTTCTAGTATCTCCGATAGGCCTTTCCAAGTCAAAGTAGGAACATAGGATGCGTCTATATATTAAAGATAGTAACACAAGGATTATGTTGTGCTAACATCTGCAATGTAACAGCAACATCACTATTACGATTCAAAACCCAGGCAAAGAGCCAGATCACTCTGAATAGATATTGTGATAACTGATTACTGAGAGAGAATTGAGTCATACATCTCAAGTTTCAATAACTTGTTATAACTCCCATAATAACTTTCTAAATTTCTGCTTGTTTTTCCAAGATTTAACATTAGCCAGTCAAAAATATTAAGATTCAAGGCCTAATCCTGTCATCAATTTACTTGATTTTAAATGACAGTACATACATGAAAACACTGCTTTCAATAATAATCACTTTTCCAGCATATAAATACAACAGACAGATATGAAAGGGGGAACACAAAAGAAAAAATGCCAACTTTCCTTAAATGTCTCGCAAAAACCAACAGCTCTTTAAATAACTCCACATCTATAGGTCCAAAGCTCAAAGGGAACAGGAACTAAGTCAGAAAATGTTGCAGTGCCCCCTGGCGTTGTCCCCGCTTTCTACCTTGTTTCTTTAGGTGGTCCTATCCTGTTTCATAACTTTTAAATACTATTGAATGTTCTAAAAAATACAAGGTGTCAAAGCAGGTGAAGTATGTTACCACTTTTGCAAAGTGGGCAGAAGAATATATTTGTATTTGCTTATACACGCACAAAATACATCTTTGTAAGGATAAGAAAGAAAACACCAATCCTGGCTCCAACCAAAACTGAGTGACAGGACAAATAGAAGAGATTTTCATTCTATACCTCCATCAAACATTTTATATTTTGAATCATATGAAGTTTTTATTCAAAACACAAATATAATAACCCAACAGATAAATGCTGATGATTCCCCATTTCTATCTTTCTCTCCCCACTAAATTCAAGTCTCATGAAGGCAGAGATTTTTGTCTATTTCTTCACTACTATATTCCCACTGCCTGGTCCATAGCGGGTGCTTGAAAAATGTTTGTTGAATGAAATACTCCTTAACTTCTCCACTTAATTCCAGACTTGTACATCCGATTGCCTACTTCTCACCTCTGCTTGAACAGCTACTAGGTCCTACATCTAATAGGTCCTACTTAACATGTCCAATCCTACCCTATCCCCGTGTAACAACCTGCTTTCTTCACTTCTTCCCCACCATCCTTCAGTTGAAGCCAAAAGCCCAGAAATCACTTCTGTCCCAACCAATAGCACTTCCATCCACACCACAAGTTCAATAAATACCTTTAACTCCAAAATATATGGCAAATCCTTTTTTACTTGTCTCTAATACTCAAACTACTCAACCTGCCACACCTTTTTCACTGGTCTCCCTGCTTTCTTTTTCCTCTTAGCCAATCTCCCCCATAGTCACTGTAAATCAGGCCCTATCACTCCCAGCTTTACAAAAATTCCAATAGCTTTTCAATGTACTTTGAAAATAAAAGCCAAAGGCCTTTGGACGATAAGACCTCATACAATCTGGTGTAGGCTGTGACCTCACTTATCTTTTACAAGAGCCCACCCTCACTGAGCTTCCTTCGGTTTGTGAACCCAAGCTCGATACCACCTCCAGGCATTTCCCTTTGTTGTTCCCTCAAACAGGAACACTCTTCCCTCAGATTTCCAAAGGCTAAATCCCTCAGCCTTTTCAGATATCAGCTCAAAGGTCACCTTAGACAGGTCTTTTCTGACCACAGCAATTAAAGCAGTCTTCTCCCACTCACTACCACAACTCCCAATTTTATTTCCTTCAAAACATTTATGATTCTCTGACATTACTTTTATTTCTTATTTATTGTGTCTCTCCCTTCCCCACCAGAATTAAAGCTCCAGGAGGGCAGAAATTTCATGTGTCTTGTGTATTTTTGTATCCCTAAAGCCTGCAACAATGCTTGGCATAAAAATCGCATGCTTAATAAATACTTAAGTGATAGATAAGGCAAAACTGACTTTAAAGAAGGTCTACAAGATTTAATTTAGTGACAGGCTGGTGAGAATAAAAGACACGGATAAACTATCTTCACATTTATAAAACACTGAAAATCACCAGCGATGGTGGAGTGAAGTAAGAGTATTTCAGATGCAGGTGAACATTCAAACATACAGAAAAGGTATTTTTCACACACTGTGTACATGCACACTGTAGAAATGTCCCCCCAACTTATAAACAACATCTGAAAAAAAATTTTAAAAGGGTAACTCAAAACATGGTGTACACCTGTTATTTCATCTGTGACTCTTTTGGAAGGGTGTTCCAAACACTGTATTTGGGCAAAAGAAGCGAAGTATAACCACTCTGTTCATTCGTCTGTCTTAGAAAGGCATTTGCGATTCTGAGGTTAGGGAACCGTTTTTTGAGTGTTTTTAAATGGCTATTATGCAGTCAGTAGTCAATCAGAACAAAGTGATTATATCCTATAGTTTACTATGAATGTTGGTTTGGGACAGGTCTAGTTCCAAGATTTTTATACTGTCAAGTCAAAGAATCTATAGTAAATGTTAACAGTGTATATCTTCAAAATTTAAACTTCCGAAGTACTGCCCTTCAACTGGTAATAGGACCAACCCATGGGGGAAATCCACGAATTGAAGGCTGTCGTTGTTAATAATAACAGCCTGCAACTCACAGATGTGTTATGTGCACATGCACGTATTTGTGGGGTGGCAGGGAACGGTCCACACTCCCCAGGGTGTCAGTGCCCCGAAGAGAGCCTAAGGGTCTTATTTCACCAGACCCTAAATGTGGACACAGGTCGAGCATGCACGTCGGCTCCCCAAAGCTACCAATCTCCGCTGTCTGCGGAAACAAAAGTGAAAATACTCATGGTAAGGATGTAAGCGATGGATGCCCTCCCCGCCAAACAGAGTTGTGTAGCCCTGTGAGCACGTAAATAAGCAGATGAGTAGACACACTCTCACCTTCCCTCCTTCGGAGGAAAATGGGGCCGAGGGAGGGGCGCCCAAGGCCGGGTTGGGGAGGCCCGGAATCCAGGCCAGGGGGTGGCGGGCTTAGGGGTCAGCACTCAGGGTAGCCAGGGTCACTAACCATCTTCCTCGACCACCCTCCTCCCCTCCTCGCCCCTCCCCCCTCCTCGCCCCCAACTCCTTTCCTCCGCCCAATCTCCGCCACCCATCAACCGGTAAGGAAGTTTCCCGGCGCCTGCAGCCGGACTCCCCGACCCTCAGCGGGGTTACCTTCCGCAGAAGCAGGACAAGGGGCAGGGGGCAAGGGGAGGGGAGGCAGCCCGAAAGAATGAAGGACGAAGCCCCGGCGAGGAAGGTGGGCGGCGGCGGCGGCTGTCACTCGCGTTCCCCTGCTCACAGCGCTGCCATTACTGTGCCCGAGGCCGCCTCCCCGGCCGGCCGCCGCCACCCGCCCCGGAGACACGGGGGGTGCGCCGCGAAGCCCGGGAGCCCGCGCGCCGGACGCTCACCTGCCGCCGCGCGGAGACACAGAGAAGCCCCGACGGGCCAGGGGCGAAGGGGAGGGGGGTGGGTAGGAAAGAACGGGCTGGGTGCTGGATCCGTGAAACAATCGTCCTCCCAAGCGCCGGGCTTTCCCGACACACACCCTCCGCGCTCCCTCTTCCGCCGCCTCCGAGTCCCCCCCTTGCGGCGCAATGGTAGCGTCCCCGTTACGGCAAGCGCAGGGAGCCTGCTTTAGTGCAATTGCGAAAGGCCACGGAAATCAACACGGAATCCGGAGGGACTCCTTGCGGTCCTCGCTGTGAAGGAGGCAATCACGGTTCGCTGAGCTCAAGAGACTCAGTACTCAGCACGTTTGGGGATGACATGCTAATGACAGTAGGTCAGAAAGGTGTTTTCAACAAAAGTGTTTTCCTTTGAGTTGTTTCAGACCTACTGGTATGTGAATATTCTCAGGCACCACAATCTCGTTGCCACACCACTTCCATGGGGCGTTCAAATCATCAGAAATACATGAGCAATACTGTTTTTCTCTCTGACACACTCCTTTGCTAGTGGGTTTTCATCTGTAGACAAATTCTGAAACGTTAAGGTATTTCCAATAAAGGAACTTCTCTCAGTCTTGACCACTGACTCCCCACCTCCCCACCACCACCATTATACCAAGTCTAAAGGGTTTTCCTCCCTTACAATTTTAAACGGCAATGTCGACAAAAATATGGATTTACCTAGCACCTTCCCATATACACGATGGAACAAAAGCCTCGCTATATTACTTATCTGCCTCTCGTAACCACAAGATCTCAGTGGTCAGTCTTGTCAGACTATGGGTCAGTTCCTCATTTGTACGTTTCCAGCAAGCCTGTCCCTTCCAACCCTCTTTTATCAAACTATTTGTACCCATCCTTCGAGGCCCTGTCTCCTGCCCTGATAAATCCCACCAGTCTTTCTCCTCTCTAATCTGCTTCTCATGGCCCTTGAACTTCATTTTAATAAAGTTATTATACACTAAATTCAATTCAACCATTTGTTTCCATTATATGACCTTTTTTCTCACATGTTCTCCCTCTTTTAATTCAGCAATTCTCAAAGGGTGATCCCCAGACATCTTGAAATCTCCAAGACCTTTTTGGGGTCCCAAGTTTAAAAATAATAATACAACATGTTCTTTCTCTTTTTTATTGGGTTCACATTTGTACTGATGGTGCCAAGCAACAGTAACACTGCTGATACTGCCTTAGCAAGAATCAAGAGAATGGCACAAAGCTGTCCTAGTGGTCATTGGATCGCTGTATGCTTCACTGCCACACACTCCCAGTTTTGTTTTGTTTTTTTAATTGATTTAGGAACGTCCTGGATGAAGTAGTAAAAAGTATTAATTTTATAAATGTCAACCCTGTGTACATGTCTTTCTAATATTTTGAGTGAAGAAAAGGGAAGTACACATATACTTCTGCTATATACCAAAGTAGGATGGTTATAGAAGAAAGACACTTGTGTAGCTGACGTGTCATCTGAACTAGCTGCTTTTTTCATGGAATATCATTTTCCCTTGAAAGAACAACTGACAGACAAACTAATATTACTCTGACTTGGGAATTGACAAATATTTCTCCAAAATAAACAAAGTGAGCCTAGCACCTCAAGCAAAACAGCTGACAGTAGTTGTTGCCAATACCAAAATATAGCTTTTAAGTAAAATTTCAAAATTTGGAAAACTAGTGTTCACCACCACGAGCTTGAAAGCTTAAAGACTTTTCTGTTGAGACTGTAGTGCTATTAATAAATGTGACTTTTGGATGTTTTATGAGATATGTCAACGTATAGAAGAGCTACATGCCACAATGAACCAATATTTTCCAAATGACCGATGCAGGACATTACAAAAGCATGCATGAGTAAAAGATCCATTCAAATTTCAAGACAGACCAGTGGATAGATAGGGGTGTGCGTGTGTGTGTGTGTGTGTGTGTGTGTGTATGTGTGCACATAAAAAACAAAATACAAAAGTTTCCTTGATTTGGTTTTAGACTCATTACAACTAACCTTTAAGAAACTACCACTTGTCAAATTTTCTGTAGTGTCAGAGAGGAATATCCACACTCATCCGAAAATACTATTAAATTCTCCTCCTAAGGCCTCATATTTTCTTCATACACCTCAATCATAGAGAATCTAGTTATCTTCTTTTAAGCCAGATATTAAACAGATAGGCAAAATGGAAAGCAATGCCATTCTTCTCATTAAATTTTTTTTATTTTGGAAAATACAGTTACTTTTCAGAAAAACATGCAATTTATGTTAACATATGTTTGGGTTTATTATTTTTTAGTTAATAACTAGATTTCTTAGATTTCTCTTTTTAATCCTAGAATGGTAACTATTAAATATAATGCACATAAACACAAGCTCTTTGAGTACCTCAATAATTTTTTAAAAGTGTAAAGTGGTCCAGAGACCAGTTTGAAAACTGTTGCTCTGACTCATAAACCACCTCTGCTCGCACCACTTTCCTTTTAAATTTTAGCTAAGATTCAGACTAGCATGAATGGTGCCAAACATGAATCACTACAACACTTCTGTAGTTCCAAAGCCCAGAGATCTCTCACCTTTGGATAGCTTATCCAGCCAATATAATAGGAAAATTACATTTCTAAAAAAGTTACAGCATCCAAACCCATAATATTAAATTGAGATTACTTCTTCCTTCCCCCGTCCCCCAAAAAAAGGCATCCTGTGAAGAACCCTTCAAGCCACCCCTTTAAGCAATGCTTGGTCTTCACCCGAAAACTAACCTCAAACCCTAGTTCACTTATAAATTTTTTTCTTGTTTCACTTTTTAGCAAGACTACATATATGACTAAAATATGTTTGGACTTTGTATAATGCTTATTGAATTTCTTTATTTTTTTCTGATTTCAAAAGTAATAAGTGTTTCTTTGTTTTAAAAAAAACAACTAATATTACAGAAATAGATAATCATATTTAGGTTGATAAATATTCCTCAAGACATTTTCCTTGAATATGATTAAACATTTTTACACAAGTCAGATCACATTATAGATATGCTATTTTGTAGCTAGCTACTGATCTTTATGAAACACTTAAATAATTCTTAGTCAGGCAAAGTAATTTATAAATTAATATTTAAAGAGGAAAATTATTGAAAAATATTTTAAGTAGAATATCTCTAAATATCATTTCTTAAATCGGTAAACAAAGTATGTCCATTTCTATTCATTTTCTACTTGCGAGTATACATAATTTTCTCTTTTAAAGTTTTCCAAGTTCATTTCATAATCTCCCTTTACCTACTATTTGAAGAATCCAACCAGAATCATTCCCTGTCTTCATAAGCTTCCTATATAGACATAAAACCCAAGCAGCCCTAATTTTTCTGGGACATTTATAATTTCAATTTATCTCATTTTTATATTCCATACACTAAATCTGAATTATCTTTTCTTAAATCTTTACTGGGAATTTGCATTTCCTGGTTACACCATTTATTAAACATATTTCCACCTTTTGTTTCTAGTAAACTTAAAAACATGAGATACTATAGAATAGTTTTCATGTTTGGATAGCTGATTAAAGAGTTATTTTGTACTTATAAAAGTGAAAGTCTCCAGAAAAAATATGTGACTGTAGGATAGGGGCAGGAATACACAAGATAAGCCTGGAGAATATTGTAGTGTAAGAAAGTACAGAAGTACTCAAAAATAAAAGCATCCACATTGATAGGAGTTATATATCAAAGGGCACAAAACTGAAAGAGCTCCCAATGGCCAAAGCTAGAACAATTTGAGCAAGAAAATAAAATAGTAGTGGATTATAACCCAAAGTATAAAATATCAATGGGTGCACACTAATATAAATAAATGATTGAATAAATTACTAAATGCGAAAGAACAATCTCATGCAGGAGAATTCCAAATAAATTGTGTAGATACCTCACCACAAAGGAGGGGGAGGCTAACTCTTCACTCTTTAAGTGTGAACCAGGAAGAGTGACTTCCTTCCAAAGACTACAATATGGAAAGAGAATTTTAAAAGGGTAACTTTATAGTGCAGAAACCTGACAAATACCACCTCAGCTAGATGATTAAGGTCAACTTTAGTAATAACTCGTTGTTGATAGTATGTTCCCTTGATGTGATGTGGTAAGAATGGCACTTCACCTCTGTGATCTTCCTCCCCCCAGCCCATGTTTTCCAATCTAATCATGAGAAAAACATCAGACAAATTCCCACTGGGGGGCATTCTACAAAACATCTGCCCAGTACTCCTCAAACTGTGAAGGTTATCAAAAACAAGATGTCTGAGAAATTGTCACAGCCAGGAGGAGACATGACTACTAAATGTAATGTGGTATCCTGGATAAGATCCTAGAACAGAAAAAGGACACTAGGTAAAAACCAAGAAAATTTGAAACATATGGATTTTAATTAATAACAATATACCAAAATAGATTCATTAATTATAGCAAATGTACCATATTATGTAAGATGTTAATAGGAAAAACTGGGAAGGTCGGCTAGAGGTTAAATGGGAACTCTATTAACTACTCAATTTCTGAGTAAGTCTAAAACTATTCTGAAAAAATAAAGTCATTAATTTTTTAAAAAATCATCCAACTGTACACTAAAAAGAAGAAAAAGTACAAGGTCTCTAATGAGAAAGATCCCGCAAGATTTTCCATATGAGAAGGTAGAACCAAATGAACAGGTTATATCTTTGACTCTCCTAGACAACTCTGATTGAAAGCTATTTTAAAAGAAAAAACTATTCTCTTTTAAATTAAAAAAAATTTACCTATGAATCCCTTATATTTCTTTGCTGTCACATTCACACGGGTAATTTAACAGGAACAAAGCTGTGTTGAACAACAGCTCATATTAAAGAAATGTCCATAACTTTCATCATTTGAGATAGTGCATTTAGAAGGTGATTTCTCAGAATTGGAAACAGAAACTGAATCTGAGGAATGGATTACAATAAATACTACTATGTAAAAGAAGAGATGACATTTTTCTTAACTGCTACGTCATATTAAAATTACGTGTCACTAAGAGTAGAACATGAATCATGATCCACCCAGATAAATGTGATGACAGAGAAGATGGGAGAACTGGTAACATAATAAAAAATAAGTAATGTGAGCCACCCCATTTGAGAAGAAAGGGACAAAGGAAACAGAGCAAATCAAATGTGGCAAGTCTGGAAGGAAGCTTATTTGGAGAAAGGGTAAATGAGCCAAAAAACAGTCTCTGGGCAAAGGAAGGTAGGTAACAAAGAGTGTTAACTTGTGCCAAGTGGGTCTTAGGTCTTAAGTGCTCAGGTATGCTCAACATCAATGTTGGAAACAGGAATATACAAGATTATGCAGCCAGATTTCTGAAATAGCATATTTACATATGGCAAGGTTAAGAGCCTTTGCTGGTTATCAACGCTTTTTCCAGTAAGTAAAACACATGAGTCAAGCAAGAGAGAGAAAAACATGACCCTTATTAACCTTACGGTTTACTCAGCTACATCTATATGGGGAAGCAAATAAGATAATAGTATAACAAAAATTGTACAATAGCTTAATACTTAATAAAAGAAAATATTCAAGTGTCACACCAACATTAAAAAAAAAAAGTTACCAACTGTCTTGCTGCCAAACATATCTTTTGCTAGTAAAAAAAAACAAAACAACAAAAACGGAACATTCACAATATGTAGTCTTGGAAATCAGCATATGCATAAATTTGGTGAGTCTTTTGTAACAAGTCACTCACTTATAGCTTCGATCATCATCACATGTCCCTATAACTATTGAGGAAGATAGGAAATACTGGAGGCATGAAGTCCTTGCACAGGTCTACACTTTGTTTTCTGTTTTTCTGAATTTATTTTTATTTTAAATTATCACACAGTAAAATTGATTGGGAGAGGAGCGTACAGTTCTATCAATTTTAACACATGTATAGATCTGTGTAACCACCACCACAATCCAGATTAAGAAGAGTTTCGTTACCCAACAAGGTCTCTCCCGCTTGTTCCTTAATAACAGTTTGTTTTCTTTCCTTGTCATCGTGGGTTCTTGTCTGTGTTCTTTCTCACTTGAAATTATCTCCCCTCTTCCCAGCTATTTCTAACCAACTGACATTAGAAAAGAATGGGAGAAAGGAAAATACCTCTTATCTGTGAGTGGGTACCTGGTAGTGAGAAGGAAGAGGAAGAAGAAACAGGAGAAGAGGAGTTCAGGGTAATGGGAAAGCAGGGATTCAGAATATAGGGTGTCCAGCCTTCCATCTGGACACGTCTCATAACCTTCAAGGAAGTCTTGGGTCCCTCATCTGAGAAAGTTAAGGAGGTGGAGAACTTAAACTCATGTAAGAGGCAGCATACCTGGAAGTCAAGACATTCCACAAAGAGTATCATAAAATGATTATTTTTATAATCATAATAGTTAATAGATCATTTTATTCTAATTTAGATGTTATCATACATATATTCTATTTTTAAAAATAGAAGGCAAAAATTGTGTAAAAATTTGAAGGAAGAAAAATGGAAAATTGAAATATCATGTCTACTGGCCTAATGCTTTCTAGTAATCAATACAATTATTTTCCACCTTTAATGATAGAACACAGAAGAATACTAGACTAGAAGACTCCTAAGTTTACTTCCAGATTCCACATTTACAATTCTATATATAGATTTTACCTGTCTGTGCTGGGAAAGAATACATAAAACAGAAAGGTGACAATTGGTATTTAAAAGAAAAACAACTTAAGTTACAGCACTTGATATTTTTCAAATATTTGAAATATGTTAGAAGTATATGTACATTATGAACAATAACTTTCACATGTTAAGAAAAGATGTACAAACAAAAATCCATTATTTTATTATCCAAAAATACATTAACTACTTTAACATGTCTTACAAGGTTAAAAAAAAAAAAGTAACCATATTTAGACATCTAAACAGTTCCCTTTATTAGAAAAGAACACTACCTGAATTTGAAATTTGTCCAGACTAGTCAAATTTGCTCAAAGATGCATTTTCACTCCCCAGAGTACTAATTTGGACAAAAACAAGGTCAGAAAACAGTGAAATTACAGCTATATTTGATAGTTTTGGATATATACTCCTTTAATGGGCTAATACTTTCCAATACATACAATATCTCCTGCTACATACACCACCCAATCTATTCTGCTACTACACTAAACTTTTTACTGTTTCTAGACAAATCTTTTCATGACTCTGCTTTCATGTACATTGTCCTTCTATCAGGAATATCTTTTCTCTATGAGTGAAAGTCCTATTCATCCTACAGACTCTATTCGCCCAACCTTTTACCACTACCATCTAGTTGTACTATTAATAGTATTGATATTCATCCTTCTGTTTGAACACCTTCCTTTTCATACTGTAACTTCCCTATTCACATATAGGTCCCCCCTACTAGCTATCAAGAACTGTGAAGCATCTGAGGATTTACACTATTTGCAAGCAGACAATTTGTCACAATTTCATGAATGCTGGCAGATGACATGAAACTCCTGGGTTATGTCACACGGGTGAAATGGAGCAGCCCAGGTGATTGGTGAGTATGCAGAGGGTTTGTGTTACAGCTGAGGAATCCCAAGCTCAGGAATCTCAACTCTAATCATCAGCTGCCTTATAATGAGTCGTTTGTTATACAACATTCTTGAAAACAGTCTGGAACAGAAGTAGTCAGCGCCTCTGTCTGCAAAATGTGCAGACCTACAGGGAATTATCTGCTAACACTAAATTGCAAAGCTATCGAGCAAGTGCTGTGTGCAAAACACTAGGGAATATATAAGGAGACTGAAACAGGTCTAACTGGACACCCAATAAATATTAACTACATGAATGAATGATTTGAACGAATGGGGAAATACTGGACCATATGGATATATGTATTTCCATGGTAGACATGTTTGCCTATCTCCATCTTCTTACTGAGCAATCTAATGTTCATAATATTGGAAGTAAGCTTTGGAGTTAGTTATTAAAAGTGATTTTCTGATTGGAAATGGGCCTCATGTGAATCTGGCCAGTTTTTCCTCAACACTTTATAACCCCTAGGTTACAGTTAAAGGAGACTCTGCGCTCCCTAACTTTCCAGCCTTGACCTCTCACTCCCTTGCATGTACTTTATGCTCCATCCATATTGGTTTCCTTGCACTTCCTCAAATGCCAAACTCCTTCATAATGCCAAGCCTTTTTACAAGTTGTCCTTTGCCCAGGACAATTGTAAACTGCCTCTTCTCTGAGTTATCGCCCACCCATCCTTCAAGATTTAGCTCACGAGCTTCCTGTTCAGGAAAGCCAACCTGCCCTTTAGACCTTATTGGGTTTCTGTGTCATGTCCCTGTAACTTTTTGTACCTCTCCTTTAAACCCTTATCACAAGTTGTAGTCCAGTACTTATTTGTATTAGTGTTTATTTAATGTCTGTATCCCCCAATTGACAATAAATTTTGACTGGGCGGGGCCCATGTATATTGTATACCACTTTATCCTTGCACCTAGGATAGTGCTTGAGACATAGTAAATCCTAATAATTGTTGAATTAATGAATGAGGAGCAATATTGAAGCTGACCTGACCATCACCATCACCCCTACTACGCAATGAAATGTGAATCTGCCTCTGCGATAAGAGGGTGGCATCAGTGTCACCACAGGCTCATATCTTGTGACTGGCAGTCAACACTAGGAGTATTCTCACCTGTTGAGACTTTATGCTAATATAGAATCCTGCACAACACAATGAGAGTGGCCAGGGAGCCACTAACAATTGACCAGAGTTAGCGTGAGAGTTGAAATCCACTTGCTATTCTTGATGTATTTTTGTGTGTGTGTGATCCATGCATATGATTGGATGATCGATTTCATTATAAATTCAATTCAACAAAAATGTATGAATCACTGTAGAGAATAAAGCACCTAACAATACATGGTTACTGCCTAGATTAGGACTCTTTCAACTGCAAGTGGCAGAAACAAGTTTAAGCACAAAAGAAATGTATTGGCTCATGAAACTGGAAAGTCCAGAGGGCAAGCTGGCATAGCTAGATCCTATAAAGCAGTATTTTTCAAACTTTAGTGTTCAAACAAATTATCTAGAGATCTCGTTAAAATGCAGACTCTGATTCATAGATCTGGGAAAGGCCTGATATTCTGCGTTTCTAACAAGTTCCTCACTGGTGTTGAAGCTGCCCTAGTCTAGGACCACACTTGAGCAGCAAGCTCTTCAAGAAAAGGTGCTGGGCAACCGTCATATATGCAATATATTGCTCTCAAAGAGTTTTTAATCTAGTCACTTTTATTAATATATACGGGCAGCATATAACTTGGTAAAATATAATAGGCAGAATATACTCTGCAGTTTCACATCCACAAATACATTTCAAACCTGACTATAGTATACAAGGGTATTCTAGTTGGCCTCCTCATTTACAGAGGCCAATGGGCATCCAACATAACATAAAAGGGCCATCTAACCCAGTCTTAGAGATCAGAAACGTTGGCTCATTCAGAACCCATTCCAACTCTCTTCTCCTTTGCCTCCCTCTACACAGAGCAAGTACTTCCCGGCAGCCAGAGATGACCATGTGACACACTTCTGACCAATTAGGAGGTAGGCAGAAATCACAGGAGAAAATTATCTTTCCTGAGTAAAAATGATAAAGTCTCACTAGAAAGCTTTGTTCTTTGCTTTGCTCTTTGTCCCTTTTCTTTTTCTTCCTGCCTAAACATGAAAGCAATGCCTTTAGATGCAATAGCCACCTAGTGACCATAAGGACAAAAGCCACACTCTAAAGAAGATATAGCAGAAAGATACAAGAATTCTGGGTCCTTGCAAATAAAAAAAAACAAAAAACCATTACATATTGAAGCCACTGTTAATTTTATTTTACTCCCAGCCAAATGCATTTTTAACCAATACAGAAGCCTTCCTTATAGAAAAATATATAACTTGAAACCCAAAAATTGAATAGACATTAACTAGGCAAAGGGAAAGAACAACATGTTATTTGTATTTAAATTCATATTCAATTAATTCAACTTGAAATTAAAAGCCAAGTTTTCCATTAGCCTTTAAACTCGATAAATGTTAGTTTGTTTATAAATCAAGTATACTTTATATTAAAATATTAAAAATACCTGCCTTCACTTCTTCTTGCTATTAATGCTCAGTTTATAATTTTGACAGATTAAATTTCTCTAAATCTTTCCCAAACATATACAAGCTTTATTAAGTAATTTCCCTTAAAAATTTTAAACCACAATCACAAATTCAATGTATCAAAATTGTTCAAAGATTTCACACTCTAAACAAAACAATAGCAACTTGGCAGCAATAACAACAATTTTCCTTAGGATATAAATACTTACAAATTAATGTCTAAACATAGCAGTCTAATAAACTGGACCTTTTTAAACTTTCAATACTGATTATAGTCATATTATCTTAGCTATTTCAAATTAAAACTATATTCTCTTAGTCTCAAACATTCTAAAGTAGAAGAATAACATACACAAATTACACAGTCACCACAAAATCTATTTCTAAACCATACAAGAAAGTATTAATACCATAGGCTTAATTTACTTTTTCTACATTTCTATATTTATTTCTACCGCTTCCCAGGGCTACAGAGTCACCTACTCAGGTTAGGAGAATAGAAATGACCTCAGACTTGCTGAGGTCACCCCATCTAAGATTCAGACAGAACTCGGTCATAGTTGCAGAGCTGGGTTACAGTCAGAGGCTCTGGACTAGGATGTGGGTCCAGGATGCTCCCTCCAGGATGATTCTCCTTTGTTCTGCGGTAGCACAATGAGCATTCTTGTTGTCAAAAATGACCTCCTTTGATAACAAGAGAGTCCAAGTCACTGGCTGTCAGTTAGGATTTACAATAGATTTGGATTTGTATAAGTTTTATGTGTGCTCTGGGTGTCCCATACCTTTACCTTTTTTCAGTTCAATTTGCTATACAATTTCATATGATCTGATTAGGATAGATTGGATTAGCATTTCTTATTTGAATTAACAACCAATTTCTTCATTGCCTGGTTAACATTTCAGAGACATTGGAGCTTCTTCATATGTTCCCTAGAGGTCTATTTTACAACCACTATTTTACAGCCATTTTACTGATATTACCCCCCCCTTTATTGACAAACTACACTATTACTCTTCAAATTTCAAATTTCGACTTTTAAAGTAAAAATTAACATAATAATTTGTATTGTTCATCTATAATAAGCACAAAGCAACAAAACTAATACTAGCACGATAAAAACAAGCTCACCGACAAGATCTAATGTTGCAATATCCTAATAAGGCCACTTTTTCTGTGTTGGAATTTACAACTACACTTTGGTGCATTGCTTTTTGTTGTTGTTTGTTTTGTTTGAGAGGATTTTATTTGTTTTTGAATTTTTTCTAGCTCCATTGACATATAACTGACATACAACATAGTGTAAGGTTAATGTATACAGTGTGATGATTTGATACACATACATATTGCAAAATGTTTACAACAGTAAGGTTAGTTAACACATTCTTCACTGAACCATTTTGTTGTTGTTGTTGTTACGGTGAGAACATTAAAGCTCTGCTCTCAGCAACTTTCAAGTACACAACACAGTATTGTTAACTAACTATACGCACCGTTCTATACACTACATCCCCAGAACTTATTCCTTGTATACCTGAAAGTTTGTATCCTTTGACCAACATCACCCCATTTCCCCCACCTTTCATTCCCTGGCAACCACCATTCTACTTTATGTTTCTCTGAGTTCAATCTTTAGATTCTGCATTTAAGTGAGATCAGACAACTGGCCACAGATCCTCCCGGCTGGCTTACAGACTCCACCAGAAGCCCCACAGAGGACCTCAGATACAGATGCACCTTCCCACTAGCTAACATGCAACTACAGCACTCCAAGTGAGCACAACACACACACGGCTAGCACAATGTGAACAGTGCACACTCCATCACAGAGGGAGCAGAAGCCTCCACAGGCAGCATACATATGAGATCTGACAATTAAATTCACAAATTCATCCTAGAAAAAGTGCTACGTACCTCACTGCTGAATATCACTACGGTCACCTTCGAAGTACCCTCCTTGGGAAGCTATGCACCGACACCAGCACCTACTCCATCCTTCAAAGCAATTTTGGAACTCTTTCTGGAATGGCCATCAGAGCTTTCATCATATTACCCTTGATGTCCTGAATGTCATCAAAATGTCTTCCTTTCAACATTTCCTTTATCTTTGGGTAAAGAAAGAAGTCATTGGGGGCCAGATCAGGTGAGTAGGGAGGGTGTTCCAATACAGTTATTTGTTTACTGGCTAAAAACGCCCTCACAGACAGTGCCGTGTGAGCTGGTGCACTGTCATGATGCAAGAGCCATGAATTGTCGGTGAAAAGTTCAGGTTGTCTAACTTTTTCACGCAGCCTTCTCAGCACTTCCAAATAATAAACTTGGTTAACTGTTTGTCCAGTTGGTACCAGTTCATAATGAATAATCTCTCTGATATCAAAAAAGGTTAGCAACATTGTTGCAACAAGTACGAGTACTTAATTGTTAGACCTCGTACATAAGGTCCTGCAGACAACACATGGAAATTAAGGGCCAGTTCGACTCTTCTGGATTTAGAGAAGGTTCAGAACCTTGAACAGTCAGGGCACTACCCTAGGGAAAACAAACAGGAGGCTCTCGGCTCTCAGCTCCCAGCCTGGCTTTGCAGGATTGAGAGAAGGCAAATAAGCCAAAGAGTTACTCCTCAGAAGAGAACAAGAAAAGTGAAGCAGGTGCAACCACAGAAAATGTCTCAGAGGCCCCAGAATCTGTAGACAGCCTGACTCATGAAAATCTTCTCCTAAAGCCAGTTAGTAAAGACTAGAGGAGGTAACTGCTTCTTCAAGTGCAAAGACAGCAATGCAAGCCTTCGAGGAATATGAAAAATCAAGGAAACATATCACTGCCAAAGGAAGAAAACAAAGCATCAATGGCTGACCCCAAAGAAATGAAGATCTATGAATTGCCTGACAAATAATTCAAAATATTCATCTTAAAGAAGCTCAGAGAGCTGTAAAGAAGACACTTTAGTGTAGACTACTAAATAAAATCAGGGGGAAAAATATACAAACAAAGTGAAATGTTCAATTAAGAGATAGAAATCATAAAAAAAAAAAACTCAAACAGAAACTCTGCAGCTGAAGAATACAATAACTGTAGTGAAAAAACTCGATAGTTTTCATAGCACACGCCATAAACAAAAGAAAGAATGAGTGAAGTCAAGGACAGATCATTTGAAATTCTCCAGGTGGAAGAACAAAACATAAAAAGAAAGAAAAAGAGTGAAGAAAGCCTGTGGGACTCATGTGACACCACAAAAAGAATAAATATATGTATTATGAGAGTCCCAGAGTAACAGAGAAAGAAAAGGGGGCAGAAAGCTTCTTTAAAGAACTAGTGACAGAAAACTTCCCAAATATGGGGTGCAGAATGAATATCCAGATCCATGAAGCTCAAAGAATTTTAAACAGATTGAACATAAAGTACTCTTCACTGAGCCACATTATAACCAAATTGTTAAAACTCAATGACAAAGAGAATTTTGTAAGCAGCAAAAGTGACTTACTCATATACCAGGGAACTCTCATTAGGCTATCAGCAGATTTCTCAGTAGACACTTGTCAAGAGTGAATGGGATGACACACAAAGTGCTCCAGGGAAAAAACTGCCAATCATAAATATTTTACCTAGTAAAGCTGTCCTTCAGAAATGAAGGATAAGCACTTTCATACAAAAACTGAGGGAGTTTATCACCAGTGGACATGCCTTACAAGAAAGGCTAAAAAGAGTTCCTCAACTTGAAATAAAACCATGCTAATAAACAACATGAAAGTATAAAATACATTGGTAACAGTACGTATCTAGTCAAAGTCAGAATACTCTTAACACAGTAATGGTGGTGTATAAATCACTTTGAACTCTAGTATAAAAGTTAAAAGATAAAAAATATTAAAAATATAGTTGTAATAATTTGTTAGTGGATTCACAATATAAAAAGATGTAATGGATCTAGTCAAGATGGCAAAATAGGTAAATGCTGTTTCCCTCCCCTCAGGACTATATAAAAATTACAACTAAACTGCAGAACAACCCATCATTGAGAATCACCTGAAGTCGAGCTGAACAGAAGTCCTACAACTAAAGGAAATACAGAAGAAACCATCTCAAGACTTAAGGCAGGAGGTATGAAGACACGGAATGGGCTGGTTCCACATCTGTGTGTGACCATTAAAAATCGGGAGAGATATCTCAGCTGCGGAGGTCCCCTAAAAAGGAGCGAAAAGTCTCAGCCCCACACCAGGCTGCCCAGCCCAGGGTTTCAGTGTTGGGGAAAGAAGTTCCCATAACTTCTGACTGTGAAAACCAGCAAAGCTATCATTTAGAATTGAAAGACAGATATAAATCTTCCCACACAAGAAAAAACTAAAGGAGTTCATCAACACCAAACCAGAATTAAAAGGAATCTTAGAGAGACTTCTTTAAGACAAAATAAATAAATAAAATTAAAAATATGAATAATAAAATGGCAATAACTGCATATTTATCAACAATCACTTTAAATGTAAACGGAAAACATGCTCCAATCAAAAGACAGTATGGCTGAATGGATAAGAAAACAAAACCCTAACATATGCTGCCTACAAGAGACTCACTTCAGATTGAAAGACACACACAGACTGAAAGTAAAGGGATGGAAAAAGGTATTTCATGAAAATAGAAAAAAAATGTTGAGATAACAATATTTATACCAGATAAACAGATTTTAAAACAAAGCCTATAACAAGAGAAAAAAAAAAATTCCCACTTCAGGATATTTATTTGAAGAAACCCAAAATGCTACTTCGAGTGTGTGCATCCATATATTTACTGCAGCATTGTTTACAATAGGCAAGATGTGGAGACAGCCTGGGTGTCCATCGATGGATGAATGGACAAAGAGTAGGGGGGAAATATATACAATGGAATATTGCTCAGCCAGGAAAGGGAATGGGTTCTTGCCATCTGCAGTGGCATGGGGGACGTGGAGGGCATTGTGCTGAGTGAAGTATGTCAGACAGAGAAAGACAGATGCAATGTGATTTCACTTATATGTGGAATCTAAACAACAAAATAAACAAAGAAATGAAACAGAAACAAACTCATAGATACAGAGAACATTTTGATGGTTGCCAGAAAGGAGGGAGTTTGGAGGTGGGTGAAAAATGGGAAGGGATTAAAAAGTACAAATTGGTTGTTACAAAGTAATTATGGGGATGTAGGGTACAGCATAAGAAATATCGTCAGTAATATTGTAATAACTCTGTATGGTGTCAGATGGGTACCAGATTTATCAGGATGATAGATGGAGGGTAAGGTACAAAGGGTGAAGGCATTAAGAAGTACAAATTGAGAATTACAAAATAGTCCTGGGGAGGTAAAGTAAGGCATAAGGAATATAGTCGATAATATGGTAATAACTATGTATGGCACCAGGTGGGTACTAGATTAATCAGGGGGATCACTTCTTAAATTATACAAATGTCTAATCACCGTGCTGTATACCTGAAATTAATATAAAATATTAATTGAATGTCAACTGTATTCGAAAAAATGTTAAAAGGAAGAAAAAGGTGAAGGGGAATAAGAGGTTGAAATTTCCAGGTATAAAACAAATAAATCTTGGGGATGTAATGTACAGCATAGAGAATATAGTCAATAATACTGTGATAGCGTGGTATAGTGTCAGATGGTTGCACTGTACTCATTGGTAAAAAGCTGAAAGCTTTCCCTCTAAAGATTAGGAAGAAGACAACACTCTTGCTACTACTACTCAACATATTCCTAGAAGTCTTAGCCCTAGGAATTAGGCAAGAAAAAGAAATAATAAATATCCAAATTGGAAAGGGAGAAGTAAAATTGCTTTGTTTGTAGAAGACATGATCTTATATATAGAACACCCTAATTATTCCATCAAAAAGTGTTAAAACTAATAAATTCAGTAAAGTTTCAGGATACAAAATCAACCTACAAAAATCAATTGTATTTCTATATATTAG
The DNA here is from genome assembly GCF_057876585.1 of Rhinolophus sinicus. NCBI lineage: Eukaryota > Metazoa > Chordata > Mammalia > Chiroptera > Rhinolophidae > Rhinolophus > Rhinolophus sinicus. Next base: position 133,153,499 of record NC_142501.1, read on the forward strand.
CAATGAACTATTTTAAAACAAAATTAAGAAAAAATCCATTTTAGAAGAGTATTCAAAACAATAAAATGCTTAATAATAAATTTAACTAAGGAGGTAAAGTATTTGTACACTGAAAAGTATAACACACTGATAAAAGAAACTGAAGAAGACACAAATAAATGGAAATATATTCTATGTTCATGGATTCGAGAATTCATATTGTTAAAATGTACGTCCTACCCAAACTGATTTATAGATTCAATGCAATTCCTATTAGAGTTCCAATGGCATTTTTCATAGAAATAGAAAAGACAACCCTAAAATTCACATGGAACCATTAAATACTCCAATAGTCAAAGAAAGCTTGAGAAAGAATGAAGCTGGAGGAATCACACTTCCTGATTTCAAACTATTTTACAAAGCTACAGTAACTAAAACAGTATGGTACTAGTATAAAAACTGACACAGAGACCAATGCAACAACATATAGAGCTCAGAAAGTAGCGCAAAGATGTTCATCTAGTCTGACAAAGACACAAATAATAAAAAAAAATGGGGAATAAATGGGGAAAAGATAGTCTCCTCAATAAATGGTGTTGGAAAAACTGGACATCCATGTGCAAAAGAATGAAAATGGACTCATATCTGACACCATACATGAAAATCAACTCCACATGGATCAAATACTTAAACATAAGACTTGAAAGCATAAAACTTCTAGAAGAAAACATAGGGGAATAAAATCCTTGACATTGACCTTGGCAATGATTTTTTTTAGATGTGACACCAAAAGCACATGCAGCAAAAGTAAAAATAAACAATTGAGATTACATCAAACTAAAAAGCTTCTGCAAGACAAAGGAAATAATCATCAAAATAAAAAGGTAACGTATGAAATGGGAGAAATACTTGCAAATTACATATCTGATAAAGGGTTACTAGCCAAAAGATATAAAAAAAACTTGTACAACTCAATAGCAAATAACAAAACAATCTGATTTAAAAATAGGCAGGCGACTTGAATAGACATTTTTCCAAAGACATACAAATGGCCAACAAGGCCATTTAAAAGGTACTCATTAAAAGGTGCTCAACATCAATAATCATCATGGAAATGTAAATCAAAACCACAATGAAATATCATCTCACACCTGTTAGGATGCCCATTATCAAAAAATCAGAAAATAACAAGTGTTGGCGAGGATGTGGAGGAAAGGAAACCCTGGTACACTGTTGGTGAGAATGTAATTTGGAACAGGCACTATAAAAAACAGTATGGAAGTTCCTCAAAAACTAACACTAGAACTACCATATAATCTGGAATCCCATGTCTGAATATTTATTCAAATGAATGAAAATCAAGATATTGAAGAGATACTTGTACTCTCATGTCCTTTGCAGCATTATTGACAATAGCCAAGATATGGAAACAACCATCCATCAATGGATGAGTGGGTAAGAAAATATTTTATATGTATACAATGGAATATTATTCAGCCTTAAAAAGAAAGAAATCCTGCCATTTGCAATAACATGAACGGACCTGGAAGACAATATGCAAAGTGAAATAAGTCAGAGAGAGAAAGACAAATACCATGTGATTTCACTTACATGTGGAATCTAAAAAACAAAATAAATGAATACATAAAATAGAAACAAACTCATAGGTACAAAGAACAAATTGATGATCGCCAGATGGGAGAGGCACTGGGGAGATGGGTGAAAATGGTAAAGGGATTAAGAAGTACAAATTGCTAGCTACAAAATAGTTACAGGGATGTAAAATACAGCATAGGGAATATAGTCAATAATATGGTAAGTACTATGCATGGTGACAGGTAGGTACTAGACTTATCAGGTGATCACTTCATAAAGTATATAAATGTTTAATCATTATGTTGTACACTTGAAACTAATAATATTGTATGTCAACTATAATTGAAAAAAATGAATTTTTTTTAAAAAAGAAGGCATAGCATCCCGAATGAAGGAGCGAGAGCACTGCAGCCTGTAGGTGAGCCTAACTGTAATGTGACCACACAAAGTGTGGCCGGTATTTAAAAAATCTCTTCACTGAAGAAATAGAAGAAAAGAGTGGTAGATCAGGCTATTTCCCTGCCTTAGGTGGTAAGTAATTCCAGGATATTTAATGGCTTACCGTGATTTGTCATAGATAAACAAAGCCAGACACTAGTGAAAGTGGTAAGAACAGATTTTGATCAACTATATAGAGAAGAGTATTGTAATAGAGAAGAGTCTAGCACAAACTCAACTTAGCTTTGATTTGTAGAGAGGTGACTGGGTCTTTTAAAGGGATAATGAAAGAATAGGGAGGGAATGAATGGGGCTCAGTAGAGTCAGGGAAGCAGTCAATTACGAAAAGCAGGAAGGCAGGGTTGGGCCATGTGCAACTCATTTGAGTTTGTTAACTGGTGCTTATTGAAGGTCCTACCCTCCCACAGAGACTGGGAGACAGGGACCCAGTCTGTATTGGCTGGAACAACCTACACTTCTTTTGGCCACTTTGAGTTTTCTCAGGCAGGTACTTCAAGGTGGGGTAGGGTAAACATAAGAATGTGGCATTGAGTTATTAGAAAGTTTGCATTTTGCTCAAATCTTTATAGGTTAAGATTGAGGTCTAGTTGAAAACAGGGCTCAGAGAAGCCTGGCTAGAATTCGGTCAAGGACAATCTTTGTCATACTAAAGCATGGTTAGAAGATTCGGCAGTATACAACTGGCTATTTTTATGAATAGGATTTTCACATGTTGCAAGTTCAAAATGTAAGAAGTACATGTATCAAAGGATTAAACTTTACTAGATGATTTCTAAATGCCTCTATTACCTCTTCTATTATATTATGAATATGATACGAGGTGTGATCACAAAATACCGTGAATGTTTAAATAAAAAACAACTTATTACGGTAAATTACACAGTCATTAATCCCCCTCAAAAGGCTCCCCCTCACTTTGAACACACTTATCCCATCGTTCTTGCCACTTTCTGAAGCAGTTCTGGGAAGTCTTCTTTCGTGTCTTTACTTCACCCTCCATCATGACAACGCTCCATGTCACACATCGCTTCTGGTACGGCAATTTCTGTCAAATAAAAACATAACAGTGTGTCCTCATCCACCTTATTCACTGGATCTGGCACCGAACGACTTCTGGCTCTTCCCCAAAGTTAAATGACCACGAAAGGTAAATGTTTTGAATCGATTCAGGACATCGAAGCAACCACAACAGTGCAACTGAAGACACTCACAAAAGAGGACTTCCAGAACTGCTTCAGAAAGTGGCAAGAACGATGGGTAAGTGTGTTTGAAACAAGGGGGCATGTTTTGAGGGGGGTTAATGGCAATATGTCTTTTACTGTAATAACTTTATTTATTTTCTTATTTTTCTTATTTTTTTTAAAGATTTTATTGGGGAAGGGGAACAGAACTTTTATTGGGGAACAGTGTGTATTTTTCCAGGACTTTTTCCAAGTTGTTTTCCTTTCAGTCTTAGTTGTGGAGGGTGCCATTCAGCTTCAAGTTGTTGTCCTTTCAGTCTTAGTTGTGGAGGGCGCAGCTCAGCTCCAGGTCCAGTTGCCATTGCTAGTTGCAGGGGGCACAGCCGACCATCCCTTGCAGGAGTCGAACCGGCAACCTTGTGGTTGAGAGGACCCGCTCCAACCAACTGAGCCATCTGGGAGCTCAGTGGCAGCTCAGCTCAAGGTGCCAGTGTTCAATCATTAGTTGCAGGGGACGCTGCCCACTGTCCCTTGTGGGAAATCGAACCTGGCAACCTTGTGGTTGAGAGCCTACTGGCCCATGTGGGACTCGAACCAGCAGCCTTCGGAGTTAGAAGCACGGAGTTCCAACTGCCTGAGCCACCGGGCCGGCCCAGTAAGTTTTTTGTTTAAACGTTCATCATATTTTTTTTTATCACACCTTGTATAAACTGACTATACAAATAGTGAGAGCTAATAGTTATTGAGCACTCACTGTGTGATGTGTACTATATATACTAAAGCCTTTATATCATTCATTAGTTAATTTAATTTCCTCTTCACAAATACCCTGTGGGGTCAGTATTATATTCCCTCTTCTGCAGCTATAGAAAAATAGGCCGAGAGAGGAGCTAAAGTCATGGAGTAAAAACATGGCACACAGCCCTTTTCCCATATGAAATATTATCACTAATGACAGTCTCTCTTCTCCCCATGGCTGGCCTTTCCTTGCTCTGGTTCTCAAGGGCGTGAAGGGGCAGGGTATATATAGATAAACAGCCTTCTGCTCTCTTACTTTTCCCCTCATCCCTCTCCTTCTCTTTACCCCGAATCATCTTTGCTGACATCCTGATTCAGGATTCCAGAGCACCCTCCTCCGAGTGACAGCACCCACTCTGCCTCCCTTGTGTTAACCTGGTCTTGTTCCCTGTTTTTGGTCTATTCACTTGCCCATCTCACCATCTGAATCAAGCCAACCTGATGCTTTTTACCCGGTGCTTGCTAGGTCTGTACATGTTTTCAATTTGGCTCACCTTGATTTCTCCTTTTTCTGACAACGAAATGCACACCTTAGTTGTGACAGCTGCCATTTCAATGTAATGGAATTTGGTTGTCAGAATTTAGTCCGTGGCCAAATGGTTGTTGGAAAGATCGCTCTTTGTCACTGGAGATGCTATTTTATTTTAATCCATTAACCTTCTAATCCTCTTACAAAATGAGCCTCAATTCTTTTAAAGGTTCTTATAAAATAGTCATTGGCTTTAATTTTGGTACTAGTTTAAAATTTCTTTTTAATAATGAAGATGATTAATAAAGTACTTAAAAAGCAGTTGATATGTCCTATGAATTATTATTGTCTTTACCAGGCTGATGTTTCTCTGGCATCTCATGTACATATTTTAAAATACAAAAATAAAAAATACTAATTACTACAATTATTATACCAAAAAATATTGAGAGGACAGAACCAAGTCTTAATTTTATCAAATCCTACAATTTCAAGGGTTGAACAGAGGTCAATTTGAGCCAAGTTTCATACTTTTCCAGTCCTTATGGTTCTTTTTTTTTTTTTTTAAGGAGGGCGCAGCTCACAGTGGCCCATGCAGGGACGGAACAGCAGTCTTAGTGTTATTACACGACGCTCTAACTAACTGAGCTAACTGGCCACTCCCTTATGGTTCTGACAATAACTGTAATGTAACTCTATGTGGAAACAGTAAAACTGGCAGGCAACTGAATGTTTTGACAAATAAAAACTTGTAGAAAAACATCTGAAAGTAGATTTTCATTATATTTTCATGATTTTAGAAATTAGATATAACAGTTTAATGACTGTTAAAGAATTCAGTCGCCCGGGTTCTTATAATATTCGTCCTTTAACTATAGTTCTATTCTGTTGAGTTCAGACCCCATTAAATTTGAAGTTTAAGTTTACCAAACTCAAAAACAAAGCACACATACCACATATAAAAGGATATTTCTTATGTTGGAACCTAGAACTGTTAACTTTCTAGTAGAATTAAACATTTCTTGCCAAAAAGCAAACTGGAGAGATCATAAATCAAATATATATTACACTGACTTATTTTACCTTCCTCAAATATTTAAAGTAGCACACGATATTTGTTAGTCTCAAATCCTAAGCTTGAATACAAAGGGCCCGTGTAAAATAAAGTGAACCCATTTTCTAATTCTCTCCTGCAGGAAGTTAGTAAATAGTAGGATAGTCATTTGAACAATGCCAAATTCCCAGATCTTGTGGTGTCGTGGATATAATACAGGATGAAAAGTCACATATCCTGGATTCTAATCCTGATATTACTATTTATTAGCCAAAGACCCCACTTTCTAATTTATAAAACAAAGGTGCTGGTTTAGATTTTTAAGGCTCTTTTTAGCTCTCAGATTCCACAAAAATCAATGAAGCAACGGGGGTAAGTCATAAAGTATCAATTATAGCTAACATTTATTTAGTGTTTACTTTGGGCCAGGCACAAAGTTTTACATACTTTAAGTGAATTAATTCTTCTCACAGCCATTAGATATGAGGTACTAATATCCCCACTTCACAGGTGAGACAACTGAGGCACAGAGACATTTAGGAACTTGCCTAACGTTTGCTCAGCTAGTCGAGTATCAAAAAGAATTTTAACTCTGAATTCTGGCTCTGGAGCCCTGACAACAATCATTAACTATAAGCAAAGAGATAGATTACTTTTAAAGAGGATCATTAAAGTAGATGGTAATTAAGCTGGGTCTTAAAGAATGGGTAAGATTTTAACAGGCAGATGTAGAAAATTGGTGAGAAAATGGAGTGAATAAAAGCAAAAAGACTGGAAGATGTAAGGTAAGTGGTAAGGTTTGGCTAAAGTGCTGCAGAGTAATAATCTTGCAGCTCATTTAGCTGACCCTGAAATCTTAAAATAGGTAGATTTGCAGGCCCTTTCTTTGGAGTTTCTGACTCAGTGGGTCAGCGGATAGAGCCCACAGTCTGGGACCATCTTTACAACAAGCTCTTCAGACGATTCTGATGTGCAGAAAGGCATGGGAACCAGTGTGGTAGAAAACAAAAGGGTCCAGCACGGAATAGGGCTCTATAGTTAAGTTGGACCCAGATCATAAAGAGCTTTATGACAAAGATAGTTGGACTATGTTGGCCAACAAGATCTCACTGAAGCTTTTTTCCTTGGTTTTAATTAAAATTTTATATTTTTAGAATAAGCAATGCATACATAATACAAAATTCAAGAGGCCACAAAAGGGAATTCTATTTCCTTTTTACCTCTCACCCCTTAAACCTCAGTTTCTCTTAGTCGTTCTAGATTTTAAGACAAGAAATCACGTCATGAGATCCGTGCATGGGGAAAATGAACCGGACAGAAATACATAAGATGAACTGTACTGGAGGCAAGGATGACCTCAGACAGGTAATAATGGGGATGCCTTTGCCCTGAGTATTCCTATCCTATGGAAGAGACAATTCTGGATACAATTCCCCTTGAAGTGATCTACGAAAATTAGATTGGAACAAAGCTGGGATTTAGACTAGGTCCTACTCAGTGCAAATTATGATAAAGACACTGACACAGTGTGAGGAAAGAGTGAAGATAGGGAATATATAAAATGGATTCACTTTAACCGAGTTGCTAAAATGAATATTATAAACGTTGAGGCAAGAGGAAACAATTTTATTCTTGTTCTAACTAGCCTTGGAACTCAAACTTTTACACTTTCCAGTCCTGCCCTAATGCCTGGAAGTGCATCAGTTCGTTGTGTGTCAATACCTGACCTCCAGATAACCCTCTGATCACCCACTGAACAACTCATGTATCCAGACCACTTGACGTCCCCCTAACATTTACTTTCCCGACCAACGGATGTGACCAGACCTCCTGGTGCCTATCATCCAGGCCACCTGGCATCCATCATCAAGACTGCCTGATACTTGACTGATAATCCTGGACCAACACTAGGGCTAAGAATGAAGGGCTGATTATTCTCAAGAATGCATTTTTAACAATAAGCACTCTTTTCTTTCTTCTTTGGATCACTTATATGTTTTTGCCTAACCGTGTTCCCAGATTGCAAACTCAAGGCTCTTGAATACATCTTTATCATTTATTTCTAGCAAAGCCTCCAGACTCTTTTTAAGAGTTTGTTCGCTGAGTGGCTAATCATACAAAATGAGAATACTCGGTAACCATGCTGTTCTTTATCCTTGCTATCCCATTTTAAAATTTACTATGAACTTTATAGCAGATATAAATATGAGAAACCGAAAAACCAGTTATTGGCACTTCCAATCAAGTGCTTGAATTATTTGAAAGGGATAAACCTGAGAGGCAGGTGATTTGTCTCAGGACCTCAAGCTTCTTTCGGAATCCTTCACCGTGGGTAGGCAGAATTATATCCCCCCTAAAGAGGTTCACATCCTAATCCCTGGAACCTGTGAATATGCTAGGTTACATGGCAAAGAAAAATTAAGGTTGCAGATAGAATTGAGGTTGCTAATCAGGTGATTTTGAGACGGGGAAATTATCCTGGATTATCAGGATGGGCCCAGTGTAATCACAAGGGTTCTTATAAGTGAAAGAGGGAGGCAAGAGAGAATCAGAGAAATGGCAGCATGAGGACTCAACCGTGGTTGCTGGCTTTGAAAATGTAGGAAAGGGCAATGAGCCAAGGACTATGAGTGGCCTCTAGAAGCTGGAAAAGGCAAGGAAAGGGACTCTTCCCTGGAGGTGACCCCGATTTTAGCTCAGTAAGATACATATCAGACTTTCAACATACAGAACTGTGAGATAATAAATTTGTGTTAAGTTTGTCGTGGTCGTAGCAGCAATAGGAAACTAGTGTACCTTTCCTGCTATCTCCTGCCCTCTCCCTTCAGGTCGCAGGTACTGTCTCCTGTTCTCCAAACGGCAAGTACTCTTCCCTGCTCTGAAGGATTCTATATGACATTTACATCTTAGTACATGTTGGTTTACCACTCATACTTTCATTTTGAGCCCTTTAAAGGTCTAATAGCTTCCATTAAAAGAATGTATACTTTTGTTAAAGATATTTGGGAATAAACAAGCAGGTGGAGAAGTTTTGGGAATAATCACAATTTCCACTCAATCACTTGCAGCTAAAAATCTATTCATCTAGCATATGATCAACCTTGACCACAATGAACGTTATATGATTTTTCAGGGTTTAGAAATCCTTTCTTCTTCTCTTCTCTTCTAATGACCCCTTTTTCTGTGAGCTAAAATGAGCTGTTTTGCTTATGGGTAAGTGCTCTGTGCCATCCTTCTCTACACACACAAAAGGATTGGTTAATGGTTTAGTTTGGTAATGTTAAGAAATTAATTTTTATAAGGTGATGGAGATATGCATCACCTGTTACACTGGAAGGAGAGCTTCAGAATACTGCCAATATCAAAAAGGGGAAGTGAACTTACCAGGCTTTTATTCTCTTATCTCTGATAATATGCATTACAGCTGGGAGTAGCTTGGGTTGGCCAAATCTAGCACTGAAGAGTTCAGGATTTTTCTCCCATTCTACTGGGAGATGGTAGTATTTCACAAAACTTCCCTTCTCAACCTGTACTAAGCTGATTTTTTTTTTTTTCTTTTCTCAGCAATTTTCAAGTTGTGTCCTGGACAGCGGTTTCCAGCGTGTCGCATTCCTGAGTACTATTAGTTGGGTGAGAAATCATTGTTTTAATTTCGTTTTTTCTGAATGTGAAGAGGTTTATTTCTAGGCTAAAAGTCCTGCCTTTCTGAGGGTCTACTCCGCCTTACAATAACTTAGCATATTCTGAGTACACTTAAATGGATTCCTAGTTTACAAGAGGTGACTGCTTTACAGGCCAGAAAGGTTTCCAGGTTTCCAGTTGGATGAAAACTAAACTCTCTTCCCTTGGAGATAGGGGTTTGCTTGTTGTCAAAAAGCCCTCCTCTCCTCTGTCCCATCGCCAACTGGAAACTATCGCTGTTTCTCCGCGACACGGACGCACAGTCAAAACCACCTGGGATGCAGCAGCAGACTGGGCTTGGGCATAAGGGCTGCCAGTCGGGCCTCCCGAGGTCTCGCGTCCAGCCGGGGACACCGGACCTAACGGCGTTTCTCAGGACGGCGGACGCTGCAGGGGCGTGGGAGTGGGGAGGCTCCTGAGGCTCTGCAGGAAGCGCCCCCGGCCGAGAGGGACCCACGACACTCGCAGAGCTCAGCTTTGGGTCTGCAACCATCATTGGCTACGTTTTCAAATTATTTGCTTTCGGTTACACACGCAGCGAGGGAACTTCCGGCTTCCTGCAGTTCCTCGAGCTCCGCCCCGGATTCGGCCTTGCCCCTCCCTCCCGGGTTTCTCTTCCCGGCCCCGCCCCGCCTCCCTAGGCCCCGCCCCCTGACCCGGCCCTTCGGTACAGCCTCAGGCCCCGCCCCCTGACACTTTTTCTACCCCCGTTCCATTTAATTGTTGGATTGTCAGCGCCGCACTCCCGCTGGCGGCCGGCAGGGGGCAGAGTTCGAGCTTGGATTTTTCCGACGGGCGTCCCCCGGGAGGCGGTCGTGGAGTGGGGGAGGGGAGGACGGGGCGCGCGGACGCTGTTCGGTCGGCTGCTGCGTTACTTTTGGTCCTGGCTCGGCTGGGAGGCCGCGGCTACCGCATCAGAGCTGACGTGCGCAACGTGGGGTCGCCGCCGGCGCCGCGCCGGGTTGCTGGGCGGCGGCGCCGCTCCTGAGCAGCGGTCGGCTGGTCGTCCCCACCTCCTCGCGTCCGTAAGCAGTGACGAGCGCCGCTACGTAAATCCCTTCGCGGCGGGTAAGTGGCGCGCCGGCTCGGACCAGAGACCCAGGAGCAGGGACGCGGCGCAGGAGGCGGAGCGGAGCGGGGGCATCGGGTGGCCTGCGGGGGTCGGGGCCCCGGGGCAGGGGCGCCGGGCGGGCGGGCGGGCGGGAACGGGGACGGCGGGGCTCCTCGGGCGGTCTTCCCCGGCCGCTCCCACTCGTCGGTTCAGGGTCGCCTCGGTGTTGGCCGCACAACTCTTCCCGAGCGCGGAGCTGCTCATCTGTGCTCTCAGCCTCCGTGACTCCTTTGAACTTGGTACACGTTGGAAAAGTCATTCTGAAAAAGCCTTCTTGCTCTGAGGAGTGTGGTCCTCGCTCTGAAAAGAAAAGGGAAACCAGAAGTAAGGACGTTGGTTTATTTACCACAGCCGGCTATTAGTAGCACCTTTGTCCCAGTTTTATGTACTCTGTTGGGATATAAATTAACGTTAACCCATTTCTTCTCCGAAACATGAGTCTGAGGGACATCGCTGTTGACTCGTTTTAGTTCCCAGACGCGGTCTATCTGGTGAGATAGTGCGAACGAGGAACAAATCCGCTACAAATCGCGGTTTCTCTTATTGTTTACTTTTGATTTTTGCCCTTTTTTGGGACCACCTGGCAAGGTTCCCACAACATGCTGAACAGGGCACAAACACATTTTCAACGTAGTTCTTTTGTCTTACTGCTTTTTGTAAGTATACCGCAGCCCTAAGTTTGAAATCATTTAGCCGTTTCCTGAACTGTGGTCTGTAAAGCTGCCGTCAGTTTTCGATCATATTTTCAGAAATTTTGACTTAGGATCAGCCTGAAAGTCTGACTAAAACTGAAAGAGCCCCTTTAAACAGTGCCGGTTACCTACGTGACTTGCATAAAATTTCTTTCTTTTCTGCTTAATTTGTCGGTCTGCTGGGAGTGCAACCACCTTTCCATGAGGTAAATATAAATCTAGGTGCACAATGAGAGGTGAAATATGAAAATTGTATTGGATTACGTTAATAATTCATGTTTGCTGTTTTTTTCCCTTTGGGTACATTTTTCTCTTAGCCTTGATCTGCTTTTTGGGTAACAAACTGCTTTCCTTGAGTCAGAGTAGTGTTTAAATCTTTGAACTTAATGTTTTCCCCCAAAGGAAGGCAACTTGCACACTATTTTGGCCAATGAATGTTAAGTATTAAAAAACTGATGTTTAAGGAGCTACTTACTGATCCAAACGTAACTTTTAAAGAGATATTTGAATGTTTTTGATCCTGGATGAGTAAACACTGAAAATATTGTCTTATAGTGTTGGTAATTAAAACGTTTTTGGTGAATTTGTAAATAGATCAATGTAAGTAAGCAAATGCTTTCCCAGTGACTTGCTGGTCAATCTGCAATTGTTTTGGTGAGTGTGAAGTTGTAATTATACTGATGTTTTGTGTACATATTTTGTAAGAATATGTGAATAAATTTTTATTGGATATATAAACACAGAGGAGCTCTTTAGTCTTTTTGTTTTTGCATTGCCTGGGAAGGTTAATGAAATTTGCTTCCACTGATGAATTTAACCAACTCCCGAAGCCATTGACTAGTTTCCCACTGAGGAGAGTCATTCATTGCATGATTAAAATATGAAATCTTTAGAATTATGGCCATTTCATGGAAAGTAGATATGAGTTTCAGATTATTAACAAATGTAAGGAATCCTCACTGAATCTTTATCAGTGTAGACATATCTTTCTGACCTTGTTTCTTCCAACTTGATATTCTCTACATGTAAGTATTGGGCCGAAAAACAATACCAGGTTTATTATTGAAGTGGGTAGTCTGTTGGAAAGTGCTCAAATGTGCTGTTCTATTTTAGACTTTAAAAAATAAAACTGAACAATGCAGACAGTTAACAGCTGAACCATTGATATTTTGACTTGCAGTCAAATTGGCCATTAAGGAAATAAGCCTGAAATGTCTTTGAATTGTTGTTTCTACTTTATTGAACTGATGGGTTCATATGTAAAAATTAACTTTGAGAAGGGTTATTGTAACATTGAATGTGATTTCGTATAATCAGTATAGACACACGTATAGGTTATAAAAATATAGATTTCAGGGGAAGTGTTTCTCACCCATTTCACATGTGTTTCAGGGGAAGTGTTTCTCACCCATTTCATATCAATATTTATTTCACAGGTAGAAATATTTAAAACAATTTTGTTAATTTCCTTTAAAAAAATACTTTACCATAGGAACTTCACAGTAAAGAGTGTGCTGTTGTTGGGTAAATAAATGCTTTCACTTATCACTCATGGGTTTTCTTTTTTTGATGCTCTAGGATATCCAGTAGAGAATAAGGGAGAATGAAGAAGAAAACCTAAGGAGAACGTTAGTGGGAATTTATGTTGATATAAATCATGAAGACACCTAGAGTCTTATTGGTATAATTCAGTTATAGCAAAGTTTAAAAAATAAAATATTTTGCACGTCTGTTCACTGGCCTTCCTAGAGTGTTGAAGGCAATTACTGGCAAGGTTTATGTGAAACAATTTTGATGAAAAGCATAGGCTCGAAAGTTGTATGGGAGTTTTGCTTAAAGACTGTTTAAATAACTGTCTCCCTCGTTGAGGAAGGATGTTTGTCTCCAAGAAAATCTTACTAGCAATTCTTGTGTGAGGGTCTTTTGAAACTTCCCAGTTCTCCTAAAATAGGAAGCATCTTCATGCATATTTTCTGAACAGCGTACAACCAGAATAATTAAATGTTAATAAAATCCTGTGAAATTTTAACAGTGGGGCTCATGTGATTATATTACTTGAGATTTTCACAAAATAAACTCAAGTTTCTTTAGAGTTATCTTACTGAAGATTTTTTTTTTAACTCAGCAGATTTAAAATTAGACCATCCTAATTCAGAATGTTAAATGTCATACAGTTTTGTTCATAATCTCAAACAGCCTCAATTTTTATGCTGCATTGATTATGATGAAAGCTTCTAGCTCTGGAATTGGGGCAACTATCCTACATAAAGACTTAACGTTACTGTATATAGATGCATAGGATGCTTTTGCTACTTTTAAAAATTGATGGAGGACTATAACTTATTAGGCATGTTTCTGTACCTAAAAAGATACCAGTTTTGTTCCAAGTTCAAATACACAAGATAGGACCCATCTAGGTAAGTATAATAACACTGAAATTAATTTCTCTGCACTTCAGGTAATTCAAGTGTCTTATCTACTCCTTCCCAGATTTACAAGGTTGTAATCAATGCAGTTGTACTTTATTTGTAGATAAGTGTTTTGACATGTACTTAAAGTGCAGTGATGAAGTATGCTTCATAGCAAAGCGCTACAGTGACTGTAACCCAACAAATAACTCCCCAAGAAATTTTAAAATTTGTTTCCCTTCAAGAAGTAGTGGTGGTATGGGGAGAGGGAGCTTGGAGAGGTAGAGATAGATAGGCAATGATTATTTGAATTTAATTTCATTTCCTTTCTAGCTGCCTATTCTGCCGTTCATTAACTGTGAAGTAGCCAAAAGCAGGCACCAGGTGGGGAGTGAATTGAAAAAGAAAGAGATACTTGAATAGTAGTTAATCCTTTGGTGATTTTAGGAAAGAGTTAAGACTCCTTAAATAACAGCAGGTATCTGAAGCAATTAAATTGGCGAGACCTTGAATCTGTACTAGAAAGCTGCCTGATTTTTATGTATGAGTCATGTTCAAAATATTAAAGACATTATTTACAAGTGTTTCAAATAGCTTTACAAGTAACTGCTCCTGGCTACTTCTAACACAAAAGTGTTGATTGTTACTTGACAGTTATGCTAAGTTTGCTTCACAAAGATTACAAAACATTACAAGTGTTGTAATTTCCTCTTATTACTGTCTCCCTTTGTTTTTCCTGTACTCATCTCCTTGCGTAAAAAAGGCTCATCCCTGTTGACTGGAGGTATACGGCTCTTGGGAATTACGTCTCTCTTCTTGCTACCACTGCTTCTCCCAAGTTTCTCGTAGTCTTAGTTGAGAAGAACCAGCTTTACAATATGAGCTTCATATTCTTCCTTTGTATTTCAAACCTTATTTGCTGTTGCTACTACTTAAATTGTAGTTAACCTGTAGAGATCTACTTTCCCAAGAACTAAAACTTTGCTTCATTCCAGAACCAAAGTAACAGATGGGGCTTTTCTGTGTTCTTTCTCTTCCTACTTCCATAAGACGTGAATTGCATTTCATTCCACATTCTTTTCTTTTTAATTTGTCTATGCTATTTGCAGTGGTGGGGTTTTTTGTTTTGTTTGGGGTTTTTTGCCTTTCTTGCCAAAAAAAAAAAATCTCAATGCATGATTTGCAATTTCTATTTTGGGGGTTTTGAAAGTGGAACAAGAACTTAGATCATTTTACAAGTGTCTTTATAAAGAATTTTACATTTGTGTAACATTTCCCCAATATTTTATAGTTACCTTCCACTGTAATATCTAGTCCAAAAGCAGGATTTTTTAAAGCATCCTGCCTTTGCCTTTCCAAAACATTCAACTTAGTGTCATAGGAACAGCTATCTTTTAAAATCATTTTATCTATTTAATAATTAGATCTGACATGCTATTTAACGGAATTCCAAATTGCAACAGTAAAGTGGCTAACATAATCAAGTTTGGTGATAATACAACTAACTGTTGGTAAACATATACCATAGCTGGTAGGAGCAGAAGTGCCTGGGCACACTAGAGAAGAACTGGTGGGCATTAGCTAAACAGAAGGTTTTACAGAAGGAATAGAGAACATCAGTTAAGACAGTTGGTTGATGAGGTGGATATTGGTTAAGGAAGCTTTTATATTCTTGTAAAGTTGCCAAAGAAATTTGATTCTTATTATATACCTAATTTTTCTAGAAAGTTGAGAGAGTAATGTAATTAAGCACAACAGAGGAGATGTTCAGAATTTTGTAAGTGTAAGTGCTATCTTTAATCGCTTATTTTAAATATCTGTAGAGAGCTATTACATTAAGGGATACTTGATAGCATTGAAATTGATTAATGCCAGAGGGTGAATAGAATAAGACACCGGTGAAGAGTAAAGTGAAAGCCAAATATTTTTATAGTTAAAACTGATGTATAATAGAAAGTTTTTGTCAACGTGATAAATGGCCTTTTTTCCAAATACAGCACAGAAATCCACATGAAGGCAAAAGATTTTTAAAACGTGTTTTCCTCTCTCGGTATGAGGTATATGCATACAATAAACTTATCTAAAATATACCTTTCTACTCTAAATAAACTTCCTTGGAGATAGAACTTGAAAATTATTTTTGTGGAATATTGGTAGTATACAGGACATAACATCAGTATTCTCTGATTTTAGGCAGTAAGGGGATCAGTTTAAAAATTACAACCTCAGGCTGTATCATGCAACATGATGAATTCAAGGGGCATGTTTTAGGTTAAATAGAATATATATCATATTAAGCCCATCATGAGAATGCATTGGGACATTTGAGCTCTTCAGCATTCACATGTTTGTGTACGTGCAGGTGAGGGATCTAGATTCAACCCACTAACAGCATGTTCTAGGGCATTAAAACCAGGCTTGGGATAAGATCAATAGTTTAAAAAGCAGTTGAGTTTTTCAAAGTATGCATAGTTCATACTGTAGTAGAATGGGACCTCCTGCCTTCCAAATCCACACCAGGTAATTCTGAACCTGGGAAATTGATGTAATAGAAAGGAAAGGCATACCTTAAAATCTGAAAGCTTTTACAACAAACTTTAGTAAGCAGCTACCAAACATTGGATATCTAGTAATAAGGTAAAGGGGGAACCATTGGACAATTTTGAAAGAGGAAATAGCATATTTGGTTTTGCATTTTGAATAGTGTGTTCTAATGGAGTGGATTATGGTGGATTACAAAGGTTTGAGTGAGGTGAAGTAATTATAAGGAGAGGCTTATTACTGTTTACAGGGAGGCTGTACTGCTTTTATCATGTCAAGAAATGATCAGTTTCAGAACTAAAGCAGTAGCAATGAGGATAGAGAAAATGGAGCAGTTGAGATATTTAGAAAATAAAATGATTGAGGCTAATCAAGCTAGTGGTCCTTGCTTATATTCCAGGCACAATTAGACCTTTTCATTTATTATTACATTTCCTCCTCAAAACAAGATTGATATCATCTCCATTGGATAGATAGAAAAGGATGCTTGGAGAAATTAAATAATTGTTCGAGATCACACAGCTGATAAGTGATAGAACTCAAGTTAACACCCATATTTACCTCTAATGCCAGTGCTTTTTATACGACACGCTTCTATGCTACCACCACTAGCCCATGTTGCCTCCTTGGGAACTGGGGACACGGAAAGTGCGGAGGAAAGGCATAGGTGGACTCCCAGATAGGGTGGCTGGGTCAGGTGACGCCAGTCACTGAGATAAGAGTACAGCAAAAGGAGAGAGACAGAGCGAAAGAGTTGAGGTTAGTTTTGAACATCTTGGGCTTGAGGGTCTGTGAGCAATCCATTCAAAGACGTCTAACAGGCTAACAAAAAGGCTTGAGCTCAGGAGAGAGAAGTCTGGGCTGGAGGTGAGATTTGAGACTCATCAGGTGAGGTGGAATAGCCTAGGGAAAATGCGGAGGAGATTTTTGGGACTGGAATCCTGCGATACCAACCTTGTAAAGAATGGACGAAAGAAGACAGAACAAAGGGCTGGATAATTTAGAAGAAAAGCATGAAAGTGGTGTCATTAAGAGCTCAAGGAGGAAGAAATTTGGAGAGTAGGAAATGCTGTGGGGATGTTAAGATGGAGACTAATTAAAAAGCATCCTTTTGAATTTGCAAGCATGTCATCACTCAGTGATGATTTCTTAGTACTTGGAATGAAATAATTTTCTGGTAATCCTGAGTCAGGATCCGGTTTACCTGACGGTCATTCTGATATGAGGCCAGTCTTTTTTGCCATCCTGTAGCGGTGGTGGCAGGAAGCTGGTACTTTCTGCCGTGCTGCTTGCCTCGGGGAATAGGAAATGGGTGGCTGTTCCTGACTTCACTAAATATACCTTTTTCTGCTTTTTGAATTTTGAACCATATTACTTATTTAAAAATTAAACTAAAAATAGTACCACGAGAAATATAGAAATGAGCAGTTATTTCTCCTCATATGGTGCCATGATCATTATTCAAATAATTTTATTGTTATTCTTTGTTTAAACGTCTGTTTCCCTCAGTAGATTGCAAGCTCCTGGAAAGCAGGAACATTTTATTATCTGGTATGGGTGCCAATCAATGGTCCTTGCCCTTGGTTACACAATTTTTTTTTTTTTTTGGAAGATGTCCCATGTAAAATGATGGCAAGATATAACAGAACAAGGTTTAATCTAAAAGAGTGTCACCATTCTTACTTTTTGTTCACGTTGTAGGTAGCCTGGATCAAATGCCTTTACCATCTCTTGTTGTCCCTTTGCCTGGGAGGCAGGGGTATGTGGTAGCAGTAATAACCATTTCCTTAGTGCCCTTAGTGTGAGGTGTGGCCAACTAAGTTTCAAAATTGACTGTGATGGTGTGACACCATTTTAGAGGGGACGACTTAGGGAACCGTCAAGGCGGTATGTCTGTGGCTAAGCTCCACCTGCTAGATGTGTGCCTAGATGGTTCTTTTGGGTGTGCACATTGGGCCTTTCCAACTCTAAGGGCTCCCAGATATCCTTTTGTCTTTTTCTTTGCCAATTTTACCTCATTCAGCATGCTAAATGCGTATTTTAAAAAGATACTAGTTAAAAAAAAATGGGTTTAATTGCTACAATGTCTAAAACAGCTTTTTTAATAAATTGAAAGCTATTGGAAGGAAAGTTTAAATGAACTGATAATATTTTGTGTGGAGTTAAAATTCTTTGGCAAAACCCAGTTCCAAAAAAACGGTTGACAAATTTGTTGCAGTGGAGTGAAATCTAAGAAAAATGATAAATTCGTTCAGTTTATTAAGTAATTATTATCATTTTTAAAATAGAGCGGATGCTTATGAGCAATACATAGTGTATATTAAATGATTTAGATAGCACTGCTTTCTCTTCCATAGAAAAGAACCTGAGAAATAGCACATGATTTGAATTTTTTGAATTTTTTTCCTAGGAAGATCATAAAATTGAATAGAAATAAGATTGAAAAAAATACGGAATTGTTTTTAGCTTTCTAGTCTGTCTTTTTTTTTTCAATTTTATAGAAATTAGAGTATTTTTGTGATGTAGTTTTGAGAGGTTTTATGTTTTTAAAATTAAAATGTTATGATTTCCCAATTCAACATTATAATTTTACTGCAGGATAACGAAAGAAGAAAACGAGGAAGGAGCAAAGCATTGATTATAAATGTCTTAATAATGAGCAAATGTGGCAGGAAAAAATATATTAGGACAAACCCAAGGTAGGTGGATATATGTTTTTCTGTCTTTTTGAAAATTCTACTTAGAGCGCTTAAAAGTTAAAATGATGGATAAATTAATGTAGTTATGTACACACATACATGTGTATGTATGTAGATATTATGATATTAAATATAATCATATGTACCCAAATTATTCAGCCATTCAATTAAGGAATTCATCTTCTACCATGTACTGTACTAGGCTCTATGGCGACAGAGACATGCACGTTCAACTTCTGCTAAGTGCTGGCCTTTTCAGTTAGAAAGGAGACCTTCTATAAGGACATGGACAGAGTTTTTTCTCTTCCTCCCTCCTTGCCTGAAGGCTGCCTACACTTGTACCCAACAGTTGTAAAAACAAAATCTCTACCAGTGTTTTATAGAAATCCAAATAGAGTTTTTCAAGTTTTCTTTTGGTTGCTTTCAGAGACATTCTGGTTCATCAGTTGGCGCTAGTTTTAAAAAGAAAATAAGTTTTCTATGACATTTTTGTAAAACTATTTAAAAATAAAGACTAAAAGCAACTTTAATAATTTTCCTTTTCCAGCTGGATTCTGTTTTTAAGAGGTGAAACAAATTCTACAAGGGTAGGGCTCTGCAGTGTAATTTGTCTTGGCAAAGTGGATGCAACTAAGATTTTAGAAGTTTATTAGTTAATTGAACATTTTCATTGTAATTAGGACACTGCCTTTGTCTTATTTTTTCTTCAGATATTTTTGGCCTGTATTTCCCTTCCCCTTCTTTGTTCCTATCTTCTCTTTTGAGAACACTTTCCTGGGTGCCTATGATGACATTTCTTTAATATGTTTTTCCTTTTTCTTCTCATTTTGCTTTCTACTTTCATATCTGTGTGTGCTTGATACATAGGTATGCCGAAATAACTTTGGTCATTAATTACCTCGTTATTTCTATAATTGTAAATCTAACTTGTAAGAATACATTCCTTTGTATTCACTTCTTGAAAGTATGTTATTGGTTGTCTACCTATTGTTTGTGTTATACTGTAACAACAGTACTGTATGGTTGTACTTCAGTATTTTGGGGAGTAATTGCAGTATGATATAGATGTCCTGTTAATGTTCTAGAAAATAACAGTAAGCAGACAAATACAATTCTACCCCCCAAAAGTATTTCACCCAAGAAATCTTTGAAAATTGTCCTAATGGGTGGCTCCTATTCATTTAAAACAATAGTTGTATCAACTTTTTGTTAAACTAAATCCAAATATATTCAGAACATATTAAGATAACGATTACTTTTCTGTCAAAGAATAAAATGGCTTGCTAAATAATAAAAAGATTTCAGATAAAATATTTAATTGTCATTAAGAAAAGAATATTGCTACTACTGTTAATCATCGGTTTAAATATACCCATTTTAGCAAATCCTTATCTGTTTAGAATTGCAGAACTGAGTATTTGCCAGTATTTTGCTTGTTGTTAGTTTGTAGTGCTTAATGGACTTTTGTTTTTATCATCTTATGTTTTTATTTTTATAGCTATTCCTTAATTTATAATTACTAATCGGCCTTTTCTCTCTAATAAGGATTATTGTTTAAAATTAAAATACTATATAATTTCTTATTAATAATTTATAGATTATTTAATTAATTTTAGTGCACTGTGTTTCATATTTGATTGTTATAGAAAGTGAGATTTGGGGGTAAATAGTTTATAATACGTCTCTTCAATTCTAGCTGTAAAATATATAGTGAGCAATGCAGGATTATAAGGGATCATTCTCTTAACTTTATAAATAAATTCTCTCTGAAACTAATAAAAAAAAAAGAAAGTAAGACTAAATGTGATAAGACAAAGCAATATTACAAAATTCTAAGTTGGCTCTGAAAAAATAAAGTCATTTTCTGGGCTATCTGAGGCTGGTATACAGATGTTAATGTTATGTGTACTTCATTTACAGCTGAGTTCCGGCTCCTATATATCCTGCAGAGATAGTGTTTGAAAGTGCGCAGTATAATGTATGATCCATGCTGAGCACTTAAATGTTAGTTGAATCATCTGCTGTGAGTCCTGCCCTGGGGTTGGTTTTTAGTGGGTTTAGGAGGTTATACTAGAGAACAGTTAGATGTAGATCAACAGAATAAATTTGTTAGAAAATGATAGGGTATGTATTTTAAATTAATAGTGCTGAATTTCTTCTTCTTTTTTTTTTTTTTTTTGCGGTGGTGGGGGATGTTGGGGAACAGTGTTTTTCCAGGGCCCATCAGCTCCAAGTCAAGTCATTGTCCTTCAGTCTAGTTGTGGAGGGCGCAGCTGAGCTCCAAGTCCAGTTGCCGTTTTCAACTTTAGTTGCAGGAGGCACAACCCATCATCCTGTGCAGTAATTGAAACGGCAACCTTGTTGTTAAGAGCTCGCACTCTGACCAACTGAGCCATTCAGCCGCCCTGAATTTACTGTTTTCTAGATGATTTTTACCATCAAATAAATTGATTTTAGTATCACACATTTAATGAATGACATGTACTGGGCACTATGCTAAGCACTCTAGAAGAATTCAAGTGAGATGAAATTAGAATATACATCCTAGTGCGAAAGACAAAGCATATCTGAATGAAGACGGTGACAGCAATTGCAGCATACTCAGAAGCATGCCATTGTAAAATGTTGTCTAAACTGGGTATGGAAAGAACCCTGAAATCATATTCACAAGACCTCTTGTTCACCTTCCATTATGCTATTATGTGCCCTGTAGAAAGTCACTTAATCTCTCGGAATCTTATTTTTTATTTTAGTAACGTCTGACAGTTGTGTATTTGAAAAAAAATGGCTTTAAGGAGGCCGAACGCAGAGTGTGGGAAGGAATGGAGTGACTGGACATGAGGCTGTAAAAGTAAAGGGGTCACGTTGTGAAAGAGATCAAATGGCAGTTTGGTTTGATAGTTCAAAACCTGGCTATGCCATTCAGTTCCTTTGTGGTAAGATCAGATTCTTAACCTCCCTGTGCTCCTTTTCCCTGTCTCCAGAACAAGAACTGACTATATTGAGCCTATAAAGTTGTTACGGATTAAAACTAGTAGGCATTTACCACATGGTAAGCACTTAAAAAATGGTAGTTGTAGTTATAATTCTAAGAAGTTTAGATTTTGTCCTACAGTCAGTAAGGGGCTACTGCAGAGTTTTGAGTAGAGAAGTGTTTTAAACAGAAATGTATGTTTTAGAAAGATAAGTGTTGGCATATGCTAGAGTAGGGAGATAGAGTGATGGCAGAGAAGGGGACTAAACTCTTCAGCAGAAGGAATCAGCATACCTGGTGATGGTGTGGTGGGAGAGGAAAGAGGGTTTCATGGATGACACCCAGGTTTCCACGTGAGCATCCGGATGGGTGGTGAGGCACCATTTCCTGAGATAAGAAACTCAGAGAAGGGACATGTTTGTGGAGGAAGAAAAGGAATTTAGTTTTAGAGCCGCTGAGTTTGAGGTACCTGCAAGACATCCACCTGGAGATGTTAAAGCTGCAATTGGAAGACATGATTTTAGGATTCAAGAGAGACCTCTGGAGTAAGAGCTGGACTTGAGAGTCATAAGCTTAACACTAGTGTTTGACTATAGAGAAATGGATGATAGTACACAGGGGGAGATTTGAAAGTGAGGTGAGAAGGCTAACCAGAGCCCCGAATTCACACAATGTTGAAGGTTAACATTGAGTAAGAGGAGGAATTGTCAGTGAATCAGAAGAGAGTGGAAAATGCAGGATCATGACATCAAGATAGAGTTTGAGAAGGAAGATGTCAGTGGTTTTGAATGCCGCTGAGGAAATCAAACAAGATAGGACTTAAAATGAACGTTAGATTTATTGGCAGAGATTGGTGGCCTTCACTAGGGAAGTTTTAGTGAGACAGAAATCAGTTTGGGGTTGTCTGGGAGCCAGCGGGAGGTGAGAAAATAGAGATAGTGCTGGCAGTTCTTTAAAGTAGTTTAGCAGGGGACGAAGCAGGATAGCTGGAGAAAGACTCTGGTTCGAGGATGTGTTGTGTGTGTGTCTGAAATTGAAGATCCTTAAACATGTTTAAACCTTGGTAGAAGGAAAGCACTGGAGAGGGGAGAGGATAATTGATAGCATAATGCCCCTGAAGAGGCATCCGTAGGACAGGTAGGAGTGGGGAGGCAGGAGGTGAGGTAAATGGTGCGTGTAGGTGTAGTGGGTTTGTTGATTTGGTGGCAGGAAGTTGAGGGAGTTCTCATCTGAAGCAGGAGGCAGGGTCTTAAACAGGTAGTAGTTTGAACTCAGGGATTTCAGAAGAGGGAGAAAATTTGAAATAGTTGTGGAAAATGGGAGAGTAAACTCACTAGGAAAATAATAAGATTGCTGCCCATTTGGGGTTGAAAACCCTGAATTCAATAGCCTTAATACTCTGTTTTACGTATGATTTTATTCAGTATTATTGTTCATTGTCCTTGCTGCAGGCATAGGGGAGACAAAATTGGGTTTGTCTGTTATTGGCATTTACTAAACAGATACAACAAAAGGAAAAAGGGACAAGGGAGTTTAGGGTATTGGTATTGGCAAACAATAGTTCAAATGAGAAACTGTGGATTCTAAGTTGAATAGGGTGTGATATGAAATAAGGTGGAGGCTGATGGAAAGGGAGAACGTGGTCTGGAGATCTCAGTGGAATAACATGGGTGGTGGGAGTAATCGAGGTGCGGGGTAAGCTGGGAGGATAAGACGTCAGAATTAATTACTTCAGAGATGGAACACTTTTGAACACAGGCAAGGTCCAGTGTATGGCCAGCCACTCTAGTAGATGGCTGAAGTGGAGTGGAGACAGGCATTGAAGCGAGGCATCAGGGTGAGGGATGCGTTCTTCCCTTTGAGTGCTGAACATACACAGAATGGTAGGGAAGAAGGCTCTTGAGTCAGGCACCAAAATCTTCAGTTTACAAGCTGGATGTGAGTAGAACATGATGACTATCATATGGATGAGTACAGGAGGGCACACCAAATTATTAGGCTGGTGCAAAAGGAATTGCAGTTTTTGTGATTTTTAACCTTTTAAAGCACGATTACTTCTGCACCAACCTAACACCTCGAGTCTCAGGGGAACGAGGGTTTTTATGACGGGGCAGAAAAGGAACAGCTTGGAAGTCGTAGTGGGCATCAAGGAGGATGGCAAGTCAACATCCTGATCTTGATGAGGTGTGGGAAGACGATCAGCTCTCTCTTGAGAGGGGCATAGAGGCTTTGGGGGTTCTAGGTAACACATGGCAAAGGCTTGGAAGGAGAACAGGAGTGAGCCATTGTATCATGGGGCGGAAAGGAAGCACTAGCTATGAGAGTGAAGATGAAATATGGGAGGAGCTTGTGTCTTTGACCATGACTGGAGAAATTGGAATGTAAGGTATTAATGGAATGTAAGGTATTAATGGATGCAATTCTGGCGTGCATGCAGAGGCTTCGGGGCGGTCTGTGGTCTGTAGAGTGGACAGCAGCAATTGTGAGGAGCAGCAACTCAGCCGCTGGTCCAGTGTTGGGATAGGAAGTTGTAGTGAATGACACCAAGTGTAGCAAGAAGGATGAATGGCGGTAGCCACTGACCTTCCATTCCTGCCTTTCTTCCCTAGGAGGCTCGGCCTCGTGGCATCCTAATTTAGCTGATATTTAACTATGTGGGATTTTTTTGTAGCTGGACTGGTTCTGACTCACATATAGACACATGATTCTAGCTTTGGAGCTTAAATGGACAGTGATGCTCTTGACTGAAAGAAGGAATTTAAGGGAAGGGACAGGTATCTGTGAAAACTCTAGGTCGAGATGCTCAGTAGGAAGGGGTGCATAAATAACAGATTTGGGAGTTACCTTTCTACAGAATTGAAGAAACCATGGTATATACATTGCAAAAAGAAGGGCAAAGGATTGAATTCGGGGAAATACCCTGGAGAAAAAGGGAACAATTAAGGTGATTGCATCAGATAATGTATATAAAAACACTTTCATGTGTGAAACATTTAAAAATGTTTAATAACTTAAAAGTCTTTTATTATATCTCTAAAAATGAGTCCTGAGTAGTTTAGGTTTACCTTTTTGAACATTAGAACTTTTTAAATGGAAGTCTTCCTGGATTCTATTATGTATATCCCTCTCTCCTTAAAGTATACTAGGTATTAGTAAAGCTTTTTTTTTTTCCATTTTTATTTATTTTTTTAAATTTAATTTTAATTTTTAATATTAGTTTCAGGTGTACAAAACATCATAATGATTAGACATTTACACCCCTCACAAAGTGATACTACTCCTCTGACATCGTATGTAGCTGTTACAATACCATTGACTCTATTCCCTATGCTGTACTTTACATCCCATTAATATATATCTATATCTGTCTATCTGTATATGGCAAGATAGATATACAGAGGGTCTCAAAAACATGTATGTACATTTTAAGAAAGAAAAAAGCTATTAAAATTATAATACTCAATATATACCGATAACAAAAGTTGAATACAAGTCATGTTTGACTTTGCAATTACAAGAGGTGCTCAAAGCGGTTACCATCAGCGTCCAGGCACTTCTGATTACGGTGAACTATTGTTTGAGCAATGGTGACCAAAGTGTCCACTTGTTTACATTTTTTCAGTATCCCGGTATATATATTTAATTATAGTTTGACATTCAATATTATTCTACATCAGGTTTGGGTGTATAGTGCAGGGGTTAGGCATCTATACAATCTATGAAGTGATTCCCCCCGTAAGTCCATATGACTCAGGACAGTTATTGTAAATATCACTTAATGAGTTATAATAAATCCTTCAATTTCTTGAATATAAAGAACTAGGCAACTTTATCCTGTATGAACCCAAATTGCTAAACCTTTGGAATTCTTGAAGTGTTTGTTATATTTTATATAGCTTCTCCTTACCCCTGCCCATTGTCAGCTGTCACTTCTTATAGCCAGTATATTTAGACACCAGATAAATGAGGGTTGTATTTGAAATAAAAACGAATGGGTTTAAAATATGGACCAGAAGAGGTTCTCTTCAGTCAGAAGTTTTGGTGTATGGTCTTTGGGCAATTTGTTTCCTATTAACAAGTAACCTTTGCTTATTGTCTGGTTCTTGGTTGAATTCTATGTAGATGTCAAATAGTTGAATTTTATACAATATAGATTGGTTCCGTAGATAAGGAACAACCTAGAGCAGAGGAGAAGCCTGAGTGAGGTGGACATTTTGCTATCCCAGAGTATTGAAAGCTATTCATCTGATTCCATCCAACCTTACCTGCCCTACTTCCACTCATCCTCCTCCTCCCCACTAAATCTAAATAGGCTCCCCTATCACCCAGATTCTCTATATAATCAGCTATAATATTTTCTAAACATACTCTGTACCTTTCTTCTCAATCCTCCTTTCCTTTTCTACCTGGTGAAAAAAATCTTCATTCTTCCAAATACAATTCATGTGGCCCCATCCTAGGGCAGACTAAATCATTCCCTCCTATGTTTCCCAAAGCATTTCATACATAGCATCCTTCGCACAATTTAAGTTACTATACTTGTATTACTGGTATACCTGATAGAATTTACCAGTAAGCTAAGTTTTTCTCAGGATTTAATGTACATCAGAATCTCTTTAATATAAAAAATTGATTCCCAGAAAGTTTGATTCAGTAGATTTGGGGTGGAGCCTTGAAATCTTCATTTTTATTATTATTTTTATATTGGTTAATTCTAATACAGGATGGCCAAGGACCATACTTTGAGAAACCAAGGGCCAACTAGTGAGTGAATTCCTTCAGGGCAAGAGTTGTAACTAACCAACTTGTGTATTTTCAGGGCCTTTCATGTAGATATTGCTAAGTGAATGTTTCTAAAATGAATAGAGTTTACTGGGGAAGGCCTTTCAGTATGTAATATTTGAGATAAAACTCAAATTCTTGGCAGAGCCTTAAGAGAGCTTTTAATAAAGGTGTGAAAAATAGCATAACACAGCATTTCTCGAGTCGTTTCCAAAACACTACTGCTAGGACATGCTTTGTGGAAAGGGGGCTTTTGGTGGTTAAATATTTTTTGGAAAATGCTGCCTATTAGATCTGCACCCTCCACCCTTCTCAAAGCAGACTAGCATATTCAAGCTTCTGGGAAGTCATACAAAACCCTTTTAATCCTAGTTATTTAAAACGTTTTGACTAAGCGTTCCCTTACCCTCTTTTCCCAGATAATACCTTTTCATGTCTTGCAGAACTGATGCTCTGAAGTATTATCTTCGGGAACTGCTCTCATAAGCAAAAGTAGCGCCATGGGAATTGGGAGTTTATGATCGTTGGTGACTTATACTTGCCTGGAATTGGAGAGGCCCTGCTGGGAATTAATAAGAATAAAGAAATTTGAGGATATTGAGGGAGAAACATTTTTTTCATAATAGACTGTAGATTTTTATTGTTTATAATTGTTCTAAATTGTCATGATCATAAGTATTAAAATGACTAAATAGTGAGAAGTAACGACTATAGCTGACAGGTTTGAAAATGGAAGGCTTAGAAGGTAGTTAAATGGCTGTTGAAATGCAAAAGAAGGTAGTGCAAGATTTAGCTGAAGGGTCTTTCAGATCTGGCAGTTAATTAAATATGGGGGAAAAGGTCTATACATTGATAATTCAAAGCTCTAAGTGGCCTGTATATTATTTGGATATGTATTCTAAGGTGGGGGGAAAACATATTATTGACAATTGAAAGGATGTACAACAGCAGGGAGTAGTTCCTATAAGTTTTTAAAATTTGATATTGTTTAACTTGTTTGCATTTTATATTTTCTCCTAGTAGGATAAAATTTGTTACAATAAAGTTTACCTTCTATCTGGAAAGACTCCATGTAGAAATCATTAACTTAAATTGAAATCATAGGCAAAAAAATTGTCAAATGTTTGTCCTGCAAAAATTAGATTCTCCTCTTTAACTGAGGAGCTGGATGACAAGTGGTTACCTCAGCGGTTCAGTTTGAGGGGCTTGTTTATCATACACTACTTAGTGCTGACAAAGCTAGGCGTACCTTTATATTATAATGCATTTTATTTAGACAGTAGGAAAATTCTTTAATACTACATCATTATAAAGTAGATATATTAGGCCTTGAGAATCATAGAATATTCATACTTTATTTAAATTAGAAAACCTAATTTTACTACTCATACTACAGGGCTTAAAATAATTATCAAAGAGATTTTATTGTAAGTTTCAAAAAAAAATTTTTTTTTTTTTAAATATCTGGAGAGCAGAGGAGGTACCTTAAGTTTAGGACTCAGAACTTAGTTAGGCGAGTTAGGACTCTGTCACTGAACCAATTTCTTGAAAAAATAAGATACAATAGTACATTTGGATGACAGAAATGAATATCAGAAAGATAGGTATAAAAACAAATGTTTCAGATAGGACCTTAATATTTCTTCCTTTTTATTGTTTTTTCAGACAAATGACCATGGAAACAATTGAATCTCAGCAGGATGGACGTATAACTGATTCCATGGCAGAGAGCAGATCTGCCCATATGCAGACCCAGTCTGGTCAAAATTCAATCCCTACTTTAGCTCAGGTAAATTCAGTGTAGATAGTAGGAAGACACCGATGGAAGTTAAACTATATAGAAATGAGAATCATGTGTAGATTCTGTTTTCTTGCAACTTATCTTGTTTCCCTTGTTCCCTGGTTATCAGCCATTCTTACTGATTTGATTTTGAAGAGAATCTGTATGTTTGAATTATGTTTGAATCGTAACTTTGCAGTGCTCACTCCACTGCTGGGCAAGGAAAAACGAAACCTTTCCACAATACTTATTCCTCAGATTATTATTTGAGAAGGTTGATAATTCCAAACTGGTATAGTTTTATACTCGTAGCTATAAATATGGCAGAACTCTTACCTTTTTGCCCAGTATATATTTGGTTTGGTCTTTACTTTCTTTTTAGTTCGGTCTTAAACTGAATTGGTTTCATTTAGAGAGTACCAGTATGAGTTAGTGTCAGCTCCTAAAATTTATTTCTGAGATATCTATAACAATATGTAGTAAAAACACATTTATTTGTTTAGTTCGTCAAATATTTATTGAGTACTTCCTGTATCTAAGCACTATTCTAGGTGCTTGGGGATATGTGGTTCCTGGCCTTAAATATCTCATGGTTTAGTGGGGCAGACGGGTATTTGAATGATAATTCCAGTTCTGTAAGAAGTGCTATCAAATGTTATGTACAGAACGACTAAGGCGTGCAGAGGGAGGGAGCACCAGTTGACTAGGAGTGCTGTGAAAGGATTTTACTTTTGAGTTGGACATAAAATAAAGGGTGCATAGGAATTTACCAGGTGGGTAGGGATAGGGAAGAATATTCTAGGCCAAGGAAGACTGCAGTCAGAGAACTACAGGTGTCAAGGTTCCTGGAGCTTAGGGTCAGGGATGGGAGCTGGTCAGGTCAGCAGAGTTTGATACATTTGAGAGTATAGAGTATCCTGTATTCTAAATGGTCTTGAAATATTTTCCAGTGTTCACTGTGTTGAGAACATTAGTAGCTGTGTGGAAGCTGGACTAGCAGTCAGCGACTGGTAGTGGACACCATCTGGGTGGAGTCATGGTAGTGTGAGGACAGAGCCACAGAGAGCTTCCCACCGTATCCTGAAGAAGAGAAAAGGCCTGATGGCTGACTAGAAGGCCTACGGGGCATGCCAGGCACTTCCTGGGTTGTCTCAGGCCAGATTGGTTCCCATCAGGTCTCTT
The DNA here is from genome assembly GCF_057876585.1 of Rhinolophus sinicus. Lineage (NCBI taxonomy): Eukaryota > Metazoa > Chordata > Mammalia > Chiroptera > Rhinolophidae > Rhinolophus > Rhinolophus sinicus. Next base: position 133,182,885 of record NC_142501.1, read on the forward strand.
CTCTCCCAAGACGGGGCCCCAAGCACCCAGCCTGCTTTTCTTTCTTCTTTGAAGCTCCTGACACCCACTTGTTCCCCAGGGGTTTCCTCTTCCCAAGTATTCTGCAGAGCTGCATCTCCCTGGCAACAACCCTCTTTTGTTACCCCGGTAGACAGGCATGCAGACCTTTGCTGTTAAGAACAAAAAAAGGCACCCTTTTGCTCATTTAAAGAAAAAAAAAACCATGTTCATTGTGGAAAATTAGCTAAGTATATATTATTATAAAGAATAAAATTATCCATCATCTTAACATGGAGAAACATAATCATTGTTATCATTTTGGTCTATATCCTTTAGTCTTTTTGTCTGTGTGAATAGAATAGAATAGAATGTACGTATTTTTTTCTCATGAATTGGGGATTTTCTGGAGTTTTTATAACTATGTTTTGGTCTGTAATTCTGCCTTTTTGCTGGACGTGGTAGTCTAAAGCAAATCTTTCTTCTGCCTCACTTCCCTCCTTTAGGAACTGACTCACTGACCTTCACACATGCCTTTTCCCCCAGCCTTCTGGGCCTGCACAGTCAAAACAATAGCTCTCCATTGTCTAAAGATGATAATTTGCAACTCTGAGGACCTTCAGCCTGCGTGAGCCTCAGAAGTTGCTAAAGAGGTCAACCAATATGAAGTCTGAAAAATAACCTTGGATGTATGAGGTTTTGGAATTGAATAGGAGTCCAATGAACAGAAACAAGGTTTTAGTAGGTTAGAGAATAAATGAGGGAGAAGAAGTGGAAATTGGAAATATAGATTCTTTAAGAAATTTTTCTGTGAAATAATAGAGAAACATGGGTCTGTGAGACAAAGAAGTAAGAACGGGGGTGTGGGAAAGTTGGGAGTGTTTTGAATAAAATGGAAGGGGGAGATAGGGACTTGTGGGAAGGCTAAACCAGAGAACTGGAGAAGCCTGTGGCTTCCATTCATAATGCTTCCTTTTTCCAAAATCTCAAGTATATCAAATGCTGATATTTATTAAATCTGGATAGCAAGTTCACGGACTTGCTATATTATTCTATTTTATATGTTTGCAATATTTGATCAAGAAATAAACTGTGGTTTTTATCCTTCACATACCAGGCATGTTAAGAGATTAAGAAGTACTTTGTATGCAGGTTTATTGATTATTTTGGTTAACTAAGAGTTACCCTCTATCTCTGCCATGCATGGATCGTGATTTTTCAAAGAATTAGGACACAATTCTCAGCAGTCAAAATTTTCTAAATACAATTACTAATTTAGATTTTTGTGGTGCCTGAAGCTCTACATTTATGAGTATTCATTATTATTATGCAATAATGTATAATAGAAGGATTAGGAAATCAAGCTGAAATCTATTAAACGTATAATGTATGCTAAAAGTGATTGACTCTTCTGAATAATTCCTGATACCGTTGTATTTACTTGCCGCTTGTTTCATTTTCTTCAAAATAGAGGATTGTAAATTCACAAATGTTTTAGACTTAATTCAGTTTTGTATAAAGAGGAATTTATAACAGTTACTTTCCTTTTTACATGGTTAAATTATTGTTAGTGTGAGAACAGAAAAGATTCAGCTGGTTTGATCCTTTGCATCTTGTCATTTGACAGGAGTAGTTTTGAGTACCTTGGCTTTCCAAAGCATCTGATAGTCAAGTTTACTCTGAAAATCCTCCCATTTACAAAGATCTGAAAACTTGAGCTTGCTCTTGGCCCTCAGGCCTCTCTCTGTTCCGCTCATTGGGGGCAGTAGTGCACCAAGGGAAACTGGAGTTTGCAGTTTCCAGGTTTTCTATTTTATAACTTCCCAGATAAAAAATGGAGCCTTTCACTTCTATCTGTATTCTAAAGTAAACAGAAGTCACCCTGGTGATAATGTCAAAGAGCTGGAAGCAGGAGTTGCCATAAACAGCCCTTTGGGTGGCAAGTAGTTGAGGTTAAATATGACTAGGCTTTCTTTCCTGAGGATATTTTTTGTGTGTTTGTGTGTTTTTAAGGAGGGTGCAGCGCACAGTGGCCTATGAGGGCGATCCCCCACAACTTGGTGTTCTTAGCACCACGCTCTAACCGACTGAGCTAACTGGCAACCCGCCCCCACCCCCTTTTTTAAATGTTGATTTAATTTTAATTGAAACTGGTATCTTGTTTGTTAAGTGTATGTGATAGAGTCCATCCCTCTTTCCCCTGGAAAAACTCTTGGCAATAAATTAGACAGTCTATTTTAAATAACCAAACCAGGAGGAAACCCTTTCCAAAAGCCAAAATAGTGAAAAGTAAAATTACTATATATACAGGTAGTTTTAAAATAGTCATATTTACATCCTCTGGAAATAATATAATCTTCAAATGGCTAATGGGAAGTTAAAATTTCTTTTGTGATTAAAGATGTCAAACACAGAATGGAATGATGCTCCCTCATATATATAAACTTAATAATTTTTAATATTTTTGTAGCACTTGCCTCATCTATCTTTTTCCCCCCTTTCTGTTGAAGTATTTTAAGCATCTCTGCAGATCTCAGACATCGTGTCATTTCACTCCTACTTCTGGGTATGCAACTCTTAAAAGATTATGGACATTTTATTATGTAACCAAATGTCATCATACCTAATAAAATCAAGCATACTTCCTTGGCATAATATGCACTCCATATTCATATTTCCCCATTTATCTCACAAATGTGTAATCTACTCTGAGAGCAACATGAGTGAGCAACATGAGTGACAACCAAGAACTTTTCCAAGTCTCTTGGGAATTAATGCTGCCATGAAGATCTGGGTGGGCGAGGTAATCCAGGTGGAGCCACTGGAAAGGATGTACTTTAAAACTAGTAGTTTAAAGGATGTACTTTAAAGCTTCATTCCTTGTCACTGCTGATGGAGCTGTGGCCTATGTGTGACACCTCAACAATGAAAGCTAAGTAACTCATTTATAAATGACTAATTTTCAAAGTTTCAGCAAGGAGAAAGGAGGGATGTAAGGTGTGGAATCACTAGTCTTAGAGCTGGAAGGAGACTCTGGAGATCAGCAGGGTCAGCATCATGCTTGGAGAGAATTCGTTCTCCTATAAAATTGAACCTTTCAGAGGACCTGTGTATTTTTGGAAACAAGAGGACCGCTAGGGAGCAGAGAAAGCCACTAGCGTGTAGAGTATATTGTTCAGGGCTTATTAATCTCCTTTCTTATCCTCTCTGTTCTGAATGCAAACAGTATGTAAAGAAGTACCTCAGAATAAAGCAGGCCTGCCATGCAGTAGGGGATTGAAGTAGGGATTATTTAACAAAAGATATGTTTTAATGTATGAATTGTAGGTTTTCTGTTGTGTTTCCCCAGAAATAAGACCTAGCCAGACTATCAGCTCCAATGCGTCTTTTGGAGCAAAAATTAATATAAAACCTGATACTATATTATAATTATATTATGCCTGGTCTTATATTAAAATAAGACCGGGTCTTATATTAATTTTTGCTCCAAAAGACGCATTAGAGTTGATGGTCTTATTTGGGGGGAAACATGATATTTCAGTCTGATGGAAAATTGACATAGTATATGTCATTGTTTTGGCCAAATGTGCCCCAAATCCATCTTCTTGGTCCTAAATAGGACCAGGAAAGATATCAGTGGCTATCAGAAAACAAAGCAAACCCAAGCAGCATTTGTTATAGATAATGGGTCAGCAACATCATATTTGTATATTAAAGATGGTCTGCATTGTGTTAGATTGATTTGGTATATTTACTGTCACCTAAGTAGATCACTTTAAGTTCAGTGTTTAATCGAATCTTGTTTTTTAAAACTTTAATATGCTAATACCCTTTCTTGAGGGACTCTTACTGAAGAAGAAAAATGTTCCTCTTAAGATTTTGGAATAAAAATTTACATTTACGGTTGACTATCTGTTGCTCCTTATTTTTATGTATTCCTTATCCTAGCTCTTTTTCATTGCCCTAATTTAATGTTTTTTGAACATGATGTTTGTATTCACTTAGAATTAACTCTGAAAATGAACAAAACTTGGAAGAAAAGGTAAAACTGAATTTTTTTCAATGAATGTTAAATCTGCATTATATATTGTTCCTTAGTCAACTAATTCAAGAAAATGTACTGCTTTGAAATGTAACTCATTCCTGAAGATAATTCAAAGACATAAGTAAACATAATTGTGAACTGTTAATATTAGTGACCATTTTGTTCAACAAGAGTTTGTTATACACCTGTACTCATATTTTGATAATTTTGTATATAATAGCTAATAGATTTCTTTAAAGGTTAGCTTTTGGCTTTAGAATACACCTATGTTTTCATCCCAGTATATTAAAGGTGATAATACTTGACTTTGAATAAAATTTGATGTTTCAAAGGTAATTTCAGCAGGTATAAATCAGTCAAATTTCAGAAAAAGATTTTGTTTTTATACTTCTTATAATCACACACACAAACAATGCATCCGAATTTGTTTTAGTGTATGAGAAGTAAAGGTTTTCTGCCATTTGTAGTGATTTTGTATGAGCTTTGGGTACTTTTTTGTTTGATGTTAACATTCTCAGTTTTAATAACAGGTTAGTTTGTCACTAGCACTAATGAGGAAATAACTGAGTATAAACGCAGTTATTTTTTTTACCCTTTTCTCTGATTTTTCTAGTAAAAGTAGTCTGGTTGGGGGGTGTAAGGGAGCCATATAGAAAAGGTATAAAGTTTCAGATTTGCAGGATGAAAACGTAGAGCTGTTTCACAACAGGGTGAATATACTTACTGCTGAACTGTACGCTTAAAAATGGTTAAGATGGTACATTTTATGTTATGAATTTTTACTATAATAAAAAACAACTACAACAAAAAGAGTAGAGTAGACTAGACATTGAAATTTGCAACATTAATTTTTGTAGTTTCATGTTTGAATAAGATTTAGAGATTATTTACTTTGTCTTATTTTAATTTTTGTTACTACAACCTTTGTAAACCCCATATCATTAAAGGAATTACATTTGGAAAACACAGGCTTTGGGAAGTTTTCGCTTCATTGATTGTGATAACAACATCGTAATAGTGCTCTTCAGAAATGTGATTTTTCTGAGCCCTCTCAGAAGTAAAACTCTAGTTCTCCAAAAGGGAATGGGAGTGAAAAGCCTTATGGTATTGAATGTATGAAGAGAGAATATCAGATGAAGATGATGCAAGCAGAAATAGTTCAGGAAAAACATTTGCCTTCAAATAGGTATGTTCTGCGCAGCAGTAGACCTCTATTTTGACAGATTTAATGAAATGAGTATTTTAATTTAATTAAAAATTAATCTAAGATTACCTTAACTGACACGTAACAATAATAAAAATAACAAAAGTTAGCATTTATTGAATACTCAGTATTTTCCAAGTACTGTTTTTAAGTGCTTTGTAAAAATTGACTCAGTCCTCACAGCAACTCTATAGAAAGGTACTGTTTTCATTTTCCTTTCCAGTTGAGGAAAATAAGGCATCGAGGCTGAATAACTTATGATAGGTCACACAGTGAGTAAAAGGCAGAGGAAAGGTTAGAACCCAGGCAATCTGGCTTTAGATTTCATTTAACTCTTTATTATTTCTAATACATAGGTACTCAGTGTTGAAACAGACCATTTCAGAGGGCATTACCTTGGAAAATCCATAGTCAGCAAGTAGTAATTTTATATATATATATCTATATATCTATCTATATCTATATATCTATATCTATAGGTATATAGATATCTATAGATATAGATATATAGATATAGATATATATAATTATATATCTATATGTATATAGATATAGAGATATCTATATATAGATATAGATATATATACACACACACACATATAGTTACTCTATAGAAATGTATATGTACATGTATACTGTATATACCCAGTACTATGCAGTAACTATTATACCAGGGGTGCCAAAAAAATGTATACAAGGGGACATTTTGGTCTGTGCTGCTCAAGCAATAGTTCATCGTAATCAGAAGTGTCTGGACCACTTTGAGCACCTCTTGTAATTGCAGAAGTCAAACGTGACTTGTATTCATGTTTTGTTATCAATATATATTGAGTAATACAATGTTAATGTAGTTTTCCTTTCTTAAAATATACATACATTTTTTTGGCACCCTCTGTATAAATATTGTATATTGTTACTCCATTATTCAATAGCAGATAAGATAGTATCATATTTAGATCCCAACTCAGCTCTGACCTTGGGTTTGCGATGAGAATGGATAATTTAAATTTTATCTATTTTGATGTATTATTGTTTCCTTGTAATTCCTGACAGCAATAGCCATTCTGTGTGTTGAACTTTAATTCTGGGGTCAAGCATACAAGAGCACCCAGAGCTTTAGAATTATTATGTTGGTGCAAAAGTAATTGCGGTTTTTGCAATTTTTAACTTTTTAAACCGCAATTACTTTTGCACCAACCTAATATATCTATGAGATGATGAGGAAATCAGTCCCACTGACTTTGGTAAAATCAATTTTTTTTTCTGGTGAGAAGCAAATTAATTATCATCTCTTCCAAATTTTTTATGTGTGATAAACAGTGAATAAAATCTGCAATCTTGACAAGTTTAAATATATAGTTCAATAGTGTTAAGTATATTCACATTGTTGTGAAACAGCTCTCCAGAATTTGTTCATCTTACAAATCTAGAACTTGAGACTCATTAAACAACCATTCTTTATTTACCCCTCCCCTCAGCCCCTGGTAACCACCATTCTACTTCTATTTCTATGAATTTGACTACTTTTAGATTTCATGTAAGTGGAATTACCAATATTTGTCTTTTTGGGACTGGCTTATTTCACTTAGCGTAATACCCTCAAGATTTAGTCATATTATAGCATGTGATTGGACTTCTTTCTTTTGTAAGGCTGAATAATATTCCTTTTTATGTACATACCCTATTTTGTTTAATATTGCTATTTTTTAAATTTGCTTTTGCCAAGTCAGTGCTCTTTAGGACTTATATCAAGTAATTGGTAGAAGAAATAAGATAGAATAATTCAAGTGAATTGCAGTTTGCTTCATAGATGTTCCTAAAAGTGTTGATTTCTGTCAGAAATAAAGACTAACATGAAGTTTGGGTAATAAGTAGTTTTAGGGATTCATTCTGTAGTTTCTGGCTTGTGGCATGAACGTTTCCTATTCGTTATTAGAAATGATCTGTATTATTGTTTAAAGTAGTTTTTAATATCCACTGTTTGCTCTTACAATATATCTGTTGGGTAAATGCCCTGTTAGGCTCAGGATCTCGTTGCAACTTACTTTAATATGTGTTATTACTTTGAAATACATTTGGCTGGTGAATTATGATCAGTTTTAGTTTCAGTCTTACTGAAACCAAACATAAGATTTATTTTTGAACATTCTAGAGCTAAAAGAATTTTGACTTCTATGAAGATCGTGTTCGTTTTCATAGTACTTGTTATTTTTTTTAATTTTAGCTTCTCTAGCTCTTTTTTTTTTTTTTTTTTAATTGGGGAACCTTGGGGGACAGTGTGTCTCTCCAGGGCCCATCAGCTCCAAGTCATTGTCCTTGAATCTAGTTGTGGAGGGCGCAGCTCAGCTCCAAGTCAGTCGCCATTTTCAATCTTCAGTTGCAGGGGGCTCAGCCCACCATCCCATGTGGGAATTGAACCGGCAACCTTGTTGTTGAGCCTCGCACCCTAATCAACTGAGCCATCTGGCTGCCCCTCCGGCAGCTCAGTGGCAACTTGTCTTCAATCTAGTTGTGGAGGGTGCAGCTCACAGGCCCATGTGGGAATCCAACCGGCAACCCTGTTGTTCAGAGCTGACACTCTAACCAACTGAGCCATCCGGCCGCCCCTTCATAGTACTTTTTAAATATAGTGCGATAAATGAAACGCATCTTATTTGTTTGCAATGTAAAATGATGCTCCAACTACTATGAATAGGAAATAGAAGATACTATAAGAGTAGCTAAGGAAAAAAAATTTCGAGCATTGTCTTTCAAAGCATAAAAACCCCTAATTTTAATTTGACCTCAAAAGATCAATACTGTTTATTGGAAGTATTATCAAAATAGACCCTATGATTATGAATTACTTGATTCTGACGTGCTTTGCTTTCAAGGGGGAATTTTTTTAAAGAGACATAGTATTCAGCTGTTTATATTTAAAATGCCAGAAACAGTGATCCACGTCCCCATTTTTTGTTTTATTTAGATTATAGATTTCAAATCATATTTATTTATGTTCTACACACACAAAAAGGAGTTAGGGCAGCAATACCCCTACGTTGTTCTATTCAGAATTTTAACAAAGTAAATATAAAAACATCAGTCATAGGTGGTTAACTCTGCTATCAATAAACAGTTTTCAGTTGATATTCTCAAGGTAAAATTAAGTAAAATTTAACTCCATTGATTTTACAATTTGTTAGTCACAGTGTTTTGGAAAAAAACAACTCAGTGGAAAAGACACTAAAGTAAAACCAACTCTACATTTTTCATTTTGTGTTTCTCTTCATTCAGCACAATTAAATAGGACTTTAAAAATAAAATATTGTGCATCTTTATTCAAGTGCTTACATTTATAATATTATTTTCCTGTTTTCAACCTTAAAATATTTGAAATATTCTTTAAACACTTTTTTCCATAGAAGAAATGGACTCTTGAGAATCCTTTTGTAATACACAGCAATCAAGATAGTTTTCTAACTTCTTGCTTAGAGTGTTAGTTTTTCATTGTAGTTCTTAAAATTTAAATAATTAATAGTACATAGATTTGATTTCTCAGGCAGTGAGTTGATAGCAAAATCTGTTATATTGTGAATTCACAGTTTTTAAATCTTTTATTAACTGCCTTGAATGCAGGCCCAGTAGCTCTGACATTCTCATCTGTACTGTGACATCATAAACCCCATCATAAGGGAACCTAGTTACGGATTGGAACTAGTCTAGGTGCTAATCAGATGCTGTGTTACAAATTGTGAGGTTTTCCCAGTAATAAGTGTCATTAGGATTTTTAAAAAATTGCATAGCCAAGTAAGGCTGTCAGTTGTATCATCTTAACTTACCTTCAGATTAACTACTGTCTATAGTGGGGTTTTTGGTGGATGTGGTGGCATCAGTGTAATCTATGTTTCAGGCATCCTATAGAAGAGGATTGATTATTCTTCAGGGGAGCTGGGAAAAAAAGGTAAATTATGAGTTCATTCTACACACTTTTAAAGCCTCATAAAAAGTGGTATAAAATTGTGAACTATAAAGTATATCCATTTTATGTTTTTGTTTTACTGTCTTAAGTGTCTAACATTTTTGAGCAGGTGCCTCCTTGATTGTTGGAATGTGATGAACATACTCATATCTTCCTATGGCTTTTCCCCTCTCTTTTGTTAGACTTTGTGCGTCAGTGTTCCCACCTGAGACATGGCTGTATCAAGTATATCCTAAATATCCTCCTTCCATGCTCCCTTGTCACTCGCTGAGCATTGACCCTGCGTTATTTTTCTTTTAAGAATTTAGCCCCACCCAAAATTATGTATTTGTCTCTTCATCTGTTTTCTGCCTTCTGACCTAGGACAGCAGAGACTTTTCTTGTTCACTGCTATATACCCCCTGTCTGGCCTGATCCACGTGGCAAGCTCTCAATAAATATTTGTTGAGAGAATAAAATAATCAGTTAGTTCCTAAGTATAACTTGTTTCTGTCAGATTTTCAATTATAAAAAGTCTTGGAATAAATATTTGACGTTTATAAGAAAGATTTCTCTATTTCTACCTGTACTATGGATAATTTTGTTCAAGTGAACAAAAGTTTATATCTCTGTAACAGTATCTTTTAGGAAAGCCTTAATTCCCTTTCCAGAGCTGCTTTAGAATTCTATTTGTACATTATGAGTAAAGCAACTATAGCACTCTTTATAGATTGCTCTTTGTCAGCATTTCTCAGATCTTTATTTCCGGTCTGAGCTCTAATCCAAGCATCAGTCCCATAATTCTCCTTGCCTATTAAACATTTCCACTGGTTGCCTTACCATTGCTTTCCACCTAACCAACTAAAACTGAGTCTACCACCTACGCAAACCAAAAAGATGCTGCTTTATTTACTCATTTTTGGCGTTGGGGCCACCAAGCATGTTCTTGAGTCACTGCCTTTGTTCCTTCTGTGCCATCTGTGTACCAACTTCAAGGTTGCCATTTATTTCATTGTGGTCCATGTGATCAGTATAATAATAATACAATGTGAAGATGTTAAAGGTAGGGAGCTGTGTGAACTTTTTGTTTATGAATAATGGTGACATTGAGCCTGTTTACCAATACAATTATAGGCTTAATGCTGGTCACTTTGTCAGTTTTGGTAAAATCAGTGAGAATACAGATTGTCTGACAGGTTTGCTAGATCTAAGGTTTTTCTGGTTTTTTGTTTTCAAGGATACACCTGAGTTATAACTCCACAGTATGTCACTTCTGCTGGTTCTCAGCCTTTATTTCAGCAGTTTAACGAAAGAGTTGTCTCCTGAGCTTTTGCACTGCCCAGAGTTTGGACACAGAGAAGTTTCACTGTAGTTATAGAATTCATATCGTTCATCTCCAGAATTCTAGGAGTACAGTTTTGTATTAGTGGTTACAGCTCCTTTTCCACAGCAGGTATTCTTGACACTAAGCCATTTTGATAGAGCGATTATTGAATAAATTAAAATCCTGAAAATTAGACTTGAAAGATAATTAAAGCATGATTTATACTTATCAAAACCCCATGACTCTTTTTGAGTTGTTCTTGAGTTCTTCAAAATGTCTAACTTTGAAGCTGGGGCATTTCCCCCCAGAAAGTGAACGTGGGCTCCACCCTCTCCATTCACAAGTCTAGTCTGTAAGAATACTTGTACTCTTGGGTAGAATTTACATAGTATTTTTCTCAGTCTCTGACATGTGAACTGTCCATCCAGGTTACTGGGTATGGTGGTTTTAGCTGTGGAGCTGAAATCACAATCGGCCTCAGCACTCTGCCAGAGCCTAGGGGGCGACATTAGGATAGCAGCCATTTTCAAGGTGTGGTGCACAGAACCCTGGGGGAGACTGAGGATTCTTCCAGGAGGTTTGGGAGGACAAAACTATTTTCACAATAATGCTAAGAACTATTTTCCTTTTCCTCTGTGTTGTCATTTACACTGATGATACAAAAACAGTGGGAGTGGGGGTCAAACTCTTAGTGCCTTAGCAAGAATCAAGTCAGAGGCACCAAAATGTATAGTTGTCATTGTTTTCTTTACTGCCATTCACTTGGCAGGGGGAAAATCAGTTTCGCTTAAGAATATGCTCAACGAAACAGTAAATACTACCTATTGTGTTAAATCTTAACCCTTGAGTATGTGTTTTAATATGCTGTCATGAAACCAGGACATTTACTGAAAGCATTTCTGCTGTATACTGAAGACCAATGGTGATCTTGAATAAAACAACACTTGAGTTATTGTTTGAGTGGCAAGATCAACTAGCTGGGTTTTTTTTCACAGGACATCATTTTTGTCAAAAGAATGGCTAATAACCAAACTATAGCTATTCAAATGAGTATTTTCTCAAAAGCAAATGAACTGAGCTTGTCACTTCAAGGAAAACAATTGACAGTATTTATTGCCAATGATAAAATTCCAGCTTTTAAGCAGAAGTTTTGAATTTTGGAAAACCTGCATTTGCCATTTTGAGCTCGATAGCTTCCCAATATTTCCTGTTTTCTGATATGATTGATGTTGATTTTAATGAATGTGCTTTTCTCATACCGTGTTTCCCTGAAAATAAGACCTAGCCGGACAATCAGCTCTAATGCATCTTTTGGAGCAAAAATTAATATAAGACCCGGTCTTATTTTACTATAAGACCGGGTCTTTATAATATAATATAATATAATATAATATAATATAATATAATATAATGTAATGTAATGTAATGTAATGTAATGTAATGTAATGTAATGTAATGTAATGTAATGTAAATATAATATAATACCGGGTCTTATATTAATTTTTGCTCCAAAAGGTGCAATAGAACTGATTGTCCAGCTAGATCTTATTTTTGGGGAAACAGGGTAGTGTATCATGAAATGTGTTAGTATTTGGGAGATCTGCTTAACTCAGGAGCCAATATTTTCCGAATAACTACTGCACAATATTACCAAATCATGCATGGGTAAAGATCCATCCAAAGTACAAGACAGATCAATGGATTTTAATGTAATGGATATAGTTTTAGATTCCACATTGTAACTAATCTTTAAAGAAACAACCACTTGTTGAGTTTTGTAGCATCAAAAAATATCTACCTTTTTCTTTAAAAGCTGTTAAAATACTACTTTTCCAATCATATATCTGTGAGTTTCAGATTTTTTTTTACATAACCACTAAAATAAGATATTGCAACAGGTTAAGTGCAGAAGTAGGTATGAGAGCTATTTTTATTTAAACTAGACATTAAAAGAATTTGTAAAAATGTAAAACTTTGACACACTTGTCCCTAATTTTTTTGTTTTGGAAAATATAATCTTCATAAAATGTTATTTGTTAGTATGTAATACAGTTATTGTTATTTTTAAATGAGTTACTAAGTATTTTTTAAATTTTTTAGTTTTAATGTCTAAGGTGGTAAATATCAATACACATACCCAGTGTTATGCTGGTGCTGGCTTGCAAAAGCCGATTATGCACATCTTTTTCCAGTTCTGTGTTCAGTGTCACCCACTGGTAGCTTGAAATCTGCCGTCGTAAGAGTATTTACATTACAGGAATCAACAAAAGTTACGGACCAAGGATCAGGGATCTCCTTTCCCAAGAGCTGGTTGTTAAACATTTATAGTACCCTACTGGATATAAATCACATAAACAAAAGCTCTTTCAGGTTATCATTAATTTTTAAGAGTGTAAAGTTGTCCTGAAACTAAAAAGTTTGACAATTAGTTGTGTGGCAGAAGGAGTACTTTTGGTAATTGGTTCACACAGAAGTGGATACCTTTTTATAATGCACACAGAATTGCTTTTTGTTCTGGGAACATTTGTGAAATAAATCCTCCCAATTTTTTTTTTTTTTTTATACACTTCTAGTTGTTGAGTTTACTGGTTCCATTATGGGATAACCTTTTTCTTTCCCCTAAAATCTAAGGTAGAAAATGATACTCCAGGGCAGGTGGGATGAATTTTTCCCTTGGGATGCATGTTGGTTGTCTTGACCCTAGTTTCTCACCTTCCTGCCTCTGTGTTATCCAGGCTCATATCAAGGCCCAGCTCAAGCTATGGCTTCTACACAGAGCCTTCACTTATTGTTCAGGCACATACTGATCTTTCTGTTCTGTACTCCCATGACTTTCACGGCCTAGACTTTCATGTGCTATTGTTTCTTAGGTGTTAGTTTTAGCAATTCTACTTTTTACCCTTGAGCACCTAGTACAATGCTCACCACATAGGTTCTCTTGCATGGATGAAAGAAGTTTGCCTTCTAAGGAAATGATGTAAATTTGTTATAAAACCCATTTTTAAATAATTCTCTTCAAGTAGTATAAGTAGATTAGAAATCATTGGTATTCCTTAAAGTAAGGTCCCACAGAAGCTTGCTGCAAAATTTGTGTGGTTCTACTACCACTCATAATAGAAACTGGTAGCTTATTTTATTTCCAAAATCTCTGACTTTTTTAAGTAAGTTGTAATGAGTAATAAAACTTAGTAAAATAAGGCAAAGTTTCTAAGATTACATGAGTAGACTACTAATTAGAAAACTTTGCAGGTTTTGTTTGAGTCCAGAGGCCTTGGAAGTATTATTGTGTTTTGCCAGAAGGGATCGCTGATGAAAGTACTCAAAGTGGCTAGGAGATGGCTGTACTCTCTTCTCTGCAGGCTAAGTGATGGGATGGTTCTGGGCCTCTGGATGCTCAAGCTAGGGGAGAGTAAAAGTGTGAGAGGGCCACACAAGCTCCAAGACATGAGTCTTCTCTGAGTCAGAGACACTAAGAGCATGAGAAGTCCTGGAATTTCTTTGGCCTGTGCTTTTTTTTGTGATTATGGGGGCATAAAAATAACTGCGATTTTCATCAGTGTAGATCAGACATTAGTTTGCATCTGGAGTACTACTAGGATATCATATGTCAAACGTTTCATTTATTGAAAAATAATTCACCATATTTAATTTCTGTCTCAATTTCTCATAAAGTTAGAGAGGGTAGTTTATACTCTGACCTAAATAAGGCTTCACTGTTAATAGTCATGAGGTCGTAGTGAGGTAGTTTAACTGCTTTAGAACTTTGTGCTTGGAATATTCTTAGCCACCGAAGCATGGGAACTGAAAGTGAGGAGCATGGGTTCTTTACTATCACATCAGAGAATGACTGTTCCAGGACAGTGACCACCTCCTAATTGGTAAGTACCCCAGCTTGCTTGTCATTTCTCAGAAGCAGGAAAAATAGGCCAGTCATTATAGTGAATGGTACTCTTTAAAAAAGAAAAAGAAAAAAGAACAAATAAAAAGGTCCAGCCTTAATCCTCAACGATGGTCATTTTTGCAGGTTTCTGTAGCTGGATCAGGCACCGGAAGAGGCTCCCCAGATGTAACTCTAGTACAGTTACCTTCAGGCCAAACTGTACATGTCCAGGGAGTAATTCAGACACCACAGCCATCGGTTATTCAGTCACCACAAATACAAACTGTTCAGGTTAGCTTCCTTCCCAGATGATTTGTCTTTGACTTTCTAGAGCTTCTTCTTTTTTTCTTTTTTAAACTAATTCACTTATCTTCTTTTCCTTGTGTTGCTTTCATGCTCGAGTCATTTTATTAGATATTTGGAGGAATTTCTTTTTACGTGTAAACTGCATTGTCCTCTGCTGGATACATAGATTTGACTTAGGAGTTGCTGTTTTGTTGTCAGCACTTGATTTGCAGGATAACTAATTGCCAGATGAGTAATTCTTCCAATTTTTCTGTGCTCAAACTCGGATTTATTTAGCAAAGCTCTCCAATGGTGTGTAAAAGTATTTTGAGGAATCTTTGGAGATAATAAACACAGTAATATAAAGATTATGGTGCTGAAGCTGTTTTCATGAATACTCACGTTAGTAGGGAGGTAGAAATTTAAGTTTATTTTTAATTCAGTATGTGTAATCTACAGAAAATGACATTTTTGTCTTCTTGGCCTTATGTTTATACATCATGTACACCTCTGAGATTAAACCTTGGTTTTGTAGATTTGATTATTATAGTTGTGATCCAGAGATGTGTTTTATTATTATTATGAAGGTTAGTTATAAGTCCTTACCATTTCTTTCTCTTTTTTTTTTTTTTTTTTTTAAGATTTTATTGGGGAAGGGGAACAGGACTTTATTGGGGAACAGTGTGTACTTCCAGGCCTTTTTTTCCAAGTCAAGTTGTTGTCCTTTCAATCTTAGTTGTGGAGGGTGCTGTTCAGCTTCAAGTTGTTGTCCTTTCAGCCTTAGTTGTGGAGGGCGCAGCTCAGCTCCAGGTCCAGTTGCCATTTCTAGTTGCAGGGGGCACAGCCCACCATCCCTTGTGGGAGTCGAACCGGCAACCTTGTGGTTGAGAGGACACGCTCCAACTAACTGAGCTATCTGGGAGCTCAGCGGCAGCTCAGCTCAAGGTGCTGTGTTCAATTTTAGTGGGCGCTGCCCACCATCCCTTGCGGGAGTCGAGGAATCGAACTGGCAACCTTGTGGTTGAGCCCACTGGCCCATGTGGGAATCGAACCAGCAGCCTTTAGAGTTAGGAGCATGGAGCTCTAACCGCCTGAGCCACCGGGCCGGCCCCTTAACCATTTCTTGAAACTAAAACATTTCTTTTTTGCATCAATAGATGTAAATTAAGTATGCATTTTTAAAAGCATACTTTTCTTATTTACTGAATTTATTTCTCTTCTTTATTATTCTTTAAATGTTGAAATTATTTGAACGTAATTGATGACAAAAAGGTCTTTGAGGAAAGCATAAGTGCATATACTTAATTAGTCTTGTCCTTTTCCTGCATATTTGAACACAGTTTATTGCAGAATAAGGGCAAGGGCTGCAACATATTTGAAGTAATAAATCTACGTACATTAAAAGCTTGGTTGTCTTTTCAGCACCAGGTGTCTTTTTCCTGTGTTGTACAAAAGTGTAGGAATAATTCTCGGTATTGTCTTTTTATTCTCTGTGATAACCCTTGATTCCAAGATGTTTTGACTCTTTCTGACCCTAATTATAAGACAATAAAGTCTTCCCACTCTCTTTTTATATTATGACTTTATTTGGGGTGCAGATATTTCTGTTTTAACCTGGCTGGTACTGGAAGAAAGTATTGTCTTATATTCAGTAGGTTTTATTGGATTCTGTGAAATGGAGAATTTAATTATCATTGTAAAGACAGGTGCTGGTGGATCTTGTCTTGAAATTCCTACCTGTTGAATGATGGGCAAGTCACTTAATCTCTGCATGAATTTCAGTTTTTGCCTTTCTGAAATGGGTAAATAAATAGCCAACCTCACATAAGGAGGTTGTTAACGATTATGTGAGAGATGTGTGAAAGCCCAGGGTAAAGGGATAAATCTTGGGTGACGATATATGATTGTCTGACTGCAACAACACTTTTTCTAATAAGTTCTGTTCATTGGCAAGTGTGCGTAGGTGTGGGTGGGGTGCCATGACCAGAGACGCATGGTCACGTGCAGGTGCACGTGCGTGCAAACCCAGGTGCCTTGGGAAGTTTATCTTCCTATTTGCATTGTTGATAGTTCAGTCGGCTCTTTTCATTTTGCCCAAGTAAAATTCCCATGTAATTGTAATATTAAGTAAAGTGAGTTTTGTAAACCTAGAGCTAACTATCTTAAGCCCTGAAATGACAAATGGCTGAATATAAAGAGAGCAGTCATGTTATAGACATTCATCATTTTAATTTTCTGACTTTGTTTAATAATCATGTTATTGTATTATTACTTGACTTGAAAAAAATGAAATCATGCTTGAAACTCTGATTCTTCTCTTAAGGAGAAATTCTTTATTTTGATCTTCAAGACCTACCGTTATTAAGCCCTAACCTGCTGGTTGTCATATAAATCCTACCTTCAACCAGGCTTGTTTATTCGCTTGTGTACCTGCATAAATATTCTTTCTTCTTTGGATGTATCTAAAGTCAAATTTGAAGACTCAGCTCAAGTCAGCTGTGATGTTGTGAAGAGGGCAGTGAAATCGAGATGCTTTTTTCTGCTTCTGTCAATCGCTCACTCACTCCCTGCTGGATTTTTGATGGTACTTTCAGGGTTGGAATCTTAGGTCTTATAGATCTTATGTTTAGGCCTTTCCTGTGAAGCCTCACTTGACATTCCAACCACTCTTTTATTTGCACTTCTGTAATAGTTATTATCTGCACCATTCCTTCCCATATATACTTGTTCTACAACTGAATGTTTGTGTCTGGGCTTCCTTTCCCAAGCCAGGTGTGAACTCCGTAAGTGCAGGTTCAGTGGGCTCTGCTGCTGGGTGCTTCCCCGGTGCCTCGCTTAGTGCTGCCCACACAGACCCTAACTGCCCTTTTTTTAAATGAAGAATCATTTTAAAAAAATGAATTTTTCTAGGTATTACTACTTTTTAAAGGGAGAACATGTATTTTATGATGCATTTCAGAAACTCTTATATTATAGGTAGCAACAATCGCAGAGACAGATGAGTCTGCAGAATCAGAAGGTGTAATTGATTCTCATAAACGTAGAGAAATCCTTTCACGAAGACCCTCTTATCGGTAAGTTTATTAAGTATCCCATGATAATACTTTTTTCAAAAAGGGGAATAAATATACATCAAACCAATTCTTCCACCATAGCTCTTCTATTTTAAATCTCATTCATATATCTTAATTATTTGTATTGTTAAATTATATTTTAGAAAAATACTGAATGAACTTTCCTCTGATGTGCATGGTGTTCCCAAGATTGAAGAAGAAAAATCAGAGGAAGAAGGAACGCCACCTAACATCGCTACCATGGCAGTACCGACTAGCATATATCAGACTAGCACGGGGCAATACAGTATGTATGCAGAAATTCGATATGGTACAGTGCTAGCTTTAAGTCTTCTCTCGTTACATTGAAGCAACCAGGTTTTGACATTAAATCGTTCCATATTAAAATGCATCGTAATACATAAACTGTGTATAATAGAATGAAAAGAACATGTTAAAGGAGTGAGAGATTTGTACTGACAGCTGTCATATACTTTTGAAAAGTAAAAAATTTTTACTGAATATAGAAGAAAATTTGGAGGTGAAAATAAAGGGAGGTTTTTTTCTTATTATATAAGAATGTCTACTAAAAGTTTAAAACACTGTTTTTTGTTGCCTTTATGATGCATGCAAACATAATAAGGCATAAATGTCTGTATTTCATTCTTGTTGGGTTTTGTTACCAACAATTATATTTTATACTTATTTAAAAGAGATACATATGTTTTTCTAAATTATGTTTTAATGTAATTTTGTTTTCACTACTGTGTTCATTTGTGCAGTTTTTCCTAGATGAGAATGGAAAAGTGATTTATTTTTAAAAACTACAATAATTGGACAGATCATTTTATTTGAAATTTTAAGCACTGAAAGCTCTAAATAAACAGATACATTCACATTTAGTCTTGTGCATTTTAATGGACTGTTAATTCTGTGCTTTTTGCTCCAATTAAAGCACTAGTTTTTTCCCCCAAATCAAGACCATTTGATACATATAATAGTGAAAACGAGAGCTGGGAAGGGAAAAAGCGGGGGAGAAGACAGAAAAAAAGGAAAAAAAACAAAGCTGCTTAGGTACTGCAATATGTGTGACATTAAGTACTGTGTTGGTCCAAAAACAGTGTTAAGATTTTAGATACGTTGTCTGTTTCCCTTTAAAAAGTAGTAATACCTAGAAAACGTCTCAAGTCTTAATTTAAGACCTGGTTGTTAAAGCAAGCTCTAATCTTCTTTAATCTATGGGAAGACCTTATAGAGTCATTCATTGTTTAGGGTTTTTCTTATAGTGGTGGTAGATTTGCAGTACTAAACATTCTCCTGTGGTAATTCCGTTTCTTTGGGCAGCTCCTACCATGATACCTGGCAGAACTGAGGTATAATCTGTCCACAGCCTCTGCAGGACACTGAATGGACATGTCCAAAGTCAATGTTAGGAGAGGAAAACTCCCCACTGTCTGCAAGAGTTGGACCTTGAGGTTTTCACTGTGTTTTTCTCCTTTGTTACTTCTCTGATTTATATGCCTTTGTGTCTGGCCCACTGTGAACATATGGTGGGAGTTTCAGAAATGAAAATGAGAGTTTGCCAGCTGTGTGCAGCACACAGGTCCCAGGAGCTCCGAGCTCCTCATGCCCTCCGTCCCCGACTGGCTGCACAGGACTTGTGGAAAGCTGCTGGAACCTCCTGTCTGGTCAGCTCTAGCCTTGAGCAGCCATGGGCTGCTCACATGTTACCACTTTCTCTTTGTGTCGGGACAGGGAAAAGGTTGGAAATTCCTGCTGGTTGGAAATTAACTCTCAAACATCTTAAAGTTTGGGGGACTCTCTAAGATGCTGTCATCTTGACTATTTCACTGGCATATCCTAATGCTGCTTAGGAATTGAGCAAAGCAGTGACTTCTTTTCAAGGTGCTGCGGATGGGGATGCTGGGTATTGGTATTAACTTGCTTAGATTATTAGCTGAAAGTTTGAAATCATGGAAACATTGGGTTGAGAGAATGTTGAAGCTAGAAGTGACGTGGGGAATGCACCCTGGGCCTGCCATTCACCAACTGGTTCAGAATGAGAAGCTTTATTTTTGCATCTCAGGTTTGTAGTCTCTGAGGTGGGAATAATACTAAATTGCCAAACTCTGGGGTGAGAGTGAGGACACGAGGAGATAACAGGTAAAAGTGGGGGAAAGAGACATGTACTTTGACATGAAACAGAGCAATGTGAGCGAGCGGTGGCAACGCCAGCACAAAAGCCTCTACTTCTTGTGCTCCTTAGTGCAGGTCGTAGAGAGGGCTTGGATGAAACGGCATTGTGGGTGCGGGCTTGGGTGGGGGAGTGCAGTCGGGAGCTGTGGTTGAGAACTAGAAAATCCCATGTGTAGAAGTTAGGCGTTTGTCTAGTTGCCACATTAGAGGTCATGGACTGTCTCTTACTTAGGTTTCTTGATTTGGACCCATACAGTATTGATCCTGGCAATTATTTTAATGAGAAAGTTGTGGTGGTTCTATGTGTGCTGTCTGCAGGTAAAAATTGGCATTTATTGGTTCACGAAAAGGGATATATTGCCTTTGTTAAAAATGCATTTCTTAGACAAATGTAGTGGTACTTGTTTGTGTTGATAATTCTTTCACATGAAGAGTGACTACTAGCATTTCACCTTTTTAGAAGATACTTTTAATTGGCGGTTAAATGTATATTTCCACATACAAAGGTCCGTTTTCATCAGTCATGTTTCTTACTAGGAATAACTTAACAGATATTAATGCTTTAATGTTGTTCCTAAATATCTGGAAATAGAAATAATCTGGTGTCTTGCATTTTAGAATAGATGAGTTTGTTTTACTAGAATTTCTGGAGATTTTTCTATGTATTTCATGCACCTATTTTTGAGAGCCTTTCATAACCTTCTATTATAAAAAAATTTTTAGGTTTCTTTCTTTAGCTGTTATCCATGGATGACTTTCTCCCAAGCTTTGTTTCTTTTTTTCAAAGGTTATTATTCTATATAATCTATTTTTAACTTTGTATAATATGTTAGTTAAAGTTAAAAAAAAAAGAAGTAAAGAACTTTGTGTGTCAAAGTTGAAGAAATAAAATAAAAATAGGTGTACTCAGGTTTCCCCATATACAAGCTGTTACATTTTTAATAATTGAAAGTTAGATATTTGACAGTTGACATTATTTCAACCTGTCATTATCACAGAAACTGAGAAGTGAAAGTTGGAATAGACTACTCCCTGGGGTAGGAAAAATAACTTAAAATGGGCAGGGATTCATGATTGCAACACCAAGAAAATGAGCTATGCTTGCAAAATCTTTACTGGAAGTATGGATCTTAGTGATAGGTCTGCTGTATGCCAATTAAATCATTCTGGTCAAAGAAAACCGGGTCTCAGGAGAACATTTCTTAACGATGGTGGTTTAGAATTAGCAAAGAATGTTAACTTGCTTCAGAAGACATGCATTAAATGAGAGCAAATTCATAAATGGCTAGAAAAAGCAACTAAAGAAAATGTTTGAAGTTTAAATCATTAAATTTTCTCTAAAGACAGTTGTATTTTTTCTCCCTCCCTCTACTATACCCGACCCAATCTCTTCACTTACCAATTAAGGACTGTCACCCAAGACTTCAAATTATTTTTTTTCTAAATGTACCTTGTCTCTGCTTGCTCCTACTTTATTTTACTAGGAACCTTATTAGAATGAGTCTGTATTAACTCGTATTTATTGGAATTCTTATACACTAAAGGTAAGTTGGTCAATCCCAAATCCACCATTATGAAAAAGATATATATGAACTGTGTGAACTGATAAAGAATTCAAAATTCTCAGGAGACTCATGAATAAACATAGACTTCAATTCTTCATAAAAGGAATTTGCACTTGATGTATAGGCTTACACATGCTAAAGTAAATGCAGTTGCATTTAGCACTCTTAGTAATGACTGCTTACACTCTCCCAAGGTAACTCTACTTAATGTAAATCTGGCTTTTTAACCTTGGTGTTGCTGTTCTTATTCTAGCTTGAGGCTGTTTTAGTGTTTCTTCTGCATTTAAGGCAAGGGTACTCACAGGTTCCGTTTTGTGCTCACTTTTTAAATTTAAATCTGAGAATTCACTGGAATAAAGTCTGTTGTTCTTTTTCAAGTTGATTCAATGAAAATTTAAGTGCAAATCTTTTTATTGCAATTTGGAATACAGGTGGCTTTAAATCATAATTAAACATTTACATGTCTATATATTTGAATTAGCTCATATATACAGGTTCAGGATTAAAAAGATGTTAGCATCAAGTAAAAAGAGGTCAGGTGAAATCTTAAATTCTGCTCTTTTCTCATTTGGTCATGAACTCTTTATTCAGTTTTCTATCTTATTTATCTTTCTTTTGTTTTTCCTTCTTTATTGATCATAAAGCTTTAAAATATTTTTTGATGAAATCTTTTACCAAAATTCTTGAATTGTCTCCCTATAAGTAATATTTTCCTTCAGTGATATTAATTAGGACAGAAGTGCTCAATGGCAATGAGTAGTGGAAGTAGCAGATTTTTAAAATATAGTTTTGTATACTAGGAATTTTTAAAGAATTTATTGCCTGGACTAGTTGATATGATATGGCATCCTGGTTGCTATGGTAGATAAGATTGGGATGGGGAAAGCATACTTGGGTTAATACTGATTTGAAACTAAATACCATGACTATATATATATATATACACACACACACACACACACACACACACACACATATGTATATATATATATATATACACACATATATATACAAATACATATACATACATATATCCATATATATGTATATATATTTGTATAATGACTAAAACTAACTTACAAGAAAAATACTTAATAAATTAATGAATTACACTCTATCTAGACAAATGCTTTCTTACTGTAAGGCCAGTGTGTCCAACACTGAGCCAGTAGGGATGGAGTGACCTTAGTTACGGGGTATAGCTCACCTGAGGCTTTGGGGAGGGGCGAAGTTAGGTACCTCCCAGAGCAACTAGGACAACAGAGCCTAACCTCTCTCTACCACTACTATGAGCAGATGACATACTAGCAGCCTTGAATCAGTTAAAAATGTACATTGGAGTAGAATTTAGTTTGCTATATAGGTTGGTGCAAAAGTAATTGCGATTTAAAAGGTCAAAAAGAATTGTAAAAACCGCAATTACTTTTGCACCAACCTCATGTAATCTAGCTGTTCAGTTTTAATTCAATTTAGATATTTTATGACACTGATGTTATTAAGGACTACTTAAAAGAGGCAAATCATATGCATAGAAATAGAAAACCAATTTTACTTCTGCTTGAGCCCCAATTAATATTCATAGAGCAGTGTGGACGCTTTGTTGTTAACAGTGTGAGTATAGGAATAAGCATTTATGCCTCAGGTGCAGGTGTCAGCCCAAGAAAGCATTAAAAAAACCCAGGTCCCCAAAGTAAAATTAGTGGGAAATGCAAAGGCATTTTATGTTCATTAGTTACTAATGGCCTTGATATGAGCCAAACATTTTATTTACAAATGTTTAGCCAGACGTGATGTCTGGAATTTGCTATGAAATACTACAGACCAATAAAGTTTTGGATGCGTAGGCAGGGACAATAGATGACGATGGCACAAAATTCCGTGTACTGTTATGTCTGTAGAAAATACCTGTAAGTTAAAAAAAATGAGCTAAAACAAAAGATAAGACTAAACTCATTCAGTTGATTTCATCTTAGTTTTTCCTACTATTTAATTTTGATGTGTGTTTACTGAAAACACGTTATTACCATCCTTGAATATTTTGTAACCTAAAAATTTTCTTAAATCTTTTGAATACACATATGCACACACAAAGCCTATTTCCTGTATCCTTTAAGCATTGGGAAATCTCATTTATTGCCAAATGAGAGGTAACATTTGGAGTGGGAAAGTCCTCTGTCATTTGATAATGCCAAAATCAAGAGCACCTTTGTTATAAAAAAATAAAAGCTAGGCTAAAGTACGAGACTTATCAGTAGAAACATTTTCCCCCTGGAGCCAGGCTGTGTGTGTATTTAGTTTTTGTTTTTCACATCTAATTATATAATGACTTAACCAGAAAACTAAAATGATGAGAGGAACAGATTCTTGATGTATATCAGCTTTTCAATGTGAAAGCAAATAAGTTTTGGTTACAACTATGGGAAAACACTATTGATGGGGGTGGGTGGTGAAAAGAAAGGTATGAAAGGGAAAAAGAAAGCAAGGATCTTTTTCATGGTTCTTATCCTTGGAAGCAGCTACTCTCACCTCAGATATTTTTATTGGCTTGATAATTGTATTGGCATTGAAAATTAAGTTCTGTTACCAGAATTTGAATCTATACTTCATTTAACTCTTCTAGATTCACAAGTGGCTTAAGTTGTTTATAATATAGTCTGTTTTGAGGAAATGATAGCCGTTCATTCATCATATTTATTGAGTGCCTGCTAGTGTGAAAAATGACATGAAGGAACCATTCCAGAGGAACTGCCTTGCTCGTCCTGTTCCTTGAACTGGGCCAAACCACAATTGTTTTACAAACAATTGTTTGTAAAGTCAGCAGGAAAGTGAACAGTCTGATCACACAGACTAATGGTTGTGGACCTTCTATCTAAATAGAATCAGAATCGATAAGCAATCATATATAACCAAGAGTAGCTGAGGTCCGCACCAATAGGAATTTTTTCTTTTCATATAATTATTGCTTTCCTTTTTCTCATAAAAACCCCTTGCTTTCACACTGTAATCAGGACACTATTTGAGTTTCTATTTGAATCTGTGCTCCCCAAATTACAGTTCTTTGATCCCAAATCAACCTTTGTTGTCTCTCATTTCACCGTTTTAATTTTAGATTAACATGAGACTGTTTCTTTTTTTTTGGATTCATCTCCCCCCCACCTTTTTTTTTATTAGTTTCAGGTGTACAAAACAATGTAATACACATTTATCATTTATATCCCTCCCACAGTGATAACCCCTTTCTTCCATCTACTGCCCCTCTGACATGTTTCTTACACATTGTGGTTACACTGCCTATGCTTGTTCTTTCTAAAGCACTATTTCTATAACATCAAACTAATTATCAACTGAAAATACACGTTCAAATGTATGATAACGTACAAAATTTATTCATGTCCAGCCATGAAGATTTAAAGAAGCATTGTATCTTCTTTTTCTTACTTCTCTTTTAAGAAGGTAGATTATAGTTATATCTCTCCCGAACCCTTTCATGGTAAGGAATGAGTCCTGAAACCCTTGAAATCTTTGGAGAGTCATGATGAAATCTTATTTTTAAAATGTGACAGAATATAATGCTGTAGATGAGCCAGATAAAGTAGTATTACATCAAAGTTTCTCAACTTCAGCACTATTGACATTTTATAACTGATTCTTCCGTTTCTGTCAATCTTGTTCTAATACTGGCTTATCAGTGAACTAAAATGCAAAGAATGTATCTATGTTGAACTTTTTTTAAAAAATGTTAACCCATCTTTCTGTGTTAGGACCGAGAACCTAGATCAAAGAGTTGAAGAGTTGTTACTCTTTGCAATAGTTCTCACAGTTTTATAGAATCAGGTCATCACCTAAGTGGTCCTTTGTGTGGATGCTGTTGAAAGGTTAGGGAATGACTTGGAAATGTTCAGAGTATATTTTAGATACTAATATAACATTCCTTTCAGGCGTTTACATTAATTTATGAGTGTTGTGTTATTCTGATGATGTGTTATTTTTATCTTCGTTGTAAAACCTAGTTAGCTAGTTTATATGTGACTTAAAGAAAAGATAGCCCTTGGTTCCACTTACTCTCTAGTGTTTAAACTATAACATGGGGTCATACCTTTATGTTAAAGTACACAGAACGCTCAGATATTTAGACTTATTTGTCGAGTACAGTGAAATTGAAAAGCAAAACACTTAGTCAATTATTCTTTTGAAACTTTTGGTTAATGTGTTAATTTTTAAACTCAACTGGCAAGTCTCAGTATTTAGAGGAAATCCTCCTCAAACTTGCTGACGTTAGCAGAGTTCGTGAAGACACTTGGTAGAGGTCAAAATTATAGCACAAGTTCTTTCCATACAGTTACTTTTTAAGGTCCTCTCCAACTTGATGTTTTATATTTCAGGATTATCCTGACACCGTCAAAATGGATGGTAAAGGCTACAGTTTTGTAGACTTGAGCTTTAAAAGCCAAAATATATATTCCATTAAACGCTACTTTCTTTCCATGATAAGTTGGAAAAGTAGTTACCTGTGTGAAGATACAGATTCACTGTGATTATGATGCTCAGTGGAATTTCACAGACCATGTCTTAGAAGTTAGAAGACTGCTGTTTAAATCTAATAATATCTGAAAGAATAGAGAAAATCAAGAAGCTGGCCTTTCTCCCTGTCTGCACTTCCACACTTCCTCTTAAATAATTTAGTTGGAAGGATGCCAGGGAGAAGGAAAACTCCATGGGCATCTATGTATATCAAATAAGATATTTTCAAGCGCTTATGACTTTTTTCAGCGTGTTGTCCCGTGAAGGAGGATCTCCTTATGAATTCAACATAGAGAAATAAGGGTGACCTAAGAGTGAGGGAAAAAAACAGAAACAAAAAAGAATGAGAAGCGTTGGTGATAAATAGACCCAGAGTATATTCTTCTAATGTGGGGTTATTAAAAATGAATCTTGAAATTCTCTAATATTTCTTTTCTTTTTCTGTTAAGTTGCTATAGCCCAAGGTGGAGCAATCCAGATTGCTAACCCAGGATCTGATGGTGTTCAGGGCCTTCAGGCTCTAACAATGACAAATTCAGGAGCTCCTCCTCCAGGTGCTACAATTGTGCAGTACGCAGCACAGTCCGCTGATGGCACACAGCAGTTCTTTGTCCCAGGCAGCCAGGTTGTTGTTCAAGGTATATTTTATTCATCTAATACCTGTAGAATACCTGTGGATTACCATATCGCACCATTTAGTGGTGATTTTATCGTTTTCCGAAATACACAGGAGGTAGATTTGGGGGGTCGGGGGGAGGACACTTAACAAGGCTTGAAGAAGAAATATTGTAGTTTATTCGACAAGTTAAATTTATGATTTTTCATTTCTTAGCAGGTTTTATTGGCTCTAAAGAAAGGTTAAATTCAGAGTAGCATGATGGGAAAAGGGAGTTGGAAATAGGAATGAATTTTTTAATTAAGTAAATGTCCTACACTTGAGGGTTATAAATGTTATCCCTAATATATTTTTATTACCTAGTCTATGAAGATTTAAGTATCCGTTCCAATCTGTGATGCACTGAATTTGGACCTTTCCCCAGCTGTTGCATTCAAGTCTAATCTGTAGACATCTCATTTCAAAACAATTGTGGATTTTGCTTTTTCTTTAGTATACTTGAATTCTGAGGTTCCTGTTCTACCTCTTCTGGAAGCTGATGGTAGTGAAATAAAGCAGTTGGGATGTAGCTCTAAGCTTTTAGGGGAATCCTAAGCTTTCAAGATTTCAACTAAATTTGAGTTATACATTATTTTAATTTCATTCAGTTGTGCTTATAATAACTACAATGTGTTTCATACAACTTTCAGAATTCTGCATTTTTAATTTAATTCTATTCCTCTTGGTCTGTTTGCTTAGGACTTACAATACAGCACTGATTTTAAGGGGAGTAATACCAGTTCTTTCAGTTTGAAAGTCTTTCAAGTAAGGAAAAAGGCAGATTATAATTGATGAATCTCTTGTTAATTAGCTTTACCCCTAGGTATTTTGGGGGTTTATGGGACTGTAATGGAAGTATATGAAGAACTGAAGAGGTGGCATTTATGGAGTATAAAAACTATTCATAGTACTTAGACCCTACATTTTAATGTTTTCTTTTAAATGTATATTAAAGCCACCCATTACAGATGCTCCTCCACTTACGATGGGATTACATCCTGATAAACCCATTCTGAGTAGAAAATATAGTAAATCAAAAATGCATTTAATACACCTAACCTACCGATATCATAGCTTAGTCTAGCTACCTTAATGTGCTCAGGACACACATTAGCCTACAGTGGGGCAAAATCATGTCACACAATGAATACACTGTAGAGTATCAGTTGTTCATCCTTGTGATGGTGTGCCTGCCTGCCTGGGGATCTGGGGCTCGCTGCCACTACCCAGCATCGTGAGAGTATCACACCCCATAATGCTAGCTCCAGAAAAGATCAAAATTCGAAGTACCGTTACTGTTGAATGCAAGTAGCTTTCCCACACTGTAAAGTCAAAAAATTGTAAGTTGAACCATCACAAGTTGGGGGCTCTCTGTATATTTCCCCAATACTCAGGAGCCCTATATTTCTAAGTGAATAATCATAAGTAATAATTTATAAAATTTTTTAAAGTATAAAAAATGTACCACAAACTTGATACTTTAACAAATGAGAGTTTTTCATTGTCTTATGTTTTACATAGAAAATGCACAAGGTTTGTGCTTTGGGGTTAATTTAAGACCTTTTTCTTCCATATGTCAAAAAAAATATTTTCTACATAAATTCTATTTTTCATAGTTTCATTGTTTTACCTTTCACAATTTAGGTCCTTAGTTCACCTTAGTTCACCTCTGTATACAGTACTATCTATTTCCATTTTTTTTCTCCACATATAGAGCCAGTTTTCCCTTCCTGATGGTTTTTGTCCTTTCCCCATTAATTTATGGGGCAGTCTTTTAATTATACAGTAGGTTCTCATGTATACTTGGATCTGTTTCAGAACTCTCTCTTCTGTACTGTTGGTCTCTTTTTCTATAACAAACCATGCTGGTTTGATCTCACAGAACAAGTTTGTCTGTTTTGTCTTTTTTTTTTTAGTGCTGGTTTAGCTTTTGTGAACCATTATTCTTTCATGTGCATTTGGAGTAAGTTTGAGTTTCTAAATAATAATAATGATAATATAATAAAACCAATGATGAGATTGCATTTAATTTACAGATTAATTTAGGGAGAACTGAAATCTTTCTTTTTTATTATGATATAATTGATATATAACATTATATTAGTTTCAAGTGTACAGCATAATTTGACATTTGTCTAAGTCACAGTAAGTGATCATCACAATAGATCTAGTTAACATCCATCCCCACACATACTTACAAATTTGTCTTGTGATAAGAACTTTTAAAATCTACTCTCTCAGCAACTTAAAAATATACAACATAGTACTATTAACTATAGTCACCATGCTGTACATTACACCTCCAGGACTTAGTTATTTTATAACTGTTAAGTTTGTACCTTTTGACCATCTTCACCCATTTCCCCCGTCCCTTACTCCCAATCTCTGGCAACCCCAGTCTATTCTCTGTATCTATGAGTTTGTTTGTTTTTAAGATTCTGCATATAAGTGGGATCATTTGGTATTTGTCTTTCTTTGTCTGACTTATTTCATTTAGTATAATGCCTTCAAGATCCATGTTGTCATTAATGGCAAGATTTCCTTTTATTTTATAGCTCAGTAATATTCCATTGTATTTATGTACCATAATTTCTTTATCCATTCATCCGTTGGTGGACACTTAGGCTGTTTCCATATCTTGGCTATTGTAAATAATGGCTGCAGTGAACATGTGGGCACAGATATCTTTTTGAGTTTGTGTTTTCATTTCTTTTTGATAAATACCCGGAAGTGGAATTGCTGGGTTATACAGTAGTTCTATTTTTAATTTTTTGAGCAACCTCCATAATGTTTTCGATAGTGGCTACACTAATTTACATTCCCACCCACAGTGTGTAAGGGTTAGGGAAGACTGACATCCTTATAATTTTAAATTGACCTATTCCAAAGCATAGAATGTCTTATTTATTTAGAACTTATTTTAACTTCTATTAACATTTTCCAATTTTCTCCATAGGGTCTTTCATATTCTTTGTTCAGTTAGTTCCTAAATGCTTTATGGTTTTTGTTGCTATTTTGAATACCTTTCTGTTGTTGCTTGTGTAGAGAAATTTTAATTGATTTCTTTAAAAATTTACTTTTTATCTATTAACCTTGCTAAACTATAGTTACTTCTAATAGTATGCTGATTCCCTGTGAATCTGTGATACTATTTGAATGTTTACATCAAATGCAAATCATATGTTTTGTTTCTTCCCTTCCCATCTTTCTTCTTCCTTTTTTTCCTCCTTGTCTCTTCTTTTCCTTTCCTTTTCTTCTTCTTTTTTTTTTTTTTTTTAAATAATGATGACCCGGAGTTCTAGTTCTGTGTTAACATTGCAGGTCAGTGGGTATACCTGTATTACTGTCTATCCACCTTCCACCCTGTCATCCCGTTGAAAGTTTGCAGCAATTTCTATGAGTGTTAGTGTATTTCTCAGGATTGCATTCTGGGCCTTCTTCCGTCTGACTTGGTACTGTCCCTGGATGAACTCACCCTGCCCATGACTTCAATTCACTGTGACTATGCCCCTGACTCCAACTGGCTACTTAGATATCCCTCACATATCTTGGACTCCTTAAATCCAGAACTCCACGTCCATTTCCCTCACCCCAGGTCTCCTTTTGTTTACCCTATTTCGGTAATGGATATTGTGCATCCTATCGCTTCAGTCCAGAAACCTGGGTATCATGCCTCGCTGGCCCCCGCTTCTCCATCCATTCTTCCTCCTACCTAAATCACCGGTCTCTTCACTCCTCTCCACCCTCACTGTCATAATAATCCCAGTTCTGGCTGCTCTCTCCTCTGACCTGGATTCTTACAGCAGGCTCTGTCTGGTCTGCCAGGTGGCTGGCCTGGAGCTGGGAGCTGTGGAGCAGTGTCCTGATTTTCCTAACCCTGCCAGACGCAACAGCTCCCTTCTTGGCCAGGTTTTTCTGGGAATTGTTCCTGAAAGTTCAGCGAGGCTCTCTTTCTTCATCCCTCCCAACGATTCTGGGAGCTAACATTTTTTGAAAACAAAAGTCTCTGCCTCCAACATTTCCCTTTCTCCATTATACTCTCAATTCTGCAGTTCAAGGTGGTATTTCTAAAATTCACATCTAATCAGGTCGACCTCCTGCTCAAAACCCTTCAAAGAATGCTTATTACTTGTTCGATAGTCCAAATCCTTAACATGGCCCAAATCTCTGCTTAACCTACGCCTTGCTTCCATTACTACCCTCCTCCCTCTCTCAACTTCTCCATGTAATGCTGGATGTCTTTCATGACCTGTGACATGTCATGCCCTCTCTCCTCTCCCGGGCCTTCCCACACAGCTGCTCTGACAGGAACACGTTCCCCAGTCATATGCATTGTTCAGCTTTCACCTTGGATAGCACTTCCCCAGGAAGCCTCCTGTGACCTACACATCTGGCCTAGGTCACCTCCTGTGAGTTCCCACTGCGCCTTTCAGGGTACATGTCACCATATTGTGACTCGGTATCCTGCCTAGATGGTAACTTCTGTTTGGACAGGGGTCCTTAGTACTAGCATAGTCTCTGGCATATGACAAATGTTCAATAACCATTTACTGAATGAAAGTGAAATACTCCTCCTTTGTGAAAATGTTAGTAATTCTGTGTGCTGATGAACTGAGTTTATCTGATACAAGGAATTTATTAAAACTTTACTAATAGCAGTAGTCAAACAACCAACCACCCTCTTTCCTTCCTCTGCCCTTTTTTTAACATTAATATTTATTGAGCACATGAGTGCCAATTTAAAGAAATATTGAGAATAAAATCAATTTGAACTTTCTGAAATTTGAAATAAAACTGACTAGTACTCTTTGATCCAGACCCTTAGGTGTGGCTGGGATGAAAGAGTTTCATGTAGTCTCTGAGGGGTTCATGTCTCGGGTGATCCCAGACTTTCTTACTCATTAGCAAGATGTCTTCAGTTCACGTGCTCTGGAGAATGACTATTATAGAAACAGATACTCCTGGATGTGTCACCTCCTAAGCATCTAAGTGTAAAGTTGTCCCTGCCTAGAAGGTGCGTTTCATTGACCTAAGGTCAGCTTGAGTTCTAATCATACAAGGGACTGGGCTTTGTACAACCCACTGATAAAAAGGTCACGGTGACATGTCACTTTCACGCAGTAGAGATGCAAATCATCTTTTCTCCAGGCTGTGGTCTGCAATGCTATCTATGCTGTTGAACACGTGCCATTATTTTGTCTAACTTTGCAATTGTTAAATTTCCATAGTGATCCAGCTCTGCATGCGCTGAGCCTTCATTAGTCATCCAAATAAAATTGGACATACTTTTTAACATTTACAAATAGTAATTGTGATTTATTTATGAATATTTAAAAATCACGAAATTCTTTTCTAGGGATTTTAATTTAGTGAAAGAATCTATTAGATCGAGCCACATGAAATTGCTATTTTTGTGGGCCAAAAAAGGTCAAGTATCAGCAAGTTCATATGGTTCAATCTTATATTCATGGAAGAGTGCTATACAATACTTGCTACATTTGGCACAGTGAATTTTTAAAATTGCAGTATTTACTCCCTTTAAGTGAAATTAGCAAATTCTGTGTCACCTTAGGAATAGCTGGATTTTATGGTATAGCAAATAGAAATGTATTAAATGAGCACAGGTGGCTGGGTATTTCTTATTTGGTGAATTTAGAAGTGTCTATGAGAGCATCTGTCTGGGCTGATTGTCAGTTATTTATTTTTTAAGTCTCCAAGTATTTTTTTCTCCCCTGAGTTAATGAAAAATCTGTAGGGCTTATACCCACTTTGTTTACCTAGAAACCTGGACAGAAGAATAATAAAGTAGCCCCATAAGAAACAAGCAGGTAACTTTTAATGCAAAATGAAACTTTTTTTTTTGCCAGCGTCTGTCTCAACAGATTTTTATGTAAAAATGAAAAACAGGAGCATTCGATGGTTTATTACAGGAAGGGTTTTTATAGGGCTTTGGTTTCAGTGAGCTGGTCTGTGACAAAGCAAATTGATGGCAGTGATAGGCTAGTGATGTCATTGTGATGTCAGTACTGCCACTTATCATAACTGCACATGCTTGCTAGTTGGAACATTTTATGTTGACCTGTGAGAGGGGAAACAAGGCAGTTTTGTATGCAGAAGTCCATCATGGCTGTAACTGGAGATGAAACAGGTAAGAACTGTAGAGAGGGATTTAAATTCCGCAAAATTATTTTTGAAATTTAGAAAAATTATTTACGGACCTCTGAGTATTTCAAAAAGTATTTTCTAGTAGCTGAGGAGTAATACGTTTTAAATATATATATATACATATATATTATATATTCAGCACGCTTTGTTAAGGCATCTTGGTGTAATTGCTTCTTTGCTCAGTTATTATATTGCTTACTGGATCAAAGCAGTAATTCATTTACTCTCTCTCTCTCCCTCTGTCTTCCCCCCTCCCCCGCCCCCTCCCTCCCTCTGTCTCCCCTGCTCTACCAAAATAAGCTGTTACTTCATCTGCAACCTGTTGCATATCCAGTGCAGCTACAAGTTAAACATACATACCATTCAAGTTGTAAAAAATAAATTAAGCTTCCGATTTTATCTCTGTATACAAACGTAGCTAGCTCCAAAGCAGACCAGCATGTTGGGATGTTTGTTTGCCTACTTGTTTCTTCGCTTGTGTGTCTAAAATGGTCTGTTCCTCTCTAATGGAGTTCAAAGGGCTGACGTCATTGCATTTCCTGGAATCGTGGTTCGGCAGGGAAGTGGAAAAGTTAAACTCCAAGCAGGCTGCACATTGACGTCAGCCCCGAGTCAGGCTGTGATTGAGTCAGATCCTTTCCGCTTTGTCAAGCGCTGCTGACAGCTTGAGGTTTGTTAACTAGCTCCGGGCTTGCCTCTGTCTCCAAGATCGCTCTTGGACTGAGTAGTAGCTTGACTTGTAAGCCTCACTTTAACGTTTCTCTGCAGGTAAGTATCTGCTTTAGGAGGCTGGTACCGCATGTGTGGGCAGATCCCCAGAGCCTGCGTGGGTAGGCTGCACCCATCTGAGGCCGGCCCCTGCGGGGAGAGGGGGCTCAGGGGTCCGGGCGCCCTCACCCGGGTCGTTCTGCGAGATCTTCCACTCACAGCGCCCTCTAGTGCTCAGTCATGGAAGCGCTTGTCTAAAAATCGACCCCCAGCCCTGTTACTTAAACCTGTAATGCGTAATTCTTCTGTGGTTTGGCTTTCTTAGTTACAGGTAGTAGTTTTGATTTAGTCGCTAATGCCCCTTATGTGGTTGCAACTTTTTGTTTATTGATTGGTGTCTTATTTCTAACGCAGTACTGATTTGTAGTTGAATTCATGAAGAATGGATGATTGTAAACAACTTGCCCACAATTTACCTCTTCAGTTAGTGGGTCTCCTCCGTAGTTCCTCTTCCTAGATAGGAACATTCCTTTATCTTGAGCAAGTAACACCTGTATTAAATTGTTTTTAAAATTGCCTTGAGGAGCTATTGTTTTTCTCAAAGAAGTTTTGTGAAGTTTTAGTGACGATGTAGATTGCAGAAGCTCTCAAATGACGAATTTATTATAAGATATAGATGGACGTAAAGAATCTCAAATACTGCATGTCAAATGATTCTTAGAACCAAAAGGCATTTTTGTGCATATACAGAGGGTGCCAAAAAAATAGATACCGATTTTAAGAAAGGAAAAACTGTATTAAAATTGTAATAATATATACTGATAACAAAAGATGGATACAAGTCGTGTTTGACTTCTGCAATTACAAGAGGTGCTCAAAGTGGTTACCATCAGCATAATTTTAATATAGTTTTTTCCTTTCTAAAAATGTGTATACATTTTTTTGGCACCCTCTATTTATTTTCTAAAAATTATTAGTTGGTTTATATCTTTCTTTACTGAGCCTTTAATTCCAATTCACCATTTGACTTGTCTAAGCATGAGAGAGAATCTTAACCAAAAAATAAAATGATTTGAAAATACTCAGAATATATTAAAGATGGATGTGTAAGGTAAAATTTTGCATACATTTTTTTAACCATTGCTTATAAATGAATATTTTTATATATTTATGTTTACAGAATGAAAATACCATCCTTGAAGAGGGTTTTTTCACAGTTTTGTCCATAATGCTTATATATGATTTACCCTTTTCAATTTAAAGCTTTCTAAATGCTAAAACTTAAAAATGCCAAACATTTGGAGTGGCGGGTTAGCTCAGTTAGTTAGAGCGTGGTGCTAATAACACCAAGGTTGCGAGTTCTATCCTCACATGAGCCACTGTGAGCTGTGCCTTTTTTTTGGGGGAAAAAAAAAAAAGTCAAACTTTTTCACAAGACCTCATTGTGCCTTTGGAAATCATTGTTTTAGGAAATCTGGTCAGTTTTCACAGAATCAATTCTATTTGAAAATAGAAAAGATATTTTCTTTTTCTTTTTTTTTTTTTGAGGTGTGTTGATATAGATCATTGACTTGAATACTTTTTGACCGTGACCCATGTTTTACATCATGATATAGTAGACCTGTGTGTGTGCACTCTACATTTATGATAAAACCAGTTTCAAAAATAATACTTATTCTTAGTGTATGTAATGTACTCAGATTTTCTATTTCTTGTTTTAAAATTCTGTTCCTTACCCATGAAATTGACTTTATGACCCACCAATGGTCCACAGCTTATCGTTTGAAAAATCAGGCTGCTAACAATAATAAATGGCTTGGAAAATATTTTAGAAGCATTTACTGATAGGATCATGGAATTGAATGTGAAAAAATGAATATTTATAGTTTATAGAATTATATTACTGATTCTGTTGGATATATTAATAGTTTAAATTTTTATTAGAAATCGTTTTTTACTTTATTCATAAGCTGATTGTTAGGAGTCTAACTCTATCTTTTAGCCTCTGAGTTTAAAAAACTCTAGTAAGTTGTATTCAGCCTGGGTATCTGAATTATTCAAAACAAACATTCCAACTTATTCAGATTTGGAAAATAGTATCTTAGTTAATATTTGATGTGTAAGAATAAGGATACATTTCAACCTTGTGAAAGGAGGCTAGGAAAAGGGTTATGTTGGAAATATTCACATAAAGGATAGTTTGGATCAGGTATAATAGCTTCTTGAAGTTGATAGCAAAGCAAGTTCTAATCATGTTGAAGTGAAAATATGGGAATCATTTATGTACCTTAAGCTTCACTAAAACTCCAAATCTGTATGAAGTTGCCATTATGCTATTTTCCCACTACTTTTAAAAAATTTTTAATGAAATATAATTTGGGATAATTGTTTCACTTTCCCCAGTTTTATTTGCCTATATGAATATATTGCCTAATAAAATACTTTTTATTTATGTAAACTTTAAAATAAAAAAGCATGTAATGTTACAAATACGTATAAATATAAATGTGGTGAGTGCCATCAAAGAAACTACTAATTGTAAGAGACTCACAGGATGCAGGTAATATAGGTTAAAGGATCAGGGTAGGCCTCGCTGAGGAAACCACGTTTAAATACCCACAAGGACAGGCACTTGCCACGCATTATCCCTGATGAACTCAAGGCAGATATTATTACATTCATTTTGCATATAACTGAATATGGATCAGGGCAAATGATTCTGCCAAGCTTACAAAGCTAGCAAGAGGTGATCCAGTATGGCTCTTCAGACTCCTTACCTCGTTCAGTTCACACCATATTACATTGCTTCTCAAAATTCACCTGACATTGAAGCTCATGCTAATGTTCGATGAGTTATAGTAACATACTACACACTGCTTATAAAACATACGAAATAAAGTTAGCAGCATTGTTACCAAAATGGATTTTTTTTCTAGAATATTATTACTATCATAGGACAATATAATGTATGTTTGCTATTCTATAGAACTTTAAATTTCAATATTCATAATTGCTCTTTTTACAGACTTGTTACGCTTAAGATTTTTTATTTAATAAACAATTCAGAAGGTCCCTTTTGTGTAACTTCAAAACTATTTGATGACTTAATTCTATGTGTTACAGTAGTTGTAACAAATTTGAAATCTTCAGTACTTAAATTATCATATTTATGTAGGATTTAATTTTCCTGGGAAAAGTGGAGCAATGGAAGAGGGAAAGTTTTTGACAGTGTGAGACACATGCCTGATTTGGGCATTAGGAGCGCTGGTGCGGTGCTAGGGAGGGAGAGCACCAAAACAGAAAAGTCAAGGTCTCAGTAGCTTCCTGGAGCTCCTTGCTCTAAGTATGACTTCAAAGTTATGTCTGTTATACTTAGGTATTTACTATACTTAGGTTATCTGAGTTATACTGAGGTATTTGGGACTAGTGACACGTAGTGAAATGACATGAAGGTAGGAGCTCCAGATATAAAAATGTTTTTGTTCAGTTAATGTATTCAGTACTATAACACTCTAAATAAATAAATAAACAAACTAACAAATAAAACCACCATTTGGGGGTGTTGATAAACTGTTTCACTTTGGACACTATCAAGATGGGCATTTGTCTGGGTTTCTTATTTCTTTCTTTGTTAGGAAGAAACAAACACCTCTTTGAATTGTGGGGTTTTTCCGTTTTCTTATTACCAGTCTGATGAGATTATATCATTTGGTTATTTGTGATTCTCCACCTTCCCGGTTCTATTTTAAATGATTATATACATTGAAAAGGATATTTTGTAATGTTATCTTTTAGTAATTTATTCTCTAACGGTATAATAAAATATAAATTTTTAAAGTTTTTTTAATAGGCATATTTTTAAACAAAATAAGGAATAAGAGCCATACATTTCAATCATTCTATTACTCAGGTGTGTTAGAAGGAAAACTCCAGGGGAAAATATATTTATGGATGTTATGTGCCTTTTAACTAATATACAGTATAAGCATAATTTGGAACATTGTCTTTCAGAACTTAAGGAAGGGAAGAGGAAGGGAACTAACATTTGCTGAATGCCTACCATATGCCAGGCACTGTCTAGACACTTTGACATACATTACAGGGTTTGTTGTGAGTATTAAATGAGATAATGTATCCCCATTT
This sequence comes from Rhinolophus sinicus, assembly GCF_057876585.1. Lineage (NCBI taxonomy): Eukaryota > Metazoa > Chordata > Mammalia > Chiroptera > Rhinolophidae > Rhinolophus > Rhinolophus sinicus. The sequence continues at coordinate 133,220,563 of NC_142501.1, forward strand.
TACAGATGAGGAAATTGAACTTGCCCCAAGTCACATGGCTGGTAAGTGGCAGAGCTGGACTAGAACCCAGACTCCAAATCCCATGCTTTTTCTTCTGTGTCATGTTTAAAGCTCGCAAGAGAGGTATGAAGTTAATTAGCAGAATTAAGAGTTCTATGAATTTTCTTTTCCCATGAAATACTTGATACCAAACCTAAAACATTTTTTTCGTGGCAAGAGTTAGATGGTTGGAAACACTATAATCAGATCCCCTCTGCTTCTAAAATGCCACGTTAGATGACTAGTATCTAAGGGAAGACATAGGAAATGATCTTGCCTTTGATCAAGAAAGACCAGTTTGAATAAATGTGTAGCATCTTTTAGGGCTTACCATGTCTTAGTGTTAAAATTTGAGCTATAATAATAGCTAATAATTGTCTTATAATAAGATTGCTTATTTAAAACATTCCAAATGGATTTGTGTAAAACCCTAAGTTCAAAATTTACTTCATAGTGCACAAATAAACTCACCAAGCACCCATTTTATGCCAATACTGTGCTAGATTCTGTCTAGAGAGTTTGCTGCTTTAGAATAAAATTAGTGTATCTTTTTTATTGCTGTGTTTCCCCGAAAATAAGACCTAGCCGGACAATCAGCTCTAATGCGTCTTTTGGAGCAAAATTTAATACAAGACTCGGTCTTATTTTACTATAATATTATGTTATAATAATATTATAATATTATATAAGATGGGGTCTTATATTAATTTTTGCTCCAAAAGACACATTAGAGCTGATTGTTCGGCTAGGTCTTATTTTTGGGGAAACAGTAGTATCTTTCTTCAATTGTGAGTTTAAAGCCCCCACTCACGACCCATTTATTTTGAAAAATAATTTATACAATGAAATTCTAGAATAAAAAATAATTGTGGCACTTTTAGTAGTTAAACGGAACAGAAATTAGCCTTTCTGTAATAGTACAGGGATAAGAACATGCCATCAAAATGCAGGGTGGTTCGTTGAACTGTGATCCTAGGTATCTAATCTGCTTTCAATCACCACTGAATTCATAATGTTGGAAACTGAAGCTAACTTTTATATAAAAACTTTTTTATAACTTGTTTCAAAAACAAAACTTTTTGACATTTGGATTTCCTTAAAACAAAAGCTTTTCTTTGCCCATGTCTTTTTAATATATTTACTCATAAGATATTTTTATATGTGGAATTTATCTATTGATATTTATTCAGTGACCATTAGAAGTGTACCATCATATAGATTCTTTGGGCTATTGCAGAAATTTATACTAATTCCTGCTAATTTATACCCATTTATTCTTCTGGCTTGAACTAATAATGAACTACAATCTGATTTTTATTGAAGATAAAATGAATCTATAGTATGTCTGAAAAATCATAATAAAACCCAGTTTGTTAGCTAACATTTGAGAACTAATACATCCAAATATATCATCCCTTCCAACTTATCATCTTGAAGTGATATTTTTTCTGAGTTGTTGCTTAGAATGTTCTAGGAGTGCTTCTTTTGGAATTGCCATTCTCCTTCACGGGGCCAAATCTGGACCTTTGAGGGTGGCTTCAGCTTTTGGAAACAGGCAAAAACTTAAGAACCATTTCTGGTTCTAACACCAACAAATGAACTTTCTTTTTCTTTCTTTTTTTTTAAAGAGAATTTCTATGAGCTTATTTGTGCTAAACTGATGGCACATGCCAGGGAGCAAGATCTCAAATGAACTTTCTTTTTCATTTGTGAAATATTCCTGCCTTTAAAAAAAAAGAAAAGAAAAGAAAAATGCATATTCTTAAACTAACTTTTGTGTATCCGAAACATCCTGCTCTAACTTTAAGTACAGAAAAAAAGCAGATGTATACAAAACTAGAGAGTATAATGGACCCTTCTGTTAATTTTATTGCACTAATTTATGAGCAGTGTTTGGCAAGAACAGCCCTAGACCAGGTCTGCCTCCACGCTGCCTGCAAATGTCAGCATGATGACACGGAAACTTCTCCTTCGTCACTGGCTATTGTTCCAATTTTAGAAAGCCTGTGTAGCATCCAGCTGTTCCATTATTTCAACCTTTATTATCCCATAACCTTCTTCCATGAATGTGGGTAAAGAGAAAAGAGAACTATTAATTCTATGCTCCACTCTCTCTCCTCTGACAATATGATTAAAATATTTTTTAAACCCTTATTAACAGTTTACAACTGACTTTAAAATTCTCTTTCTAAATATTTCAAAGCTGGGATTTATAGATGATGTAATACAGAATTGTACATCTGAAATCTATGTAATTTCACTAACAATTGTCACCCCAATTTAAAAAATAAATTAAAAAAAAAAGATAAATATTTCAAAGCTATACATTTTCTATGACATATAACGAGACCTCTGTGTATATAATATTTTAAATAGTCACAAAAACAAATTTAGGGTTTTCCCTAGTTTATTAATAGTGATTTTGTTGATAATCATTACATTTATCAGTTACTACTTATCACCATAGTTTCTTAAATTATAGAAGGAAGAAGTAGTACAATCTTATAAATGCTATTTTTATTAATCTTATAAAATCTTTAAGCGATCTTCCCCCAAAGTCATATTTTTATTTTGTTCTCTCACCTAATTCTTGAGCCTGGGGTAGGGGGTGTAAACTTGCCATTTACCCCCAAATAAACACATAGATCAAGTTTTGATTAACCTTTTAAACTGCTTGGCTATTTTCAGTGATAATATTCCATTTACGTGAAAAAAGTCTTTGTCTCCCTTTTGAGTAAAATTTCAGTTCTTACTTTAAGGGGTATAATACATTTTAATGAAATTTGGAAACAATGTTTCATATTTTGATTAGCATGTGGTTCAATTTTTATAGGATTTAATAACTTTTAAAACCATTTTCTTGCAGTTTTGAGAGAGCGTGTATTTTGTAATATGTCATCAGAATATCAAATTAACTCTGGACCATACGTTCTCGAAGTTGAAACAGTGATAGAAACATGTTTCATCACTTAAATCCACCTATCTTTCCTAGGAAGCTATTTATTGCAGTAGATACACACATTTTGAATATAAATTAGGATACTCTGAGGACTTTTAGTATTCAATCTGATTACTAAATAGCTATGAATTCTGTCATTTAACTATGATTATACATAATTAGAAAATATTTTTTAAATGAAAACTTAGGAATGTATTATCATCCCAAGAAACCTAAAATAGACAAAAATTATTATTTCCCAGAGAAATTAGTTTTAAGTGAGCTTTGCTGTTTTGTTTTTTATTTTTTGCTTTTAAATAAAAATACAGTGAGCTGATATTTTCCTTCCAGTACCTCAGTCATCTTCTGTATAGAACTTGCACTGAAAGACATTAGGTGACTGTTACAGGTATGACATAGGGTATAGGAAGATCTCTTTAACTGGATGGAGATGTTCTGCTTAATTAAAATTTTTGCAGTGGTCTGCTAGAGCCAGCTCCCACTGATTTTGCTAGAGCCGATTGTTAAATTTTTCGGATTTTTGCGAGCTGGTTGTTAGAATAGCTATTAAAATTTTTAAATATATATATTTAACAAATAAGTTACATTTTAAATAATGTTAATAAATGCTCAAATTCATCATTTCTAATTATCTATGCTCTTGAGGTTATTTACATCAATTTTATCTGTATGGTGTCTACATAGTGCGTATGTCTTCTCAACTCCACGTTATTCATTGAGGTCCCATTGGTAGCCCAAAATTGGCCATGGTGAAAGTATTTACACCTTGGGAATCGACAGATGCTACAGCTCCAGGTTTTTTGCCCCAGAGAGCTGATTGTTAAACATTTATCAGCACACCACTGATTTTAGGCTCAATGAACTCTCAATGGAAAAGCCTGTCTACTTTAGCCTTTGATAAAAGCCTATCTAAAATACATTAGGGCATTTTTTTACCTTAAATGTGTAGAGCATGCTGAATATCATTGTTCCAAGTGCTGAAGAAGATCTTTTGACCTAAGATTTCTATAATGCTCAGAACAATCATCTTAAACATTAGCAAGATCACCTCTTGTGGCATATTTCCAGGTCACTTTTATATAAAATATCAAGTTGTAAATTGTTTATGTAAGCGTGTAATATTTTGTTCATTTCAGCGGCCACTGGTGACATGCCAACTTACCAGATCCCAGCTCCTACAACTGCTTTGCCACAGGGAGTAGTGATGGCTGCCTCACCAGGAAGTTTGCACAGCCCCCAGCAACTCGCAGAAGAAGCCACACGCAAACGAGAGCTGAGGCTAATGAAAAACAGGTAAGATGGTTCACCAGAAATCACTAGAAATCAGCAACCATATACTTATAGGACACATAATTTGTTATTGTTGGGCTTTTTAAAAAATTGCTTTTTCTATTTCTCCCAGGTTCAGTGTTATGTGGCATTTTATGTGGGTACTTGTGCTCTGCGTTTGATGATAATTAGATTCTCTGCTAGTTAGAGTTCCTAACCATGAACCCATCTCATCAGCAGGAGGTACAGCCCTATGTGTTATAAGGGTGATGTCTAAAAGACACATTAATTTTTTTTTGAACGATAATGGAAGGACCTTATTACAAATATTTATTTTGTACTTGGCATTTGCTCTGTGAAGTTAGGTGATAAGTGTAATTTCCTAGCTTTTTGATGAGCAAAATAAATTTTGAGTTAAGGATTTTCTGAGTTTTTTACATGTAGTTTCCTTTTATCTATGTTGTAACTTTGTTTTTCTCTATTGTACTGAAATACATCTTTATTCCGATAAATTCTAGTCACGTGCAAGTACAAAACAACAGAAAGAATTAAAGTTACCCATATCCCCACCAGTTAGGCTACCTACTACTAGCACAGGATGTATTTCCCAGTCTGCTCGCTCTCATTCTCTCCCTTCTTCTTGTACCATATCTCTGTAATTTTACTTTTTAAACAGCAATGTATCATACAGATGCTATTTTCCAAAATTCTTTTTTAAATCTAGTTTGCATGTTATTTCTTGGTTTTAGTTTTTATTTCTTGGTTTCGAATGGTGTAAATTCATCTGATTTTCAAAACGAGCAGAATAAGAGTAGTCTAAAGAAGAGTTTTCCCAGTAGCCTAGTCACCTTATTTCTAAGTGTTAAATAATGTCCTCCTTCTAAGAAAACAAAACATTTCAGATGAGATCAGGTGTTTGCCTATGGTCAGGACCACCTGGTGATAGTTAATTTACTAGGTGTTACCATGTTTCCCCGAAAATAAGACTTACCCTGAAAATAAGCCCCAGTTAAGATCGTCAGCCAGATGGATGCATTTAGTACAGTATGACGATGTTCTAGAAGAAGATGACATGACTGTATTTGAATAAATGTAGATTGTTGTACATGAAAAAATAAGATATCCCCTGAAAATATGCCCTAATGCGTCTTTTGGAGCAAAAATTAATATAAGACCTGGTCTTATTTTCAGGGAAATACGGTATAAAACCGTATTTCTGGGGAACATGGTAGCAACCTAGTTAATGTCGAAATTGTGGCTTCTGAGCCTCTAAAATTCAGAGATAACTGCTGAGTTCATCACTGTCCTTTGTAACTGTGTATAAAACAGTTGCAGCTATATTCAGTTTACTAACAGCTTTTAAATGTCACAATTTGATATAGTAGAGGACTCCTTAAGTTGGATACAGTTCCCAAGCTTATTCCTTATCACAGATCACTAGATGGAGTTTTGTACTCTGGATAGCTTCACAGATTACCAGAAATAGCATCTTTAGGTACACACATTTTTACCGGTGGTTGATCCAGGTTTCCTAACTCCTGCCGGATTCACATTTTGCATCGTCAGCATTTTACTGAGAAATTCTGAAGGGACTGAATGGGTGCGGCTCACATAGTATCATAGTTGTTTTATGGAGGTCTTGTTATAAAAGACCCCTAACTTGGATCTGGTGGAGGAATATGGGTACTTTAAAACTGCGCTTTCAGGAGCTATACCTATAATGGCCTGTCTGGTCATGGAACGTACATAGTGAAGTTCAGCTTAGAAATGTCAAGTGTAATGATAATGCAAACTGTAAACTTGCTCATCGATGTCTTATTTTCCCAAAGAGAATAAAAAGGAAGGGCTCGGCAAGTAGCCTTCTAATTTCCCTTATGTCATTTTATACCTTTATTTTTAGATTAGAAAATTTTGTCAGAACTACCAAAATGAAATAGACAAAATATTAGGCAGTGGGTTCTTATAAACACGCCCATGCCCCACAGCTTCCTACACATACATTGGAGATTGCCCTGAGAGAAAAAAATCATGAAATTTTGGGTTTTACAAGAATTAGTTAATTGTTGGATAGCATTTGTATTTGGCTCTAAACAACGAAGGGGAATGGAGGCTTAACCTTGTAGGTGGTATTTTGATCTTATATTGCTGGTCCAGAGGTCCGTGCAGCCAGAACAAAGGCTCAGCAGTGTCACCAAGGAACCAGGCTCCTCCTCCCTGCTCTGTCATCTTCAGTGTGTGACATACGTTCCTATGACCACAGCATGGCTGCCACACCTCCCAGGCATGACATCAGTCAGGAACAAGGGAGAAATGCTGGAGCTAAACCAGGGGGCTGGTTGAATGTGACCCTTCTGAAAACTTTTCCTGGAAGACCCTGCCAGCAACTTTGACCTACATGTCATAGACTAGAAATAGTAATATGATCTCTAGCTGCAAGGGATCCTAAGAAGGGTCTATTTTAGCTTTCTAAATATCAATTTCAGAGCAAGACAAGAGAAAAGCAGGTGATAAATGGCTATTAGCTTGCTCAATACCTGTTGAGTGGGTATATTTGCAAGTTTTAAATGCCTTATTTCTCCTATTTCTTTAACTGTCACGTAACTTTCACCTGAGAATAGGTCTGGTTATTTATGGATGAGGAACTAAGGTTCAGAGAGTTTACATAGTAAGTTGGTTAATATCACAGCACAAACTGCACAGAACCTGGATATGCAATCAAGCTGTTTATCCAGAGTCTTCCACTGCACTAACACAAGAGTAACCTCACAAAGACCTCAGTATATGCTTCAGATTTAACTTCATGGAAAGAATGCAGCTTTTGCTTATTAACGTGAAAGAATCTTTATACATTTTCTCTTTTTATTCTTTGGCTGGCATTTATAACAGCTATTTCATTATATGTATATATGTTTCTACAAATCTGGCGACAGTTTTTATTTCTTCACAGCCTGGTCAGCTTTTCCTCTTTGCTGTGTATTCTCTCTCCATGTTGAGGATATTATATCCAGACAAATGCAAGGTCTGAAAACTGAGCTAACTATTAATAGAAGAAACAGGTGTTTTCCATAGCTGAGAAGTACTGAGGAATGTGCCATCTACTACTGTGATCATTTAAAGCTTTGTGCTTAGAACATTTGCCCCTGGTAACACGCATTCACACTCATGAAATAGGAAGTATGGATATTTACAATAAGTAGTACACCGTGGTAAATAAAATTTTTTAAATTAAACATCCCACAACATTGCTATTAGATATTTAAATTGTCATTTAATGGTAAGTTGTTTTATAAAATTATTATCCTCTTTCCAGATCTAGAATTTAACATAATGATTTACTCATGAAAACCTTGCTATCCATAAATATATGTTATTAGTTCCTTTGTGGATGAGAGTTGAATTGTGTTCCCAAACTGGAAAATTTATATATGTGCTTGGATTTATTCTTAACCTATTCCTGTGCATCATTTCGATGAAATCAATCTGTACTTACCAGGTTCAGTTCACTTGTACATTTGTTACTTTTTTGTTAACCAGTTGAGAAATTTGAGAACTCTGAGTTCACAGGGTGAGTGCATTGGTTTTAGCTAGGAAGTCAGGGTTGATCTTTTCTACAGTTCATTGAGATTTCAAGGTCTCTTTTCTGCTGACTCTTGCTTCCCACCAAGAAAACACAGATAACCAGTTGTTAGTAAGGGTCAACTACCCTAAAAATAACACAGTGTTGGCCGTATCTGTTTTGCGCATCATCACTCCTAGTTCAGAATTGCAGCAATGCTAATTGGCATGACAGAACTGGTGTTTACACATTCAACAAAACTTTTGTTAAAATATATTTGAATTATCTTTCAATGTAGGCTTTTTTGATAGTAAGGATACCCCAAAGGTAGTTTTCTGACCTGAATACTCCAAAATAAAGCTGTTAATAGAGGGCACATTCTATAGAGGAATTAAATGATGTAGTTGCCACCCCCTCCTACCCTGAAAAAAAGGAGAGAGAGAAAATGTTGGCTGTATTCATTGGTTGTTTCGGTGGGGTTTTGCATGAATATGACTAACTCATCTATTTATTTGTGCTTATTGCTTTGATTGCGGGTCTGTTTTTTCCTTTGGGCATGGCTGCAGTGCTTAAAATTCAGTGTATTGGATAGTAAATGCATGTGATGAGAAAACAGTCTCGAAGTACACATTTGAGTTATTCAGTATCTTCCCTTTCATGATTTTAATTGTGGTGTTCTCACATTCCTGGCTTTAAATTGTCTGAATTATTGAGTATTGTATTGTGTACCCTCCCTTCTTTCCTTTAATTTTCAGAAGCAGAGTCCATTTCATTTTGATTTATAAAAATGTGCATGATTTATGATTCATTTATTATTATTTTTATCCATGTTGTTTTCTAGCCAATAAACTGATTCTTGCAGTCGTGATTGATCTTATTTGTTTTACTGATTTAGTCTTGAAGAATGAAAATCTCCAATATTGACATTTAAGGTTACCAAAGATTAATTTTTCTAATCAGTTTTGATCAAATAAAGTTAACTCATTGTGACAGAATATGTAGCTTATGGTGGACAGAAATAAGTAAGAGATTTGAAAGGATCTGTGAATGTTTTTGTAGAAATTCCACTTGGGGATGTGGTCCTATTGTTGTAGGTTACAGAAAACCACTCTGGTCACTGTTATCATGGAATGTGTGCCCTAAGGAAACACCATTTATGATGAATGCTGGGCAAACTGTGCTGTCAAGTTGTTCCTGTTGTCTTAGAGTCACCTTACAAAAAGGCATGTGCTCGGGTACATTTGTTGTTTGGCTTTATACAGACCTTACCTAGGATTGATTGGCTGTTGCATTTAGGGGACCAAAGTTCACTGAGCTCCCCTGGATTGTGTTGAGAGGTTGTTCCTGAGTCATTTGCCTTGTGTTGGTTCCAGGGAAGCTGCCCGGGAGTGTCGCAGGAAGAAGAAAGAATATGTCAAATGTCTTGAAAATCGTGTGGCTGTGCTTGAAAACCAAAACAAGACTCTCATTGAGGAACTCAAGGCCCTCAAAGATCTTTATTGCCATAAAGCAGAGTAACTGTCTTTGACTTGGACCTTGTTTACTGTGGAACTCTAATCAAGGCAGGATATGCAGCAATTCTACTAATTGCCATGTGGACGTATGGAAGGGACATTTGTGACCCTTCAGAATCCAGTTTGGCTTAGTGTTTGAAATTGAATTGGAAGTGTTGTTCCAAGATTTGGAATGCAACCATGATCACGTATACCAAGCTTACTTTAGTCTCTTTGTCCGTAGCATGCAAAATTGTTTTGTTTGCCCTTTTGCTTCTACTTTTTTTCAGGGAAGCTGCTAAAGAATGTCGACGTCGAAAGAAAGAATATGTAAAATGTCTGGAGAGTCGAGTTGCAGTGCTGGAAGTTCAGAACAAGAAGCTTATAGAGGAACTTGAAACCTTGAAAGACATTTGCTCTCCTAAAGCAGATTAGTAGAAATATTTAACTATGAACTGATTACAACATGTACAGTTGCTTTTGAAGGCAATACAATATATAGCCGGCAAGAATTATGGCTTTTTTTCCTTTGTATCATTCATCACATTCTCTAATCTCTAACATTCCTACAATGCTTCACTGTATGTAGTTAACTCTTAGCTGTAACTTCAATTTTTTAACAGACAAACTGTAAAAAAAAAAAAGTAACAAATTTTTAAAATGCAGTATTTGTAAGACTTGTTCCAATGCCACATATTTGCAGTTCCCAATCTCTGTGTCCTATGCAATAAAATTTTTTGCAGGTCTTTTAAAAATCATTTTAGGAAAGGATGATCAAAGATAATGCATCCAGCAGTACAATAAAAGTAAACCACAAAAAATACCTCAGGAGAGAACTGAAAGAGAAAGAATTGAAAGAATCTAATGACATGCCTATATGAAAATAATAGCCTATAAATGAATTTATGGCATTTGCAGATTTTTATATTAGTTGCTTTGTAAAGAAAACATTGTATCGCTGTCCTTTAATGCCATAGTTGGAGAACGTTTTTAATAGAACCATGTTGGTTACACGTGTAGTGTTTGGCGGTCATTTAACTATCTGAACATTTCCTAAGTTTTTACTATATTGTGTAATATAAAAGATCTTGCAGAAGCTCTTAGTGTTGGTTTGAAATTACCTAATGCAAGTTACAACTAGTTGTTAATATCTGAAATGAGTTAAGAGTTAGAACTGTATTTGCATACCTTGAAGGGTACACAAGCTGATTTCCGCACTGAAATCATGATCTCAGCAAATGCTCTTTCTGCCGTCTCCTCAGAAGGATGGCCCCAGAGCTTTTACACAGAAGAGCAGCTCTTAGAGGTTCAGCTTGTGTGATGGAGCAGGCCTTTCTGCACATGGTCTCGAAATCTGCTAAGGGCCTTCAATTTTGAGTTTTAGCTAACAACCATAGGAGTTTTAAAGTAAAAACAAAAACAACCCAAGATTTTATTTCACACTTCAAAACAGCTTGAAGTCTACATTAGATCAAACATGTTTATGTTGGCACATTCAGATGAAATTCATTACATTGAGGCAGCGGTATCATGACTGGTAGCCACATTTTATTCTATGTTTACAATAAAAAGCTTCAAGGTATCAACCCAAAGCCCTAACCATGTGATCTAAGCCATCTCTCACTCATTTGTTGAAGGACTACTATGTGCTAGATTCTGCTATATTTTCTACCATAACTTCTGATTTGTTAAGGATGTCCCCACCCACCCGTAGTTTCAATCGTGGAACTGGTCACTGCATATAGAGAGGTATAGAAACAGGAGGTCATTTCTGTAGCCTCTAACTGCTGTTCCCGCCATAGCATCATAATTCTGTCACTTACCTGTAACTCTCAGAAGGCAGGACATGCCATTTGGGGCTTTCTTTAGAAATATTTATTTTTCTTTCTTTTTTTTTTTTTTAGTATTTATTTTTCCCTCGGAGTCTGAGCTCTGAATTTCTATTATCTCAATTTTTGTCTTCTACAGAGAAGTAAGGTGAGGAAAGAAGACAAGGAAGAAAAGAGGAAAGGAAAACTCCAAGTTTCTGGTGAAGGAAAATGATGCTTTGTTCTCAGTCATTCATTCATTCACTAAATCAAATGTGTGCTCAGTCGTAGACACTGAGAAGGAGACACAAGAATCAGCAGACAAGATGTAAAAAGCTAGAGGTAGTCAATGCTATGTGTTAGAATTAGAGAAAAATGGAGGCAGGGATTCCCTAAGAAACTATTCTGTAGGAGGCAGATTTTGAATTGGGCCTTGAAGGAAGTGATGGTGCTGGGGAAGGCAGGCCCTGCACACGAGGAATCAGGGCGTGCACCCTCCTCCAAGGAGCTTGAGTATAATAGCTGGAGAAGGTCAAGTTAATACTCACACAAGAATTAGTTCAGTTTAAAAAAGAGTATATGCACGCGTGTTTTGTATACTCCACTTAAAATAGGTCATTATTTCATTGGAAGAGGATTGCGACTGATTACTTGGTGCCAGAAATACCAGGTGTCCCTTCCTCTCTCCAGTGCTTTAAACAATAAGGACATTTTTTTAACTCACAAAATAAGTCCAGAGGTAGGAAATCCACGGTTGCTTAATTTAGTGACAATGGCATCACGACCAGATTCTTCCTTCCCATCCTCCCTGTGTAGGCTGGTTTCCCCGATCCTAATATTGATGCCACAGTTGCATGCACCCTAGAGGGGACAGGCGGCACCCTTTTCTTTTGTCCTGTTTTAAAAGGAGGGACAACTAGATCCTCTCTGAGTCTCAATAGCTAGATTCTCACCACCAGCAGCTACTGGCAAGGAGAATGGAATTAAAAGCACTGAATTACTAGTGAAGATACAACCCCTGGGACTGGGAGGGTTTCCAGGCCTCTGTGAAGCATATGGCCATCAATATTGAATAAAACAGGTTCTGGGAGCCTGGTGTGTAGGCAGGTGACAAAATGGCTGCCATCCAGATGATGTGAGCGCCTAACCTGCTCGGAAAGCTAGGAACAGCTATGAGAGCTGGGGCTTCTGCTAAGCTCTCAAAGGTGCACAGGAACTCAATTCTTGCTCATCTGATTTGTACCTGAAACCAAAGCTTTTGCTACTTAAAATAGCATGATTTTGTAGTTCCAATCTGACTCCAACAGATACTGCCTACAAACCCTTGTGAAACACAGCAGCAGTAAGTTGCGTGAACATCATACAGCTTGTAGCATCCAGAGCTGTCACTGCATTTGTGGTATTGTTTTGTTTTGTTTTAGTCTTAAAAGTTTCAGAATCTGGACTTTTGGGTATAGAAATGAACTGATCCTGGGTCATGGGATTACACCACCTTTTCATATTAAACTAGGTAGTTCATGACGTTAAATCATTCGAAATGGGAAAATAAAGGAAATGAACTCCTGCTATGTATTTAAATGTGTCTGAGCACTATGTTTGCCTGAAACTGAGGACCTTTCACATCAGCAATCACGCTTCTCGGTTTTCTTCATATACTCTTAACATGTCCGGTACATGCTGTTTCCTGTGTGCCTAAAATACACCTTTAAAATACTATATAATGAGGACTTGTGAAACCAATACAGTGTTTTTCTATACTACAGTCAAAACTAATTAAGCAATCTGGACATGTGTGAGACAAACAGCTGTTGCCAGTTGGCTAGCCGTGACGTCATGACGACCGTGACAATTGCAGTAGACCAAGGTCCTCAGAAACTTGGTGTGCGTCCTCTTTTCTAAAGTCATCCTACAGACACAGGCCTGACTCTGAACTACTTAAGCATGGTTTATTTTCATCTTTATGCTTTCTGTGTAGCTTTTTTCTATATAAATCCATTTTCTCATAAGTATGTTTCATATTTATGTATTTTAGGGTTCCAAATGTACTTTTAACAGGTTTCTTCTTCAGAAACCCATTTTACCATGGGCTACTGTGTAATGATAGCTTATGTATAATGAGATTTAAAATATGTCAGAGCCATTCTCTTCACACACTCAACACAATTCCATCAGGGATGGAAAACGATAAATAAAAGGAGAAAACTTTGTACGTTGTTATACTAGATTGTACTTGCTCAAATAAAATGCAACCATTGTTATTTCTAAGCCAATCTTAATTTTCAACAGGATGCAGTTTCTTTCAGATCTTTATTAAAAAACATTGTGGAAAACAACATCGAAGGCTAAGCCAACACAAGTTCTTTTGAACTACTCTCTCCTTTCCCCTCCCCCACCCCTTCCCCCTCCCCCTCCCCTACCCCTTCCCCCCTCCCCTCCCCCCTCCCCCTCCCCTTCCCCCTTCCCCCTTCCCACCTCCCCCTTCCACCTTCCTCCCCCTCCTCTCCTCTCCTCTCCTCCTCTCTCCCTCCCTCTCTCTCTCCCTCAGCCCTTTTCTCTCTCCCCCTTCCTCCCTCCCTCTCTCCCTCCCTCCCTCCCTCTCTCTCTTTCCATTTGCCCTCTGTTCTTTTAATTCAGGCTTTTACCTTCCTCAGGCAGTAGATTAGAGTTGGAGATAAAGCCCTGCTCCAAATCTATGCTAGGAATTCTTTTGGTTCCTTTGTGCGGGAACCAGTCAAAACCTGAATAATCCTGAAGCAAAAAGATTTCCCTCCTTTCTTTTCCGTCCTCTCATGGCATCTCCCCACATCCTTCCAGTTGTGGGGTGCGTGGGTGAGACAGCAGCAGAGGGCTCTCAGATGCTCTGAAGGGAGCTCCCCAGCCCTCATCAGGGAGGCATAACTTTTTAAGAACACAATTTGTGTCTTTTAACTTTTCAAAATTAACATGTGAAAAAATATTCTTAATACAGGTTAGATATAATTGATGTTCAAAATTCAAAAGAAAATGGTATACAGTGAAAAGTCAATCTCCAATCCCTGACTCCAAGCCACCCAGTTGCCCTCAGGGCAACCAGTTACCAGTTTCTTTTTGTGTGAAAGAGATACTTTCAGTTCACTGATTGTGCAGCCTGTTTCCTTAAATTACTGTGCCATCTTCAGGGCCGTGTGATGTGGAGTTTCTAGAGAGAGACATGCAGAGTCAGCATGTTCATGAAATCAACCAGTGAGATTACATTAGTAAGAATAAATCCAGAAGGCGAGGACCAGGGGCTGTGACTCCCCAATCTACGTGGACTTTGTTCAGTTAGGTACTGAGTATGAGGGTGCTGTAACCATGCAGGGTGACAAAAAAAATTCCTGCCAGTTACTGAGTGCTTACCCTGTGCCAAGCATCATGCTATGCGCCATATGGGACTTGTCACCTTTCATTCTCATAACCCAACAAGTGTTGGTGCTTTCATTATCACCCCCATTCTGCAGAGGAGGAAACAGGCTCAGAGAGGTTAGGTAACTTGCCCAGGGTCATAGAGCTATTAGAGCTCAGGACCAAGAGTACAACAGGGCAGGGAGCACAGTGCTTCTGCCTGGGGGCTGTCACCCAGGCAGGACGCAAGGCAGGGGGGGACCCGTGAAGTGCACGCTGGCAGTGGCCCAGGGAGGTATGGCTGTGTGGCTGCTGACGGAGAGTTCTGTGCTTCCAAGGGGTTAGGTTTAGGAATACCCAAGTCTTTCCTGTTCTAATGAACAAAGGCATGTGCTGTTTCTCTGGTTTTTAAAATCTCTGATACTGGTCAGGAGAAAATGACTCCAGTTGAAGTCATTTTCTGGCTATTGGAACATCAAAGCTACAGTTGTACTCACTGAAATAGAATCTTCGAAGTAAAAGAGGTCATAAAAGTATGATTTACTCCTTTAATTTGATAGACAAGAAAACCAAATTTCAGGTTGATTTACTTAAATATAGATAATTACTGGCAATGAAGAGAGGAGAAAGCGACTCGGACCACTTACTATTAGTATAGTAATATATTACCATGATGGTTCTATTTTTCCATTAACTGGATTTCAACCAGCTTTTGGTGGAAGCACAGCTTTCTGAGAAAGCATTTATTTGCCGTGTGGTCTGAATAGATGGAAACCCTGGAAGGAAAACCCTATCACTCATTGTGCAAAACTCCCATCTGGTCTCCTTGAAACAATGGGAGGACAGAGAACCCTGCCAGATCAATCACAGCCTACTGCTTTACGAAGGATATTTGACATAAGGGACAATGGTTTCTAGAACAAATAAATGACTCCTAGCAAGACTTATGATCGGTCTTGCTTTTAGTGTTTGGTGAGCTCTGAGAAGCACTGACTTATGGCAGACCAGTGTCAGGCTTGACTTAGGAATGGATTTTTAAATTCTTCTAAAACAGTAACTCTTAGTACGCTTTCGAAGAAGTATAACCCAAATAAGGAGGTTCTTATTGAAAATGGGCTTTTTACATATAGGAGAACATGAGTGTGCCCATATGTTTATTCTAGTTGGCATTTCATATACTATTTAGAATCTTGATTCCTATTTTTAACCAGTTTCGTGCCTGTTGTGAAGCACACTGATGTGGGAGAACACAACTGTGTGATCTCAGCTCAGGCCTTACCCAGTTGTTCCCTAAGTCAG
Organism: Rhinolophus sinicus; assembly: GCF_057876585.1. Taxonomy (NCBI): domain Eukaryota; kingdom Metazoa; phylum Chordata; class Mammalia; order Chiroptera; family Rhinolophidae; genus Rhinolophus; species Rhinolophus sinicus. The sequence goes on from NC_142501.1 coordinate 133,236,349, forward strand.
ACATGCTCTTGAATGGCTGTACATACTCTGTATTTATTTAGCACATAAGAATAGTTAATGTCACAGCCTTATATATAATAACATATGTGCTATTTCTGTAATACCTTATTTTCCTTGAAACAGTCTTAGTCTATGAAGACTTCAAAACTGATGGGTGGTATTGGTGCCGTGGACTCTTCAAGTTAAGCCAAAGCCCCATGAGAGTAAGGGGCAGAACAGAGTGTGGCAGCCGCTGTCTAGCAGCCACCATTACCAGGGAGAAGACAAAGCTGCAGGTGCAGGAACGCATCCACTCCTCCCCACCCATCCTGGTGGAACCCAGAGGAACCTGGTAGAGTTAGCTGGGACACCTTAGGCAGTGCAGTGTGGCAGACAGCCTCTGGTTACAAGGAGGCAGCCCCGGGAACTCACAGGCCTGGCGTTCCATCGCCTGCCACATCCCCTGACAGGAATGGTACCCAGACCAAGGTGACTGGTCACAGAGAGGATGCCCACCTCGTTGGGAAATACAAGGCATTTTCCAGGGTCAAGGGGACACCACCCCATCAAGATCCCAGAAGTCCCAGTAGTGCAGGTAAGAGAAAACAAAAACTTGCCCTATAGCACCATCTACTGGAAAGAAGAGAAGTACCTCTACTTATCAACCTGTTGAATCGTTAAAAGCAAAACGGTATCTAAAAAAGAAGAGTTAAATACCTCAAGTGCCCACTAGAGAAACAATCCATCAAGTACCACGAATAAACCAAGGTAACAAGATACCTCAGAAAGAAAATAAAGAATCTCGAGAAACCAAAGTCAAAGACATAGAAAACTGACACAAATAACAGAGTTGGAGATTGCAGTTTTGAAAAAAAATGGAATACAAGAAAATTCAGAAAAGCAGTTCAATGAGCTCAGGAATAAAATCACTGAACAAAAGAAGTACTTTACTAAAGAGACTGAAACTATATAAAACAGAACCAAACAGAAATTCTGGAACTGAAGAACTCAATAAATGAGCTGAAGAATGAATTAGAGAGCATGGGAAAGAGAGCAGACCAGATGGAAGAGAGAATCGGTGATTGAAGATGGAAATCTAGAAATGACTCAGGTGGAAGAAGAGAGAGAACTGAGAGTTTTAGAACAAAAAAAATGAAAGAACTCTACAAGAACTGTCTGACTCCATTAGAAAGAGCAATATAAGAATAATGGGGATAGCAGAAGAAGAGAGAAAGGAACAGAGAGCTTATTCAAATAGTCGCGATCACAGCAAACCTAAGGGAAGAACTGGACCCTCGAATTCAATAAACTAACAGAACACCTAATTGTCTCAATGCAGAAAGACCTTCTGTAACACACATTGTATTAAAACCATCCAAAGTTAATAACAGAATTCTCAAGGCAGCCATGGAAAAGAAAACCGTAACCTACAAAGGAAACCCCATTAGATTACCATCGGATTTTTCAGCAAGAAAGCTTACAAGCTAAGAGAGTGTGAAATCAAATATTCAAAATATTGAAAGAAAAAGCACCAGCCAAGAATAATATATCCAGCAAAGTTATCCTTTAGATATGAAGGAGAAATAAAGGCTTTCCATACAGACAAAGGCTGGGGGAATTTTCCACCACAAGACCTGCATTACAAGAAATGTTGACAGAGGAGCAGGTGGCAACTGGAGTTGCTGAGTATCCAGACTCAGGGCAGAGGTGGCCCTGCTGCTGCTATAGCTACACCAGGACCCAGCCACAGCCGCCCTCGCTCGCCTTCCTCAGGCCCACAACCGTGGCCATTCTGAGCAGGGGATCTACCACCATGGCCACCAAATGTCCGGTTTTGTATGATTTTGCTGCTGAACATAGAAATAATTAACTGATAGTAATAAAGGAGAAATCATCACAATTAAAATTCCGGATGTTTGTGGAAGATGGCTGCTGGAAGGAAGAAACAGCAAAGGAGAATGAAGTCTTGTTCGTACAGACTATGTTGAAATGTTGCCCAATCATGGAAAATACCCATTTTCTTGTGGAAATTCAATGGCTGACCAAGCCTTCATTGATTCCCTCTCAGCAAATACAGCTCAAGCCAATTCATCAGTTGCCAACAGTAATAACCAGGTTGGCAGGGGCAATGACCCCTGGTCAGCCTAGAGTGCTTCCAAATCTGGAAATTGGGACAGCACAGATGACTGGGGAACCAAGCCAGAGGGGGCTGCAGCCCAAAGAAACACTTCCTATAACTGGGACACTGCCTTTCGTCATCCCCAGGTCTGCCAAGGACCAGCAACTGGTGACAATGATGACTGGGGTGACCCCAAGTCGTCACCTCCCCATTTCAAGGATTCAGAGTCAGCCAAAGCAGGAGGCGCTCAACGCAGAAACAACCGTGCCAGCTGAAGCTGCCACTTAACAAATTTCCTGAATTTGCAAAACCTGGAATAGAACTGTGTTTGTTGGCCAAGCAACTAGCAAAACATAAAGAGAAAATTCCTATCATTATTGGAGATGACGGCCCAATGTGGGTTTATCCTGCCTCTGTATTTGACTGTGTGATAGCAGATCCCAGGGAAAGGCTCCAAAAAGTATGGGCTGATGAGCTACATTGAATATCAGTTAACAACTACTAATACTAAGCGAGCTGTCAATCACAGGTGTAAGTACTTGGACTGGTTCTATGAGCACATCCTTGATATGTTTGCATCAGCCAGTCCAATCCCTGCTCTTCCAGGTAAGCAAATCACAGGTTGCTTTGAAGAAGATTTTATCAAAATGCTCATGGATGACCAGGATGTGTTGTCATCCAGGAGTTTCAGAAAGTAAGGTTTTAAAGCAATTTCTAAATTATTGGGATGAAAAAGAATGGAAAACTTGGAAGAGGAAGGGTGAGAAAGATGAGCGGGTGGGAGTAAAGGTATTTTCCACCGTGGAACCAGAGGCACCTGACTTGCACTCATTACAAATAGAACAGAAGTGCGATGCTGTTAGTAAATTCATCAAAGCCATGGATGGTGGTGTGAAGGAGCTGCTGGCCAAGGGGCAAATTTTTTACAAAAATTATACACACACACATCTATGTATATGAATTTATAGAAAATGGGTTGGACTTTTATTAGGTGCTCTGAGAGACCTTTCACGGCAATTCAACTAGACCCTGGAGAGGTCTGTCCTCACACTCTCCAAGAGCCACTGTGGGGACAGAGCCCCAGAAAGCAGTTTCCACGCTCTCGGCCTCACATAGAAAGGTGCTGGCTCAAGTAGAAAATGGCCATCAACTGTGATTGGATGGACATCAGCTGTGGCTAGTTGGCTGTCAGCTGTAACCAGTGAGCCATTGGCCACTAATATAACTGCCGTGGCTACACTAGCAGAAAATGAGGGGCTAGCAAGAAGATGGTGGCTGAGCTGGCAAGCGTGGATTGCAGTTAGCAGGTGGGGTTGGTTGGCAGGGAGACAAGTGGACGGCAGGTTGCGGATAGAGTGGCTCCTGCTTCCTGTGTCTCCAACCCAGCCACCAGCGAGACTATAGTGGTATGACTCTCCTATCTATGGCTCTGCGGGTGTTCCTTTTTGGCCTCACCATATCCTGTGTTGTTGTGGGGGGAGCGGGACTAGAGACTCCAGATGGGACCCCACATGACACCCCGCATGACAGCCACCCCCTGGTGGGGTGGGGGGGGTGGTAAATGCAAGCTGGGTGGAGCAGGTGACACCTGAAGGGGCAGGTTGCCTTGGGTGGGGGAGGCCTACAGCGGTATTGCTGTTGGGATACATGCCCTTGGTCAGGGTGGGGTGGGGATGCTGGGCTTCGGTTCTGGGTTGAGAGGGGTATGTGGGGGCAGAGCCCCAGAAAGTAGTTTACAGGCTCTCGGCCTCACGTGGAGGAGTGCTGGCTCGGGTAGTAGATGGCCGTCAGCTGTGGCTGATTGGCCGTCAGCTGTAGCCAGTTAGCCAATTAGCCGCTAATATAACTGCTGCGGCTACAGAGGAGAGGGGAGGAGAGTGAAAGAGAGTCGTCGGTGGGTTGCAGACAAAAGGGACAGCAGGTCGCACGTCCAGTGAACCCAGCCTCCAGTGAGACCGTAGTGGTATGACTCCCCTACCTATGGCTCCGTGGGTGTTCCTTTTTGGCCTCACCATATCCTGCGTTCTTGTATGGGGAGTGGGAGCAGAGACCCCGCAGGCCACCCTGCATTACAAATGGTGCAGCGAGCAGGGTCTCCCGCATTACAGGGTATCAAGCAGAACTGCAGGGGAGAAACAAATCATCTCTGGAGAGAAGTTTCCCTAATTCAGACCTGGAGGGCTCCAGGAGCAATGATTCTGCAAAAATCACCAAAACACGTACCAAGGCAAGCCACCGTGAGAGCAGAAGCAACCTTCACACCTCCAGGTTGCACAGGCATGTTTTAGATCAGTGAGGAAAGGAGGCATACTTCATAAGCAGCGCTGGGTAGTTGGTTATTCACATGGAGAAAAAGAAATACCAGGGGTACCAAAAAAATGTATACAAGTGGACACTTTGGTCAACGTTACTCAAGCAGTAGTTCGCCATCATCAGAAGTGTCTGGACACTGATGGTAACCACTCTGAGCACCTCTTGTAATTGCAGAAGTCAAACGTGACTTGAATTCATCTTTTGTTATCGGTATATATTGAGTATTACAATTTTAATAGTTTTCCTTTCTTAAAATGTGTATAAATTTTTTTGGTGCCCTCTGTATTTATCTTACAACATATCCACAAATCAGCTTCTAATGGACTAGGACTTGAATATGAGAAGCAAAACTATCAGAACAGCATATAACAGAGTATCTTCTTGACCTTGGAGTAGTGAATGGTTCCTTAAACAAGATAGAAACAAACTAGCTATTAAAAAATAGAGTGATAAATTTGACAACATTAAAACTAAGAATTTCTATTTCAAGTGGATATCTAAAACACAAATGGGGTCCTAACTTTTGCAATATATGCAATTAAGAGTAAAATCCAAAAGATATAAAGAACTCCTATATATCAAAGACAAGTTAATTCAAACAAAAATGAATGGGAGACATAAGTATTTTATACGTAGGAGAGGATTCTACAGCCAAGAAGCATATGAAAAGCTGTTTTACCTCTATTAATGAAGGAAGTACAACTTAAGGTCATGCGAGATCATTTAGGAATGATTAGATTGATAAATTAGGAAGTCTGGCAATACAGAATGTTAAAAAGGATACAGGAGACTTCCCCTTCGGGCCATGATGGAGTAACAGGGACCAAATTTACCCTCCCATCTTAGACAACTGAAAACAAAGTATAAGGAAGCACTCATTTTCAGCAACACAGGACAGGGGTCCCTGAGAGAAAGGACACAATTGAGGTGAGCTCTGCCATGGCCCAGCATATTGTTTGGAAAGCGTTTCTAAGGCTACTGTGCAGGGAGGGAACCAAAGGGCCCAGGGGTCTCCCTAAGTTGTGGGTTTATGATGCCCAGGCAGCCAGAGTTCCCGGAGAAGAGAGCACGACACAGAGGAGCCCCAGCCTGCAGAGGCTTCCTCTCAAGTCAGCACACGCTGACACGCAGGCCCGTGCTCTTGCCCAGCCTGTGGGAAGAACCAGGCGAAGGAGCAGGTGGAAGGGTTCTCCTCTCACACAGAGCCAGACATGGTTTGCGTTTCCAATGGCCAAGGTGGAAAACATGCGTAATTGAGGGGGCAGCAGGTAGGTCTCAGAAAAGGACTGCCTCTGTGAGTGAGCCTGGAAGCAGGTCTCTCCCCAGTCAGCCTTGTGAGAGGCTGAGAGGACCCAGCTACACCACGGCTGGATTCCTGATCCACAGAAACTGAGATAATAAATGATGTTTTAAACCAGTTTTGGGATTTTTTGTTATACAGCAGTAGATAATGAATACACTCACTTGCCAGGACTGGTCGAACAATCTGTGCAATTGAATGTCCAGTCCGCCAACCACAGAGACCAGTACTGTGTCTCCGAATTGGCACTATCCCCTGAACAGACCGACCAGCCACTAGGAGACAGGTCTACTACATAGGACCCCCTTCCATCCAGGAAAGGACAGAGAAGCATTCTGATAAGAATAGGCACATAGCCTAGATATGGGTTTGCCTTTCCTGTCTGGAGAGCCTCAGACAACTATCCCCTGGGCCCAGGATGCTTCATAACATTACATCAGGCCTGGGTGTACTTTACCACAAGACAGGTGTGCGAGTGGGCCCCTGGTTGAATCACAGAACCCAGAAGCAACTGATCTGCTCAGGGGTTGGAACAGGCCATTAAAGATACAGCAGAACCACCTGCTCCAGGGAAATTCTTTAAGAGGATGAGATGCCGTCCTCCAGGGCACATTCCGCAATTTAAAGACCTTTACACAGTGCCGTGTACTCAATAGGAAGAATACACAGGCCTGCGGACCAAGAGGCCCTGCCGCCATCATTCCCAGGAGCCGACTGGGGAAGGAATTGGTGTTTGCCACCCCCACAAGTCTGGGCTCTGCAGGCCTAAAAGTCGTAGTTCCCAGGAGACACTCCCACCAGGAGAAGTGCCACCTGGCACTCAGGCTCCTTGTGCCAAGGTACCTACAGCAGGAAGAGGAGTCACCCTCCTGGCAGCACCAATTGACAGGCTCACCCAGAGGAGGACGGTCTTCTGTTCCACACTAAAGACAGAGGAAAATATGTTTGGCCCCCAGGTGATCCAATAGGGCACCTCTTAAAGGTAAATGGACAAGTGCAGCAACTCCAGCCTGAGAAAGGCTTGGTGATCAATGGCTCAGACACCACCAGGTGGCCACTGAGGCCAGTGGATGTGCTGGCTGAGGAATGGAGGAATCTAGAATGCATGCTGGAGGAGGTTGTATTGATTGCAGCCTTAAGCCCCGCTGCTGGGGGGGGGGGGGGGGGGGCTGTGGTTTATCCTACTAACCTTCCTCCTCTCAGCTCCCCCCAGGAAGACGCCCTGCAGAATCTCAAAGAGCTGCTTCCATATGTATGTGATTCTGAGCAGCTCAAGGGGCATACTGTGGTGAACACTATGACACACCAGCCATCTTCCCCTTCAATGAAGGAATTGAGGACCCAGCTGTTGGGAGTACTGTACGCACACGACCTTTGGCTCAGCCCCTTCAGGGACTGCCTCAGCTGGAAGAGCCCCTTCACCCAAAGTAATGGCGGCCCACATCCAGCAACAGAACTGCCTCTTTCTCGTTGTGTATTTTAGAGTGATTTTTTTTTTTTTAAGATTTTATTGGGGAAGGGGAACAGGACTTTATTGGGGAACAATGTGTACTTCCAGGACTTTTTTTTTTTCCCAAGTCAAGTTGTTGTCCTTTCAATCTTAGTTGTGGAGGGTGCCATTCAGCTTCAAGTTGTTGTCCTTTCAGTCTTAGTTGTGGAGGGTGCAGCTCAGCTTCAGGTCCAGTTGCCTTTTTCTAGTTGCAGGGGGTGCAGCCCACCATCCCTTGCGGGAGTCGAACCGGCAACCTTGTGATTGAGAGGACGCACTCCAACCAACTGAGCCATCTGGGAGCTCAGCAGCAGCTCAGCTCAAGGTGCCGTGTTCAATCTTAGTTGCAGGGGTTGCAGGGGTCAGAGCCCACCATCCCTTGAGGGACTCGAGTGATTGAACTGGCAACCTTGTGGTTGAGAGCCCACTGGCCCATGTGGGAATCGAACCGGCAGCCTTCGGAGTTAGGAGCACGGAGCTCTAACTGCCTGAGCCACCGGGCCGGCCCTAGAGTGATTTTTAAGGGATTTCCCCCCACTCACCTCTCTTCTTCTTATGCTGCTCCTGGGAATGAGGACTGGAATGAATTAGAAGCATCTGGAACCCAACTCAGTAGAGAAGATAGCAGGAATCTCCTGCCTTTCTCTTTTCTTGATGGGAATTTTTAAAGATTATGATGTGAGAAAAACCTCACCCTCCACAACCCCCTTTTTTATTGCTACTGCATTATTTTGCTGCTTTTTAATCCCTCCCTTTATGTTGTCATTAATTTCAAGGAGAAAGGATCTCTTCTGTATTCTTTCTCCATTTTATCCCAAGGTCTAGAATAGACACAAATTTAAAAAAAGAAATTGGCAGCTTTCATGAGGTGTGGGAGTGTATGTGTGTGAAAGAAACGTAACCGTGACAGTCATGTTTGGATTGACTGTTCTGTTTTATCTATGAAATGGAGACCCCTGGAACCTATGAGCCTGGTATGAGGTAAGCATGGAAGCTCCTATTTGAAGTGAGAAGATACCAGAAACCAGGTACGTTAGTGGGGACTGCAAGACAGGGTCTTTTTTTAATTTTTTATTGGGGAATATTGGGAAACAGTGTGTTTCCCCAGGGCTCATCAGCTCCAAGTCATTGTCCTTCAATCTAGTTGTGGAGGGCGCAGCTCAGCTCCAAGTCCAGTCACCATTTTCAATCTTTAGTTGCAGGGGCACAGCCCACCATCCCATGCGGGAACTGAGCTGGCAACCTTGTTGTTGAGAGCAGCACTCTAACCAACTGAGCCAGCTGGCTGCCCCTCTGGAAGCTCAGCGGCAGCTCGTTGGCTTCAATCCACTTGTGGAGGATGCAGCTCACTGGCCCATGTGGGAATCGAACCGGCGACCCTGTTGTTTAGAGCTCGCGTTTCTAACCACCTGAGCCATCCGGCCAACCCAAGATAGGGTCTTTTTGGCCATCTCTGGAACTTGCCACAAAATGTTGTGGTAATGGGAGCCTCGGAGGCAGAGAAGCAAAAGATATTTACGAAAATTTATGGAGTCACACTTTCAGAATGGAATGAATTTAGAGCTGTCAACTCACTGGTTCCTGTGGCAGAACGCCTGAAAACATGCAGACAGGGCCTCACTGGTGAAGAGTTTAGTCTCAGGAATCATGTCAGGTTTCTAAATATACACCGACAGAAGGAGGAAAGACCTCTGCGTATGTGCTAAACCAGAGACACTTATGCTGCAAGCACAGGCAGATGGGAAGCTCCCGGGAGCAGTCTGAAATTGAGCTCTGTTGGAGTCTTGTTACCAGGGGAGCAGAGCAGTACTGGGGAAACAGTGGCCCCAGTTCTAGCTGTCAGGGAAGCTAAGTTCAAGAGGAGGAAAGAGAGCACCAAAAGTCTTCTGAGAACAAGACCTGAGAGTAGAGTGGTCACACCCGGGGAGTAGAAGCAGTCATGACCCTGGATGCTAAATTCTTGACCATGAAATTCTAAGGAGTGGAGATGAGCAGGTCCCCACTGCTCGACAAAGGAGCCCTTGGAGCAAACCCAAGGCCATGGTCACAACTGCGCCCCTTTCCCTCCCGTGCAGGGCCTTAGGTCACAGTTAGGATTGTGGAGACCAACAGCCACTGGTAGGATGTAGTTAGGAAAATATTTAAGTTCATGGCTTCCAGGGAATACTGGAGTTTGAAATGTACATCCCTCTGCTTGGCTGCAAGAAGGATGGGCTTTTTATAGGACACTGTCCTCATGGTAAAATCATCACTTTAGTCATCCAGTTACCAAGGACAAAAAAGGTGGTTGAGCAGAAAAGGGCTCTCAGGCACTCCCGTTCCTCTCTCTCTCTCTCTCTCTCTCTCTCTCTCTCTCTCTCTCTCTCTCTCTCTCTCTCTCTCTTTCTGTTTTATTTTTTTGCGCCCCACTCTTGCAGAAGCAGAAACCTTGGATACAGTGGCTAAACAGTGGAACAATCATTGATGTCTTTGGCCAGCAGAATGCGGGGAGAAGGGGAGGTGGAGTTGTATGGACAGGTGTATGAACGCTTTATATTTATTAGACTCTGGGGTAGTCAGAATTAAGACTCCGAGATGTCCACACTCTAATCCCTGAAACCTGTGAATATGTCACTTTACATGGCAAAAGGGACTCTGCAGCTGTCATTAAGAATTTTGAGGTGGGGAGATTATCCTGGATTATTCAGGTGGGTCCAAAGTAATCACAAGGGTTCTTATAAGAAGGAGGCAGGAGGGTCAGAATCAGAGAGAGAGATAGACTGGGAGATGCTATGGCACTGGCTTTGAAGATGGAGGAAGGGGCCATAAGCCAAGGAATGCAGTGGCCTCTGGAAGCTGGGAGAAAGCAAGGAAGAGATTCTCTTCTAGAGTTTCCAGAAGGAATTGCAGCCCTTCTTCTGACCTCCAAAATTGAAGATGATAAATTTGTGGTGTTTTCAGCCACTAAGTTGTGGTAATTCATTCTAGCAGCCATAGAGAACTCATACAGGCTCCTACTCAGTTCTATGAGAGCAAGAGTGTTTAACCATGGAGTCCCAGCCCAGGCCTACTGAATCCGAACCGCTGGGAAAATGGCAGACACTTCTGATACCCAGCCAGGGTGGAGAACTGCTTCCATTGTGGTTCTTCTTTTCAAAGCCGGAACTCAGGCGTCAGGGGATGTGTGTGGGGATGCATTTATGCTGATCCAGGAACACAATCCCCTTTGTGAAGCAGAGAACATAATTTCAAGAAATCGTAGGGGTGCAAAAACTCCTTTCCCTACTGCCCTCCTAGATTCTCTGGCTGGGGTCTGTACGCTAGACTGACTAACAAGAGGAAAGCTAGCACGAGTTCCTTAGCTGTGTGTCACCCGCACACATGGAGCACCCAGAGATGAGTACTATAAAGGGTGTTTGGGACCTGGGCTTGCATAGCATTTTAGCAAAGGGACACTAAATTCTTAGAGAAGTGACAAGCAAACGAAAAGGACCTTGAGTCTGTAGGAGCACAAATTGTGAGAAGGTAAACGTACATGAGAAATTAATGGTAGAAAAGGCTAGTTAGTAAAGGTTGTTATGTAGATTCCTCTGGCACTGTCTCCAGACTGATTAGGGTCTAAAGTTGTCTGTGGTGATTAACTTTTGATTTCCTGGTACAGAAGGGAGGGGGGTCAACTCTGTAAATTTCTGTCTTGCTTTTAGGCAAATAGGGAGTGGGCAGAAAGCTTTTCTTGTAGCTGCTGCTTCTCACTTGCCTTCGGCTCAAAATAATCCAAATGCCAAAGTGGCATATTTTGGGGTGGCATATACTACCACTCTACAATACCTAATACTTACCATTTCCCACAGGCCAGCATGATTCAACAATTTTTTTTTGAACGATAAGAAGACATAAAAATAATTTAATAAATGAAGACACACATATAATAAAAATACAACCATTTTTAAAAATAAAAAAATAATAATTTAAAATGAAATTTTTAGCAATTTCAAATTCACGTTTTCTCTCAGCTGCTATGAATTTTGTTTAGTACTTAAGATTTAATAATTTTTTTAGAGAAAAAATATTACTGCCTGAAAGTAAAAGATGTAACCTATCAACATAATAGAAGATAACAGAAGATACAATAGAAGAAACCAAAGATTTCTCTATTTTTCCTTTGCATACCTGCCTCTGGATGTGGCACAGGTGAGAACCCTCATTGTGGTGCCATCAGGATTTAAATACTTATCACAGTGTTTCGGCCCGTCACAAGGGATGAGCACAGATGTAATTCCAAAGGAAAATTCGAGTACGTGTTCCTGACGTATTATCACAATAGGTAAGTGGATTTTTTTTTTTGTAGTTATTTTGCCTAGATTCATGCCCAGTAAAGAGAAAAATGGTTAATGGACAATCTAGTTAAAGAACAATTTTATTAAAATAATAAACTAATTTAATGCTAATTCATAGAGATAATATAATGATACCAATTTTTTTAAAAAAAAGAAGAATATAAGCCAATTACAGAAGTCCCCCTTTATCCGCAGAGGATACTTCTAAGACCCCCAGTGGATGCCTGAAGCTGCGGTAAGTACTGACCCCGATATATACTGTTTTTTCCTAAACATACATACCTATGATAAAAGTTTAATTTATAAATTAATCACAATAAGAGATTAAGAACAATAAGAATAAAATACAACAATGATAACAATATACTGTAATGAAAGTTATGTGAATGTGGTCTCTCTCTCTAAATATCTTGCTGTACTGCACGCACCTTTCTTGTGATGATGTGAGATGATACAAGGACTACTGGTGAGCTGAAATGATGTCAGGCGGGGCGGCCTGCGGGGTCTCTGCTCCCGCTCCCCACACAAGAATGCAGGACATGGTGAGGCCAAAAAGGAACACCCACGGAGCCATAGGTAGGGGAGTCACACCACTGTAGTCTCACTGGAGGCTGGGTTCACTGGACGTGCGACCTGCTGTCCGTTTTTCTGCCAACCGACCGACGACTCTCCTCCACTCTCTTCAACTCTCCTCCTCTCTCCTCGACTCTCCTCAGTAACCGCAGCAGTTACATCAGCGGCCAATTGGCCAACCGGCCACAGCCGACTGCCATCCACCACCCGAGCCAGCACCCCTCCACGTGAGGCCGAGAGCCTGTAAACTACTTTCTGGGGCTCTGTCCCCACAAATGATATACTCAGAATGATGCACAATTTAAACCTTATGAATTGCTTATTTCTGGAATTTTCCATTTAATATTTTCAGACTGGGGTTGACAGCAAGTATTGAAACCAGGAAAAGTAAAAGTGTGGAAAGCTTTCACTCTATGGGGAGGGGGCACTATGTGCTTAAGTGAAAGCCCTATGGAAAGGTAGAACACTGGGCTTCATTAATCACGTCTGTCATATGAATTAGTAATCTACCATGAAGAATGAATGGAAATGCCCTATGAGAGGAAAGCCCAGGAGAGAAAGATGAATAAGTTGATTTACAAAAACAGGCAGTGGCAGGATTTGACTTACAAGCCGTAGTTTGCCAACCCCTACAGCTGAGAAGGACGTTTCCATGTTGAAGTGATTGAGAAACTCAAAGGAATAATAATACGTCATGATACATGAGATTTATGAAATTCTAATTTAAGTGTCCATAAGTACAGTTTATGGGAACTCGGCCATGACTACCATCTATGTGTCATCCACGGCTGCTTTTGCTCTACAACTGCATAAGTGACAGAGATAGTTTGGACTGAAAACCCTGAAATATTTGCTATGTGGTTCTTTACAGAAAACACTTGAGCAGTTCTCTAGAGCAGTGGTTCTCAATTTTGAAACCATCTGGGAAGCTTTAATGATATCGATTTAAATGGTCTGGGTTGAGCCTGGGCATTGGGGTTGCCACACTGGTGGCCTTAAGACACAGCCAAGTTTGAGAAGTTCTGCCTGGAAACCAACCCTCAGGCTGAGATGCGTTTAGGACTGGCTCTCATCTCTGTCTGCCCTGTGGAACCACCTGGAGAACTTCTGAAAAATACCAAAGCTGGATTCCAGGTCCATCCAATTAAATCAGAATGGGGGATCGTGACGGGGAGAAAAGTGGGCATCAGAATGTTTTATAAACACCCATGTGATTCTCATACGCCGCAGAGCTGACAACAAGCGGCCGACTGGGTGGTTAAATCTCAGCTCCTCACTTCATAGATGTGTGACCTCAAACAGGTGACTGGCTCTAAGCCTGATTCCCTTACCTGTAGACAGTCAGGTCACCAGGAGGGGCCGTGTGAGGAGGATTCAGTGAAATGTAAAGGGTCTCCTGGGGCCTTGTACATGGATCAATACATGTTAGATCATTTCACCGAGTCATGTTCAAATAAACATACATCTCAGAATCCTTGGAGCTCAAAATCAAGTGTTATCTGATCAGACTTCTGATCTGACTTCCTTGGGGAATGAGGGAGAACAGACTTTGCCACTCCAAAACATGCCTCTTTGGGATATTAAGAAACAGAAGACTTGGAGAAAGTTTGAACTTGCCCCTAACTGCTTAAAAGAATTTAGGTAAAGGACCTGCTCCAGGTAGGGCGGTATCACTATAGATAACCATAGTTTAATATGAACTAGGTGTGATAGGCAGGGAGAAACCTAGCAAGGCCCATTTGATCAAAATCCTCTGTGTCCCATTGCTAAAGATGGCCCAGCAAACATTTGTTTACCAAATATTCGCTTTTCCATCTCTACATGAAGTGCCTTCCTGTCCTTCGCAGCCCCAAACCACAACCCCTGCCCCTTACTCCTCGGCTCAAGGTGGCGCCTAAGCCTTAACTGCCTGATTTGTCTTTGGGCCCTATATCCTTGTGGAAACCTTGTATGTATACATGTAATTAAATTTGGTTACTTTCTCCTGTTAATCTTTCTTGTGTTATTTTATCTATTTGACCAGCAAGAAGAACAAAGAGGGTAAAGGGGACATTTTCTCCTCCATCACAGGAACCTAGAGGAAAACTCTGAATGAAAATACAAGGACAAGTCACAGTAAAATGGGAAAAATAGAGTTTGGAGTTAGAAGTTTTGGTCCTCAGAATCCTTGTTTGTTAAACAAGGATTTAACAAACAATCCTTGTAAAATAGAGTTGCCACGTTAATGTATTTGGAACATACTTACACTAAAAAATTTTGTTTTCTATCTGAAATTTAAATTTTATTGGAAATTGTATATTTTTATTTGCTAAATCTGTCACCCCAATATATAAACCTTAGTAGTTTTTCAAAAAATAACTAAATATAATCTTTGCTAAAATTACATTCTATTAGCCAAGTCATTCAATTATTTCCCCCAATTGCTGAATTATTACTCTGTTTTGTGTTTTAAAAGGGGGCCAAAAGTATATAATTAGAACCTACTAAAATTTACAAACAGACCGCTAGAGGGAGACAAATTGATAAAGAAACTGAAATTACATCTTACATCCTGGACTGATTAGTCTTAATGCACAGACAGATTCAAAACGAGCTCTACATGAGAATGAATCACTTTTCTTTTTAAAAAAATATTTTTATTAAAATAAAGCTAGCATACAACATAATTATATTAGTTTCAGGTGTACATCATAGTTATTCAACAGCACCCACCTGACCTATACAGAATTATTACCACATTATTGATTACATTCCCTATGTTACAGAAGTGATCACCATGATAAGTCCAGCAACCGTCTGACTCCGTACCATGTATCAGAGTATTTTTGACTATATTCCCCGTGCTGTATATTACATCTCCAAGGCTTATCTGTTTTATATCTGGAAATTTGAACCTCTTCTTCTTCTTTATCTTCCCCTCCTTTTAAATTTTTTCAATTAGAGTTGACATTCAGTAAAATTTTATATTAGTTTCAGGTGTACAGCATAGTGGTTAGACATATAATTTAGGAAGTGATCACCCCTGACTAGTACCCACCTGGCAAAATACATAGTTATTACCATATTATTGACTATATTTCCTATACTTTACATCCCCATGATTATTTTGTAGCTACCAATTTGTATTTCTTAATCCCTTCACCTTTTTCACCCTGCCCCCAACCCCCCTCCCATCTATCACCCCGATAGATCTAGTGTATGCACCCACCTGACACATACATAGTTATTACAATATTATTGACTGTATTCCTTATGCTACACCCTACATCCCCATGACTACTATGTAACAACCAATTTGTACTTCTTAATCCCTTCACCTTTACATCTACCCCCAGCTCCCTCCCATCTGGCAACCATCAAAATGTTTCTGTATCTATGAGTTTATTTCTGTTTAATTTGTTTATTTTGTTTTTTAGATTCCACCTATAAGTGCAATCATATGACATTTATCTTTTGCTGTCTAACTTACTGTACTCAGCACAATACCCTTTATGTCCATGTTGTCACAGATGGCAAGATTTTGTTCTTTTCTATGGCTGAGTAATATTCCATTGTATATATGTACCACCTCTTCTTTATCCGTTCATCCATTCAGGGACACCCAGGTTGCCTTCATATCTGGGCTTATGTAAATAATGCTGCAATGAATGTATGGATGAGCATGTCCCCTCAAAGTAGCATTTTGGTTTTTTTCAGGTAAATACACAGAAGTGGGATTACTAGGTCCTTCTTTGTCTCTTCCTATAGTCTTTGTTTTAAAGTCTGTTTTATCTGGTATAAGTATTGCTACCTCAGATTTTGTTTGTTTGTTTCCATTTTCATGAAATATCGTTTTCCATCCCTTTACTTTCAGTCTGCGTGTGTCTGTCTTTCAATCTGAAGGGAGTTGCTCATAAGCAGCATATGTAAGAGTCTTGTTTTCTTATCCATCAGCTCCCCTATCTTTTGATTGGAGCATTTAATCTATTTACACTGAAAGTAATTGTTGATAGGTATATAGTTATTGCCATTTTATTATTCACTTTATTTATTTATTTATTTATTTATTTATTTATTTATTTATCATCTTAAAGTCCCTCTACATTCCTTGTAATTCTGTTTTGGTGGTGATGAACATCTTTAGCTTTTTCTTGTCTGGGAAGCTCTTTATCTGTCCTTCGATTCTAAATGATACCTTTGCTGGGCAGAGGTAGGTCTTTGCTTTTCATAACTTTAAATATTTTGTGCCAATCTTTCTGGCCTGCAAAGTTTTTGTTGAGAAATCAGTTGACAGTCTTATGGGAACAACTTTGTAGGTAACTAACTACTTTTCTCTTGCTGCTTTTAAGATCCTCTGTCTTTAACCTTTGGCATTTTAATTATGATGTGTCTTGGTGTGGGCTCTTTGGGTTCATCTTGTTTGGGACTCTCTGCTCTTCCTTGGCTTGCATATCTATTTCCTTCACCAGGTTAGGAAAGTTTTCTGTCATTATTTCTTCAGATAGGTTTCCAATCCCTTGCTCTCTCTATTTTCCTTCTTGTACTCCTATAATGGGGTTTGTACGCGAATGTTGGTATGCCTGAGGTTGTCCCAGAGGCCCCTTAAACTATCCTCAATTTTTTGGATTCCTTTTTCCTTTTGCTATTCTAATTGGGTGTTTTCTGCTACCTTATCTTCTAAATCACTGATTTGATCCTCTGCTTCGTCTAATCTAATGTTGATTCCCTGTAATGTATTTTTCATTTCTGTTATTGTATTCCTTATTTCTGACTGATTCTTTTTTATGTTTTCTATCTCCATTTTTATGTTTCCTCTCTCCTTGTTGAAGTTCTGAGATCACTAAGTATCTTTATAACCAGTGTTTGGAACTCTGCGTCTGATAGATTACTTATATCCATTTTAGTTCTTTTTCTGGCGCTTTGTTCTGATTTTTTTCATTTGGGACATGTTTCTTTGTCTCCTGATTTTAGTTGCCTCCCTGTGTTAGTTTCTATGTATTATGTACGGCTGCTATGTCTCCTGGTCTTAGTAGAGTGGCCTTATGTAGTAGGTGTGCTGTGGGGTTCAGTGGTGCAGTCTTCCTAGTCACTTGAGCCACACACTCCAGGTATATACCTTGTATGGCTTGTGTGTATCCCCTTCTTGTAGTTGAGACTTGATTGCTATTTGTATGTCAATAGGAGGGATTGACCCTCAGGCTCATTGGTTGTAAGGACTGGCCATGACTACAGTGGAGGAGTTGTGGTGCAGGGGCTGACCCTACAGAGCAGGATCTGCCTCAGCAGGACTCTGGTGCCTGCCCAACCTGCCCCTTGGGTGTGTTGTCTTTGGAGGTGGCTGGGTGGTACTCCAGCTCCTTTTGAAGCTGGCTGCTGGGGGCACCAGCCCCAGGGCCATCTCAGAGGGGACTGCTGCAGGTATAATTCAGCCACAGCCAGTGCCCCACTTGGGGCCACCCGAAGGAGCCACAAAGTAATTGCAGATAGCTACTGCCTGCACGGTGCTTAGAAGTGCCTCAAGAGGCCAAGCTGCAAGCCAAGGCTGGCTGCCACTAAAGCCGGGCTTAGGGCTGCTCAGTCAGATGTATGGGACTTGCTCAAGCCAGATGCTGCTTGTCTAGGTTCTGCAAACCTCTGAGAGAACCTAGGAAAGACTGTAGCATGAGCCAAAGAAGGTGGTTTATATGAAAAAGCCACTGGCAGCAGCTTGGCTGTGCCTGAAATTTGGGCAGGGCCAGCTTAATGGAGACTCAGATATGGCAGCCACCTGCGTCTGCACGCAGTGAAGTGGGAGGGCTCAACAAAGAAACAATGGCCTCCACCAGCTCCTCCATCTAGGAGAAAGCTGCCCATCCAGCCCCAGTCCTGAAGCCAGACAACTCAGTTCCCCACCATATGTCCCTGTCACCTCTCCAGCTGCTGCCCCAGTGCTGGAGCCAGAGCCAGTGGTTCCATTAGTAAGTCCACGCATGGTCCCTTTAAGAAGAGCACCTAGGACTCCAGCTGCCCTCTGTCACAATCTCTGCTGGGTTTTGCAGCCAGAAATTATAGCGACTTCTCTCCCCAGCACTGGAATTCTGGGCCGGGACCCCTCGTTCCTGCAGGGGAACCTCCGCAGCAGAGATATCCCTCTCAATTTTTAATGGTCATACTTGAGTATGGGACCAGCCTGTTCCATATCTCTGCCCCTCCTACCAGGCTCAAGGTGCCTTCTTCTGTATGTCCTTAGTTGTAAGGCTTTAGTTCAGCAAGACTTCAGGTGATTCTCAGTGGTTGTTTTGTAGTTTAATTGTAATTTTGATCTCATGAATCACTTTTCTGACCGGTATGTTTTTCATTTTCTTCACATAACATAATTAACATATTCAGTGTCTAGAATAGGTAACAAACAATATATGGTTGTCAACAAAAAGATCCTCTGCATTAAATATTTTCCTTTTTCTCATGGATGGAGGTGGGAATAGAGCTGGGAGTGGGATGCAGACTCTCAGGAAGTACCTGTACAATGAGTTCTAAGATTAATTATATAATACATTAACCTTAAAGCTATGAGCAAGAATGTTATTTGAGGGGCTGGCCCGGTGGCTCAGGCGGTTGGAGCTCCGTGCTCCTAACTCCGAAGGCTGCTGGTTCGATTCCCACATGGGCCAGTGGGCTCTCAACCACAAGGTTGCCAGTTCAATTCCTCGAGTTCCACAAGGGATGGTGGGCTCTGCCCCCTGCAACTAAGATTGAACACGGCACCTTGAGCTGAGCTGCCTCCCGGATGGCTCAGTTGTTGGTTGGAGCGCGGGCTCTCAACCACAAGGTTGCCAGTTCAATTCCTCGACTCCCGCAAGGGATGGTGGGTAGCGCCCCCTGCAACTAGCAATGGCAACTGGACCTGAAGCTGAGCTGCGCCCTCCACGACTAAGACTGAAAGGACAACAACTTGAAACTGAACGGCACCCTCCACAACTAAGATTGAAAGGACAACAACTTGACTTGGAAAAAAGTCCTGGAAGTACACGCTGTTCCCCAATAAAATCCTGTTCCCCTTTCCCAATAAAATCTTAAAAAAAAAAAAAAAAAAGAATGTAATTTGATGATTTAGTGAGCCTCTGAGCAAAATACCAGGGAAGTCATGTAGGAAATCTCCAAAATCTCTCCTCTTGACCCATGAGACTCGCCCTCCGCAATAGTTCTCTGACTAGAGGAGCAAAGTGAGAACACTTGCCCCTGCTTCTTCCCAGACAAAGGAGGGAAGGGATTTTTCTCTTTTCCCTTCCTGTTTCAAGGGACACCCGTACACTCTGGTTTAATGTAAAATTCTGTTTTACTTTTAAATATTTCAAACGATCATCCATTGTTAAAAAATTATGCCCTGGTAATAATCTGAACTAACCATATTTGCCTCTGAAAATATAAAAAGGGAGCATTTGCAATTTAAAAAATTCTTTCTCTTTGAAAGCCTGTTTTACAAGTCTGTGATCTGAAAAATTCTCAAAAGCGGACCAGTCTGAAAATATAACATTTTCTCTTTTCCTTCTTGCCCACTTCAATAAGAAGTTGCCTGTGGCAAATGGAAGTTGCCAAGAGAATAGGGGGAGGTCATATACATGGAGGTACAGAGAGAAAAACACATCATGTATTTTAAAAATAATATCCATTACAAAGATTATTCAGCACCATAGTAGATCCAGTTCTAGCAAGTACTTTTTTACAGCTGATGTTTAGCCACTTGAATTCAGATCTAAGCAAACAGAAATAGTTCCTAACCTCTTGCATGTAAATTCTTCAGTAAAATGTACAAATGTTCCTGTAATTTAGAGGTTGTCTCTTGGGGTCACTCCAACCCTCCACAAACATTAGAACAAATAAAAATGTAAAACATTCCTCAATGCCTGAAGTAACCAGGAGTCTAAATGGCAAGAGAATCATCCTAAAAGAATTTTTTAAATGATCATCCGTTGTTAAAAAATGATGCCATTGTAATGATGAAAGAACTGCTTTGTCCAGAACTGTCTGATCACATGGTGATCATGCCGACCGTGAGAGGGCGAGGTTGGAAGGGGCGAGCTCAGTGATTGTGCTAGAAACCCAGTACATAGTTGTAACAGTTCCTGGTAGTTTTCTATGTTTTGGTAGTTATTAACTGTTTTAAAAGATTGAACATTTTGCAATTATATAGTAAATATCTGTGGGAATTAGTGAAGACCAATGAAATGAGATAAACAAAAGCTATTTATTCTGAGTTTCCCACAGTAGGGAGCCAGCCACCATCTTGTGCGCTGCGGCAGACTCAAAGGCAGGCAGAGGAGTGGGAAAGTTTCATATAGTCTTAAAAGGGGAGGCTTCTGGGGCACCCTGATTGGAGGCTGCTGTCGTGGGAAGTTGGAGGTGGGCTAGCTAGAAGCTGGGCATTCTGTGTGACTGGTTAGGGATGATTTGTGATTTGGCTTTCTCTGGTTGGCCCTAAACTGGAAGCAGGGACAAAAATTAGGGAAGTTGTCAGTTATAAATCAAGTCCTGACCATGGTAGGCTGATTGTTACAGAAGTAACCGTTTAGTTTCCTGGATTGTCACTAGAGATAATACAGCAGCCTTGCTTCTTGTAAGTCTGACTTACAGCAGGCTGGTTTCCTAGTTGGCTTATTGTGGATCAGAGCGTGGTTTCCTGGGCAGATTGCTACAGGTTGTGGGTCAAAATTTTTTTTATGTATATGGTCTGGCCATTGTCCATTTGTATGTTCAATCTCTCATATTCCATTCCTTAATCTATATAATGGGAAGAAAATCTAAGCAAGATCTTGGAGGTAGATCAATTTTTAAATTGTAATCATTATGCTCTTTTTTAATTATGTATTTAAATTTAAGATATATGAAGTTTGACAATTACGTTCGTGATCTCATCCTAGAAAAAGTGCTACATACCTCACTGCTGAATATCACTACGGTCACCTTCGAAATACTCCCCTTGGGAAGCTATGCACCGACGCCAGCGCCTAGTCCACCCTTCAAAGCAATTTGGGAGCTCTTTCTGGAATGGCCATCAGAGCTGTCATCATATTACCCTTGATGTCCTGAATGTCATCAAAATGTCTTCCTTTCAATATTTCCTTATAAAGAAATAAGTCATTGGCGGGGGGGGGGGGGGTCAGATCAGGTGAGTAAAGAGGGTGTTCCAATACAATTATTTGTTTACTGGCTAAAAACTCCCTCACAGACAGTGCCGTGTGAGCTGGTGCATTGCTGTGATACAAAAGCCATGAATTGTTGGTGAAAAGTTCAGGTCATTTTTGTCTAACTTTTTCACACAGCCTTTTCAGCAGTTCCAAATAATAAACTTGATTAACTGTCCAGTTGGTACAATTCATGATAAATAGTCCCTCTGATATAAAAAAAGGTAACAACATTGTTGCAACAAGTTCGCTAACTTAATTGTCAGACCTGGTACCTTCATTGTTATGCAACCAACCTCCTGAAATCTTCATCTTGAAAATTGAAACTGTACCCATTAAACAACTCCCCATTTCTTCATCTCTATAAATTTGACTACTCTAGGTACCTCATATTAAGTGGAATTGTATAGCATTTGCCTTTTTTGACTAGCTTATTTCACTTTGCATAACATTCTCAAGGTTCATCCATGTCATAGCATGTGTCAGAATTTTCTTCATTTTTAAGGCTGAATAATATTCCATTATATGGATAGACCACATTTTGCTTTATTCCTCTATCCATAGACACTTACGTTGCTTCCGCCAATTGACTCTTGTGAATAATGCTGTTATGGACCTGAGTATACAGATATCTCTTTGAGAACCTACTTTCAATTTTTGGGGGTATATATTGAGAAGTGGAATTACTGAATCATATCATAACTCTTTTTAACTCTTTTGGGGAGCCACCATACTATTTTCCACAGCAGCTGCACCATTTTACATTCCCACCACCAACAGTACATAAGCATGTTCCTAACTCATAAGCTTGATTATCTGGTATGCCGGTCTGGAGTGTTGTCACACAGCTGCCTGCCTATCTGTCCCCTCGTACCCACCCCTAAAAAGAAAGAAGAGTCTGTGAGACTATTCCTTTCAGGGACATTGCTTCACCTTTATGTCATCTCCTTGTTTGGCCCCAAAGGATGGCTGGCTAGCCAATGACTGGTAAGATTCCTCAAGAAAGGAACAACCTAAGATAGGCACAGTCATGTAGGGACCACCAGGAGAATTCACATGGTTGATAGAGGTGGGCACAGCCCCCTACCTTCCCCCGTCTAAGGAGAGCTTCTGCCTCTGTGGCTGTATTCCTCCCCACACCTGCTTGGGATGTGATAGCATCAGTTCTCCATCTCAGTAAGTTTTCAACATAAAGGTTTTGTCCCCTGGGGAGGTATAAACAATAATTATTTATACCTCATGGGACTTTCGACAGGCAAGGGTGATTGGTTTGAACCAGTTTTCTGGTATGATGTATGAGACTCACAGCCCGTAGTAAAAACAATGCTACTTCCTTGTATGTGCATCAGTAAAAGCCACATGATGGCTCGATTTGGGGCTCTCAGTCCTTTGAGGCTGTGAGACCCTTGGCCCCTGTTTCAAAACTTTCTTGATTTCTGTTTTTTTCTTAACCCTTCGCTGCCCCTTCTCATTCTCTCACTGCCTGTGTTGCGCTGGACGTGACACTGGAGTATATTAAAAGCAGTAAATTCGAAGGGGTCAGCAGGTAAAATAATAGCATGAAGCATCATCTGGAAATCTTGAGTAACAAGAATTGTGAGAAGCAAAATTAGTACTGGATTATTATAATACTCAATAATGGATACTCAGTGCTGCTCTAGAGATGTAATGGAAGAGTTAAATTATGTTTGATATCCATTGTATGGGGAGGCAGGCATCTATATAATTTTAGAAAAACATCCTTTGATAATCAATTATGTAAATATTGAAGTGTTTAATTTCATTATTATATCAAAAACTATGAGTTCCATTAAAAATGGTGAAATTTTTCAGAGGACTGGTTGTTAAGGAAGTAATTTTCATTTATTCAGAAATTTCATTTATATGGAATTGATCCCATCCCTGTAATGCCACATTGGTGGTGGAACATTACTATTTCCAAATATAATGATGAATCATACAGATGTCTTTCCAAATATAAATGACGATGTAATAAGGACAAATACTAAGCTTAAACAGTACTTTCAGTTAATGGTGTTGGTGTGATGTGTTTATTAATTAAACTAGAAAGAAGGAATCCATTTAAGCAGGAAAATTCTTTGGAGTTGAATATTGAGATGTCTGTGAAATAGGATACTTAAAGTAGAGATAAAATCAGTTTTCACGATATTACAGGATTCCTGAATTTGTATCGTTTTTCCTCTCAGCTCGTATTTCTTTAACCCAAATATACAAACCAAACCCTGAAGAATGGCAAGTCTAATTATTTTCTGTTTGGGGCGGCACACTGCCATACTGCCTTATGTACAGCACACTGGGAATCTGAAAGAAGCTAGGAGTTGACCTATGCCCTGAGGAGGGTCATGACATTGTTGTGACACAAAGGGGCATTATTACAGTGTGTGCAGGGCTGCCCATGGGGAGGCATGGGTGGGAGTCAAGGAGAGATGTGCACTCCTTCCTGTGCACGAGGCACTGTGGCCAGCCTGTTGATAGCTGGCCGGCTGGCAGGCGTGTCCAGAGGCAGCGCGGGCAGCAGCATGGCAGTAAGCACTGAATGTGGAAGCAGAGGTCCCTAGGAAGGGTGGGTGATCTGGGAGTCAGGACCGAGATTCATCAGAAAGCTTGGTTGGGGGTTCACCAACAGATCCTGAAGCCAGGGGAGACATCGAGATTAGGGAGCCCAAAGTGATCTGAATAGAAGGCATTGAAAATGAGAATAAATAAGCAATTAATAGTTAAAATAGGAAAGAGTCATGGAAAGGTATGTGGGGAATATCACAAAAGTGAGGTTCTAATTTCATATCATGAGTTGGAAAAATGCTGTACCTCATGGTTCCTTTGTAAAGGAGGTGTGTTGTTATTCCAGATTCACGGGT
This sequence comes from Rhinolophus sinicus, assembly GCF_057876585.1. Lineage (NCBI taxonomy): Eukaryota > Metazoa > Chordata > Mammalia > Chiroptera > Rhinolophidae > Rhinolophus > Rhinolophus sinicus. The sequence continues at coordinate 133,260,457 of NC_142501.1, forward strand.
GAGGAAACTGGGCAATGAACCCAAGCCCCCTTCAGTCACAACAACATCAGGAGCTGAGCTGGGACTGGAATTTACTTCCCTGGAGCTTTCTGCTACCAGGTGAGCCTTGATCTTGTAATTTTCCAGTGCTAAAAATATTTTCCTTCCTAGAAAAAGCTTTTGTTTCTAATCGGGTATTATGTTTTAATGGGCACTGGGTTGCGAAGGACGGGAGTGGAATTTGTACAAACATAGCCATTAAAACATCACAGGTGAATACTCCAGTTTCTTCAGCAATGTTAGCTTAGGAAGTGGTCTGGATTTTAGGTGGCTTGGTTAAAGTCTGATTTACAGAAACTGGGTATTTGGCGCCTTGCATTGAGACTTGTATTCAGTAGTACAGATTTTATATTAACCATTAAGATTAATGTACCGGACTAATGATTTTTATCTAAAACGAAAGCATTCATCTATTTTGTAGACAATGAAAAAGGGCTTTTTCATGTATGTTTGACCCTCCAATGGAGAGTTCAGAAAATCACTCAAATGTCAGACTATTGAGATTGTTTACGTTGCTTAAGGCTTTAAAAAAATAACTAGATTGATAGAGAATGAGTCTTGGTCACATTTTATGTTTCAACTGAACGTTCCCTAGTTGAATAGTTGGTAGTTGAATCTTTAAACCTGAGTTACTTTTAGTTAGTTACAAACAAAATAGTTCACGTTACTGCTATATTCTAGAATGTTCTGCAAACAAGTGCAGTTTAAAATTTGTAATAACTGAATAAAATACCAAGGTGGAATGGGCTGAATCTTCTTCCTATATCACCTCTTATGGTAGAGAGTTCTCATAGGAAAAATAACCTTGGAGCTTTATGAAAGGTCCTCTTGGTCATGAAATAAAGCCAGGAAAATCAGGAGCCATTAAGATATATTTCAAAATACGGTCGTCATTGTGTCATCAGATCAGAATGTTCCGAGATGTTTGTGAATATTCCTGGACCTCATTCTAGAAACACTGAATGAAAATCAGGGAGAAAAGTTTGGGAATTCACATGTTAAACAAATGCTCCAGGTGATTCTGTGCACATTACATTTGAGAACCACTGCCTTTGAAGAGGTAAGACCAGACTTCTGTCAAGATCAGTTCTGCCCAAGATAGACTCTTCTGGACACTTCATCATTTCGATGACCACTTGATAAAAAAATATTTCACTTAATTTTTTAACACTTCCTGAAGAGACAGATTTACATGTATTCATAGTGTTCCTTCTCAATAAATTAAAATGTATCTGAGAAGATTAAGGGGTTCTCATCTATGTTCACATCTAACACCTGACTGAGACAGTTGCTCTAATAACGGGGAAGTTTGAATTAAGGCAGTGTTTCTCAAACTTGAGAATTTAACTAGACCATTGGAAAAAAAAGTAGACCTCAGAGTGGTGACAAGATTTTTTTACAATGTTCCATATTTGAGTAAATATAATATTAGATATAAACTACCTATGAGGATAAATCTTATTGATGTCTGAAGTCAAAGCAGGATGTATGTACAAATGAAATACAAACAAAACTATAAAACTAATAAAAATTCAAATTGGCAACATTGATAAGAGACAGATGGTGGTGTTTGCCGAAAGTAAATTGTACTAGTTGAGTTTATAGCAGCAAGATGTAGCTCCACGTCCAGTTCTATTTTTCATTAAATAACACAATTGCAAACAAGCCCGTGTTTTTAAATCATCATAATTAGACTTCAGACTTAACCAAACTTTCCCTAGTGAGTAATCCTTCAATGCCACTTTTGATGAAGTTTCCTTGCAACTTTCAAACACCTACAGTCCTCTAGCTCAGGAGCTTTTCTTTTTTTGTAAAGGGCCAGGTATTAAATCTATTAAATCTTGAGGCTTTGTAGGCTAAGAGGCAAAATTGAGGATATTATGTAGGTACTTATATAATAAGAAAATGTCTTGTCACACAATAGGTACTGCCAAATACTGATATCAATCATGAGCATATGATTTTTTTGTGAGCATCTGATTTTAATTAAGAATATTAATCTCTTGAGGTATTTATAAAATACATATATATTATATTCTTTCCTTTATATTTGTCTTTTTATCATGTTATTGTATTGTAGATTAATTATTTCAATTGAAGGTTGAGTGGAAGCTCTTCAACTGCACAATTAGTTGGATTTTGAAATATGGGGCTTTCTTTTGAATGTGCATTGAGGTCCCAAAAATACTGCTGGAACTATGGGTTGAGCTCGGAAAAATATATTCCCTGCAAATTTGTGTGGGATGGAGATCTCACTTCTTGTTTTAATTTTTGATGGCATAGGAAGTGAATAAAGCAGCTTGATATCACTTGTGATTCAAACAACATTAGTCGTCATCAAAATGACTTTATGGTAGTATAAGTTTTGTATATAAGCTCAATTTTGCCCTATAGTTTTTAAGTTCAATTCATTAAGAAATATTAGCAAGTCTGCAGCAAAAAGCTAATTTCCAAAGTCATTCAGAGTTCAATAACAGTAGATGAGAAAAGTCTTCCTTCAGAAAAATTTCAATCTTGACCCTGAGCTGAAAAAAATCTCAATAAAAATTTACCACTGCTAAACATAAAACTGCTGTGTGACAGAGCCAATAAGGATTTGCTTTTATTTATGACAAAAATTCATGGGACTGAAGATTATTAAGTCCACGAGAGCAGAAGTTCACTGTTGACACTACTAGTTCAAAAACACATGAGGGTCAAATATTTTCTTTAGAAGAACCTGCTGATGGATAATACAATTAATATGTACAATGAAGTCTGAAAACACCTTACATTTCAAAAACTTTGTTAATTTATCCAACTAAGCCTTTTTCTTCTCCACATATATTTTTATCACCATCAGTTATAATAAATACTTAAAGGTGAGAAACTTGAAGCTTTCTCACTAAGGTCAATAAGGCAAGGCTGTTCCCTCTCACCACTGCTTTTCAGTATCATATTGAAGTCCTAAGCTAATGCGATGAAACAGATAGAAAGAAAGAAAGAAAGAAAGAAAGAAAGAAAGAAGGAAGGAAGGAAGGAAGGAAGGAAGGAAGGAAGGAAGGAAGGAAGGAAAGAAAGAAAGAAAGAAAGAAAAGGCACACAGATTGAGAAGGAAGAAATAAAACTGTCTTTGTTCGGAGATGACGTGATCATCTCCAGATCATTTGATTTTATATTTCTCAAGATTCTCATATGTATGGTACTATTGTTGACATGTGAAAATGACTCATAAGCCATTACAAAGTTAATAAAGAATAATTCTCTAGAAGATAATGAAGATAAATATAGGTTCTTAAGGTCAACAGACTCAATAGAGCTTTATCTAGGATAACTTCCATGATTGCTTTTTTTTTTTTTTAAACAGCTTTATTGATATAATTCACATATCATAATATTCACCCTTTTAAAGCGTACAATTCTATGGCTTTTAATATAGTCACTGATTTGTGCAACCATCATCACAATCTAATTTTACCATATTTTTATAAACCCCCTCCCCCCAAAAAAACACCCTTGTAACCATTAGCAACCATTCCTCATTGCTCTCTGCAGACCCCACTCCTATTCTGGATTATGAATTTATGTTTCCCCGTGTGTTTTAATTTTCTAGATAGTGATAGTCAATACCGACTAAGGGTTAGTTATATGCCGGTCATCATTTTGAGCACTTTACACATGAGCTCATTTGATTCTCAGATGAATCGTAACGCAGGTGGTCTAGCAACAATGGGTCTGTCACACAGTGCAAAGATGCCGACAAATAGCCCACACTCTAAGTCCCCAAGCCGGTGTTGAGAAAGCCCACAGGCAATGTTGGGAATGGGTTCAAGCTTTATTGCCATAAGGCTTCCTAGACCCAGTGGCAACTGCAGGTCAGTTTAACACTTTGTAAGCGGGCATTTTCCCGCCAAATCAAGTCGTAACGCGGGGCTTTTTTGACATTTTCTCGCCAAAATTAGACTTTCCGTAAAATATTCATATCTTTCGATCTATTTGATATTTTTCTATGAAACTTTCAGTGTTTTAGTTTCAAAAGAGGTGCAAAATATGTGTTATTCTCGTCTCCCGCGCTTTGGTATAAAAAGCGATATGACGAGTTTACTCATTTCCCGCAAAAAATGTTAAGAGCTTGTGTCCCTTGAAAAGGTGAGATTCCTAGCAGCCAACCTGTGAGGCGCTCTCCTGACCATCCAACCTGTCAGCACTCACAGAGCCGCCTCTGACAGGCTCGGGAATTTGAACTTCCTGCTCAATCACCTCCACCCATCTTTCCAGCTCACTCTCTTCTTTAACCTGGTGCCAGTGGCCCTTGAACCCCATGGGGACTTCAGTCCATTTACGTCACTTACTGCATGTTGTTCCCCTCTACACCCACTGGTTTGCACAATCCATCGTTGTAACCCATCGTTGTAACCCAGGCAACTGAATGTGACTGGAGAAAAATGCAGACTCAAATGTATGACATTGTAACAAATGCATAAATTTCAAGTGGGCTCTCAGTGTTGCCCGGAAGTCCCACATTTCCCTAGTCCACTCTCTCTCCTACTCTCCTAAATGTGTATTTCGCCCTAATCCTCTCTCCTCAAATCTCCAAAGGCAGCTCCTCCTAAATCTCAGCAGCTTAGAGAGCTTACTTGCACTCTGGCCCCGCCTGGGTCCAATCCTGGATGGGTGTGTCCGAGCCCTCTTAGGAAGGATCGCTGCGGGCCCCCTACCCACAATTGTATGACGTAGTGGGTTTGACAGACATAGGTCATGGTGAGCAGCTCTGGCTCAGGGTTACCTATGTCCTGTGGTCAAGCACATCAAGTCAGCCAGGACTTGACAGGGGCTTCTTTATTGGAAAGGGCACAGCCTTGCTCCAGAACCTGAGGGGTCTACATTGTGATTCCCTAATGGGCTTGCCATGGACTCCCACAGCATCTCTTCCCACCACAGATACCCCTAGTATATATGGTCTATTAGGTCAGAGGGCCTCAGCACCTGCTTCAGGGCCCTTTCTTGCTCTGGCCCCATCTGGCAGCCTTCCATGCCATCTGGTGGATAGGGTGGAGCAGTATTCCCAAGTGTGGAATATGCCACCTAGAGAGACTTAACTAAGTAAGCACTGTGTTTTTTCTTAGTGGTATATGCCAGTGTGCCTGCCCCAGCCCTCTGGACCCCTAAACACCTCACTGATGTAGCAGGCTTCTAAGCCCTCATAGGCTTACCGAGGCTTACCTCTAGATGGCATGTTCCTTACCAAGACCTCCATGGACTTGCCTTCTCTTCTTCCTCTGGTTTAGTAGAACCATGTCATTAATATAGTGGACCACTGTCTGATTCTGTGGAATGTCTAGGTCCCTTTCAGCTATAATGTGACAGAAGTGGGAGCTAACACAGTCCTGGCAAGACTGAAATGTATATTCTTTCCTGTCCATATGAATGTTAACTGCTTGTAATCCTTTCTGAGAGGGATGGAAAAGAACACATTTGCCAGATCAATGGTCATATATGTGTGCCAGAGTCTGCGCTAATGTGCAACGATGCCACACCCAGCACAGCAGGTGCCACTGGGCTAGTCCATCAGGCTTTTGTAAGGGCCAGACTGGTGGATTCAATGGTATATGACAGAGACCACCATCCTTTTGTTCTTTAAGGCTTTGAGGGCAGCCTTGATTTCTAAGGTACTGTTTTTTTGATTTACTATCTTTCCTAAGTAAGGAAGGAAGGAGTTTCTGAGATTTCTACTTGGCCTTCTTATTGCAATAGCTCTTATTTTACAGGTGAGGGTTCTGCCAATTAAAAAGTATGTCCAGTTTTATGGTTAATTTGGGACTGAGGAAATGACCACTCGGTAGGTCTATGGACCAAGTCAACCTACTGTGAGCTGGACCAGGAACCCACTTACTCTGAGGTCTCCTCTACCCTGAGTTTAGCAGAGAAAGCACATTGGTGTTTTGGATTCTCAGGTATCAATGTCAATTCAGACTCTCCAATAATCCTCAAACAGTCTAGGTATTCCCCTTTTACCAATGCATGGTTACCTGTGTGAGCAGACAGAGTTTTTTGCAGGAGGACTGGAGATTCAGGACTGAGTACACCTGCCCCACTGTTGCAGACACTGGCTTCTCAGTCAGTAAGTTCTGGATCTAAGGACAAGCTCAGGTCCATAAACTGGACAAGGGATCAGGACTTTCATCATGCAATAAAATGTATGCATACATGTTTAGCTTCCTGATAATCTTTGATTTTTAAACATTGTTTAAGTAAAGCATAGAGTTCTATTAGCCCTCTTCCTCGTTCTCTGTGGGGGGGGGGTCTCCTATAGAGGTCACTCTGACCTTGTCTTCAGTGAGATCATTGCATGTCCCTGATTTTAATGGTTTAGTGCTGCCACCTGCCTCAATTATTCTGGACGATTACAGTCCCCATTGCTATGTCAGGGAGGCTAGTTGGGATTGGATCTCCTTTAATCAGAACTAGCCTGCAGAGGACAGTCTCCACAGAGTTCACCACAGTTCTGGGCCCCTGTGGAGACAGAGCCAGGAGAGCAGTTTCCAAGCTCTCGCCCTCACGTGGAAAGATGCTCACTTGGGTAGTGAATAGCCATCAACTGTGATTGGATGGCCATCAACTGTGGCTAGTTGGCCATCAGCTGTAACCAGTGAGCCATTGGCCACTAATATGACAGTCGTGGCTATGCTAGCAGCAAATGGGGGCTAGCAAGAAGATGGTGGCTGAGCCAGCAAGAGCGGATTGCAGTTAGTATGGCGTGTTGCAACTAGCAAGTGGGGTTGGTTGGCAGAAAAGTGGACGTTGGGTTGCAGATAGTGTGGCTCCTGCTTCCTGTGTCTCCAACCCAGCCACCAGCGAGACCATAGTGGTATGACTCCCCTACCTATGGCTCCATGGTTGTTCCTTTTTGGCCTCACCATGTCCTGTGTTCTTATGTGGGGGAGTGGGACCAGAGACCCCAGATGGCACCCCGCATGACAGCCCCCTCACAGTCCTCTCCTCATCACTCTGGACTGTCTTCTGGGTCCTCATGTAGAACACAGCTTGTGGGTGTTCTGGCTTGGTGGGATATGCCTTCATTTAGTGTGGTCCTTTTCAAGGTTCCAAGAGCCAGCCTCACAGCGTCTTCACACCTGCCAGGGCATTAAATCCCGCACCACAGGAGAGAACTCTTACATTGATAAGCTGTCACTTATCCACCTGGATGTGCAGCTGCGCTTGACCCAGCACCCTTGGGACCCCTTCCCATGCATGTTCTCCCTGTTCTTGCTGGCACGGTGTAGTCAGATCTGCCGCTCCGTCAGGGTAGAGTCCCTCTCCTGCCTCAGCAGGCTCAGGGCATCCTTAGTTGGGCTCTGCTGGACTTGACCCGTTACTGCTCTGGTTGCCAGGAAGGAGGAGGGGGTGGTCCTGGGGGCTGTGAGCAACATCTCGCAAAGCACCTGTCTCACTTGAGGCCTCTGAAAACTCTAAGCAAGTGGAGGATACTGTTTGATAACAAGGTGAAGGGGGCCACTTCTGCAGGCCGAGCGGGTTCAGGGCTCTCAGTTGCATCTATCCAGGTATTGTGAGCCTAAGCCCCAGGGCTCCCACTCATTTCCTATTAGGCCCTGACCGTGCACAGACATGAACTGGGGCTGAGAATCCAACCTTCTCTGAAGCTCTGCCCCTTTTAATATTAAGCTCTGAGCCCTATCCTCTTTGTCTACTCTGCAGCTTTAGGAGATCAGAATTTCCTTAAACGCTGCTAACGAGGCCCCCTGGCTCTCACATTTTGTCCTGAATTGGTAATGAATCAATTGCCCTGAGTCTGCCATTATTTCTTCTCAAGGAAACTGTGTTTCTCAACTGCCACCCAATTCCATAGTCTTTATAGTTACCATTTTGCTCTTGCCTCTCAAGCATCAGAGATAGATAGTGCACCAGCAAGGGCATCGTATTCCACTCATATCACAGCCTGGTTCACAGCCAGTGAAAGTTTTAGCAATTGAACTGCTATCGCATCCCAAGGGACATCCGTACTTCACTTCCCACCAGTGAAGATGGAGTCCTGGTTGCCAGCCTGGCAGCATGGGATCTGGCTCCAAAATCCCACCTTAGGGTTGACTTCCTAGGACCACTCCAATCTTAGATTAATCTAAATGGCTTTTGGACCTTGCACAGAGAGAGATGGAGCATGATATGCTAGAGGTTTCCTGGGAAATGCCCTTGAGAGGCACATGTAGGGAAGTGGGGTAGATGGAACTGAGCGGAGAGAGAGGCTGACCTGTAATACAGTTGCAATGAAGGCCTCAGACAATCCTACGGGGTGCTGTGGAGCTGGACCCGAGAATATGTGTACCTCTGTGTCCCTGAATCAGGCAGTCTGTGGGAAGCGGAGTAGCCCTGGACAAGGAGATGCCCTGTGGCTGAGGGCATTTCCCAGTGAGGGAGGTGGCTGTGAATCTATATAGCCAGCAGCTGGGGGTGGGGTTCTGGGCGGAGCACAGTTTCCACTGGCCCCACAGTCCACTTTTTCCCTTCTGTTTCATCAATCCTACCCTCTCTATTGGGTCAGTCTCATCAGCATACAATTATGCTGGTAAAGCCATCATTAAAAAGACAACCCTCTGTCTATGCTCAGCTGAGGCTGAGAGAGCTGGGCTACCAGGTACTGGAGAAGTAGATGAAAACTAAGCCAGAATGAAAGGAAGAGTCAAGCCTTTAATCACTTGATGCAATATTAGAAACAGGAGGCTAAACTGGGGAACAGCTGCCTGCCCCACCCCCATTCTATTCTCCTTCAGGGAACAGCATGCAAGTGGGGGATCAGAAGGGTGGGGGACCGCTCACCCTCTTACTGCTGAACGAGCCCTCAACCAAAAGGCTCCAGGAGTTTTCTCAGCCCTGGGGCTGGAGAGAGGGTGAGGTGGAAGGGCTGGGAGTGGAAAAGTACCGCGTACTGAGTCAGTGGAGAAGGAGTCTTCAAGGTTCTAGGCACCCGAGGAAGGCCTCAGCGGGGCCCCAGATAGAGGCTTCCAGTGGGGCGCCTGGCTTAGGACTGCGGATCTGTGTAAGAGCATGCCTGCCAGTGGAGGGGGAGTCCTGGACTGCGACGCCCCTCAGGGACTCAGTGCACTGGCTGTGCACCCAGTCTGGGGTGTGGAGGCCAGCTTTCCCCCGGGAGGCCTGCAGGGGATGCTTTGTAATGGCCTGTGGTCAGTTTTGAAAAATCACACGTAGGTGTTTAGCCAGGAGTTGGACTCCTCACCCTCTCATTATGGCTCCATTTCGCTGCTCCTCCCCCTAGCAAAACTCTCCCCAAAAACTTGTTGCTACTCATTCTTTACAACTCCTCTCTTCCCATTCTGCCACGAACCCATCCATCCCCATTAGGCTTTTGTCCCAATCATTTCTCTCTCTCTCTTTTTTAAAAATTTATTGGGGCGACAATTGTTAGTAAAATTACATGGATTTCAGGTGTACCATTCTGTATTACATCATCTATAAATCCCATTGTGTGTTCACCACCCAGAGTCAGTTCTCCTTCCATCACCATATATTTGAGCCCCCTTACCCTCATCTCCCACCCCCCACCACCCTTACCCTCTGGTAACCACTAAACTATTGTCTGTGTCTATGAGTTTCTGTTTCTCATTCGTTTGCCTTTTTCTTTTGTTGTTTCTGCTTTATATACCACATATCAGTGAAATCAAATGGTTCTCTGCTTTTTCTGTCTGACTTATTTTGCTTAGCATTATACTCTCAAGATCCATCCATGTTGTCACAAATATTCCTATACCATCTTTTCTTACCACTGAGTAGTATTCCATTGTGTACATATACCACAACTTCTTTATCCATTCATCTATCGAAGGACATTTTGGTTGTTTCCATGTCTTGGCCACCGTAAATAAAGCTGCAGTGAACATTGGAGCACACGTGTCTTTATGGATAAATGTTTTCAGATTTTTTGGGTAGATACCCAGGAGAGGGATTGCTGGGTCATATGGTAATTCTATTCGTAATTTTTTGAGGAACCTCCACACTGCCTTCCATAACGGCTGCACCAGTCTGCATTCCCACCAACAGTGTATGAGGGTTCCTTTTTCTCCACAGCCTCTCCAATACTTGTCACTATTTGTCTTGTTGATGATACCTATTCTGACTGGGGTGAGGTGATATCTCATTGTGGTTTTTATTTGCATTTCTCTGATGATTAGTGATGTTGAGCATTTTTTCATATGTCTGTTTGTCATTTGTATGTCCTCTTTGGAAAAATGTCTCTTCAGGTCGTCTGCCCATTTTTCACTTGGGTTGTTTGTTTTTCTGCTGTTGAGTTTCATGAGTTCTTTGTATATTTTGGATATTAGCCCCTTATCGGAGGCACCGTTTGCAAAAATCTTCTCCCATTCAGTTGGTTTCCTCTTTATTTTGTCAATGGTTTCTTTTGCTGTGCAGAAGGTTTTAAATTTCATATAGTCCCATTTGTTTATTTTAGCTTTTACTTCCCTTGCCTTTGGAGTCAAACTCATAAAACGATCTTTGAACCCAAGGTCCATAAGTTTAGTACCTATGTTTTCTTCTATGTAGTTTATTGTGTCAGGTCATATGCTAAGTCTTTGATCCATTTTGAATTAATTTTGGTACATGGTGACAGTTAGCAGTCCAGTTTCATTCTTTTGCACGTGGCTATCCAATTCTCCCAGCACCATTTATTGAAGAGGCTGTCTTTTCTCCATTGTATATTTTTTGCTTCTTTGTCAAAAATTATCTGTCCATATTTGTGTGGTTTTATTTCTGGGTTCTCAATTCTATTCCATTGGTCTATGTGTCTGCTTTTCTGCCAATACCATGCTGTTTTGACCAATCATTTCATCAAAACCTTTTGGCCAGGTACTAAAATCTCTATGTTTCATCCGTGTATCTATGGTCAATTGATTTTTGACAGGGGTACCAAGACCATTCAATGAGGAAGGAATAGTCTTTTCAACAAATGATGCTGGGACAACTGATTAGCCACATGCCAAATAATAATCCCTGAATCCCAGACTCACAGAATTAACCATTTCCTTTACATCTCAAATTAGCTGTGTACTAGGAAATTCAAACTCAAAGTCAATTATACAAGACAGAGCTTTTGCCCAAATCAGATCTTCCGTCAGGCTTCCCTTCTCAGTAAACGGTAACTTCATTTTTCCATTGTGTAGGTGAAAAACTTCGAGCCATTCTTGACTTTCCTTTGTCTCTCACATCCTCTTCTAAGAGTTATCTCAACCTCATCCTTGAAAATAAGAATCAGACTGATTCTTCCCAGTTCCAACACTGTAGTCTGGTCCAAGACACCGTCATCTCTCACCTGGATTATTTCAGTCACTTTACTGGTCTCTGTTTCGACTCTTGCCCTCCACCCCTTGCTTCTGTCAACTCTCCACAAAGCAACCAGAGTGATCCTTTCAAAATATAATTAGACCCTGTCATGTCCTTCTTTCATAATTTCCCAATGGCTTTCCACTTCACTCCAAGGAAAATCCAAATCACAAGGTCCTCCAGGATCTGGCTTCTGACTTCCCTCTTATCTCCTGCTACTTTCTCTTTCACTCATTCTATCCCATCCCATTGGGCTCCCTGCACCCAGAAAACTTGTTTAGCAGACAGTGGTACACTTTTAATAGTCATAGAATAACTGGATGATTTGTGCAAAAACCAGGTTGTAGTAAACTGATAATTAAATGTGAGGTGAGAAGTGGAAAACCATTTTTACAGAGTTGGACTATGAAGAGGAGGCAAGAGAGCAGGCATTTTCAGGTGAGGGGATACAGGGCTGGAGAGAGGAGTCCTTTAAAAAGGTAGTCTTGGTGTGTTTAAATAATGCTGGATAGTAGCCAGGAAAGAGGTAGGCTGAATATCCAGGATATTCTGAATAAATGACCAATTAGTGAATGGTGGTTTGAAGCAAAGGGACAAAGGAGCATGAAGTGTGTGTTAGAAGCTGGGCTAGCTGGATGACCCCCATCTCTGAGCCAGTCGAATTTCTATAGAACAGATAGTTATGCTAGATAGCAATAATTCTGAGCAAAAACCATGTTCTGAGAAGAGAAAATAGACGTTTGGTATGATTTCTTCCCATTTCACCATTCCCGGTCCTGCACATTTTCTTCTTTACTGCTGCTGCTGCTTCATTGGTCTTAGAGAGATGAGGGTGAAAATGAAGTGAATGCACATTGTTTGAGCCCCTATCAGATGCCAGGACACTGTGCTAGTGTTTGCCGTGTGTGTGGTTTTTAAAATCTATACAACAGTCACCTACTACACAACAGTAGGTGTTTATGTCTCCAATTTTGAAAGGAACAAAGAGACAGGAGAGCACACTGGAAACTATTCAGTGACAGAGAGGATAAGAGAGGAGAGGAAGGTAATGAGAAAATAATCAATCGGGAGGGGCAGGGCTGGAGGAGGATGCTCCAGAGTAGATCGCACCAACACAGAAATGAGAAAATCAAAGCCCCCACCTAAAAGGAGGCTCAGTCTGTGCACTGTCTAACCTCCAGCCTCCCGACGCCAGGTGTTTGCTGCACACTGACAATGGGGGATGTGAGAGTGTGTGACAGTGCATGTTATTCTGGGCCCCCAGTGCAGAAGAGGCCACTGCTGGCTGTTGGGACACATAAATTGCATATTGCTGCTTAACAAAAACTGACAGCGAGGAGATAAACCTCACGGTGCTCAAACATTGTATGCTCAAGAGAGTTCTAGCCTGCAGTTACATGCTATGATGTGTTCCAAGGTTGTATTTCTTTAGCGTCAAGATGTGTTGTACATTGAGTGAACTTCACCTGGGTTTCACCATCCCACTGGGATCATTTAAAGTTCTCTAACCATAAGCCTGTAGCTTTCACGAAAGCAGGGGATTCTCCCTGAGGCCCAAAATGGCTTCTGATTCATGTACTTTTAGGAACTCTCCTGGTGACATACCTACTTCTGAATAATTTCAGTCTACTATAATTGATGATACTAGATGACAAAAACTATTCTCTACTTTAATGAATCAAGCAGCAGTATACACTAACATCTTTCAGTTTTAGTTTTAGAATTCAGTGCATAGAAGGTGAGATAGAAGTGGGTAGAATGTATAATAAGTCATTGTGCACACTTAGAAATATTAATTAGGGACAGTTACTGTGACTTTAGGATGTCAATGGTGGAGGGACAATAAAAGCTACATGTGTAGGGATGGGGGCAACTGTGACAGTTGGTAATGGATGCAATGAAGGCTCTAACTACATCTAAGGCATAATGTTCTGTTCCCTAAAGGTTTTCTTTAAAAAATAGTTTTATTGAGGTATGCTTTACACACAATAAGCTGTACATATTTAAAGTGTATAATTTGATGTTTTCATGTATGTATACATCTGTAAAACTATCACTGTACTCATAAAAATGAGCATATCCACCATTCCCACAGTTTCCTTGTTCCCTCCCTCCTGCTCACCTCCAATTTATATTCAGAGTTGTTCATGGTATTTGCTTATTACCCTTGTAATGTCTTCATTCTGCAGTGATAACCCCTTTTTCATTCCTGATATTGGTAATTTGTGTCTTTGTTCTTTTTTTGTCAGTCTTTCTAGAGTTTTATCAATTTTATTGGTCTTTTCAAAGGACCAACATTGATTTTCCTTATTGTTTTTCTGTTTTCAATTTTTGTGATTTTTGTTCTGATCTTTGTTTCTTTCCTTCTATTTGTTTTAGATTTATTTTTCTTTTCCTTTTCTAGTTTCTTGAAGTAGAAGCTTAAACTATACTTTGAGACCTTTTTCTTTTCCTAATGTAAGCACTGAATGCTATCCATTTCCTTCTAATCGCTGCTTTAGGTGCATCCTACAAATTGTGATATGTTCTATTTTCATTTGTAATTTCTCTTGGGATTTCCTGTTTGACGTGTGAACAACTTAGAAATAAGTCAATTTCCAGAAATTTGTTATTCTCCTATCTTTCTCTTACTGAGTTCTAGTTTACTTTCATTATGTTTAGAGAACATACCTTGTATGATTTCAATTCTTTCAAATTCATTAAGTTTTGTTCTATGGCTCAAATGATCTATCTTGCATTTTTATTATTAATTAGCATGTAGTATATACAATTTTTTTGGTCAGCTCTTAAATAGAATAAAACACGACTTAAAAGAATAGAAAATCAGTCTCAGAGTGACTTAGGTTTTGGAGAGAAGTTTTACAGCCTGTTTTCTGTTGTGGGAAAGAACTAGATTCATGCCATCTTTGTGGCACTAGTGAGATAAGCCTTTATTAAGAATTTCTATTAAAAAAGATAGCATGTCTTATGTATATTCTCTTTATAACCAGGAAATTCCAATATTGATCTAGCCTAAATTTGTTCCCTTATAATGTTCGTTTATCTTCTACACTCTATCCTTATTGGAAACTAAGATTAGATAAACTTTATCTGTCTACGTTTCAAATTATTAGCAAAGCAATGAATGGTATTTTTCACATAGCAGTGGGAAGGAACAAATACCTATTTGGGGCATTAATATTAAAAAAAATAAAACTTTCCTCAGGTATTGCTGGAAACAATAAGATCCTATTGTTATAGATAAAGGTCAGTTTATATAATTCTCTCTGAGCACTTGATTCTTAGTGACACCTTTGTTTTTCTTGCTTCAGTAAATGCCATTATCTGTGAAACTAAAAATAACTACCATAAGAAGCTCTAGGAGATTACTATCACAAATATCTAAATATGTTATAAAACCACCATAATTAGAATAGTATGGTAGCAAGGCAGGCATAGATAGATTAATGGAAGAGAATAGAGTCCAGAAACAGACTCTTTTATATATATAGAATTTATTATAGGTTAAAGTTAGCATTTCAAATCAATGAGGAAAGGAAGGAATTATTTAATAATTGGCATTAAGGACTTCTGGTCAAGATGAAGGAGAAGGTAAATCCTGTGCTCATTTCCTCCTATGACCACATCAAAATTACAATTGAATTACAGAACAACTGTCATTGAGAACTGCCTTCAGACTAGCGGAACAGAAGGTCTTTAACTAAAAATATACAGAAGAAGCCAAGTAGAGACAGGTAGGAGGGACAGAGATGCAGAAAAGGCAGGCCCAACACCACCAGAAAGGTATTTAAGAAACAGGAGGGATATCTCAGCTGCAGAGGCCCTCTCAAGGAGCAAGGGCTCCCAGACTCACACCAGGTTCCCCAGCGCAGGTCTCCAGAGCTGGGAAGAGATGTCCCCGTAACTTCTGGCTGTGAAAATAAGTGAGGATTGCATCCAGTGAGATGGAAGGCTGCTGGAGTCCCAGGTGTTCCTCTTAAAGGGCCCACACTTGGACTTACTCGCTCATGGAGTCACTGCCGCTGAGCTCCAACTCTGGGGCAGCAGCTTGACAAGTGCCAGGGACATACTGGGAGGAGCTGAATTGACTAGCTTCAGGATGAGGGATGAAGTGGCAGGGGTCATAGCAGCTCACTCTGGGGACAGAACTGTTGGGGGATGCCACTGTTCCTTAGTTGAGCCTCCCTTCACACAGTTGGCAGGCGCAGATGGGCATCAAATCTGAAAACTCCATGAACCTGGCTAACACATTTTGCCTTGCCCTGGTGGTTCCCTAAGACACTACCCCACCCAACTCAACTGCCTCACCCAAACCTCTTACAGCAGCTTTTCCACACAAATGGTCTGTCTTGGTTGACATTCCAAACTTTCTTAAAATCTCTAAAAGGTGCACAAACCCCAAACAAGCAGCATCTAGCCTCAGTGTGACCTGTACCTCTTGCACAGCGACCTGAATTATAGTATTAGTGGCAGCTGGCCTCGTTTGAAGATTAGCCTCTTCCAAGCAACCACAAGCACAACAAAGGTGACAACCAACAGCAAATCATTTTGCAGCTCCTACCAGGTGGTGCTGGGCAGGGAACAGGCAGCAGCTGACCTTGGCCTTGCAAGAGGCCACAGAACCAACGCACCCAGCTTCAGACCACACCAGAGCACCACTTAACCACCTCCACAAATGACATACTTGGCAGACTTGGCAGGCACCAGAGCCCCCCTAAAGCGAATCCAGCTCTGTGGGCTCAGCACCTGCACAATAGCTCATTTGCTATAGTCACAACCAGTCAGCCAAAGGATTGATCCCTCCTACTGATATGCCAAAAACAATCAAGGCTTAACTACAATAGGCGGGCACACAAAAACCATACAAAGGACATACCTGGAGCACCCGGCTGTGGTGGCCAGGGAGACTGCACCACTGGGCCCCACAGGACACCTACTACACAAGGCCACTCTACTAAGACCAGGAGACATAACCTAAAACAGAGAAACAAAAACAGGGAGGCAGCACAAATGAAGAGAAAAATAAATATGTTTCAAATGAAAAATCAGAACAAAGCTCCACCAATAGAACTAAATAAAATGGAGACACATAATCTATCAGACACAGAGTTCAAAACATTGATTGTGAGGATGCTCAATGATCTAAGGAACAATTTCAACAAAGAAATCAGAAATATAAAAATGGAGATAGATAACAGAAAAAAGAACCAATCAGAAATAACCGAAATGAAGAATACATTAGAGAGAATCAACAGTAAATTAGAGGAAACAGAGGACCAAATAAGTGATTTGGAAGGCAGAGTAGCAGAAAATACCCAATTAGAACAGAAAAAAAAAAAAAAAGAATTTTTAAAAATGAGGACAGTTTAAGGCACCTCTGGGACAACATCAAGCATACCAATAGTCGCATCATAGGGTTACCAGAAAGAGAAGAGAGAAAGCAAGAGGTTGGAAACCTATCTGAAGAAATAATGATGGAAAATTTCCTTAAGCTGGTGAAGGAAATATACATACAAGCTCAGGAAGCACACAGAGTCCCAAACAAGATGATCAAAGAGGCCCACAACAAGACATATCATAATTTAAATGGCAAAGATTAAACCAAAGAGAGAATCTTAAAAGCAGCAAGAGAAAAGCAGTTAGTTACCTACAAGGGAATTCCCATAATACTGTCAGCTGATTTCTCAACAGAAACCTTCCAGTCCAGATGGAATTGCCAGGAAATATTCAAAGTGATGAAAAGAAAGGACCTATGACCAAGATTATTCTACCCAGCAAAGCCATCATTTAGAATCGAAGGATAGATAGAGAGCTTCTCAGATGAGAAAAAGCTAAAGGAGTTTCTCACTTTTAAACGGACTTTTTGAAGAAGTCCCTTGAAGAGAAAATCATAAAAAATATGAATAATAAAATGGCAATAACTACATATCTATCAACAATTCCTTTTAATGCAAATGGATTAAATGTAAATGGAACAAAAGATAGGGTGGCTGAATGGAGAAGAAATGAAGATTCTTATATATGCTGCCTACAAGAGACTCATTTCAGATTGAAACACACACACACAGACTGAAAGTAAAGGGATGAAAAAAGATATTTCATGAAAATGGAAAAAAAGAAAAGGTGGGGTAGTAATACTTATACCAGACAAAGCAGACTTAAAAAAAGGGGGGGGGGGCAATTACAAGTGACAAAGAAGAACCCTTCTGGGTATTTATCTGAAGAAACCAAAAATGCTTCTTTGAGGGGATGTGTGCATCCATAGTTCATTGCATCATTATTTATGATGGCCAAGATGCAGAGGCAGCCTGGGTGTCTGTCAATGGGTGAATGGATAAAGAGGAGGTGGTATATATATAGACAATGGAATATTGCTCAGCCATATAAGGGAATGGGTTCTTGCCATCTGTGGTGGCATTGATGGACCTGGAGGGTATTGTGCTGAGTGGAGTATGTCAGACAAAGACAGATGAAATGTGATTTTGCTTATATGTGGAATCTAAAGAACAAAGAAACAAACAAAACAGAAACAAACTCATAGATACAGAAAACATTTTGATGGCTGCTAGATGAGAGGGTCCTTGGGAAGGTGGGTGAAAAGGGGGAGGGATTAACAAATACAAATTGGTAGTCACAAAGTAGTCATAGGGATGTAGGGTATAGCATAAGGAATATAGTCAGTAATATTGCAATAACTATGTATGGTGTCAGATGGGTACTAGATTTATCAGGGTGATAGATAGGAGGTGGTTAGGGGCAGGCTGAAAAGATGAAGGGATTAAGAAGTACAAATTGGTAGTTACAAAATTGTCATGGAGATGTAAAGCATAGGAAATATAGTCAATAATATGGTAATAACTATGTATAGTGCCAGGTGGGTGCTAGACTAATCAGGGGGATCACTTCTTAAATTATATAAATGTCTAACCACTATGCTGTACACCTGAAATTAATATAAAACAATATTGAATGTCAGCTGTAATTGGAAAATTTAAAAAGGGGGGGAAGGTGAAAGGGAATAAGAGGTTCAAATTTCCAGGTCTAAAAAAAATAAGTCATGGGGATGTAATATACAACATAAGGAATATAGTCAATACTACTGTGATAGCGTGGTATGGTGTCAGATGGTTGCTGGACTTACAGTGATCACTTCTTTAGGTATACAAATGTTGAATAACTATGGTGTACATGTGAAAATAGTATAATATTTTATGTTAGCAATATTTTAATAAAATCTTAAAAAAACAAACAACAAATCAAACAACCAAACAAAACCCAAACCAATCCCAATTATCCGTGCTAAAAGGATGAAAGGAATATCTTGTTATTCTTTCGAGAGAAAATGGCGTTTCAAAAATCAGTATAATATGAAAAAATGATCAGAGTACACAGCCCAAAAAATGTAGGAGAAAAACATAACATAGACATACATGAAATAGCTGATTAATAATATTAGGTTATTATTTGGATTTTGTGATGTTTGTGATATCAGCTTTTTAATCATACACTTTCTGTGTTTTCTTCACTTGCAATAAATGCTCACTCAAAAAAGAAAAAAAAAGAAATGTACTATGAACTACATATGGAATTTAAAATTTTTCTGGTAGCCACATTTTAAGGAAGTAAAAAAGAAACAGGTGACATTTTTGTATTTAACTTATATATCTAAAATATTGTCATTTCAACATGTAATTAAGATAAAAAAGCATCAATAAAGTGTTTTACATTTTTTTGGTCCTCTTTAAAATTCAGTGTGGATTTTAATTGCTTATAGCACATCTGAATTGGACTAATCACATTATAAATACTAATAGCCACATGTGGCTAGTGGCTACCATATCAGGTAATACAGTTCTAGGGTTTCAGGGCCCCAACCGTGGATATCAGTTAAGAGTTAGGAACCAGTTTGTGTATTACGCAGGCCAAGTGGAGAAATGAAGCTATGAGGTGTGATCAAACAATACAGTGAATGTTTAAATTAAAAAAAAATTTATTACAGTAAAAGACACATTGCATTAATCCTCCTCAAAAGATTTCCCATCACTTTGAAACACTTATCTCATCGTTCTTAACACTTTCTGAAGCAGTTCTGGCAGTCCTCTTTCATGAGTGTCTAGTTGTGCTGTTATGGCTGCCTCCATGTCCTGAATCATTTTGACTTTGGGGAAGAGCCAGAAGTCATGGTGCCAGATTCAGTGAATAAAGTGGATGAGGACACACCACAATGTTTATATTTGACAGAATTGCTGTACCAGACGTGATATGTAACAATGGAGCATTGTCATAATGGAGGATGATTTATGGCACAGTTTAAAACACACCTTCTCTCAAAAGTAGCTCACTGCACTCTCTCACCCGACTGACTGCACTGAACAAGTTGAAACTTGTCACACACCCTGTTACTAAGGTTCTACGCGCTGCTTCCCATATTGAAGATCCCTGCCTTTCCATTGGATAGCACTCAGCAGGAGCATTCACTATATTTTGTTATCACAAAGGAAAGGCTTCATGTCAAGGTGAGGGGGAGTAGTTTGACGGGGATTAATGATAATGTGTCTTTTACTATGACAATTTTTTTTTAAATTTAAACATTCACCACAGTTTTTGATCATACCTCGTATATCTTCAGATTCAGTCAAAACTTGTTTTCTGGGGTAGGAATGGAGAGAATTTAAAAAAATAAATGCTTTAACTAGAGGAATCTACAAGTTCTCAGGGCTGATACTGGCCACTGGCATCAGACACTATTTGCTGTCAAAAGACTCCATTCTACGCGCTTCTAAATGATTATCTGGTGGCTGCAGAAAACCAGAGGTTTTCTGATCAGGGACAGGCCTGGGTTTTAACGGGAGTGCCACCAAGAGGAGACAAGAGCAGACCAGGGGACAATGGTGAGGAAATGATCCTCTCTGCAATAAAGGTCTGCACTACGGTGTGAAGGGGAGGGAAATAAGGTGGTTTGGGTAGGTAGAGGGAGGGAAGACCGTGAATGTGACTAATGTTTCTCCTGAAGATATAGCCGAAGGGCTAGGAATGGGGAATGACTGCTAATGGGTACAAGGTTTCTTTCGGTGATGATGAAAGTGTTCTAAAATTAGGTTTGGTGATGACTACACAACTCTCTATATTAAAAATTATGTGCACTTTAAATGGCTGAACTTTATGGTATGTAAATTATATCTCAATAAAGCTGTCACAAAAAATGAATAGAACTTTTGGGGTATATGGGATATTATTAGGTGGTGTGTGGGCTCCCTGAAAGGGAGGGCTCGGTAACAGAAGAAATAATGGCTAAAAAAACTTCCCACATTTAATGAAAACTATCAACCACAAACCAGGAACTCAAAGAATCCCAAGCAGAATAAACATACATATTCGTACCACAAACACTGAGGTATATCAAATTGCTAAAAGCAAGTGATAAAGAGAAACATCTTAGAAGTGGCCTGAGGAGGGGGAAACACACTATGTACAGAGGAACATAAATACAAATTATAGCAGACTGCTCATGAGGTATGCAGGAAAGAAAAACATTGACTCCATAAAATGATAAAAGAAAGGCAACTTAGAATTCTGTGTCCAGTGAAAATGTTCCTCAAAACAAAAGAAACTTTCCAGATAAACAAAAATGGAATTTGTCACCTGCAGACTTGTACTATAAGAAATGATAAAGGAAGTTGTTCAGGCAAAGGAAAATGCTACCAGATATGAAACTTGGATTTACAAAAAGGAATGAAGATCACCAGAAATGGTCAATATGTGGATAAATACAATTTTTGTATCCATTTCTTAATTTTTTAAAATGGTAATTATGCAAAGCAAAAAACAAACCAAAAAAGTACAATGTGTTATGGTGTTCATGACATATGTAGAAGTAAAATGCATGACAAGTGCTCAAACGACAAAAGAGGAAATGTGCAAGCATAATGTTGTGAGAGTCCTACATCATACATGAGATGGCATAATATTATTTGAATGTAGATTGGATAATTAAAGGGCCATACTGTGAATCTTTGAGCAACCATTAATAATTAAAACAAAAAGAAGTAGCTTATAAACCAACAGTTGAATTAAATCCTAAAAAATAACCCAAAAGAGGGTAGGAAAAGAAGAAACAGAAACAAAGATTTGGAATAAATAGAAAATAAAGAACAAAATGATAGATTTAAACCCAACCTACCTGAAGGTAGTAGATTTCTTAGGACACAAATAACAAGAGCTATAATAGAAGATATTGATAAATTATACTTTTACAAATTTAAAACTTATGCCCTTCAAAGGATACTGTTTAAAAGAAAAAGGAAAGAAAGAGAAAAGACAAGCCATTGACTGGGGGAAAATATTCACAAAACACATATCTGACAAAGGTGTTGTATCTAGAATATATAAAATACTATCACAACTCAATAAGACAAATAATTCAATTAAATTGGGTAAAAAACTTGAATAGACACTTTACAGGATATTTAACATATTTTGTACAAAAATATGTGTACAAAAATATGTCAACATCATTAGTCATCAGGGAAATACAGAGTAAAACCACAGTGAGATTCTACTACATACTCGCTAGAATGGAGAAAAAAAAGAATGACAATACTAAGTGTTGGTAAGAATGTAGAGCAACTACAACTCTCACACCTTGTTGGTGGGAATGTTAAATGGTACCAGTACTTTAGAAAACAGTTTGGTTGTTTCTTAAAAACTTAAACATACACTTACCATACCAACCGGCAGTCTTACCCCTAGAAATTTACCCAAGAGAA
This sequence comes from Rhinolophus sinicus, assembly GCF_057876585.1. Classification (NCBI taxonomy): domain Eukaryota; kingdom Metazoa; phylum Chordata; class Mammalia; order Chiroptera; family Rhinolophidae; genus Rhinolophus; species Rhinolophus sinicus. Next base: position 133,282,590 of record NC_142501.1, read on the forward strand.
AACATATCCACACAAAGACTTGTACATGGATGTTCATAATGACTTTAATAATAGACAAAAACTAGAAACAACCTAAATGTCCATCAGCATTATGGTATGTAAACAAAGTGTGGGATATCCATATACTGGAAAACTATTCAGCGATAAACACAAATGAATGGATACATGCAACAACAAGGATGAATCTCAAAATATTATGCTGAGCAAAAGAAAACTCTGTGTGGTCACATTTTAATGAAACCTTAGAAAAGACAAATCTTATCTATAAGTGACAGAAAACAAGTCAGCGGCTGCCTGGAGTCGGGGAATATTGACCTGGATGAGCACAAAGGAATTTTGGGGGTAATGAAAATGTTCTTTGTGTTGATTGTTGGGGGTATGTTAAATTGTTAAACTCATCAAAATGTTTTGATAATTAAAACGGAGTACTTTGTTTTAGGTAAACTATACTTCATTAAAATGGATTTTTTTTAAAAAAGGAAGGGAAATAGGCATTACCAATAGGACCAGATTTAAACTTTCTTACCAAATTCTGGTTCTTCTCTAAGATTGTTCTGGTCAGCTTAACTAAACAGGGATAGCCAAAAATGTCCACTTCATGTCTCCAAATAAAACTTTTGTAGGCAATTTGTATTATTTATGCAGCTACCTAATTCTTTACATTTTTATAGTATATTGATACTTAAAATTTAAATCTGTCCCAGTGGTTCTGTGAGGGGGACTGGGGTAATTACGGATGTTCTCATCACAGCCTTCAGAATGCTATTATTCAGTGAATTAGAATTGTGACAAAATATTCTTTATGAAGACCATTGTTGTAGTTCAGTGTTTCTTTTATTCTTTAGACCTACCTCACAATCTCATGTTTTTTTCTAGTCATAAAAATAGTACTTTATAATTAAGAAAAAATTCCTTACTGGTCTTTTGAATTTTTGTGCTGAATAAATATGTTTCCTGTTAAGCCTCCCTAGACCACTGAAGCCTAAGTGATGGTTCCCTCTCTCAACTCTTAGACCAATTACTGGGTGTACTACTTATTTGGCAATTGAACGCTTCCACGTTTTCAAACTTTCCAACTGGTTCTTCAGATCCTTGAGCCCACAGTAGGTACCCAAGTGTTTGTTGATTTAATTATTCTGTATTGATTAATAGAGTTGAGGTATTTATTCAACTACTTCCTTGTATAGGGCTTTCCTTACAAATCGAAATAAGCTCAATGTTTAGTAATTCTGCAGAAATGTAGATATTCAGATCAGTGTGGATCGATCATACCATTTAATTCACAGAGCTCAGCTGCTGTAATTTTCTCGAGAGTAGATGGAGGCGGCATTAGCAGAATAGTCGGAGACCTGGATTCTGGCGTTGGCAGTTACAGGGCGGGATCTGGTTTTACAAAGCAGGTACTGGGAGCCTCTCCTCACCTAATTTAGGACAAAGCTCTGAACTCCACATGCTGGGTTCCACTTTCTAAGTGGTGGCTGCTTAAAGGAATTGAGCCTGGTTTGCTGGGTTTGAGGTTCACTTTTTTCAGTCTCCCTTTGTACACAATGTATTTAAGTTTCGTCATCTTCACGTTTAGACCTTTGGGAATACTTTTCAATGGGGAAGACAATGGTCTGCATTTTGGAGATTGACCTTTTAAGATGTTTTCATAACTAAAAGGCACAGGTAGATTCAACACAATGCTATGCAATTCCCTCTACTCACTTACTCAGGGTATAGCCCTGTGGAGGGGCAGTGAGGTGGCATGGCCCTCAAAAAGACAGAAACTAAGTTACGGGACAGAAGGTATCTTAGCTTAAGTAGCAGCATAACTAATATAATTTTACAGTAGGTTAAATGGAGAATAACACGTTCAGTGCCTAAAGGCAAGAAATTGTACCATTTGATGCCTTTCAGTCTAAGAGCTAGAATTCTGAACAGAATCCAAATTTCCAGGTTGCACTTTTTTGCATTAGAACCACTGCTTCCATGCGTATCCCGGCCTTACAGCGATGGATGAGGTGTCCTCCAACTTGGATTCTCTTCTGTCACGAGCATGGATTCTACTTTACAATATTTGCTTGTTTTAGCAAATCACAATGGTTTAGACAAAGACTAGGGGAGGGGGAAAAGCATTTGAGGTGAAAGGGTTTAGTCATACTATTCTTTTTTTGAAGAGAGGAAATAGGAAATGTGTTATTGCTTGTAGAAAAGGTAAAGATTTCAAAAAAAAAATGAACAGAGGAAAACAAAACCAACTAAGTTTTGCATTTTGAATGTAACCATTGTTAACACAGTCCATTTGTGAATATCCCTAAAGGCATCTCTTTACATGTATATTCATAAGGATATGCAGTTTTTTGTAAGTAGGATCAGTCTGCTTTTTCTCTCAACTATATTTCATGGCTTTGTATAAGTATAGATGTATACACGTCTTTATTTTTATGACTTCATAGAATTCCATTGTATGTAGCAGAATTTACTTAACTAGTCATTACTTCATGGACATTTAGTTTGCATTCAACTTTTCACTATTACAAATTAAATGGCACTTCTTAGCATATTTTGCCCAAATAATTGAACATCTATAAATATTAATTTCAAGTACTTTAAAATCAGTTATATAGACTTGTAAGTGAAGCAACATGTTAGTAAGAGTGGAAGTGCTTTTGTTTCCTGAGAAGTCCTTTCTTCCCCCTACTCCATTCACACCTTTAGAATATGGAAGATAGGTGGCCTAATCCCAGTCCTCTTTTCTATTAGCACTTTATACATAGAAGTGTCCCAAGGCAAAGTTGTGAACTACACATTTTGGGAGCAGGTACAATGAGTCTTCCCTACAGTGATCTGTTTTTCACCCTATTACCTGTGCACTCGGTGTCCAGCATTTTCCCAAGAGCCTCAGGCCCTTCACGGCAGCTCCTGGCTGGATCCCTTCCCAGAGCAGGTCTTGTTCTCTCTCTGCTCCTTTTTCTTTAGCCCCACAGTTTTATGAGTGAAGCTGCTGCCCTGTGTTCTACCATCCCTTTAGGGCCTTGAGAAGTGATCTTTCTGGCTGAAGAGATATACTAACTGGTACTATGCTATTAGAGAACAGGTAACAGTTTAATCTGTTATAGGCCTGCTTATCTGCAATTGGGCAGATTTCTGGGCTCACTTATGTATATATTTCCAGAGTGATTTGGAAAAAGTAGAACCGGAATGACTGTTTGAAAATCCCTTCTGTAGGTAGTTAATCTTAAGAAGTGTTTTGAAATAAACAATTCTTTTCTTCTGAAAACAAGTGTTACTTTTTTCTCTTAAAGTTCCCAACAGGAAGCTAAACTAAATAATGAATTCTTGACAGAACGTAATTGCTGTTATTTTCTTTAGATGCTATGAAAGGTTATAAGGATGTGCATGTTCTGATAGAATGAATGACAATATTTGAAGTGAATAGCTGGCAGACAGGGTTTCTCTGTACCATTGCCCTGGTACCACTGCCTTTTGGGGTGTATGATTCCTGTTGTGGAGGCTGACCTATGCACGGTAGAATGTTTAGCATCTCTGGCTTCTAAGCATTAGATGCAGCAGCATCCCCTCTCCAGAAGTGACAATAAAAAAATGTCTCCTGACATGGGCAAATTGCCCTAGGATTCAGAACCACCGATTTGTACAAACTGGCAAAATCTTTCAACTGAATGAATATGGGTCATTAGTATGTATGTGTTGCATACACATGCATGCACAGACGTGCATAATCCATACACAGCATTTTTCTTCTGGAGGATTTGGGTGCTTTTAGGTAAAGGAAAAAAAAAAAGACATAAAGCACGGCAACCTAAGCTGCGGAATTGTGACTTCTGCCTCTGAAGTAGATGCCTTAAAGAATTACTTCCCTTCAATGTTTTTCTTCCTAATGCAGTCAGAGTTAGGCCCTAAGAAGCACAACTCCATTTCAAAGGGGCTGTTTTCCTAGTTAAAGTCTAGAGAATGCATTAAGGTAATAAATGCTATTTATTGCCAGCAGATCTCTATGAATATCAAATGCTTCACAGGCAAAGAATGAGGAAAATATTTTCTCAAAAGTTTCTCCATGTAATAAAAGGGAATTATCAGTGAAAACTCAACTTTCCACAGTCATCACTAACATCTCACCCCAGTCCACTCCCCAGTTCATTCCCTGTCCTTCTCTTGCTGTACATAAAGGAAGGAAAAATACCAGAAAACTGAGGGGCTAGAAAAAGGAGCATGTTCAAGTACCGGCCCACCTCTTACTTAGGTAACATACAGTCCTTGGCTGCTTCCTAGGTGTCAGGCCCTGTGGCGAGCATGAGAGGAGGGAGGGAGGCGTGGGTGCCCTTCAGGAGCTTACAGTGTGATAGGAACGATAAAATAAATGAATACAACAAAAATAGGAAGAGATAAGTGGTTTTAGATAAAACGTCTGTGAGTTTATGATCGCCAGCATGAAGGACTGAGAAAAACCAGTGCTTGTGCTGGGCCTTGAAGGGTAAGTAGGATTAAAAACTTGGTGTTGGGGGCAAGGGAGGAGGATGAGTGTTTTAGGGGGGCAGGTCACATGAGTAAAGTGAGAATGAGTTGTGAGCAGTTCTGATCAGCTGGACAGAGGTGACTTGAACGCCAGGCAGAGTGGCATTCTAAAAACAGTAAGAGACTATTGACAGTGACAGGACTGCCCACTGCAGTGGGATCTATCTAGCTGCTCCTGGGGTCCCCAGGACTATTTGAATGTTGAATTATAGCTGCAGGGTGTTTTGAGTTCCTTGGGGGTTAAAAATGTGAGGCAGAGACAGTAAGTTAACACAAGTCTTTAAGTATCCTCATTTTACTTTTAAAATGCTGTCGGGTTTTGTCATGTCGGGAACAGGGTCTGAACTGAAGCCAGTTAACTAAAGTAAATGTAGGTGAAAGTATGGCTCATGGGAGACATTCAATAAATCCCCTACCAACACCATGAACGCCAGCCATCCTGGACTAGAAAGACTTGTTGCTGTGCTGCGAAGAGGATAAGGTGGCAGAAACAGCCTTCCTACCCCTTCCAAATAGTCAGTGAGGTCACGAAAAGAAAAATTTATTTGAACAGGAAAATCAATTTCCTGGATCTTGAGCATATAGACCAGGGTAGATTGATGGAGCTTCCTCCTCACAGGAACCTTTGGCTTCAGTTTGGGGAATACCGAAGGCGTGCTATGTTAAAATAGTGTAGCGGGCATTTAATTATTTCAATTTCCATGGGGACTAATCTGCCTTTTGGAAGAACTTTCTTTTGCCACCAAAATTCTACCTTGGCTCCAGAGCCTGCCTACTGCATCTTTCTGTTCCAACCTGGATTGTCCTGTGAGGAGCCAAGTGAATATGCCACTCCACAGTTCTAGGTCAGAGTCCCTATTATCTCGGAGTCAATTAGTGAAAGTTGTCAACATGAATACGTAAATCTCTATCAAATAGTATCAAATACTAGCCAGATCAGGATTAGGTTTGACTGCATATAACTTGGGAATTCAAAATAACAGTTGACTTATAAAAACATACTGTGTTTCCCCGAAAATAAGACCTAACTGGAAAATAAGCCCTAGTATGTTTTTTCAGGATGACATCCCCTGACCATAAGCTCTAATGTGTCTTTTGGAGCATAAATTAATGTAAGACCCAGTCTTCCCCATGTTCGGGGAAACATGGTAGTTTCTCTCATGTAAAAGAAGAGTACAGGGACATTATCTTAGTTCATGGCTTCCATCTTCACGGTCCCCTGGTATTCAAAAATGCATGCTCGAATTCCAGCCATCATGTCCACATTGCAGGAAGCAGAAAAGAGGAAGCTTCTCTGGAGAGCTTTCCTGGAAGATTCCACTCACATCTCATTGGCCCAACTTAGCCATGTGGCCAGCTGTTGTCTTTGAGGCAGGCATATTGCTGTTCCTCACAAAATGGAGACCCTGTATTAAGGGAGATGGAAGAACCTACACCGGGGAGGGAAGCAGCAGCCTCTCCAGTCTGACCTATGCCTGACCCTGTTGAAATGCCAGAATTTGCCTAATCAAAAGTAAATCTTAGTTCTCAGAGATTACCCATACACTTACTATTTCTGTTCATGGTGATCAAAGAGGTATAAAGAAGATAGAGTTTGGCAAAAGAGGGATTGAACTTCTTAAGGCTGTTTAGCCTGGGGACACCTGGTGAATTCTCAGTGGTGAGTTAGATAATTCCGTTTCCAAGTGGGCCTGTGCCCAGATACCCAGAGACTATGGCTGTCTCCCGCTTCATTATTTACTTATAAACTAAGGTTTTACTCATAGACAGGAAATATGTAGCATAAGTGTTAGGTTCTTTCTTTTCTTTGGGGGGAGGGTGGAAGGGGAACAGGACATTTTTTAAATTGGGGAACAGTGTGTACTTCCAGGACTTTTCCAAGTCAAGTTGTTGTCCTTTCAATCTTAGTTGTGGAGGGCGCAGCTCAGCTCCAGGTCCAGTGGCCATTGTTAGCTGCTGCGCTAGTTGCAGGGGGCACAGCCCACCTTCCCTTGTGGGAGTTGAGGAGTCCAACCGGCAACCTTGTGGTTGACAGCTGGTACTCCAACCAACTGAGTCATCTGGCCACCCGGGAGCTGAGCGGCAGCTCATTGACTTCATTCTAGTTGCCGAGGGCGCAGCTCGTTGGCCCGTGTGGGAATCAAACTGGCAGCCCCGTTGCCCAGAGCCCATGCTCTAACCAACTGAGCCACCTGTCCGCCCCTAAGTGTTAGGTTCTCATCCTCCTTTCCTCATGGCAGTATTTTTCCATTAAGCTGGAACATGACCTCAGAATCCTTCTCAACACAGTGTTCCTGGCAGTTACACTGGTCCAAAGGATGTGTCATTGGTGTTTAAATCTACCCGCCATCTTTAATTGCTTGTGAGGATTTTCAATCTGACAGATTCTCTGGGTATAATTCTTTAATTTATAGATATAAATCTCTCATAGATATATCCACAGGTGATAAGGGCATATATTTATGGGTAGCAGCCTTGTCATTCTTCAGATTTTACCACTAAGTGAATGCAATCAACTCAAATTACTTGACATGTTCTAAACATGTTCTTTTGACTGTTTTACTGGACTATGATTTCTCTAGGCCAAGAATTATATCTTATCCATTTTTGTATCCCCATGGTACCTGGCTCGGCATACTTTTGTGTTTTATCAACAAATGAATCACGAACAATTGGTCAAGATCAAGTGGCTATCAAAGTAAATACTTCCCCATAACTGGTTACATTGTGGACTGCTTACCATAGAGCACTACTAACAGGAGGCCTTATCTGGAGGGGAAGTCATTAGAAAAAAAGAGGGTGACAGGAGCAGCACTAGTGGTACAACAAAGGGTCTTGGTTATTCCAGAACTGCTTTACAAGTGTTTGAGTAACTGACACAGGAAACTGGCTACCTGGGCACAAAGAAAGGACAGATATACTTTAAGCAGGGTTTTTTTTCTGAGATTCTACCCATTTCCCTTCTTTTCACCAAAGGTCCATCCAGGTTCTAGGTTCACTTGGCTCAGTGTTTTCTGTGTTCTAGGTGATTCAGAGCTGTGCAAATGACAGATTCATATTTCATGGATATAGGTGTGGCTGAAGTAAGACTGTACAAGGCAGCCTATTCTGATTTGTTTTAATAAATATTATATACTTTATTTAATACTCTTACCATTTATGTTTTAAATATTGTGGTTCCATTGAAAATTTTGTTGAGAAAAAAAGCTACTACTGCTAAAAAAATGTGAAGAGCACTGCCTTAGCTAGCTCACCCAAGTCCCCTATTTACCTCTTTATACTGACCAAATTCTTAAACATTAATAATAGAGAAAAATGAAGGAAAACAATTACCAAACGTTTCTTTCTGCTCAAAGAGCAGGGTTGGTTCTGATTAGATCCAGGTTGATGTTTTCTAAGAAGGCTGAAAAGAATGTCTTAAGGATAGGGCCTTGGGTTGCAACGCTCACCTTCCCTGTCCCCCTCCAGCGCCAATCCTGGGCTAGATCTACCCTACTGAAGAAGTGTCCGCACATTTAGATTCCTAAGTCAGAGATGGCTAAATTTCTGCAAAACGCTTTGCCCCATAGTTGTTGACTACTTACTCTGGTCAGAAGGGCTAGGCCCCATAGAAATAACAAGGCTCCCCTCTCTTTTCTCTTCTTTAAGTGTAGAACTAGTTCTTAGCAGTCACTCCCAGCTGCCCTCAGCAAGAGAACAGAAAAGAGGAGAGAAGCAACACTAGAGTCTCTTTTCCATTCAAAACTTTTGCAGATTTCTTCTCTCATTACTCCAATCTGCTTCCCTGCTCCCATTGTGTTCAGTGGTAGCTAGAAGTGGGGGCAGGAGGTTAAGCTGGATGCAACCCAGATGGGACCTTATGGACTCTAATTAGAACCAAGATGCAAACCCCAGGTAGGCCGTTTCTCAGCAGTCTTACCTTAGACAGGTTTAATTATCAGAATTAAAGTGTCTTTATTTGTAAAATGTGGGATAACAACATAGGCTTAGATGTAAAAAATACTTAGTACAATGCCTGGCTTCTAGCGGGTATTCAATATGTGACACCTTTCATTATCATCTTGGTATCACATTGCTTCTGCAACCTTTCCTAAAGTGTCACTGTGTCAAGCAGGAACCATCTTTGCCTGGAGGAGTTGGAAGTGTGTGTGTGTGTGTGTGTGTGTGTGTGTGTGTGTGTGTGTGTGTATGTGGGGTGGTGGGGTGGTGGGGTGGTGGACGGCACTCAGGTAAATCACCGGTGAAGATTTAGTACTTATCTTTCCTCCCCAGGCCTGTTGACCAAAAGTCATACTTCTGAATAAGCCCTAAAGGGAATACAGCGGGAATGTCAAAGAATAGGTAGGTGTGATGGGGGTGGGTGGCAGGGGGGGAGGGCACAGAACAGTCCCTACAGGCCAGTGACTGTCCCATCCTTTGGCAAGAGTGTGTGGCTACCTTGAGCTCCAGTCATGTCTTCCCCTGCCTCCAGATGCTATTCCCAGTTAACGCTGCCCGGTGATGGCTCTAGAACAGGAAGAATGAGAGCCATGCTGTCTCTTCAGTGCTATTTGTTTTCCCATTTTAAGCCCTTCAAACCATGTCATTAATTAATATAAATTTTATGATGAAACAAAATTTAATATACCTAAGTGAATATGCCATACACATATGGTTCAGTATTGGATTACAAAGCAGCAATCAGAACTGACAGTACAGTAACCCTTTTCCCAAGTTTCAGCCATTTACCCACATATTGTAGCCCTGAAAATCTGAATACACACATTCACTGACTTGTAGTTATGTCCCAAACTTTCCTGGGAGGCAAGAGGGTCCGAACTGCATTAATAAAAAGTATTAATTTTTCTTGTTGCTCTCTCCCCACCTCTTCCCAGCTGTAAGTCTTCAGAACTTCCCTTTTACATTTCCTTTCTCATCTTGTCAGCATCAGCACTTGGCTGCCATTTTTTTTCTCAAGGACATCCGCCACTTATCCCGACTGGCGTTTGTCTAGTTCCCATCGTGAACCTTTTTAAAAATATGGCCTAATAAATGTATAAACGTTACCAAGAGACAGAGGAGCAGCACAAGTTATAAGAAAAGGCTGGATGTCAAAAATTAAACGAAATCACGTTTATAAAGCCTTTGGCAAGATGTACATGCTGACACCAGATAAATGTTACTTCCCATACTTTTCTTACCTTAGTACCTGTCTGTCACTAACTAGTACTGAGATCTGCGGCAGGCACTTCAATTCTCTGGGCCTCAATTTCTTCATATTTTAAAAATTAAGAGGGTTGTACCAAGTTTTTTCCTATTCAAAAACATTTTTTCCCCAGTCTCTCCTCATTACTCCTTCACTGATTATTTGGAAAAGGGTGGGAAGGTTATTTCTGCCACCTGTACTCTTCCCAAGACGGGTAACAGGTAAACGGACTAGTGAAGGCTGGTGTTGGGGGCCTGGGAAAGGAATGGGAACCTACGATTTAATGACCGGCTCCCACAGCCAGGCACTTTCACTTACCTTTATCTTATTTCAGTGGCCTCAGTTCAGATTGTTTCCCCAGCACAAAACCCAACAGCATTTTAAAAGTAAACAAGGATAGCTGATGTTAAGTCACCTGTCTACCTCACATTAACCTGCAAGGAACTCAAAACACTGCAGCTAATTCGACATTAAAACAGCCCAGGGCACCCTAAGATTTATTTCTGGGCTTAAAACAAGGTCACTATCAAGTCCTCCGCAAAGCTCAAAATAGAAGAACTCCCAAATAAAGGTCCAGCTTCCTTTTAAAAGCTTAAAAAGAAAGAAAAGAAAAAAGGCCCCCCATTCCTGTCGCCCAAGAGTGGCCAGCACAGCCTCGGGGACTCCCAGGCCGCACCCCACCCTCCTCGGCCTCGCGGCCCTGGGGACCCGGCCGCCACCCACCACTCGTCCCAGCGCCAGGCCCGGGGAGGGACGGACGGAGGCCGGAGAGGAAGGGCATCGGGACGCGGAGCGCCCACGACTTGGTCGCGGCTCCCGAACCCGCACGAGGCGCGCCCGCGGCACCGACCCCACACACGCGCGCGGCGCGGGCCCACACCTCCCTCCCGGCCGCGATCTGCTTCCAGGGCAGCGGGAAGGGGCGGCAACGGGGCGGCGACAGGGCGGGGCGGGCGCCGAGCAACCTCCGGGCCGCACCGCGCCTCCCCGCGCCGGGCCGAGGGCAGCGCCCGCCCACGCCCGCCGCCCGTAGCCCACGATCGCTAACGCGGACACGCGTCTCAGCTGCTTGAACCGGAACCTCTTGCCGAGGCCGTCGCCGCCGCCGGGACCCGGGCTCCGATCGGGAAGCGCGGGGAGGCGGCCTGCGCGGCGCCCGCCATGGCCGCGGCGGGGTGAGGTCGGCGCGGCGGCTGCAGTCGCGCGGACCGGGCGCTCCTCCGCCGCGGACAAGCCCGCCGGGACAGGGCGGCGCGGAGGCCGAGGGATCCGCCCGCCGCCCGCTTGTCGCCGCCCCGCCTGCAGCCCATGGCGAGGCCCCGCCGCCGCCGCCGCTGCTGACCGGGCGGGCCACGCTTCCGTCTGTCCCCGGCGGCGGGCGGGCCTCCGCTCCACGCCGCGCCGGGCCCCGGGAGCCAGGCGAGCGCCGCTGGAGTCGGGCCGCCGAAGATGGGGAACACTACCTCGTGCTGCGTGTCGTCCAGCCCCAAGCTCCGGAGGAATGCCCACTCCCGGCTGGAGTCCTACCGGCCTGACACGGACCTGAGCCGCGAGGATACGGGCTGCAACCTGCAGCACATCAGCGACCGGGAGAACATAGACGGTGAGCGGCGGGCCCGGGGGGGACCCGCACCCCGCCCGCGGGGCCCGGACTGCACACCCGCGTCTGCCAGGCTGACTGCTTGGTTCTCCGATCCCGGCTCTGGGACCCGGGACCCGGGAGCTCGGGGCCTCCTGGCCTGTCCCACGAGGGAGCCGGGGGGGACTCTGCCGGCCGGGGCTCGGGTACCGCAGGCGAAGAGGTGCAGGTGGCCAGGTGACAGGAGCTGGCCCTTGTCAGCCCTTGTCACCAGACGTGAAGGGGCAGCGCTGGGCGGGGGCGGCCAAGAGCCCGGGGTTCCAGGCACTGTCTGGTCCCAACCAACTTATGCGCAACAAGGGTGAGCTCGTTCGTCCTTTAAAAGGCGAAGGGAAAGAAAGAATGGACGATCTTTGGCATAACTGGAGTGGATTCCCGTTTTGGAGTCACTGTTTCTACCTAGAGTTGGAGATCAGGGTTGGCCGCTGTCAGCTCCTCGGAAACTTACACATTTACCCCATTTGGCTGTCCTACAGCAGCATTTCCTTTTAAACTAAAACCAAAACCAAAACAAAAAGGATTTTGGGGTGGATGGGGTGATTGAGGGATTGGAATCAAATAGGTTCACCTGAATGCTTACAAAAATTTCTTCAGAGTATCATTAGAATGGTTTGGAAACTGCTTTGGGTTAAGTTGCCCCGTTTTTGCCTGGGGCTGAATTACACTCCTGTGAATTTCTGATTGATCTTAGTGACTTTCTCTTTGGACTAGTGTTAAGACTGATCACTACACCTAGTAATGTTTATTTTATTGATATCTTTATTGGTACTGTGTTATCGATAAACTACGTGGCTTAATATCTACAGATGGGTAGCTTATGCATCAGGCTTAATACAGTTTCTGTAATTTTCAACTAAGAAATTTGAAATACATTTTTATGACACCTTGATTTTTCTTTTTTAACCTAGACATCTTCTCACAGTTGATACGATTGAACTAATGTGAAAAAATTTCTTGTATGAATGAATTGACAACTATGTCATAATTTATTCTTGTCAACTTTAGGATGGAGCATTCCCTCTAGTGTGGAAAGCCAAATTTACACTCTACTGAAGGAAAGGGTTTTCTCAATTGTTGGCCACCTTTAATCTCCCTTTAGTAGTAATGTCATCTCTTTAGGACAGCAACGTTATTAAATGAGTATCACATATAAATAGACTAATACATCTGGTTTATAGTAGGTGCTTAGTAAGTTAGGGTTCCACGTGACATTTCTAGTGTTGTTATTTTAAACTTCCTTTATATTAACCCACTCGTTAGATGTCTTTGAACTACAGCCATACTTTATTTTTAAATTTAATTTAAAGGCATCTAGAAGGATATTAAGACCAGGTATGTCTCGATCACTACTACGGTCCCAAAGACGTATCTGAAAGAAGTGACTAGAATATAATAAAGACTTAACAAGTATTGTATTTTAAAGGAATGAATGAGTGAATGAGTTTATTACAGAAAGCCATTACTCAGTCCTGTACAATGTTGATAGGCAAAAACACTTGACAATAATTTCTCCTTTATGTTGTGCAGTAATAATGGATAGAGGCTCTATGTTTTAAATAATGGATTAAAAAATACAAACAGAAGGGAGGTTCACATTTCTTAGAGCCAGGCTGCATACTGTTACTGACCATAGTAGGGAAAAAACAAAGTAATTGTAATCAGCTATTTGTCAGTAAAGCTTAGGAGGATTTTGCCAGAGAAAAATAGAATAGTATTGTGTGTTCTTTCATTTGATAAAATCTAAATTTGGTCGTCATTCACTTTTGAGAAAACATTTGGAAGACCACCAACTCTTGTGTTGGAGGTTCAGGACAGTGTAAGAGACTAGGTCAGGTTAAGGGGATTTCTAATCTAGGCTGTAGTGTCCTCTCATCTCAGAGCCCCGTTCGGATGATGATGCTACTTTAAACTCAGAAGTATTTAAACAATGTTCTTTCTGTTTCCCACGTTGAATAAATAACACTTCTAGGATTTACCTATCCAGCAGTTCTCAACACTGGTTTCAATTAGCCCAGAAATCTAGGACTGGGCCTTGGCATTAGTATGTTTCAAGCTCTCCAGATAGTTCTAGGATGCAACCAGAGTTGAGAATTGCTGCTCTTGTTTAGGGGCTTTTTTCCGTAGAAATTCATTCAGTGTCAGAGGCTGGAGAAGAGAACAGGAAAGTTAAATAGGATGTAGATATACATCTATATCTTAACTTTGGAGTTGTATTATTGTTAGATGATTAGTAAACATTGTAAAACTACATCTCAGTTCTTGATTCTAGTGTGGTATATGACAAAAGCTGAAGTGCGAAGTACCAACTTTCTGAAAGACATTCCAGACAACTAAGAATGGAAAGGTTCAGAAAAGTTTGTGGGCTTCTGTGCTAGGTTATTTTCTTTAAACCACAGAGAATGCGGTATGTACCCAAGTTTTTCCTGGCCAGACACACAATGGGTAATATTTGTCCCCAATTTCACTGACTGAGAGGGCAGTTAGGCTTCCATGAGACCTACCCGCAACTTGCCCTGTCTTTGTACTCAGTGTCCCTTAGTGTTAGGTTATTCATGTTTTTGGAATTTATAGTAGACTCATCAGCTCCCCAGCTATTATTTCTCATAAAATTATTCTGAGATTGTGAAATAACAAAAACACCTAACAACAATAATACTAATAATTGCAACCCTTATATATTGCATACTCTGTGTCAGATGCTGCTCTAAGTGCTTGACATCCATTCATTTAGGACTTACAAGAACCCTATGGGTAATATTCTTACTTTAAGACAAAGAAATGAGATAGAGAGAGGAGAAATGACGTGTTCAAAGTCATACAGCGAGCAAATGACCAATGGAAGTTTCCCATTGTTGCTTGACTAGCCATTAAGCATTAACTAGTCTCGGGTTGCCTTCTGGGGTAGGCTGTCTCTCACTGCAATCGTGTCCATATGGCCATAGTTTCTCTGAGAAGGCACTTCATCTCTCTGCAATAGACTGGACTTCCCTGAATTGATTATTTCTGAGGGAGGAGAAGAAGGGGGATGGACTAAAGAGAATTTAAAATTTGATGAGACCAAATAAATCAGGATAATTGTAATATCTTGTACCCTAGTGTCAGTTGGGGAGTTAGGTCTCAGAATGATTGATAGCAACTTTATCCTTTGTAGATTAGCTGTCATCCTTGACAATCCAGTATTTCCCTCATCCCATGTCCAACCTACTAGGAAAGCATGCCTCTGTCTTCAGAATATATCCAGAATCTGACCACTTCTTAAAACTTTTCCTGCTGCTCTTCTGACTTAAGCAGCTATCATCATGGCCCACCTAACTGGTCTCCCTGCTTCCACTCTTGCCCACTCATTCTGTTCTCAGTACAGCGGCTATAATGAGATCCTTTGTAAAACTTAACACGTTACTCCTCTTCTCAAAAACTTCAGTGACTCCTTATTTCACACGGGGTAAAAGTCTTACAGTGGACACCAACGCCCTTTGTGATCTGTCTGCCTCACTCACTCACTCACTCACTCACTCACTCACTCACTCGCTGGCTCTTTCCAACCACACTGGCCTCCTTTAGGGACCTTCCTTGAACATACCAGACATACTCCTGCCCCAGGGCCTTTCCTCTGTCTCTGCCTGGAATGCTCTACTCTGTGTATTCTCTTGGCTAAGACCCTCATTGTCTGCAGTCTTGGTTCATGTCTCCCCTTCTCAGCGAGGCCTTCCTGATCACCCCATTTAACGTCACTCCTGCTCCCCATCAGCAATCCTGATAGACATTCTCTACACTACTGTTTTTTTATTGCACATCACCTGTAACACACAGTATAAGTATGTACATATATAATAATAACTATCGCTACTTACCAGCGTGGAATTTCCAATAGAACGTTGTTTTGTTCATTGATGTAACCATGTGCCTAGAATTGTGTCTGATAGCTTGAAGACACTCTATAAATATTTGTTGAATGAATGAGTGAAACCAGCCACTTAAGATCAGAGTCAGAGCATCAGCATGTGTATTTATTGTGTGAGAGGAAGCAGGTGGAAGTAGAGAATGAACAAGACTTGTAATCATGAAAGTAGGGTGGATGTGAAACTTTTTGGTTTTGTTTGCATTTTACCCTGAGAGGTAGCAGATAGGATGAAGTCCTGAAAATGAAATGGAAGAAAGATTCTAAAGCATGATACAAGAAAAAAATAATAAATACCGAAACTGAATGGAAACTGTGGCTAATGGAAATCTGTTTAACAATGTGCTATGTTTAGCCTTTTTTCCTTGTCTCTTCAGATGAATGGCTTTAGCTGTGGCCTTATATATCCTTAAGGATCAAAATGCAGCTAAAATGCTTGGCAAACCAAGAAGTACTAGATGAACATATGCAAGTATGAACATAACCACTCATGTTGATGTTTTTGTATTAAACACGAACTGTGTTTATATAGTAAATGGTGTTTGAACTTCTCAGATCCAGAGAAGCTAGGAGCCTGTGGGGCTCATCCTGGGTATGGGAAGCAGTACCAGAAAAACAGTGTGACCACAGTGGCGACACAAAGGAGCAATTTAAAATCGAACTACCTGTTGTAGTATTAACTTGAATTGCTGTTCTTGGTTTCTTAGGGTATCTGCAACCTATAATATTTAACCTCATCTCTTAGGCATTCTTTTTCTTGAGTGTCAGTCCCACTTTGATATTTCCAGTCTGATGGGCAAAACCATACGTGTGGACTTTTCATTCCAGACTAAAGCTTTATTAGCTACGCTGCCTGCAAGATGTGTGAAGACACCAACCAAGCATGGACCGGCGGCGTTTTGGCAGTGTAGAGAGGGTTTGCGGAGAGAGCCATTCTTCAAAGCATGATGGTGACTGCATGACCTCCACTCCACTTCCTTACCTTGTTTTCCTCTCACTTACAGTCAGGGAGCCATTCGTTCCATACCCTCATTTTACAGATAAGGAAATGGAATCCTGAAGAGGTGCAGTCTCTTGCCTAGGTCATGCAGATCCTGGACAAGGGCACGTAGTAGAATTTTCTGCATGTTAACTTTGGGCTGAGGACTCTGTTAATTATTGACCTATATTATCTTTTTTAATGTTCACATTGTTCTCCCCATTTTACAGGAGAGGAAAATTGAGCCTTAATGGTTAAGAAATTTGCCCAAGTTTCCATAGCCAGTTAGTGGCAGAGTTGGGGTTCAGTCTATCATCACTTGCTAGAGGTCCACACCTCAGTTGCCCTGCTAATTAGATCTGTGTCTAGAATCCAACCCATGCCTGCTTTGGTTTAAGAGATCGAGTCATTGCCTATATGCATTTGGTTAGCAATTCTTTGTGGTTAGGATTTTTACTTTTCTGCCTGCTTCTTGAGAGGAGTGAAGATTAAACAATTTTGTGGAATGGTAGATTTTCTCACCCTTTTCTACAAAGCTGATTGTCTCTATCATCTTATGGAGATGAATTGCTTTCACATTTCTGGCTAGATGAAACTAACACAAAGATCAAATCCATTCCTACACAGGAAAGGGCAGAACCAAAAGGAAAAAAATAACAAGAGGCAAGATATGTTAGTAGTTTTAAAAATCTGTTTTAATCACACAGGGTCAGAGATTTAGCTCCGTGAGTGTCATGCTGGGCTTGCTTTAAGGAAGTAATGTTTGGTATTTTTTACAAGAGAGCTGTTGACAGTTTCATACTTGTCATATTTCAAAGTGCAAATCCTTTCATGATTGAACATTTAGGCAACCAGGGTAGTAGGTTCATGTCACTAACATTGGGTGTCAGCCCCTCCCACACTTTTTAAAAAAAATTTATTGGGGTGACAGTTGTTAGTAAAATTACAGTTTTCAGGTGTACAATTCTGTATTACATCGTCTATAAATCCCATTGTGTGTTCACCACCCAGAGTCAGTTCTCCGTCCATCACCGTATATTTGATCCCCCTTACCCTCATCTCCCACCCCCCACCCCCCTTACCCTCTGGTAACCACTAAACTAGTGTCTGTGTCTATGAGTTTTGTTCCTTCATTTGTTTGTCTTGTTCTTTTGTTGTTTTTGGTTAATATACCACATATCAGTGCCCTCCCACACTTTCAATAAGTATCCTTTTCTGCTTGTTGCTGAAAGGAAGGAGAAAGTTCACTTTCCGCTCAGCATTTGCATCATCTTGAAATGTTAAGTAGTTTGTTGCTGTGAGTCTTGTTCTGGTGACCATTTCCTCTCTGTGCTCTATCCTACCTTTCCTGAAAATGAGGGAGGAGGAGCTCAAGGGAGATACATTCAGGGAGGGCTTTTCCCCCGGGGGCTTACAAAATGTGCCGCCAGCTCTGTGAAGTTGGTGGAAGGCAGCGTGCGGGAGCCCTGTAATCAGGAGATCTGCATTCCACACGTGACTCCACCTTTCCTGTGGGGACTCCCTCCTTAGCCTCACTTTCCTCTCTGCTAAAAAAATGCTTAAAAAAATACTGCTTTGCCTTGTGTCCCGAGGTACCTAAACTGAGGATCACAATGAGACTAAAACGCTTAATAAACCAAAAACTACCAGATGAACGTATGTCGATATGAACATAGCATTCATGTTGATTTTCACGTATTGAATATGAAGTGTGTTCCACGATCTACAACAAACTGAACTGTCCATAGCAGCCAGCAAGCAGCCTGAGTGAGGGGTTCCCATCCTGACAGAGACATCAGTATTCAAGGTAGTGCCAAAGGATGACTGCAATCCTAGAGCCGGTGGTGGGAGGTTCTACAGCGCTTTCTGGCCTTCGAATGGAAAGCTTGCTGGCAGTAGAATTTGGAATAGAAGTACTTGTCCTCTTTCTAGCATTTGTTGCTTTTCTGGGTTGCATCTTTCCAAAGTCACACTGTGGTATCAGGCACTGAGTTTTGGGATAAGTATTTGCAAAAGCTTCCCCCGCCCCCTGAGGATAACAGCCTACCCAGTCAGTCTGCCGGCCCTATCAAGGGAGCCGTGTTCCTAAGAATGTCACATGTACCCTTAGGTGGAGGCTGAGGCCAGGGTTTAAAAAAAAAAAAAATTTCTTCAAAGAATAAGGTTTTGAGGCACGAATTAATGTGCTTTGTTATATTAAAATACTGCTTTAAATAAAGGGAAATGATGGCTTGAAAAATGAACTCAGGCAGCCCTAAGCAAGTTACTGGGGCCTGTTTGAGCCCATTTTTTTCAAGAAAGAATCTGACTAGATCCACAGTTGCAGAGAGCTCATAAGTGTCCAATGAAAAACAATATCAACTAGGTGTTTCCCTACCGAAAAGGATAGAGTGCGAGAACTCATCCTGTAAGCCCTAGCTCCTCCCATTGACCCTACCGACTGATTATGTTTATTTAAAGTCCCAGTTAATCTTTATCAGAAGGTAACACACTTTCCCTTTCTCAGCTGCTTGTAGCTATTTCCTATGGCTCTCTTCCTTTACTGTTCTTTGAGGCTTCTTTTGCTATCTGTTAGCTGGGAGAAAAGAGGTGTGCTAAAGCTGAAATTGAGTATTATAAATCTGACAACACACATATTGGCAGATTCCTCGGATCAGAAAGATTTTGCCCAGAAAGTGTCTTGGTGACTCAGAACAGAGATACCTCTGGTGGGTCAGCTCCCATCTGCTTCACTCTGGGCACCTCTTGCTTTGCCAGGAAGGTTGCTTTTAATCACGCGAGTGGAAAACCTTGAAATCTTTTTTTCTTCATCTTTGTCAGAATATTGATGTTCTATACATTAGTTTTGATTTTGTAAAGAAACTTTAGTTTTATTTATTTATTTATTTCATACGGCTCAAAAGTTGGGCTTGACAGGCTATACTATTATAAGAAGGGAGTTCTAAAATGTTTGGGCAGTGGTAATGTCAGGGAGGAAAAATTACACTCTACTCTTCGAACTTCTTCTGGCTGGACTAATAATTAAATTAACAATGAGACAGATTAGCAAGAGAAAAATAAAAATTAGGGTGTAATAACATGTATACTTCTGTATATAGGGGTTGGCTCAGGAACTCTAAGTAACATACCAAATGTTAATGTAAGCCCTCACCTTAAATACCACCTTCAGCCAAAGACAAAAGATGATATATTAGGGATGCAGAGTCAGTTTTGGGAAGTTAGCAGGGAAAGCACAGAAAACAAGTGTAAAAGTGTTAAACAGATTTAAGCCTGGGCTCCTCTATTGAAATTAAAGACAGGCCTGGTAAAGGGAGGGAAACACCGTACAGATGATTTCCCTTACAAATGTAAATGTCCTTTTTTTTTTTAAGATTTTTTTATTGGGGACGGGGAACAGGACTTTATTGGGGAACAGTGTGTACTTTCAGGACTTTTTTCCAAGTCAAGCTGTTGTCCTTTCAATCTTAGTTGTGGAGGGTACCGTTCAGCTTCAAGTTGTTGTTCTTTCAGTCTTAGTTGTGGAGGGCGCAGGTCAGCTCCAGGTCCAGTTGCCGTTGCTAGTTGCAGGGGGCGCAGCCCAGCATCCCTTGCAGGAATCGAACCGGCAACCTTGTGGTTGAGAGGACGCGCTCCAACCAACTGAGCCATCTGGGAGTTCAGCGGCAGCTCAGCTCAAGGTGCCGTGTTCAATCTTAGTTGCACAGGGTGCTGCCCACCATCCCTTGCAGGACTTGAGGAATTGAGAAATTGAACTGGCAACCTTGTGGTTGAGAGCCCACTGGCCCATGTGGGAATCGAACCGGCAGCCTTCGGAGTTAGGAGCTCTAACCGCCTGAGTCACTGGGCCGGCCCTGTAAATGTCCTTTACCAAGGCTAACCTCTATTTGGTTTTCGAAGTTTCTCTCAGATCTGCTATTTCATAAAATTAACAAGCCTACAATAATCAGTATCCCAGAAGCATAGTTTGGGGTGGTAAGCTTTGCTCCCCTTTAGTAACATCTCTGGGTTAAGTGTCTAGTCTCCCCTGGTTATACTATGATAAAAAATTATTCAACCTGGTTTCATTACTCTGTAGATGCATTACTTAGGATACGTACTTAAGGTCATTATTTTGTGATATTTACCCCCTATTCGGGATGTGCAGTGAGGCTACACTGGTAACATAGATGTGAGTGCCATGCTCAGTGGAGATGTACCAGCATCTATAGGCTCCTGGTACTGCGAGAAATACAGCTGGAGTACACTAAAGATAATTGTTAGCAACTGCAATTACATCCTTGCCAGTTTGCTCTGGGAGCCTTTGCAGAAATCTTAGTTGGATGGTTAAATGCAAGTCACTTCTATTTTGGACATCTCTGATTATAGACCTTTTGACTCTGAGGAAAAATAGGAAATACTCTGCATTGGGAGTTCATATGTGTAAGCCCAAATTCATTTTAGATTTTAATAAAGAATAATAAGCATTTATTTGAGCAAAAGGAGCTGTAGCCCGGGAGACAGATTCTGGCAGCGACTTAAACTGTGTTCCACCCCGAGAAAGGAGAGGCTGCCTTTTATGGAGAAAGTTCCCACCCAGGTTCTCAGTTAAGTCCGTTTTATGTAAACAAGGGCTCTAAATTGTGCAGTTCTTATTGGGCAGAGCAGGTTTCAGTCCATTGGTAGAAAGAACCAGGGTTTCCCTGCAGTGGTTGACTCAGGTGGCGCAAGTAAGCGGGGTACAGAGCGGACAGCTGATAGCTCAGTCTGAGATTCTTTGTCCATATAGAGTATGTGTGGAACCCTTGTCAGCAGATGGGTGCTAGGCTCTTATTACTTATAAAATTTGGGCCCTCGATTGACCGGGGGAGTCCATCTCGGCGTATAAATTCCTTCTTGGGGTTCACATCAAATAAGCCTTTCTTTTCTTGGGGTCCACATATGTAATATAGACATATGTTGCAAAACTGAATGTTGGGTTAAAGACATTTTGTAAATATGTCTTTTTTTGTGGTTGGATGCTTCTGTTTTGGGCAAAAAGGGAAAAGAAGTAATTAAAGATATTTTGATTTTATTTCGTAAGCCCCTTGTCTCACTATGCACTTGGAGCATTAATCAGAGGGATAAGGTCTGGTGGGTAGGTGAAGAGGTCTGTCCTCCCCATTGATAGTGGAGGCAGACCTGGTGCCGTGAGGGAAACACCCTGACAGACGGAGATGTCCCTTCCCATGTAAATGTCCTTTTCTACTTGGTTTTCAAGAAAAGATTTCACTCCAAATTTAGGATTCCGTCCATTAATGAACCTGTCTCTGTTATTACAGCTATTCCATTAAGTGTAGTCATAATTTATCCTTTATACTATCTCTGGTTTTTCGATGTAGATCTAGATTTTGTATGGTCGCTTACAAGTCCAGCTTTTAGGGCTCCCTTTGTACCCTGCCAAGGTCTAATATGAGAAACAAAATCATGATGCTGTGTTTATCCAGTTTCAAAAATTTCAAACTCACAAATTCATCAAGGATTATGTTCATTTAGTGTATTTTGTCAGTTTATATGGATAACCTTATTTTTCCACAACCTGGTTTTCCTCAAGCTGTGTGTGATGGGCTGTTACTTTAATGTGTAATTCTTATTACTCTTTTGCATACAAAGCATTGTTGAATACGGTTTATGTAGCATTAGAGATTGCCTTTGTCTTCTGAAGCTAAAGTTGATGTTATTGGAGAGATATAAGTTGTTTATTCATTTTAATTTTAGCATATATGTGATGCTAATGTTTGATTTTCCATTTCTTATATTTTATCGGAAGTCTGGAGGGAGCTTAGCAAAGCCGGTATTCACACAGGGATAAATTTAAGGGGGAGGGAACACGGTCTTACTTGGCAAACCAGGTGCTTCTGTGGAAGCACACTTGGCTGTGTGCAGAGTTCCCTTCTGCAGCAGAAGGAATACTGCATGGCAGCGCGTGGTAGGGAGCTATTGGCAGCCTCTGGGTGTTGGAAGGGGAGGATGTGAACATTGGGGGTGAGAAGAGCTGTGGCGGCGTGGCTGGCGTGGGATGAGTCGGGGGCCCACGTGCAGGACAGCACACACTGTGAAAGCTCGTCGAGGCCCCAGACGGTGAAAAAATAGGCATTCGGAAGTGGATTGGCTTCCGTTATCCTTGGTGATGTTTGGGCACCTCTGCCTCATGGTTTGTGCTGTACAGTAAGTACGGCGATGGTTTTCCGAGTTGATGGGGGATGGTCTGCTGGGAGCGGCTCCGTGGATTTCTGACTTTTCTCCTCTCATTTAACTAATAGTATTCAGAGAGGAACATTTGTTGCAGCCGAATTTGGGATTTTTGAAAATGAAATTTATTCTGTGTCTGGGGTATTTATAAGATGGCATTGTGACAGGAATAGAACGAAAGAATGAAGGGGGTTGTGGGAAGGAGTGTTTGGCCAAAGTGAAAATCAGAGACGAGATTGTGTAGATGGATGAGCTTGGCTGACCATCCTCAGCGTGTTGCATCTGAGTTGCATTGTTACAGTCTAAGAAAAAAAAATTAGGGATGGATCCGTTTAAATGATTTGATTTCAAGAGTCAGTTTCTTTACCTGAGCACACTGCTGCTAGAATAAGGAACTGGCAGTGTGGGTTTCTGGAAATAGAGGTTTAGAAATTCATGTCTTGATTTGTAGCTTGCCTAGGTGACAAAAGCTCCAAAAAAATGTATTGTTGTGTTCCTGACAATTACACATTGCCTCTAAGATTATTTGAACCAAACATGTCAGTATCTTGGATGTAAAAGTAAAAGTATTTATAAAGATACAAATGAAAGTGATTCTTGAAGTTGAAGGTGTTTTCCAAAAGCCCGAGTTTGAAAGTGTGTCGTCAACGCCTGCTATGCCCATGGAGAAATACTTGTTAGGAAACGTTACCATTGGAAAAGTCACAGCTACTCAT
Organism: Rhinolophus sinicus; assembly: GCF_057876585.1. Lineage (NCBI taxonomy): Eukaryota > Metazoa > Chordata > Mammalia > Chiroptera > Rhinolophidae > Rhinolophus > Rhinolophus sinicus. The sequence goes on from NC_142501.1 coordinate 133,305,729, forward strand.
GTATTAGAGATGTGGTTTTCAACACCCTAGTTACAGAGCACAGGGAAGCTGGGCTGCCTGGGCCATTGCTACAGGATCAGATAAGCCCCTGGTAGAAAGATGGGCAGACCAAGCGGTAGGTGCTAGGACTATTTCTGGGGCTGTCTGCATATGCAGAACCATTTAGTAACATTATTTGGAGTAGAGAACGAGCCTCTCCTTGTTCATAGGGCACATCTGGAGGTGACATGGAAGATGAACTCTTCAGATCAAGGCAGACCATGCAGAAGCAGCCAGACCTTGGCTATTTTCACTTTTTTTTTTTTTTTTTTTCGTATTCTGAGGTCCTCCAAAGTGATCTTAAGTACTGTTTTTAGAGTGACTCTGAAGTTTAACCAAGCCTACTATATGCCTGTTTCCATGAAGAGGCCACCCAAGTGAAATGTATTCTTTGGTTCTTTCAGATGCTTTTGAAATGCAAACAATGTAGAAAGTCTGTTTCCATAAAATGAAAATATGGCAAAATACAGTTTTTACTACTTACATAGGGGGTGTTTAGCAGTTTGTAGGGATCAGGAATATAATTCTGAAACAGAAAATTATGATTATAAAATATCTTAAGTATTTTCAGTTTAAGCATATAAAACCTTTGGAACAAGATGAACAAAAGTGCTTCTTACTAGGTGCCCTTATAGAATCTTTTTTAGTAAATAAGTAACCAGCTAGTTATTAGGGTATTATTTATAAAGGGATATTTTATAATGAACTTGAAATCATATTCTCTTAGTAAAGACCAGTGCTTCTTTTGAATGTTTTTAGCCTAACAAACAAGTCGTGTCTCATTATACAGTTTGGTGGTTCAATTTAGCCAGCTCGTGGTGGGAGCAGGCCCTGAAATCTAAGTTAGCCAGGGTGTTTTGTTTGCTTCTGAATGTGTAACTAATTTATCTAATTTTGAAGTATTATTATAAGATGTTTGACCCATGATATTTTGACCTTCATTTCACTTGTTTTATTCCTTCGAAGTCTATCTAGAATATACGTTTCTCATTACCACTTTGATTTGAAAAGGACTGTTAATGCTGATGGTGGGCTCAGTGTGTGGGGTGGCTGTGGCTGAGAAACTGATCTCAAAGCTTATTATTTTTTTTGCGTGGTGACAGTTCTTTAGTTTGGAATTCTCCCTGTAGATAAAGAGGCCATATAAGCAGAATGCTAATACTGTAAGGAACTAGACAAGCTGAGAAGTTCCTTTCCTTTTAAACTAACATTTCTAACAAGTGGCATATTCCTTATGTGGAAGTGTTTCTAGAAGGTGTCTCTTCAACCACAGGGAAGAAGTTGGAGAGAAAATGGGATTCAGTAGGCAAGTGTTGACTGACAGATGTCTGTTCTCCATACTTAAGGGGGAAATTAGCAGTGCCTGTGACTTAGAGCCATGGCTCAGGGGAGGGGGTGTTTCCTACAAGTGTGGGAGCTTTGATGCCCATTAGGAGTTTAGGTTCAGTCCTTAAGTAGGTCAGCAATCATTGGTCAGCCCAGGTGCCAAGTTCCAGGCTCCCCGCTGGGTGCTGGGAATGCAAAGATCAATATATCTTGGACCTTGCCCTTGTGGACCTAATGATCTAGTAAGGAAGACAGACACACAAAGAGATGATTATAGCACCACATACGGTACACTGAGGTGAGAGGGAGGCCAGAATGATCGCCTCTGCCCTGGGTGGTAAGGGGATGTGTCAAGGAAGGTCTGCCAAGACAGTCTGACAGCGAGGGCAAGAAGAGGGGGAGTGGGGAGCGCGCTGCAGAGGGTGCTGCCTGCAGAGGGTGCTGCCTGCAGAGGGAGACTCTGCTTCTGACCTGTCCTGGGTGGGTGGGGACATGGGTTCATTTTGAAGTCAGTAGATAATGTTGAACTTGTTGGTGGCTTAATCCCCAAACACCTTATTTAATGAATTATGCTCATTAGGAGGACATTTGTTCTAAAAGATTTCCTAATGGATGGATGTGCATTGGAGAGCAGTTTCTTATGTATTTTTGCAAGTACTCTGGATTCTGGAGAGTGATTATTCAAAGTTGTACCGTGGAAGACAGAATAGATGTCTTCAGAATTGTAAAAACAGTATGCTCTTTTTGTTGAGAGTGACAAAAGAGCCTTCACAGAATCCCAGAATATTCTCACTTTACAGATAAACAACTGAGCTTCTGTGAGGGGTGATTCCTTAGTGTCACAGTTAGTTCATGGCGGCTAGTGGTCTGAGAGCAAGTCTTCTGCTGTGAGAGGCAGAGCCTTTTCACTGCTGCACACCAGTCCTCATAATAAGATTAAATATTCCCAAGAAGAAATTAACCTTGACCCACCTTAATGTTATTTTTTAATATGATGTTAATCAGTGTGAGAATTATGCCTTGAGAATTGTATCAGTTATTCAAGCTGTGTAACAAACTACCCCCACATTTAGTAACTTAGGACAATGCTATTTACAATCTTTCAGTTACTGTGGGAAAGGACTCTCGGCTCAGCTTAGCTGGGAGCCTCTGGTTGCGGGTCTGTCAGGAGATTGCATTGGAGCTGTCAGCTGGGGCTGTGGTCCTCTCAGGGCGCAACAAGGAGTGACTCTCTTCCAGACGCACTCACACGGCTGTTCCCGGCCTCAGGTGCTTGCTGGTTGTTGGCCGTAGACGTCAGTTCCTTGCCATGTCAGCCTTTACATGGGGCAGCTCACAACATGCAGCTCTGAGAGACCCCCAGCCTTTTTATAACCCAAGTTTAGAAGTGACCTTCTGTCACTGCTGTTTGTTAAATTCAAGTGACTAAAATTCAACCCACACTGAATGGGGGTCTCACACAAGAGTGTGAATACCTGGAGATATTTTGGGGCTCTCTCGGTGGCTATCTACCACGAGCAATACCTAAGATTCTTTTGCTTGTATGTAACAGAAGGCCACTAAAACTGCTCAGAGCAACATGGGTGGGGAGTGGGGGAGGGAAGAATTGTTGGATATTTAATGGAAAGCAGGGCGAGGAGCATAGCTGAGTCCCACAGGAATGGGAGTTGAAAGTTGGGCAGCCTGTAGGAATGAGGCAGTGCTCTCCTTCAGTGTTTTACTTTTAAACTCTCTTGTCTGTCTTTGTTTCATCCTTCTGTGTCACAAATTTATTTTTCTGTGAATCTTTATTCTCTTTATAAAATAGGTAGCTCCCTTCCTCCCTGCCTTTCTCTTCCCTCCCTCCCTCCCTCCTTGCCTCCCTCTCTTCTTCGTTCCCTTCCTCCATCCCTTTCTTCCTTCCTTCCCTCATGGTGGCAAATGGCCACCCCAGTGTCCTCAAGTCTAGGACCACAGAAGACTGATTAGAATCTTGGTGTTCCCAGGAGAAAGGATTGAGTTCACTTACCCTGATTGCTGGAATGGCTCCCCTGTGAAAGGTGTCCGGTCGCTGCGGCAGCGTGAGGATCGTGCTTAGGAGTTTGGACATGACTGTAGAACCCTTAGCGCTGCTGTGGGGATCCTGAAAGGGATGAGGATGGGCCAGGCTGGTGAATGGCGGGAGGAAGCAAATTTCAGAGAAGGGCACTTGGAAATGGTTTTCTCACATATGTATTTTTCCAAGCCATATTTCAGTTTTCCTAAGGAATTCCCAAGTGTAGTAGACCTAAAATGAATTAAGTTGGGTAAAACTTAAGTTGGGGGTAAGTTTGCAAACTTTTAAAAAGAGGAACCTTAGTGGAAAAGCATGGTTGTCTAGATTAAGAAATTTTTGAAAGTGAGAGTTTTGTTAACTTGAAAGCTGGGAAACATTATTTAGTAAAACTACAATTTCTCTTTCTCTCTCTTTCTGGACTTGACCCCTCATAAGTTCCAGTTTTATCGATTTTTTAAAAAAAGGTTCTTATGCTGTGAACATCTGTCAGCTTTCCTGTCTTAGATTATTTTTTTAGCAACCTATGTAATTTGAAATGAAATTAGCATTTTCGTTCTGTTGTAAAATTACCCATTTAATGTCTTCATAGACACTATGCTTTTGGCTTTAATTGATTTCAGTAAATTATAAAGATGCAAAGAAGGTTTTTATTGGCATTTTCACATGCTTGTTTACTTCCATTGCATTTTTAAATGACTCACACTTTAACTTAGCTGTAAGAAATTTTGTGTTGTAAAGATAGAAACTGAAAGCGTTTCCTTGAGATATTTTTCTTTTTGTTCTGTAGATGTTAATTGGTTAGTTTCGAGCTTTGTGCTTGGAGTTTACTTTGAGCAGTCCAATAGTGGCAGCAGTTAAACCAGATTAATATGTGGTAAATATTTAGGCTTATACATCTTAAGGTACTGCTTTATTGGTTAAACATTGGTCTCTGGGAGTTGCCTTGTGGTAGATAGCTCTATCCCAGCCCCCATGGGTCCCTGAGTGGGGGACGCTGGTGCTGTCAGTGGGTGGGGAAGCCAGGCCAGTGATGGAGGCAGGATGGATGTGGAGACCAGAGGAGGACTGGTGACCATGGCGGGCCCTCGGACATCAGCGAGGGTCCCTGGGGTAGTGCTTTGGAAAAATCTCCTGCTGTTTACCCTAGTGTATTACTCACACTGTACGTACTCCATTATTGTAGGTTTGGGTTTGGTAATGCTGCTATTTCCTGTTAGAATCTGGTAGGGGGGAAAGACTATTGCAGTGGCAGAGATCTTTGGGAAGATGCAGTGAGCTTCTGTAGCTTCTTATTATTAGTTGCTTTATGATCCATTCTCTTCACTCTGTTCTTTCTTAGAATCCTCTTTCCCCTTAATCAGTATGGAGTTGATCATGTCACTGCCCTGCTTCTGACCCCTGCGTGCTTCCTGCTGTGCTTAGAGTGCGACTAGACTCCCCGTCCCCATGTTCACAGCCAGGGCTTGTCCCCAGCCTGTCCCCATGTTCACAGCCAGGGCTTGTCCCCAGCCTGCCACCTTTCTCCCAGTGACTGAGCCACAAGGGCCTCAAACTGCCAAGCCTGTCCCTCTCTCAGCGTCGCCTTATTCCTTCTACTTGCCCTCTTCCCAAGATGATTCCCTGCTGCCTCCTGGCAGCATGTCACCTTCTCAGGGCGTCTTTTCCTAGGAATACAGTCCAGAGAGGGGCACCCTTTCACCACCCCAGCACCATCCTCTTATCATTTACTTCGTTTGCCTGTTTGTTGTGTGTCCCTCCCCACCCCACACCAGAATGTCCCCTCCACGAGCACAGGGACCACGTCTGCCCTGCCCGTCACCGTCTCCCCATTACCTAGGACAGCGCTTGGCACTAGTCGGTGCTCAGTAAATATTTCAACGAATAGAGATACTGCATTCATTTCACTCTAATAAACAGTTCTTTGTGTTTCTTGATCTTTGCATTTTTAAAGAGCACAGGCCAGTTATTTTGTAAAATATCCCTCAGTTGGGTTTGTCTAATATTTCTCTGGAGTAGGTTCGGATTATGCATTTTTGGCAGGGATGCTGCAGAAGTGAGGCATCACATCAAGAGGCCGTGTTTTCTGCTTATCCCAACGTCGGTGACGTTGACTTAGCACTTGTTTAATGGGGGGAGGCCATCATCCAGGTTTCTTCAGTGTAATGAGCTTTAGTTAAAAATAATAAGTAATTTATGGGGAGATTGAGACTATTAAATATCCCTTTTCTTATCAATTTTTCACTTATTAGTTGTATTCATTCATGATTTGTTTTTAGCTGCTTCTGTATTTTTTGGTGGGCATTTCATTGAAAGAAGAGCTCTTCTTTCTACTCATCTGTAGATTTATCAGTGTGGAGTCACGGATTCATATTTTATTCAATGAGTTGCAGTATGTGCTTTTTTGTTGCTGCTCAAATTGTCACAGATTTGGTTGGTGGGAGACTTTTCAAATTGCAAACTGTTTCCTTTTCAAGCTGTATTCTTTTGATATGTCCTCATCCTCTTTGAGTATTTCTTAATTTCTGGCAGGATATTTGCCTTTTAGAAATAATTTTTCTCTTGGTTTGGAAAAAGTGCTTTCTTCCCCCTTAAGAAATGTAAACATAATATTTTCCTTTATAGAACTTTACAGTAGCCTATCATGCTGCCTGAAAATGTGACCTTAAGCAAGTCTCTCTGTCTCATTTTAAAAATGATTTTGCGTGCTGTTTCTGTGAAATCAAAGAGCAGCAGCCTATCTGCTTGTGGCTCAGGGACAAAATACGTTGTGTGATATGGTCGACAGTATTTATTGAGTACTGCCTGTGCATGCAGCATTGTACCTGGAGCTGGAAAAATTCTACAGGAAAGTAGAAGCACGCACAGCTCATCTGTGTTCTCTAGGATGGTAGGTTTAGTGGAGGAAGACACGACTGTATTGCACATAAGAACAAGTGAATTTGAAAAGGTGAATTTTGGTAATGAACAGTCTTCTTTATCCTGCTCACATCTAAAGATTATCATTTGGTTTGTAGCAGCCGGCGGTCTCCTGGCACCACTTACAACTACTTCTTGTCACGCTCACGCACATAAGACAAGGCAAGGCCGAGGCCTGACTGATTTGACCTGTAAAGATAAAACAAACCACTTTTAGATTCAGATGGTTGGTGGATTACCCGTACAGACAGAGAAAAGAAGAATAAGCCAAAGGCGCCAGCTTCCCATAATTCTTGTCCAACACACCAAAAAGGGTGACACTGAAATAAAAGGGGCCAGTGACGGTGTGAATCATGGGATACCCTGCTGCTGGGAAGCCAGATGTTGATGGCAGCTAAGTAGGTTTATAGTCTCGAACTTTGTTTGGGGTAGGGTGCAGGAGAGTGCAGGAAGCCCCACACTTCACCATAACCCGGAAGGCAGTGAGAATCTGTCTCAGGATGGCTGCCAGAGAGGTAGGGAGGAGACGGGGAGATGGCCTCTGCTATGGTCTTAATGTTTGTGCCCCCCGTGCCCCAGTTCCCATGTGGAAAGCCTAGTGCCCAATGTGATGGGATTAGGTAGGGCCTTTGGGAGGTTCTTCAGTCACGAGCGTGGAGACCTCACAGAGGCGCTTAGTACCTTATAAAGACTCCACAGAGATCCCCAGTGCCTTCCACCGCGTGAGGACATGAGAAGTATGCAGCCCAGAGCAGGGCCCTCACTTACCATGTCTGCACCCTGCTCTCGGCCTTCCAGACTCCAGAACTGGGAGAAATGAATTTCTGTCATCGCTAAGCTCCCCAGCCTGTGGAGTTTGGTTACAACAGCCCTAACCGACTCAGACAGCCTCTTGACAGCTCGCTGGCCGCTTTGTCTCGTGTTCCATGGGGATCCTCAGATTTGCCTCCAGGCCCGTCGGCTGCAGGTTAGGCTTTGCCTCCGCAGCTCATTTGGATAAATGCGGTCGGGGCAGACCGTTCCCTGCACTGCGCCTCTGTCCCCTGTCGTCTGATTGGCGCCTCCGCACACAGATGGTCACAGCACCTTTGGCGCTTCCCCAGCTGTTCTCCTTCCCGTTGTCCTGACCCACCTGTCTGTACATCTGTTGTATTAGCTGTTGTGTGAATCAGTTGGGCTCTTTTTCCTGCCTACCCTACTCTTTCTATCTAACCTCAACTTGTAGTGGCACTTGTTTGAGAACCCTAGGTCAGGCTGTCCTCAATGTCTGCAGAGCACCGGCCTTCTGCAAACGTGTTATTGTAGACGTGCGTGCGTGCATGTGTGTGTGTGTGTGTGTGTGTGTGTTGTGGTAAATATACATAATACAAAATTGACCATTTTAAGTGTATAGTTCAGAGCCATTAGGCATATTCACTGTGCTGTGCAGCCATCACCACCAGCCATTTCCAGAACTTCTTCCTCTTCCCAAACTGAAATTCTGTACTTATTAATTAATAACTTCCCATTCCCCCCTCCCCCAGCCTGTGGCAGCATCTTTCTGCTTTTTGTCTCCGTGGATTTGACTACTCTAGGTACTTCCCAGTAAGTGGAATCATACAATATTTCTTTTGTGAATGGCGCATGTCACTTAGCACAACGTCTTCAGAGCCAGTCCATGTTATAACAGCTCTCAGAATTTCATCCCATATTTAAGGCTGAATAACTCCATTGTATGAATAGATCACATTTTGCTTATCCATCCATCCATCCATTGGTGCACAGTTGGGTTGCTTCTACCTTTTTGCCATTGTGAATAATACTGCTATGATCATGGGTGTATAAACATCTGTTTGAGACCTTGCTTTCTTTCAATTCTTTTGGGTATATGTCCAGAAATGGGATTACTGGAAGGATAGCTGGTTTGAAACTTAAATTTTGGTGAATCTGTGTTGTCACATAGTCTTAAATGTGATATGAATAAAACTAATCAAGATGCTGGATTGCCATATATATTTACCTTTATGAGGCCAAAATGTAAGATTTTGTTTGTTTGTTTGTTTGTTTGTTTATTTAGGGTCACATACAGAAAGACAAAATTTATTTTATTCAAGCTTTCCTATAAGAAGTTAAAATGATCACTAGTTGAAGGAATTACCATAAATGTTCTTAACATTGTTTCACATATCCCTTTAGGGCTCAGGTGAAGAAAACACATAATGAATGGAAGAATAAGAATGAACATTCTTACAGTAGGTTTACTTAGGTATGTGGAGGAAAAAAACATCCGTATAGATTAGACATAACATTGTAAATGAACCTATTAGTCTCCTACAAGTGATGAGAATCCCACTGATGTATTAAACTTCCAAAGAGCTCCAAGACCTGTGGATCATTTTCCAGCAATTATGAAACAGCCATAGTTACTCCCATAACTCACTGCCCACGTTTCCCTTAACTATTTACTGCTAAAAGAGGAGGATGGAAACAAAATACAATTTCCCCAGCCCCAGGCTGCACAACTGTCAGCATTAGTAGTTCATGGGTAACCAGAATATCAAAGCCCCCCCCCCACGCCCCCCCATTGCCATCGAAATAGGGTAACAGGAAAAATGGCCTTGGGGAGACATTTAGGTGTTTTGCTTCCCAGAATTATAAAACACCTGGCTAGGAAGTAATCTCATTGCTGCAAATGAAAATCAAATAGAGTCTTTAGAGAGCAGTGGAACAAAGTGGAACATCCACTATGCCTGCCTCCCAGCCTCAGTCTGACCTCAAAAATAAAAGCACAGGGAGGCAACACCTTGACATTTTGCTCCGAACCCCAATTTCCTCAGAAAAGCTAGGGCACAGTGCTCCTCCTCTGCAGTGCCAGCAGGTTGCCACTTTTTCCCAAACCTGTGAAGAGCAGGGATCTCTGATCTCCCTTCCCCTATGAGCAGGAATTGCAAGTAGCACCGTCTTGTTAATCCAAATGGGTGAATGTTTGGAGAACTGGTGATACACATTTCTCAAGTTCCTACCAGTAATCAGAATCTCTGCGTGTAAGGAGAGAAACACTGGGGAGAGGGGGCCATCTCATCTCCATACTGCTTTACATTTGGAGGAAGTAGGAGTAGAGGGAATGTATGAGGTGTGATCCAAATATACGGTGAGTACTACGAGTGCCATCCAACAGAAAGGCAGGGATCTACAATACGGGAAGCAGCACATAGAACCTTAATAGTGTGTGACAATTTTCAGCTTGTTTGACACTGTCAGTCGGGTGTGAGCTACGGTTGAGAGAAGGTGTGTTTTAAAGTGCTGTAAATCATGGATCATGAACAATGCGTTAACATGAAATGGGCAGACGGTTTCATCCTCCATCATGACAACACTCTGTGTCACACATCGCTTCTGGTACGGTAGTTTCTGTCAAATAAAAACATTACGGTGTGTCCTCATCCATCTTATTCATTGGATCTGGCGCTGTGTGACTTCTGGCTCTTCCCCAAAGTTAAAATGACCGTGAAAGGTAAATGTTTTGAATCAATTCAGGACACCAAGGCAGCCACAGTGGTGCAACTAAAGACAGTCACGAAGGAGGACTTCCAGAGCTGCTTCAGGAAGTGGCAAGAAGATGGGATAAGTGTGTTCGAAGTGAGGGGGAGTATTTTGAGGGAGATTAATGGCAATGTATTTTTTACTGTAATGCATTTCTTTTTAAATTTAAACGTTCACCGTATTTTTTAATCATTCCTTTCATATGTAGTTGGGCTGGGTGAGAATAGTACCCTAACATGCAAAAAAAATGTGTATGAATGTTGGAACTTTGGATGTCGCAAACCCTACAAGCAGCTGTTTGTGGCAGGAAAGGAAAGAGGAAAAGATACAACTATTCTTTTTATCAAGCAAATAGCAAAGTTCTAAGTGAAGATAATACCTCCTTTCTGTTTAGAAAATATGTAGAGAAATAGTAAACAGCTGGAAATCTTCAAATAAATGCATGCTCACATAGAAGTTACAAAATATGCAAGAATTCGTCATTGTTTCTCAGTCTACTCATATTTTACTTGAGGTGCAAATCACTCGCTGCTTTTCTAGGTGTTCTGAGCAGATTTATATTCTAATATCTAACAAAAGGTGTAAGACTGCAATTAGAGAGAGTGCAAAATGGGTGTGGGAACCCATGGGTGTGGGAACTGGGGAGGTGAAAAGTCTGAAAAATGACTGGTGGAGAAAAAGTGTTGGGAACTGAGGAGTCACCATGAGATTGTTGATTCTTTGAGGGAGTCAGTGCCTCAAACCTGGGGGGCGAGCACAGTGTGGACACAGTCAATACTTGATCTAAGTAGCAGAGGTGAAGAAAAAGCAGTGTGTCATTAGAGACTGTGGGGATTCAAACTCTAATACCCAATAAATCATTCTGTCTCTGCTGCCTGCAATGGTTTTAAAGGTCTTGGTAAAAGAAGGTGCCTCTCTGCTTTTAGATTTTTCTCATTTAGGTTTTTCCTTTTTTTTAAAAACTCATGTAAATAATAACAATATTTTGTTTGGATGTCTTTGGGGGCATTTCCTTAGGATAGAGTTCTAAAAGTCAATTTTTTGAGACAAAGGAATGAAACTTTTGATGCATGTTAAGTAGGCAGGAATAAAAAAAATACTGGATGTCATATTTCAGGTATATGTGAGTAACTTGTAATATAGGTTTGGGAATTATGCTGCTCACTGAAATCTTCATTAATTCACTAAAAAATATTGAGCGTCTACTGAGGACCATATTATATTAAGTACTACATAGGTATTACACAGGTATATGAGACGTGGCCTCCGACTTCTAGGGCACTAAATTCTAATTGTGAAGATGAGAAGTATACACATTATCGTTTAAGGCAATGTGTGTTAAGTATTATGTTGGTTGGTACAAAAGTAGGTGCTAATATCAAAGCAAAAAGAGCTTCTGCTGTCAGATGTCCTCAATGGAAGAGAGTGATCTGGAATAGCCTCCTGGATGAGATGGGTGGGTGGTTCTTGTGAATAGAAGAACACGGAGAACGTTTCGGGAAGAGGGGGGATGACAGTAGGAAAGGCCTCGATGTGGGAAAGTACAGGATTTATTCAGGTCATGGTGAATGGCATCAGTTTATTCAGAGAAGAGGGCTAGAGGAGTCTGGACACGTCTTGGCCTATTGAAGCTGAATGAGGTTATGGGGTGTAGGGCCCCGCATGAGAAGTCAGGTTGGGGGTAGTAGGATTGCCTGATCAAATTGTCCCCAGGAAGATGAGTATGTTGGAGAGGTGGGAACTAGATGGGAATAGAGCACGGCTGGAGCCAGTGAGATCAGTTGCTTTGGTTCAGTTGGGAAGTCTGAGTGGGGCAAGTTGGATTGGAGAGCCGGTTGTAGACGGCTGCCCCTACACTCGTCTCCCAACTCAGACTTTGTGAATATGCTGAGACTGTCAGCCAGAGCAAAGGCTTGAAAGGGCTCTGTGTTGCCCGCCCACCTGAAACGGAGTAGGTGTGCGATCACTGTTGAAAGAATGAGTGAAACAGCAACTTAATTTTGTGCCTGAAGGTGTAGGAGAGAGGGAAGACTCCTAGGTGACCCCTAGTGTTCGGAGCCTGGGTGGATGCAATGTTAGAGAATGGACATTGGAGAAAGGAGGAGGAGAGAATAAAATTTTGGGATATAGACAGGTTTTATACAGTCTTTCTCAATGTTAAGTGCTAATTAAATTTTCCAAAATTCATTTTAATATATACCTGTTAAGAATGAAAATTTCTGATTCTAGTAATGTGAAATGATCTGAATATTCTCATCCCCAGATTGGTGTCAAAGAGATGATGGAAGAATGCCGATTTATAGTCAGTTTCCTTGGTGAGAATGTGTGTTGACGGCAACTCTTGGTGATTTGGATTTTTTGCTATCTTTCCTCTTGTGACTTCTGGTCTTTTAGCCTTTTTACCCGTAATTCACCATCCATGTGAACAAATGAAGGCCTGCAGAGGTGAAATTCAATTATTCAGACTTAAGGAGAGTTTCTTTTTGATTATTCCTTCACGTTACTCAAGCTAGCATTCTACATCAAAACCAAGGACAGAAAGTTGACTGAATTTTACTTTCTATTTGTCCCACATGTAATTAGATATATCAAAAGCTTGCATTACGACCACCAGATGTATGTTTTTAAATTGGTTCAAAATCATGTTATGCATTTAACTAATTTAAACGTATGTTGTGGTGGCGAGTCAGACACAGCATTAGGATGGTCTTTGAGTCTGTGTGCATAGTAGTGTCAAATATTAAGAGATGACATATTTCTAAATAATTTTGAATTCTGATGTGGAAGTCCGCATTAATAGGAACATTACCTACGTTAGTGCTTGTTAGGCATTTCACTTCTGTGAATTATGTTTTTATACTTCATTCTTTCCAGCTACTGTTTTAGTGTTTTTTCCCCCCCAAATTTGGGTTCTTTATAGATTAGACTGTTAACTCTTTCTTATAATTATTGCACACTTTAAAATCATGTTTTACAAATTGAAGTCTTTACCAAAGCAAAGGCTGTATAAATCTGATTTGAGGAATGGTGCTAAGTGAGAGGTTGGGTCCTTATTGTGAAAATGTGGAAATTTTCTCTTGTGGGTTCTCCTGGTGCTCCTTTAAGTCCGGCACCACGGTGTTTATGCCTTAACAACCAGCTAATTAGGATTTGTTTAACAGTCAGTCAACTTAAACAAATATATCTTTCATCATGTTGAACTTTGGACATTAGCGCTTTGGAAGGTGGAAAATTCCAAATGCAGGTGAAAGGTTTTTCTGACTGGGCTTTTATACTTACCAGTTTTATCTCAAACTTACCTGCTAATGTTTATTGAGCTGGTGAGGTTTATGGAGTATAAATAAGATAGGTTATCTTCCCTGGAGGACATTGATTATCTTCCCTGGAGGACACTGAAATTGAAAGCAAGAGTAATATAAATCTGAGATTCAGCTAGAAAAGAAAAGACACACATACAACACACACACAACACATACAACACACACACAACACATACAACACACACACACACACACTTATGTCGACCTTCAGGACAGAGTGGTTGCCTTTTTTACTGCAGCCTTCATGTCTTTAAGTCAAAGCAAAACCTAGATTCATTGCTTCTGTGCTTAGTAATATCAAGAGACATTTCTGGGCTCCCTACTACCAACTGAAAAGATGTTGGACTTAAAAAATAAAAAGCCACAGGAGAAACAGTAACCAGAACTAAAATTCTCCCTCATTTGTACGTATTTTATTGTCAAGATTACCTACTACTGGATTACTGATTGCATGCAGACTGAGATGTTTTAGGGTTCTGAGGTTGTCAGTTCTTTTTTGTTCCTACTAATCTTTATATTCTTAGAAACTGCTAGTTTAGTATAATATTAGGCGAAAATAAAATGATTATTAACCTAAGTAAAATCTATAGTTAAAAGTATTTTGCCAAGGTTAATTTCTTAGTTTTGGAAATTGTATTAATAGTATGGTTATATAACTTTAGGGGAAGTGGGGTGAAAAGTATGAGACCTCTCTGAATTATTTTTACAGTTCTTCTGTGTCATCTTAAAATTATTTCAAAATAAGGAGTTAAAATGATGAGACTAATTTATCAGCTACAAAATTATTAGTGCGTAACAAAACCAGATCAAGTTGCCTGTTACAAGGAATGGCAGAGATTCTCTTCTGTTTGGGTGGCTGAACTCCTTGTTCCTGTTCATTAAACTGTAGATATTGAGAGTTGCTACATCTCACTAGGATGAAGATGCTGTGTTAGTGTGTTTAGTGAGCGCAGAATTGTTCTGTGTTATCTGCCTAGATCTGTGCATGGATCTATGCAGATCTATGCAGATCCATGCACAGACATCAATGTGCATATATACACGCCCGCCCTAAGTGCATCTCCAGTGAGGGCACTGGCTTTCTAAGAATATTACAGAATTTCATTTTAGCTTGGCACGCATTTGTTTTCTTGAGGGGATGGTGGTAATTATTTGCCTTTTGAAAATAAATCAAATTCTTTTGATTTTGTAAAAAGCAGCATGTGGTTTGGGGCTTCATGTATAAGTTGAATGACCAAACACTTTAATACTGATTTAGATCTGAATTTAAGAAATGATATTTCTTTTTGAAATAACTGGCTCTGAGTTCATTTTTAAAGAATAGCACAGAAATTTCTTTGTGCAGTGGCCAGATCATTGGATTAAGTTTAACATTGTAGGTTCAGCTTCAAAAGCTCTCACTTAGATGCATGCTTCATTTTGGTTTATTATCAATCATTAATGGCACTTGTGATAACAGAGAGAGGAAAGAACCTGGTTTTTCAGCACTTGCTATATAGGCCTTGCGATAGCTTAGCGTGGACACTAACCTGGAAGCTTGGGCTACACTTGTTTTCTTTATTAGTTAAACCCCATTTTATCCTCTTTGAGCCTCTACTTTTTGTTTCGGGGCAGTGGTCTCCAACAGAGCTTTCCGTGGTAATGGAAACGTCCACATCTGTGCTGTCCAATATGGTAGCCACCAGCTACATGTGGCTTGAGCACTTTAAATGTGGCTAGTGAGACTGAAGAACTGAATTTTAAATTTTATTGAATTTGAAGAATTTAAATGTAGATAGCCCCAGGTGGTTAGTGGCTACTGTTACTAGATAGCACAGATCTGGGGCCACCATTGCTAGTTTCCCGAATGACCTACCTTGAATGCTAATTTAAGTGCAAAAGAAGGGAATGGACACCCACATTCATAGGGTAACTGCATTGTCCATTGTTCAGTATAAAATCTCCATTAAAGCAACATGGAAATGATGTTATTGTGTTGATTCTTTGCTCTTAGGGTTACCTCATGTGAGAGGTACCTTTTGGGTACCATTTTAACATGTAATTTTTTTCATATAAACTTTTCCATGTCAATAAACATACTTCTGTCTCATTTTTTCGTCACTATTGTAGCATTCTGTTTTATGCCTCTGCCATCATTTACTTATCTCCTGTTCTTTTTTTTTTTTATGTTACATGCAATTTTTAGAAGACTTAATCATGTACATACATTTTGGGGGTACATCTTTGCTTTGTTCCTTAGGAAATTCCTAGGATTAGAATTTACAAGTCAAAGGGTAGGTGTGTACTTAGAGTTTTGTTTTGTTTAGTGTATACTGCCAAAGAACCCCCTGTTGCCTACGCACCCCACCCCCGTACCAATTTACCTTCTAAACTGGCATTTGTAATGGGTTGTTTATCAGAGTTTTTATTAGAAAAATGTTTCTAAGGGGCTGTGTATTTACAGAAAGGTGGCTTTAAGTTAGTAGTCATGGACCTTTTGTCTGTTCCTGTCTGCTCTGTTCAGGGCAAAAATACACCTCAAATGTGGTGTATTTGACATGGGGGTGATGTCTGAAAAGTGCCTCCATGGAGTGGGGTTGAGGCTCATTTGGCAAGTTTGTTGGGAGTTCTCGCCCACACTCCCTCTGCCTGTGGTTCTGCACGCGCTGCCTGTTGTGTCACTTCATAGAGAAACATGGTTCCTGGGACTGCAAGTGTGGGGCAGCCCTTCAGCCCCCTCTTGGGGGACGCGGAACAGGGGTGCTGTGTTCTCTCCGGCCGCCAGTGCCACTGGCCTCTCTGCACCAAACGCCCCGTCTGAGCACAGTGGTGTGTTGTTCATGGTCTGGGGATCTGCTGCGGGGTTTAGCCGACTGTCTGTGGCCTGGGCTGGTTTTACGTGTGAGACAAAAGGGGCCCTTGCTTCTCTCCCACTTGGTTAGGATCTAGTTCTCAAGTTCAGAAGCTTCTTGAAAAAAAGTGGCTTGCATTTATTTCATTTAATTGCTTAATTATTTTTAAGACAGTTTGTTTAGAGCAGTTTTAGGTTCATGGCAAAATGGAGAAGTACAGAGATTGCTCATGTAGCCCTGCACCCCACCCCAGATACAGCCTCCCCCATGATCAGCATCCCCCATGATTTGTTAGAATTAATGAACCTACACGGACACATCGTAATCACTCAAAGTCTGTAGTTTATATTAGGGCTCAGTCTTGGGGTTGTACATTCTGTGGGTTCGGACAAATGTATAATGACATGTGTCCATCATTACAGTATCACACAGAATAGTTTCACTGCCTTAAAAATCCTCTGTGCATCTCCTTTTAATCCCCCCCACCCGCCGAACTCCTGGCAACCACTCATCTTTTTACTGTCTGCATAATTTTGCCTTTTCCAGAATGTGATATAATTGGAATCAGACAGTACGTAGCCCTTTCTGATTGGCTTCTTTCACTTAGTAATATGCACTTAAAGTTCCTCTGTGTCTTAACTCATTTCTTTTTAGAGCTGAATAATAATAGTCCATTGTCTGAGTGTACTGCCCTTTATCCATTTGCCTACGGAAGGACATCTCGGTTGCTTCCAGGTTTTCGCTGTTATGAATATAAGTGCTGAAAACATCTATGTGCAGGTTTTGTGTGAATATAAAATTTCAATTTCTTTGGGTAAATAAATACCAAAGAGCAGTGTGACTGCTGGATCCCATAGTAAGAGTATGCTTAGCTTTTTATTTTATTATTTTTTTTTAAATTGGGGAATATTAGGAAACAGTGTGTTTTTCCAGGACCCATCATCTCCGTGTCCAGTCCTCGTTTTTCAATCTAGTTGTGGAGGGCGAGTGTGCTTAGTTTTGTAAGAAGCTGCCAAACTGTATTCCACAGTGGCTGCCCCACTTTGCGTTCCCACCAGCAATGATGAGAGTTCCTGTTGCTCCACGTCCTCGCCAGGATTTGGTGGTGTTAGTGTTCAGATTTTGGCCATTCCAGTAGGTATGTGTTGATATGTCATTGTTTTAATTTGCGTTTCCCTGAGAACATATGAGGTGGAGCATCTCTTCATGTGTTTATTTACCTGCATTTTCTTAAAGCAATAACTTTAAAATTGTGTGTAGGAATGGACCTATACTGGGGTAGTGTGTGACCGCTAGCAAGGAGATGAAATGCCCAAACTTTAGAATGGATGGTGAAAAGGGTTTCTCTTTCAATAAGTAGTGAATATGTGTAGTATGTAGAGCTGTATATGCTTAAGAATCACAGTACTTGCTTATCAGAGAATAGAGAATTATGTGGGAAGTAAGATGTACATGAAAAGCCACAATGCCAGAAATATTAACTGTATAAGAAAGTGGAAGAGGCACATAGATGAATGTTTAATTGCGCACCTGTTGAGCGCCTGGCGCTGTGCCATGTTTACGTCCATCAGTGAGTTCATGTAGCCCTAGAGGGATGTTAGGCACTGCTGGCAGTGTCACGTGAGTGGTGCAGGCCACGTGACCCACGCTGGAGGACGAAGACCGTGGGCAGAATGAGTAGGAGGGGAGGGCTTGAGCTGAGCCTTGGAGCCTAAGAGGAGAGGCTGAGCGTTGCAGGCGTGGGCTGTGGCGTGGATAACGCTTGCCTCTCAGTTGTGTGAGGCAGAGGCCAAGTCCACCTGTTTACCATTGGACCCCGGCCTCCAGCACAGTGCTGGCCTAGCAGATGCTCGACAAACAGCAGTGGAGTAAGTAGCGTGAAGTGTTCAGAAACTGCTCCTTAAATTGAAGGCTTTCAGAGAGTAATTAATTCTGGCTGATGTAAAGGTTCATGTAGGTGTGAAGAGAAAAGACTGGAGAAGTGGACGTAAGCCATGCGAAGCCTAGGGCATTTGGGCTTTATTCTTAGGCAATGAGGAAGGCTTCTCAGCGGGACAGTGATCTGATTAAGTTAAGCGTTTTTAGTTGAGTCATTGGATATTAGTTGCCTATATTAGAGGGGAAGGTACAAATCAGGGGAATCAGAATTCCTATCTGGAGACAGGGATATTTCCCAATGTCACTGGATGTTCTTACCCGTAAAGTTATCATTGAAAGGCTTGGGTCCAGGGGTGGCTGATTAGCTCAGTTGGTTAGAGCCTGGTGCTCTTAACAACAAGGTTGCCAGTTCAATTCCCACATGGGCCAGTGTGAGCTGCGCCCCCCACAAGTAGATTGAAACTACTACTTGGAGCTGATGGGTCCTGGAAAAACACACTTAAGTAAATAAAATGTTAAAAAAAAGAAAAGAAAGGCAGGGGTCCAGAGCTGGCTCTCTTTAGACTGGCTAAACCTGCGCCCAGTACTTAACTTCCTGCAGCCTCAATTTCCTTTTCTGTAAAATGGGGATAATAATACCTATATCATAGAATTGTTTGGGGGAAAAAATAAAATAAAAAGATGAAGTGCTTGGTCCAAAGTAAGCATTCAACAAATACTAGTTTTTATTAATAATATTACTAAATAAAGGTCATTTTTTGGTGAAATAACATGGGCTCAAGTCTTAAGGATACAACAAACTAAAACAAACACTTTAAAACATGGGACAGTTGAGAGATCTCTGGAATGTAGTTCTGAAAGAGGCTGGCTTCCCAGAGGTGGCCTCTTCAATGGAAGTCACATCTTCCCTCTTCCCTCTGGAGCAATGGAACCTGGAGGTGGGCAGGGTTGTCAGGGCACACCTGCGGACATGTACCTTTTCTTTGGACACCTTCACAGGTCTGCAGTTTGAAAAAGTAATTTTCCTAAGCCAGAAAAAGGCACGTCTGAATTACTAAAAGTAAAAGATTTCTGTAACAAAACCTTCTCTCAGTGGACCTCTAATTTTGCCCGAGTAATGAGGTACAAAAAATAGTCACATATATATCCTCCCCTCACACCCTTTTAAAAACTTTGGAGTATATGTAGATGCTGGTTTAAAATGCTTGGTTAATACTTAGACTGAAGGCTGCTAGTTATTTTTGCCAACATGAGGAAATGGGTAAGATTATCAGAAGAGTGATTTAGTGCAATGCTAAGAAACTCTTGAAAGCAAGAGCGGATAGAATCTGGAATTGACTTGAGATGAGGCTGCGGAGTCTTCTTGCCTGGAGATCATTACCACAAAGATGAGAACTGCTTATTTGGGAAGGCAGCTCGGTGTGGGAAAAAACCCCTAACCAGGAATTGGGATACCGCATATAATGCTCACTCAGTCTTTATCTGCATGACCTTGGGCAAGTCTTGTAAATTTTCTGGGCTTTAGGTTTTCCCTCTCATCTCGATTGATTTGCAGACTGTGTCCCTGTAATTTTCACTTCCAGAATCTGCTCTGCCACACAAATGGAATAATCATAGTCTTTTCCTAATTTGCCAAAAAAAAAAAAAAAAAAAAAAAGCTTTCAAAATTGAATCGATAAGCTTTTTTTTTATTCTGAGTTTTTCTTACATAAAATTGTCTTTATCTTTTTTGCATCTCGTCATCTGCTACCAAGTAGTCTTACATGTACGAGTATATGTACTTGCTATTCCCATGGAGGTGGTAGAGTGTGGTCGTCATTTTACACTCTGCTCA
The DNA here is from genome assembly GCF_057876585.1 of Rhinolophus sinicus. Classification (NCBI taxonomy): domain Eukaryota; kingdom Metazoa; phylum Chordata; class Mammalia; order Chiroptera; family Rhinolophidae; genus Rhinolophus; species Rhinolophus sinicus. Next base: position 133,325,430 of record NC_142501.1, read on the forward strand.
GCGTTCGTAGGCATATCTCTGATAGTGAAACCATTCTCAGGTTTGGTGGAACTGCCCGCATTCTCGTTCCAGGGTGTTTGCAGAGTGCTCGCCTGGACAGGGCTGAATGCAGCTCGGAGCCTGACTGCTCCACAGCCTGGCTCTGCGGGTCGGCAGGCCAGCTGCAGGCCTGGGGAGTGCCCTTCTGGGCTGGGGTTAAAGAAGATTTCTGATGGGAAGAGTTTTATAGTCACAGACCTGAGCTCCTCAGTGGAGCCTTGGAAATCATCTAACTTGAATCTCCTTAACCAAGGCTCCGGGATCCGAGGTCACAAGGCTGCTGACAGGCTAATAAGCTGCGTGGAGCGAGCACCTCGTCACACTCCAAGCTGGTGTACTTTCTTCTTCTGAGTGCTTAGATCTCATCTCTGTTCACGTTCAGAAATCCTTCAGTGTTTTTCATTTTTCTGGAGTACAGGGAAAAGCCACAGTAACCTGTTATCTCGAGGAACTTCCTGCTATTCCCTTGTCATGGAAATCCGTCCAGTGTGCTTTGTAGAAGTCCAGTGCCAAACAGGTAGTACTTCATGTACTACGTGAAGCCTGGCTAATGCATGATCAGGCAGAAACGACCTTGCGCTGTCCTGTGTGACTGTGGGTGTCAGTGAGATAGAGGGACGTTGACAGATATCCTGCCTGTGACCTTGGACTCATTAGCTCTCCGTTGCATCCCACCAGAGGCATAGCCAAACTGTTAGGGCATGAACATTGGTTTCAAGGGGAGATTTGTTGTTGATCAGGTCTACAGAGCTAAGGGTAAAAGACTCAACAGAGTTTAGGGAAGTTTTGGTCTCTGGCAAGACTGTTTCTACAGAACTGCTTTTGTCATCCCTGAAAACTCGGATTTTTGCTTTCAGAAACCAAGAAACCCTAATCAATTCTTTATGGAAAGAATTACGAAAATATGAATCAAGAGAACAAGTTCTTGGCTTGATATCCCCTTTTGAGAAAACTGCTCCATTGGGCTTTTCCCTATTAAGTTTATCTTGCCTGAAATTTTCATGGGATTTCTATTAGTGTGCTGAACCAACACTTAGGTAATCTAAAAAGATAAATAAAAATTTGCAATTGATTTAAAAGCAAAGTCTGTAGTACCATACAATCTCTGCATATGATTTTTCCTTGGAGCATTTAAAACATAAAAAATACGGCAGGTAAAGGTACAGTAGAGTCTATAAGCAAACAGTCAGGAAATTGTCTGAATTTTGCTTTTCCATCATTGTAGCATTTTTGTATCTATGGACATGCATATCTGCTCATAATTTTAGACAGTGTAGAAAGTCTCTTAGACTCTTGGTCGTCCTCTTTTATCTGCATATCCTCCCTTCCTTTTGAGTCTATCTTTGAAAAATGCCTCTTGGAATTTTCAGAATAATGTTATTCAATGGTTCAGTAAACATGTATTTGAAAACTCAAAAAAAAATTTGCAATTGAGGTGTGTTTCTCAGAGTAAGCCTACTAATGTGTAATTGAGTGTTCTGCTTCGGCGTGTGAGGATTTCATAATTGGACCTCAGAGAAATCAGTAGTTTCATTAGATTAGAGGTGACCCAATATCTTAATAAAGTGCATTTGAATTCTGACCTCTGTAACTGTAAACTTTGCAGACCACTTTTAAGAACTTTTACCAGTGTGACCTATGTATGTACTTACGTGCATCAGAATTACCTACATGGCCGTTTGAAAAATACAGATTTCTAAGTCAGAATTTGTAGTGTTGGGACTAGGGAACATGGCATTTTAATAAATTGCCCAGATGATTTGTCCTAGAGCCTTAGCTCACACACGCCTCACAACCACCCCAGGATTTCACTTGTGAGGGTATTGCTCAAAGAGGGGAAGTGAACTCTGTCTGTTACCCCATCCATATTCTTTGGACATTTATGTATATTTGCTGTGTGCCTGGAGGTGGACTAGGTATGAAGCCTTTGTTGAACATTGTAATTATAAACTTAGCTAATTACGTTTGATTAAGAATCTTCTGCTCTGCTTTCTTTGCTGTGCAGTTATTCCAGAGACTTGACCAGGTTATGTGAAGTACTTCATACTTTGCCTATTACCACTTTTCTTCCTTTGGTCAACTGTGTCCTGTCTCTCTCGGATAGAGCCTCGGGCATAAGCCCAGTGCCTTCCACGGCACGCAAGGCCATGCCATGCAAAGGCCATGCCACATGGCTCCAGTCCGTCTTTCTGGCCATCTCGTTCACGATGCTTGCCTCCACAGACTGTTCCATTTGTCTTTCTCTGAACATTCCCTGGCTTGTTTGCCGACGTGCTTTTGCTCATGCTAGCTGTGCTTTTGCCAGTTATGACCGTTTCCTGCTCCGCCTTCTTCCTTTGTGTCTCACTATGGTTAGTTAGCTGTATGTCTCATCTCAGAGAGAATCGAAACACACTCCTTACAATTATGGTTATTTTCATGCTTTCCTTTCCTCTGCTAGGTTATAAAATGAAAGGGTTTTTAAGCTCAGAAATAATTTTAAATGTAATAAAATGTAATAAGAAAATTGATTAAGTCTCAGAGAACAAGCGTGAGTTGGGTTTGAATCCTGACTCTGCTTCTCACTGGGTGTGGTTTGGGTGGTTACATCCTGTTACTTTATTAATAGTTTACAAAGTGGGGATAATAAAACGTACCTTTTAGGAACATGGGACCACGGGCCAGCGCGTTAAGTGCTCAGTAGATCTCACTGCTGCTGTTGATAATGAATTCCTTGCTTCCTAACAATGTTTGGTTGAGCATCAGGATGGGTGGTGAAGGGCAGAGGAGAGTGGGTTAGTTACATTGAGTGCAAAGATGGTGTATTCTGTTTTGTTCTTCCGTTCCAGTGTCTGTGTGTAGCACTATAATGCCTATAGTAAAGAGGGATGAATGCCTCTTTGTATTAGCTGGTTTTCTAAAGTGCCCTATGCAAATCATGGTTTCATTTTTTTCATGGTGATTGCATAGAAATATTTAATCTAGGAAAGTAGTATACACGTGGTTGATAGTGTCATTTTGTATAATTTTTTTATTGGCAACTAGTTGGAAATAGCACATAATTAGATATTTATTACATTTATCGCAAGAGGCACAGCTTATAAAATAAAAGCTTCCGTAATTAAAATCCCTCGGCTTTGTTTTTACCCACAGAACTCTGGGCATATTGAGTGATTTATATTGGCCCTGTCCTTTTCAGAACAAATGCTGAGGCTTAAAAGTTTTAGTAGGGCAGCTGTGTGAAATGTACATATCATGTAGCTTATGAAAAGTAAGCAGTAATATTACCATGGGTAATATTTTTCTTATTAATTTTTAATGTACTTGACATTGTTGCTGGGTAGCTGATTCTTCCAATTTCTTGGTAGGAATACAGTTGTCTTCTAACAGAGAAATAGGAAAAGAAGCGTGCTCAATGAGAACTTGACACACCAATATAAATATTTTAAAGGAATACTTCGTTCATCTCCATAGCCAGTCACACGGGGTTTTATCTCTCATCCATCTTTGTGATAGATGAGTATACATTAATTTTTAGTGCTGTAAAATATGTCTTCTGGCATAAAGACTAGTGACAGTCAATGACACTTTCATCCAAGAGATTGCATTGAGATGTTTTGCAGTTGCAGTTTGGGTGCTGTTTCGTAATTGAGCCAATTGAAAGTATTACACTGAAAAATGATGCAGCTTTGATCTTTGTAAACTTTTTCTTGGCTTGTCAAATCCACATTCTGACACATTTTATATTCATAGCATACTAGAGGTCCTAATATATGTGCCTCTGAAAAATAGGTAAATATGCCAAAGGTAATGCTGACAAAAGGGGAAAAAAAGTGAAGTCATTGCTCACCGAAGAATTTAGACTGTTAAAACCAGGAGGTAAAGGAGACAGAAGCATACTGTCAACACCTGTTAGGAAGTGGTACTACGCGGGTACCCTAATGCTTATAATTTTTCAGGAAAAAGGGCTTAAGATAAAGGATTCAAACTGTAAGAAAGGAAATTGAAAAGTTCAAGGGGAAGAGTGTAGATAGGTCAGTGCTTCTTTCTTATGGAATAGGGTGGGGGCTGTAACGGGGGAGCAGGAATCTTAAAAGTATAATTTCTGGGGGGAAAACTATTTAAACTGCATTAATTTTCTGTTGGAAGTCGGCCACGCGTATCAGTGTGCAAAAATCGGCAGCCGGTAGGGCTGTGTTCCTTTTTGGAGTCTCCAGGGGACAACCCATTTCCTTGCCGTTCCTGCTTCTGTGAGTTGCTCGTGGCGTTGGCTCTCTCTCTGCTCCCTCCCCGTCAGCCAGCAACAGCGGGATGAATCCTCACCTGTCATCATCTGACTTCCTCTTCAGCTTCCCTGTTCACTTTGAAGGGCCTTTGTGATTACGGGCCCACCTGGAACATCTGGCTGATGAGTTACTTTAATTCTTCTACCTGCTACCTTAATTCCCTGTTGCCCTGAAAGGTGACATTCCTAGGTTCTGTGAATTAGGATGAGAACATTTTTGGGGTCATTATTCTGTCTAGCACATACATTATGCAATTCCTTTCTACTTTTATTCCAGTTAAAATTTATAAAGAAAATTTGCTTTTGGCTTGTGTGACTATAAAGCCCATTCTTAATTCAATTTAGTATAACAATTAGAATTTGTTATACTTCTAAGGGGTCACTGTTTTTCAGTATCCTCAGTACTGGATAATACTGTTTGAAAGTTGTTAAGGTACTGAATGAAATTCAGGGAGCTGTTGTGCCCCAAACCATCTAAGACTTGGTTTCAGTATAGTTAGACCTTAGTTTTGGCTGCTTCACAAATGTAATAAATATCGTAAACCCTCAGTTAAAGGGAATCTACCCTTGAAATTCTGGAGCAGCACTGAAACTTAGAAGTATTCAAGAGAAATTGTATTTGTAGGTGAAGAAACGAGTTCTCTGACTATGGCAGATACGTGGAGAGGAGCTTACTAAGTGCAGCAAGTGAAGTGCTGAAGTGCTGAAGTGCTGTAGCAGACAGTCTTATGGAAAGCTTGGGAGCTCAGCAGAGATAGAAGAAAAAGAGACACTAAGGATGAAAGTAGAAGAGAGATGAGAGAACAGAGTGGTGGGGTAATAATGGCATCAGAACCACAGGCACCAATAGCAGAGAAGAAACTGAAAGGAGAACTGCTCCATACTTGAGTGTGGGCTGAGGGCAGGAAAGCCGTAGGCTACCTGTACTTGTATCTCAGAAGCTCGAAGGGGTGACTTTTGAATCTGTATCTCTGAGTGTGAGCTGTGGTACATATGATCTCCTTGAGGAAAGGGACTGTCTTATCTCAGTATTTTCTCAGCCTAGCACAGCAGTTCTCAAACTTTATGGTCTCAGGACCACATTTACAATGTTAAAAATTATTGAAAGCTCATACATTGTTGGTGGAAATGTAGAATGGTGCAGCCACTGTAGAAAACAGTTTGTTCCTCAGAAAGTTAAACATAGAATTACCATGTGACACAGCAGTTTCACTTGTAGGTATATGCTAAAGAGAATTGAAAACATATGTTCGTATAAAAACTTGTACACAAATGTTCATAGCAGCATTATTCATAAAGTAGAAACAACCCAAATGTCCATCCGTGGATCAGTGGATGAATGGATAAACAAAATGCGGTATGTCTATACACATGGAGTATTACTTAGTCACAAGAAATAGTGAAGTACTGATAGCATGCTACGACTTGGATGACCCTTAAAAAGACGCCAAGTGAAAGATGTCAGTCACAAAAGGCCACATATAGTATGATTCCATTTGTATGGAGTTTCCGGAGCAGACAAATCCATAGAGACGAAAAGTAGGTTAGTGGTTTCCTAAGTTTCAGGTATACGGACACAGCATAATGACTTGACTTACATGTAGGGGATGGGGAAGGGGAGAATGAGAATGAGAGTGACTTCTCATGGGTATGGGATTCTTGTTTATGATGATGCAAATGTTCTGGAATTGGATAACGCTGGTGATTGTACAGTGAATTCTATGATATGTGAATTATATCTCAATAAAAAAATTATTGAACACCCCAAAGAGATTTTCTCTGTAGATATTTATCATATTAGAAATTAAAATTGATATTTAAAAAGTATTTAAAAAATAACATAACATATCTTTTTTTTTTATATTAACATAAATAAAGTTTTTAATAAAAAACCCTAAAATTTCCAAAACAAAAACTTGGATGAGAAGAGTAGCTTTGTTTTACATTTTTTATTGTATCTTTAATATCTGGTTAATAGAAAGCAGCTAGAATCTCATATGTGCTTCTATAGTTAAAATCTTTTGTGATACATTGCTTTGGTTGAAGAATATGAAGAAAATCCAGCCTTACACAGATGTAGTTGGAAAAGGAAGGAGTAATTTTTTATTAAAAAAAAAATTTTCCAGTTTTCTTGTGATACAGTTGATATACAGCACTGTATAAGTTTCAGGTATACAGATACAGCATAATGACTTGACTTACATATATCATGAAGTGATTTCCACAGTAAGTTTAGTTAACATCCGTCATCTCATATAGATATAAAACTAAAAAAAAAGATTTAAAAATGTTTTTTTTCCTTGTGATAAGAACTTTTATAATTCTTTTAGCAACTTTCAAATATACCATCCAGCAGGGTTAGCTTTAATCATCATGTTATATATTACATTTCCCATATTTATCGATTTTACAACTAGAAGTTCGTAGCTTTTGATCACCATCATATAATCACCCCACCTCCCATTCCCACCTTTGGTAATCACAAATCTGATCTTTTAAAAAAATTTATTATTATATTTTAAGATTCCACATATAAGTGTGATCATACAGTATTTGTCTTTCTCTGATTTATTTCACTTAGCATGATGCCCTCGTAGGCCTTCCTTGTTGTCTCAAATGGAAGCATTTGCCTTTTTTTTTTTTTAATGGCTAAATAATATTCATTGATTTTATATATATGACTTCTTTATCCATTCATCCATCAATGGACAACTTCGGTTGTTTCCACAATTTGGCTATTGTAAAGAATGCTTCTATGAACATGGGTGTGCGGATACCTTTTTGGCATAGTGTTTCTATTTCCTTTGGATATAGAAGTAGAATTGATTGATGATATGGTAGTTCTATTTTTAACTTTTTGAGGAACCTCCACAGTTTCCATCGTGGCTGTTCCAATTTACTATTCCACCAACAGTGCACAAAAGTTCTCTTTTCTCTACATCCTCATCAACACTTATTTCTTGTCTTTTTGGTAATAGCCATTGTAACAGGTGTGAGGTGACATCTTATTGTGGTTTTTATATGAATTTCCCTAATATTAGTGAGGTTGAGCATCTTTGCATTTACCTATTGGCCAATTTTGTATCTTCTTTGGAAAAATGTCTGTTCAGGTCCTTTGCCCGTTTTTAAATTGGGTGTTTTTTTTTTGTTGTTGTTGAGTTCTTAATATATTTTGGATATTAACCTTTTGTCAGATATATTATTTGCAAATATTTTCTCCCATTCCATAGGTTATCTTTTCATTTTGTTGATTTTTTTTTTTTTTTTTTTTTTTTTTGCTGTACAAAAGCTTTTTAGTTTGATGTAGTCTGACTTGTTTTTTTCAATTTTGTTACTTATGCTTTAGGAGTCATATCCAAAAATCATTACCAAGACCCATGTCAAGGAACTTTTTTCCTATGTTTTCTTCTAGGAGTTTTATGGTTTTGGGCCTTACATTTAAGTCTGTAATCCATTTTGAGTTAATTTTTGTGAGTGATTTGAGATAGGGTGTCTAATTTCTCAACCACCACTTATTGAAGAGACTGTATTTTCTCCATTGAGGATTCTTGGCTCTGTTGTCAAATGTTAGTTGACTGTATATGCTTGGGTTTATTTTTGAGATCTTAATTCTGTACTGTTGCTGTTATGTGTCTGTTTTTATGCCAATACCATACTGTTTGATTGCTGTAGCTTTATATTAGGTTGGTGCAAAAGTAATTGTGGTTTAAAAGATTAAAAATAATTGCAAAAACCGCAATTACTTTTGCACCAACCTAATAATATAGCTTGAAATGAATAAGTGTGATACCTTTTGCTTTGTTCTTCTTTCTCAGGATTGTTTTGGCTATTTGGGATCTCTGTGGTCCCATGTACATTTTAGGATTGTTTTTTCTATTTCTTTAAAAAAAATGCCATTGGAATATTGATAGGGATTGCGTTGAATCTTTAGATGGCTTTTAAAAATTTATTCTTAGGAATTCTTTTTGATGCTACTGTAAAAGCGATCATTTTCTTTTTCAGATAATTATTGTTAGTGTATAAAATATACTGATTTTTGCACGTTAACTTTGTATCCTGCAACTTTACTGAATTTGTTGATTATATCTAACAGTTCTTTGGTGGAGTCCTCAAGATTTTCTATATATAAAATTATGCCATCTGCAAATAGAACCAATTTTACTTCTTCCTTTCCAGTTCTAATGCCTTTATTTCTTTTTCTTTCCTGATTGCTCTGGCTAGGATTTCCAGGACTATGTTGACTAGGAGAGGTGAGAGTGGGTATCCTTGTGTTGTTTTTTGTCTTAGAGGAAAAACTTTCAACCTTTCACCATTGAGTGTGATGGCAGTGGTGTGATTGGGGTAGTTTTCTTTTAGCCTTTCGTTTTCTTTTTTTAAACATAATGTGGATATACTTTGATACTACACCAAAACTTGATGGGTGGTAGTTTATTAAAGGTTAGTTGTAATGTGAAATCTTAGGCCATGTATTCTATTACATTAAAATGTATCGATCTTGTTTGTACTTTGGATACTTGACCCATGCAAGATTTTTAACTTCATGATTTCATCGTTTGGAAAATACTGGTTTACTAAGTTAAGTAGACCTTTTACATGTTGACATATTTCATTTGTCTGTATCTGTCTCTCTGTCTGTCTATCTATCTATCTATCTATCTATCTATCTATCTATCTATCTCATCATTACATTTGATTCACCACTAAGTTCATCAGAAAAATCTTGATTATTGGGAAGCTTCAAGGTTATGGTGGCAGATAAGAGTTGTCCAGAGACTGACTTCTAGGTGAAAGCTCACACTTTATCATTGACAGTAAGTATTTGAAGTAACAGACTCACTTTGTCAACACATTTTCTCAAAAATGAACACATATGCAAGTTTGAAATAGCATAGTTTGTCATTTGTTCTTTCAGGTAAAAATGGTATTCAGTGAAATAAGTGGCTGTTTTAGCTTACAACTCAAGCAATTCCCACGTGTTTCAAGTGCTTTTCCTCAAGGTAACCATTGAAATACTATCACATTTCATCACATAGAGTTTTAAAAAGATATGTACTCAAGGGTAGAGATTTAGGAAATTAATAAGTTTTACTACTTTATCAAGGGCATTTTAAAGTGAAACTGGCTTTTTTTCTTTTCTTTTCTTGCTTCTGTCAGTGTCTGAGGTGAAGAACACAGTAACTACCAGTACAGTTTGGTGTCACTGCCTTGATTTGGCAGAATTGTTAGCAGTTTTACCCATTATTGGATTTGCACCATTACTGCACATGTCAACACAGTGAAAAGGCAAAAAAGTCTTAGTATTACAACGCAAATAATTCTGACCTTGCAGAGTCCCTAAAAGCTTCCTAGGGATTCAGGAACTACTTTCTGGATGGACTAGCACATAGTAGATGTTACTAAGTATATACTTGTATATCCAACTGCTATTATTGTCTTGTACTATAATTCTTTATAGCTCTGTCTTCTTTGGTGCGGGCTCTTACTTCTTCATCCCCAATACTGGACACAGTTTCCCAGAGGGAGTAGGAAATGGATAAATATGTGATGAATACCTACAAGTAAACTCCTGTGGGCTAGAATTGTTAAATAGCTACTATTGTGCTGGACGCCAAAATGAAAGAGCCTGCTTTACTGGATGTATAGGTCATCAGATGGTGTTTTCTTGATAACTTTGATGCTGAATGACTTTTTTCCCCCGAGGGTACCAGGTAACTGAAGAATTTGCATATTTGACATTTTGCTGTTTTCCTACCTCTCAGAGGATCCTGTGGGTGACGCTTGAGCTCCTGAAGATGTTTCAGGCAGGTGGAGTGTGTCTGATACTCAAAAAGTCAACTATTTTCTAGGAATTGGCCCACGTGTCCATTTGGACGTGCAGATGGAGGGCATATGCTAAAGCAGTGGAGCTAACTGGCCGACCTCTGCGCTGTCACAGCTGACGCAACTGAGACATGGGGAATGGAGCCTTCCAGATCAGCCTGTGCCAAAGCTGGGGCCGGTTCCCGGGAACTGCATCTACCTGGAACCAATTCTACATTAAGACCTGGCTTCTCAGCACTTTAAATAGTGGTTTTTGGTGTTTTTTTTTTTTTGTTTTTTTTTTAATTTGATTACAAAAGGTCATGAGTACTGGAGCTCATACTGATGAAAGAGTTGGACAGCTTTTTGTATACTTATCACAACCCTGATCTTTATATAACTAAATTGGAGGTGACTGTTGTTATATTTAGATTTTTCAAAATGGATCTCTGCTTGGCTTCTGAGCTTTTCCTTATTATGTGCTTTTCCTTGAGGTGGGAGAAGTTGTTTTCTTTGTAAGTGGATTCTCTGTGGTGTGACCAGAATATTCTCTTACCAGAATATTCTCTTCTTCCAAAGGGCTCAGGAGTTGGGAGGGGAGACCACTTGTTGCCTTGGTGGGTGTGATATGATGTGTGACGTAAGAGACCTGGCCTGGTGTTAACTCCTTAGAAGGGGTTGCTGAGTCCTCTGTTACTGCTGCTTATACTAGGGGTGGTGTATGTGTATTGAACAAAGTTGGGAGGGATTTTTGGTTTGTTTTGTTTTAGTGAACTAGTAGCTCCTCCAAAAGCCTTTAGAGCAGAGACAGAAGGGAGCCAGCCAGCAGGAGACTGGAAGAGCAGAGCTGTGTGCTGGGGGTGGACCTGGGCCACCACCCCAGGAAAGTAGGATGTATTGGCGCTGCAGTTTTCAGCGTGTGTCCCATAGTCGGCCCTTTTTGATTCTCTCCATGATTTTACTAGTTAGACAGGGTGGCCGGAAAATGACTTATCATTGTTAGTGCAAAGTCATGGCTTTCCAGTGGTGGGTAGATACCAGTCCTCAGGCCTCCTGCTTCCAGGGGGATGCGTGTATGTCTGTAACCACAGTGGGCTTGCTTTATTAGCAAGAGAGGGTTCTCATGGCCGCAGGCAGGACAGACAGTGCAGGAGCTGGTGTGCTCAGTGACTCCCTCAGTTCACACGTGGATTGAAGTCAGAAGAGCAGAGGGCCTTTCACTTGGGAAATGCTGTGGCCACTGTGCAGAGGTGGGATGGACCCCGCCCCAAGTGTGGTTTTTGTGTCAAAGGCTGATGCGGCCACATGTATACCAAGAGAGTATGAACAGTCTTAGTCACATGATGAAGCTTTGTGGGGAGCACAGGGCAAGCTCTCAAACAGGTCGGAGGTGTCTTGAGGGAACAGTGGGAACAGTGACAGGACTTTGGCGTGGCTTGTGTAGTGTTTAGAGGTGAGGTTGGCTCAGGGCTTCCTTGCGTACCTGCCTGGGCTTGAGGTGTGGAACTCCTGCGTGTACCAAAGGAAGGGCCCTGGGCTTTCTTACCAGCTTGCCCAAATATGGGGCAGAAAGAGAAGGTGGGGAGTTGTGGGGCTTGAGTGCTGTCAGCAGTCAAACATCAAAACTGGAGCTAGACTGTATTATAGGAAAAGACATCTTTCTGCAGGGACCTAGAAACCAGCAGTTTGGTTCTAAGAGAGAGAATGAGTAAGATGCTGGGAGGACTTGTGGATTCAGCTATGACTATAACCCTGAAGTATGTCAGCTCTGCATATCCCCTAACTCCACATTTCCTCCCCCATGTTCAAGTTATGCATTTTAGCTGATGTAGAGTGTTAGACTCTTGAGAACAAAGGGAAGTGGGTGGGAAAAGATGAGAAGGTGATGGAGAAAGGCCGTGAATGCAGGGATATTGCTTTTTCTTTTACTGACAAATCTCTCTTGCTTATCTCTGTTGTCCATCCCAGCCCTATTTTACCTTGGGGTTGTTAGGAAGAAAGTTAACTGGGGCCAGCAGTCGTGTCTGTCAGAGGATTTGAAATCCTGTTTCACCACACGGGAAGTGGAATCATAGCTGTCTCCTCCAGACATTTTAGCGCCCTGCAAGCTGCCCCATGAAGCAGGTCACACCGAGTGAAGAAATGCGAATGAATCAATACATTGTAGGAGGACTATTTTGTCATAGGACTTTCTTGGTTATTGATTAGGTTATACTTGGGAGATGGTTTTTGGAAGCTAGTAGGGCATGAATGCCAACAGACCGTACTATGTAGTCATATGTTTTTAATATTAAGGAATTGTAACATTGGATAGTGTGAAAGTTGAGGCATCTGTTCTAGCTCTCAAAATGTGCTTTTCCTTTTGCATTGCTTTAGTGGAGAGGAAGATGCTGCTCTGAGGATCCAGAAGAGATGTGTGATTTGTTGTTTTAGAGGTGATTTCATTAGGGCTGGTGTGGTCAGAAACATGTGCTTATGACTGACGATGTTTTCTCAAGTCAAATTATGCCATTTTCTAAGGTACTTTTTTTCTTGCTTTTGGTCTGGCTGAACTACTTCTACTGTCTTTACATTTTTATGTAGCTTTGCATGTTGTGTACTTTCAGACTGACATTCCATTCCAGCTCCACGGAAGGTGTATTTGTCTGGTCATAGGTGTTTTCTCCGGTTTAGAATAGATTCTCTAAGTTTTGCTGTGACATTTGACTCATTCATTTATTTGAACAGTCAGCAAACAATTATGAGTGACCGTTCTTCTACCACTTGAATGTAAGATTCCCCCCAAAAGCCATAGAAGTCATTTCTGGTATGTATTGTATTCAATTCATACAGTGTTTTGGGGTATAGCATTCTCTCAGGAATAGTTCTCATCATTGTTGTGTCTTTTGCTGGTCTCTGATCCATGAAGAATAGAAAGATTCGGCTTATTTTCTGGGCCATGCACCAGTCTCATAAATGAGGGCTTGGATCCAGAAGTGCTGGTCCCGTTTTTGCTTGTTTTTTGTATCGAATGCCTGGAGTCCATCTGGCATCGTATCACTGAAGCATTTATGTATAAGGCATCGATTATGCAGCGATCACTCAGAAAGGTCTGGTGGTCAAACTCATTTCTGGAATGTCCTCCTTTAGGCTCAGTCCTGATTTACACCTGAGGACTGAGCCCCCTTTCCTGTCTGGGATACACAGTGGCCTGTGAGAGCCCGAAGAGACCTTAGAGATCCTTATACAGCTCCTGATGACAACAACTCAGCTCAAACATTTATTCTGAGAAATTTTAAAAATTTGCAAAATTAAAGAGCAGTGTATAGTGAATATATATTCATCACCTGATTTCAATAATTTCAAGATATTGCCCAGGTACTGCTAACTGTTACATATGGAACACTTGACTATGCTTTTATTACCTCACAACAAACAGCCTCTTGGGCAGATAGTATTACATTTCCATCTTGAATATGAGAACACTGACCGGCCCAGAGAGATGAAGTTACCTGCCTGGGGTCACGCAGTCAGTGGCCAGCATCCACAGCGCATCGTCACCCTCCGCCGCACTGCCTGCAAAAGGGTCAGCTCGTCTGATGTGCAGTAAGCGGGAAGCTGACTAGCAGTGGGACCAGGAGATCTGCCGACTTCATTGTTGCTTTTATGATGATTTTCTTCAGACTTTTCTCTTTCCATTATTCTTTTTTTACCGAACGACTTCATGGACTTGAAACCTCTGAGTACCGTTTAACCCCACTAAGGAGACTGTGGTGTCCCGAGCCCCGGTGCTGGGATTAGTCTGCTCCCGTGCAGGTGATAAGGGGTTCCGTGTCTGTAGGGAATTGATTAAAAACAGTAAACCATCCAAAAGTTCACCTGTAAAATCTAAAGTCTGGGATTGTGCCTGCAATTCTAAACAATGTCAGTGATAAGATATTCCTGCAACAAAAACCTTTGTTTGCGTGTGTTCTAAATAATTGTTACGGTAACCTAAGTTTTAATAATATATATGTAAGCTTCAAATGAAGAAGGCTTTTTGATTACTTATCTTTTAACAGACATTGTGTACTACATGGAAGTTAACTCAGAGACTCCTGATCATACAGTTGGCCCCAACGCATAGGGCCTCAGCTACACGCATTCATTTCAAGAGATTTTTTTTTTTTTAATTTAATTTTATTAAATTTATTGGGGTGACAATTGTTAGTAAAATTACATAGATTTCAGGTGTACAATTCTGTAGAGAGATTTTTAAGAGTAGAATTGTTCACGCTTGCTTCTGACAGTCTGTGCATTTAACCCCTGTGGTACCACATATTTCTGCGTTTAAGCAGTAGATTTAAAATGACCAATGATAGTATTAGTGAAGTTTATAATTCTCTCATTCTATGTGATCACTTGGAGTTTTTGTTTCTGCTTAAAAATTAAAACAGTGAAACCGTGCAAACCTTGAGGTGTATAATAGTGTTTGTTAAGTGTAAATTTTAATTCATACGTGAAATTTTTTACTAAACTTGCATTATACCTGTAAAGTTGAAATTTATCATGTTAAAATTAATTGACTGTTCTGATACTAAAGAACAAATCAAGAAAATAATACTGATTTTTATATAAAAACTATTTTTTAAAAGATTTTATTGGGGAAGGGGAACAGGACTTTATTGGGGAACAGTGTGTACTTCCAGGCCTTTTTCCCAAGTCAAGTTGTTGTCCTTCCAATCTTAGTTGTGGAGGGTGCCATTCAGCTTCAAGTTGTTGTCCTTTCAGCCTTAGTTGTGGAGGGCACAGCTCAGCTCCAGGTCCACTTGCCATTGTTAGTTGCAGGGGGCACAGCCCACCATTCCTTGCGGGAGTCGAACCGGCAACCTTGTGGTTGAGAGGACGCACTCCAACCAACTGAGCCATCCGAGAGCTCAGGGGCAGCTCAGCTCAAGGTGCCGTGTTCAATCTTAGTTGCAGGGGGCGGAGCCCACCATCCCTTGTGGGACTCGAGGAATTGAACTGGCAACCTTGTGGTTGAGAGCCCACTGGCCCATGTGGGAATCGAACCGGCAGCCTTCAGAGTTAGGAGCATGGAGCTCTAACTGCCTGAGCCACCGTGCTGGCCCTAAAAACTATTTTTTGAAAGTAATTTTTTTATACGTGTGTTAAAGAGTGTGTTAAAAATGATCCTTCCTGGATGTTGAACACACTAGGTATGCCATCGTAGGTAGAATGCTTTTTCTGTGATCCATTTTTAAGTGAATAGATTGAGAATCTTTCATATGTGCAGCTGGAGCCTTTGGCAAGACAGAAAGAAAGACACACATTACTTTTATTGAGAGATTACTGTGTGCCAGCGATTGCTAGCACTTGGCGTGCCGTTGTCACACCTTTTCATCTGATGAGCTTTTTCCAGTCCTTTTTTCATTGCCAGTGGGCTGCAAGACAGAGCAGTGGCAGCTCCAGTGGGGCCTTTCAGCTATAAGCACGCAGAGGAAAAGGCTACTGTCCTGGCCAAGACGGGAGTGCTAAGCGTTTGGGCTCGTCTGCTCCTACTTCTACATATCACTTAGGGCATTGGTTCCTAACTGATTTTGCCCCCAATTTTCAGTTGTCACAATTGGAAGGGAGGTGCTGCTGGCACCTACTGGGAAGAGGCAGGGATCCAGCTAAGCCTCCTCCACAGCCCGGCCAGACGCCCGCTGCCGTGACAGACAGCCCCAAATGTCAGCAGCGGAGGGGAAGAGACTGACAGCGCGGATCGCTTAAACTTCCCTGCCCGCTTCCTCATTGCCTCCAAATGCGGCAGGTAATACTGCTTCTCTCATAAGGTTGTGAAAAATTCTGGGAGATAATACATGTAAGAGCTTAGTTGTTGTCATTGTGATGATTATGATTAACCTCGTGGGAAAAACCCAAAGGGTGAAAAAACCGCTGCAGTGATATACTCAGGCACAGTAGAAATACTATATATTCTTTGTATCCCTAGTACTTTACGTGGATAACAATGTTTAGAATAATGATCTTGAATCAGGAAATTGAACTGGAAATCACTTAGAAACATTTTAAAGATAAAATAGTGTTTCTGGCCTAATGCTAGTCTGTCAGTATTTTCCAGGCTGGTCTGATACGTCACCTGGGGTGCTTGTTAAATGACGTGACCCTTCCCTTGTAGATTTTGATCAAGAGATTAGAGTGGGCCTGGGAATCCTGTCTTAACAGTTAATAGTTGTCATGAGTGATTCTTAAAATCAAGCAAGGATGGGAAACGATTCTTTAGGTAGGAAAAAGGTTTCTTTGTCAAATAAATTTGGGAAACCCAGCTTAGAGTAAAGCAGATTTCTTGCCTAGAGCACTTTGCTGAGCCTTTAATATGATAAATTGCCTTATGCGTGTGGCAGTGGGAGTAAGAATATGTGTGTTAGGCAACATTGCCCAAACTTATCTAACTGTAGAATCCTCTTTCTATTATGCATGTAGCAGTAATGTGTTCCACAGACAGCTCTTTAAGAAACAATGAATTATAACAACTCACTCTCGAAAATTCTGGTTAAAGGAGTTTCCTGCTAGGGTTTTAGCAGGACAGCTACTTGGGTTTGTAATGTCCTGAAACATAAGCAGGGAGGAGGGGCCTGCAGTGGAGGAAAAGGGGTTGATGCAGATAGATCAAGACTCACCAGAGTATAACTTGAACACACATTGAGTCTGTCCGGGCCTGTACACTCCTGCACTGAGATGGCTCCAGGCCAGTCCTGTACGTGGGGTTGGCCTGGGCGCTCTCAGCTTGGGCTTGTGGGAGACGCTTTCCTTAGGAAGTGCTTCTGTGGGCTCGTGATGGCAGCAGTCCCACCCCCTGAGGCTCCCCAAGTGATGCCTCCGAAGCATACCCTTTTTCTCCCCAAGGCCCACACCCACGGTTGTCTCAGGAGGTGGCTGCCGTGCTTAGAGGAATGGTTAATTCCTTTTGGGCCACCATTTCATCTAAGAGCAGTCATCTCTAGGAACTCACATTAACGCACAAACTCACATTCACAGACTGGCCTTTGTTCCCAACATATGGATTGAGCGCCTCTGTGTGTTACGGTGACTGTGGCAACAGATAGTAGCAGAGACCCAGGTATATAACAGCTATAGGCCTGCTGAGAATTGATGGTGGCTAATTATCTGGTTACTTGTATCCATCATTATTGTAATTTGAAAATATAAATCTGAGTTATACAAATATGTGAATTTAAAAATTAGAATATTATAGATAAAAACTAGAGTCCTCATTTATTCCTTTTAAGTGCTATACAATATTCAATTGTATCCTTATGACTTATTTAGCTGTTTAATTTTTTTCTATTAATACACATTTTCATATGATGGACATTTTGTACAAGTCTCTTTAAGCACATTTATTTATGCTTTTACAGGATAGATACCTAGAAATGGAAGAAATTTCAAATATTTACAAAATACAGTAGTCCCCTTTATCCATAGGGGATATGTTCCACGACCCCCAGTGGATGCCTGGATAGTACTGAACCCTATATATACTATGTTTTTTCCTATACATACATACCTATGATAAAGTTTAGTTTAAATACTAGGCACAGTAAGAGATGAACAATAATAACTCAGAATAAAATATAACAATTATAACTATATACTGTGATAAAAGTCTTGTGAAAGTTGTGTCTCCCGCCCCCCCGCCCCCAACCTGCCTGATCACCTAGAGGGCTACTAAGTGACTAAGGGGCAGGTGGTGTGTGTGTCCAGCCTGGGGATGCTGGACAGAGGGGCGATTCAGGTCCCGAGTGGGACTGAGCAGCACAGCCGTGAGGTTTCATAACGCGACTCAGAACAGTGCGTAATCCAAAACTTGTGAATTGTTCATTTTTGTAATTTTCTATTTAATATTTTTGGACCAAGGTCGACTATGGGTAACTGAAACCATGGATAAGGGAGGGGGGGTCTACTGTCTATGTAAAGTTGAAATTAATACACTGCTATTATGTATCTTTTAAAACTCTAATTGACAGACTGTGATTAAC
Source organism: Rhinolophus sinicus (assembly GCF_057876585.1). Taxonomy (NCBI): domain Eukaryota; kingdom Metazoa; phylum Chordata; class Mammalia; order Chiroptera; family Rhinolophidae; genus Rhinolophus; species Rhinolophus sinicus. Next base: position 133,343,532 of record NC_142501.1, read on the forward strand.
CAAGAGCAGGGAGGAGAGTAATCTGCCTCTTCCTCCCACTCTGTAGGCAATAAAAGGGGCCATTGTAGTGAGTTTAAAAAGCTGACTAAAAGTCAGCATACTTTTTTTTTTACATTGCCATGTGCCTGCTATTCTAAACAATGTCAGTGATAAAATACTCTTCCTCTCCAAATTTGTTGTTGGTCTAGGTTCCACATATTTATTGTTGAGGCTTTTGTTTTACTTTAATAAACATTCATTTTACATGGAGCCTAAATAATGTACAGTTGGCTCCGTACATGTGGATGTAGCTATAGATATTAGTTGTGAAAGAAAGTTCATAATGATTTGTCATCTTGAGCTTGCTTTAGGTATAATTTGTCTTCAACCCCTATTGTACCACTGTGCTAAATAGTAGATTGAAATTAACAGTGATAATACTGTGATTATAGTTCTGTCATTCTGTGCGACCACTGGAGTTTTCATTTTTGTTTAAAATTTAAACAGTGAAACAACTTGAGGGGTAATCTTGTTGTTTGGTGGTACCTGCAAGTTTTCGTTCATACATGAAATACTTGTCAGCAGTTTTCCAAAGTGGAAATACATACTCCCAGCAGCAAAGTTGGTGAATTCCGGTCCCATACCCTCACCAACACTTGGTATTTCTTTTTAAACAAGTGAATTTAGTTTCACTGTGGTCCTCCAAATAGTAGATAAGAAAATTTAAAAACTTAGTGTCACTTTGCAATATGCGTCATCAGAATGACACAATGTAGGATATTGGGGTGTGCTTGATAAATGAGCAAACGTAGGTAGCCTCTCCTTGCAAGAGTGAGATGTCTACGTATGTCACGTGAGAGTGACAGTGGTCCTTCATTGAGCCATTTGAAAAAAAAAAGTTAGCATGATTTTGTCCATCTTAGTGAACATGAAGGCACAATTTAGCATAAAAATGTGTGCGTTATAAACATCACTACGTATCTGTACTAGTGTTTCTCTTGATTGAAGAATTCTTATTCCTTTGTCTATTTATAAATTTGTTTCCAACTATCTGATTAAAATGAGAAACAGAGGAATAGGAATTTGTTTTGCTTTTGGACCTCTGGATATGTAATTAGATCTAGCTGAAAATTTGTGTCATGTTCCCGTAAAAGAAGAGAGCTGGTGACCTGGGGACGTTTAACTTGATGTTGGCTGGTTGAGAAATCATTCATCACATTCTGTGAGTTTTTCTTTATGTTTGTATTATGTCAGACTCTGTGGGGCCTTATTATCCTTTGCTCCTACCGTGTTTCCCCGAAAATAAGACCTAACCGGGAAATAAGCCCTAGCATGATTTTTTAGGACGACATCCCCTGAACATAAGCCCTATAGCGTCTTTTGGAGCAAACTGTAGTATAAGGCCTGGTCTTGTTTTCGGGGAAATACGGTATTAACCTTGGTGTTAGAGATGAGGCAGGTCTGGAGTGGAAAGAGATCCCCAGGAAAGCACATTAACTTTTCCTCTCTTGCAGGTCTCAGCTGGGCCAGCTGTGTTCATCGTGGTCATGTATTTCTTTTCTCCTTTAGTGTACCCGGGTTTGGTGTACCTGGAGCTCCCATAAGGAAACATAAGATTAGAATGACGGGCTGTGCTTTATTTTCTGAGCACCAGGGGAGGATACAAATGAAGAGGAGGCTGCTCCAAGCTAAGATAACAGTAAACCCTAAACCCGGACAAGACTATTGGCTCTGTTCTTTTTCTTGGCAGATGTGGGACGAGAATGGTAGAAAGCAGGGCTTTAATCAGTTTGTTCAAATATGCAAAATAGGATGTCAAGTAATAATTCTAAAAAGAGATGAGTAGATAAAAGAGAAGTCAAGAAAAGGGAGGAGGGAAATACACATATACACATGTTCTTAAAAGTGATTATATACATACAGCTTGCTTGTTATTTAAAAACTTATTGTGGGCAGTGTGGGGGTGTGAAACAATAATTTTCCTCCTACCGTCAAAGTTCTTCTAGCTGGGCTGGTAAATTAACAGAGACAGGTTAACAGGAGAAAATCAATTTTTAATATAAGTACCCAGGGAATTCACATAAGCATGAAAATTCCAGACAGTGAGGCAAGATGAGGTATATACATATGTCACTTTGGACAAAGGAGAAAAGGGATTTCAAAAGGGAAATAGGAAATTCACAGCTAGCAGATAAAATGGCAAACAAATTCTTGCTAAGCAACTTAGAAACAATGGAGCAGAGGGGAATCTAGGGAACAGATTTTTGCATGGACCCTTCCTGTCTACTGCACTTTTCATATGTGCTAAAGTAAATACGCTAAGGTTCCCTTTCTGAAGCAGGTTTTTCTATCTGAATCTCTTTAAGAAAGAAGGGGCGAGGTAAAAAATTCTTGAGTTTGTTGGGCTTTAAGTGTTTTCTGCTCAAAAGAATCTGCCTGCCAGGGTGGCACATTCTGGAGAGACTTCTTCCTGACCCCCCAGTTAGTTGTTTTCTAAATTCAAAAAACAAGACAAAAGATTGGGTTTTGTGTAATAAATCCAGTAGTTAATGTATAGCACATAAAATTCTGCCTTTTCCTCCTGAGTAAACTTGCTGCCAGGATCTACAAGATAATATTTAAAGCCGTGGATTGAAGTTTTGATGGATTCTGAACACAGCTGTAGAATTCCATACCGAAGCCTGGCTTTTCTGCAAATAACCACGTTAGGTGTGGCCCTTCCTTTCTGGCCGCAGTCCTGCTGATGTTATGCTTCCCCTATGCGTCTCGATCTCCAACGAGCAAACAAATACTAGGCTGGGACCCATCCTCTCCATCCTTTTTCATGTTCTTGTAGTATTGGAGAATGTGGCCTGGCAGGTAACGTCAGGGCTGTGTTGGACGCCTGGAGAGCAATTCCAGAAGAGGGTACTCTCTGGCTCCCAGCCGGTGTTTGGAAAATGATTGTGTAGCTTTTCCTGGTATTACATTTAAATGTTGTGCTTCATGGCAAGCTGTATTTATAGAGTCTTGGTTGACTAAGGCTAAAACAAAATAGACTGTCTGATAGTAGACATTTCAGAATGCCCACATGAGTGTCTGTGTGGCACGTAAGGGTTCAGAGTGGTAGTTGTGGCAGAATCGGTGTGACCTTGTATTGATGAGTAGCTTGCCTCCCAAATCACAGCGCTCTCTGCTGGTGAGTCTGTGCAGGACGTTTTAGGTACAGACACTCGAGACTTACAACACTGCATGTACAATTCTGCATTTGCGTTTCTCAATTGAGCTTTAAGGGTTAATGGCTTTGCTTTCATGGGCATGGCTGATAAAGCAGTGAGAGGAATGTGTGTGCTCTTTTCATATATAAATATTGCATTTTTCCAGCTGAAAGTCCCTTTATTAATTTTCTGTTGCTGCCATAACAAATTATACATAGTGCCTTAAAACAATTCAAATGTATTATCTTACAGTTCTCTGGTTCAGAAGTCTGACATGCATACCACTAGGCGAAAATCAAGGGGTTGGCAGTACTTTATGGAAGCTCTAGGGGAGAATCCTGTTTCCAGCTACATTCCTTGGCTCATGGCCGCCTCTGTCTGCAAAGCCAGCAACCTAGCTTCTCTTAACTCTGCTCCTGTCATCACATCCTTCTCTCTCTCTTCTGCCTTTTCTACTTTTAGGTGGATTACTCTGGGCCCACTCAGATAATCTAGGGTAATTTTCCTGTTTTAAAGTCAGTGGATTGCAACCCTAATTCCATCTGAAACTTCAATTCCCCTTTGCCATGTAAGGTGACAGATTCCCAGGGATTAGGAGTTGAACATCTTTGAGGCCACTGTTCTGCCTACCACAAGGCTCCTTCTGTGTTTCCATAGCACCCTGACCTGTACCAGGTTATATAGAAGTCATCTGTTTACGTATATTGCACTCCTACCGAATTTCCCAAACTTCCCAAGGGCAGGTACTGTGTCTATTTCATCTTTGAATTTCCAGCATTACAACAGCACGTGGTGCACAGAGAGGGTGCTCGATAAGTGTTTGCCGAGCTAAATAGAGTGGTTTCACCTCTCTGATTTTATCTGTGAACAAACTAAAAGCTAGAGAATTGAGACTTTCCTAGCAAGCAGAGAACTCAAAAACCCTTTTATCTCTTGACTTCCATAAAGCCATTGGACACAAGGCTCAGAAAAGCCGTGGAAGAATGCGGTGAGAATGTATTATTGTTGCCAACTGTCTCCCATGAAGGCATCAGCTGATACTGGTCATGAGTGAGAAACCAAATGAACAAAATGAATTATCGCTTGTAGATCTGCAGACTACTGTCCTCTAAACAGAAAATGTCTTTTAGTAGTAAGTCAGCTCAGCATTTTGAAAATGGAAAATGAGGAAAATCTCATACCAAACGTTCATTGCCTTGCCCTTAAGGATTATACTTTCAAACTATGAGAACTTCATTAGATTCGATTTGTCCAACATATACCATGTAAATTAAATCAGCGTAAGAGCATAATTTGATCTTGCTCTATCTTATGGCTGACTGTAGAGAAATTCTTGTCAATTAATTTTGACTCGGTCTAAATGCCCTTTGTGCTGTCTTTCAATGATTAATTAGTAGGAGGCAAACCTAGCATGGAGAAACACCCCAAAAAACTTGCCCAGGATGCCTGGTGAGCCAGCATACGGTATCCCCACACGAGGAGCAGGAATGCTTAAGAAAACCCACATTCTTTTGCAACACTGACACACATTCAGGTAGTTTTAAAATACAGTTGCATAACCTATTGCATTTGTTTTGGTATTTGAAATTTTTTGTACCAAAGCCAGTCCTAATGAAAACAACGGGCTTTCTTAAGTTTTTGTTTAAATGCTGGTTGCTTCGAGGATGTGCCTTCACAGTTGGTTTTGGTGTGAGCCAAAGGCGGACAGTTGTCAGCTAGTGAAAGGGCTCCCTTACTCTGCCTTACTTCAGAGCCGTTGGAACTTTCTGGAACCTTGTATTTCGGTCTCATTTCTCTCTGCTTCTCCACACATGGCCAGGCAGGCCTCTTCCTCCCTCTGTGTTCCTCAGTACAGTGAGCCTACCAAACACATCTGAGCCCCTCAGGGCCGTTGTAATGGCAGTGTGGCACAGGCCAGTGGTTTCAAGCTATTGTTTGGTTTTTGAAGCATTGGAACTCCTGTATTTTTCAAAATGATATCTTATACAGATTAGATTAGAATAGATTCTATTACATTATATAAAACCCGGTCTTATTTTACTTATAGTAAAATAAGACCGGGTCTTATATTAATTTTTGCTCCAAAAGACGCACTAGAGCTGATGGTCCGGCTGGGTCTTATTTTCGGGCAAACACGGTAGAGGAAAGGCGAGGGGGCAGACAAGTGCAAGGTGTGTGGTTAGGTAGGTCCTCGTAGAAGAGCGGAGGAGGTGAGGAAACCTGGAATCCCAGCTAATTGTCCAGAGCTGTGGAGTCACTGCCAATTTGTGAGTGGAGGAGGGAGATAAGCCGCTGACATGACTGATGGAGGAGCATGGGACAGAGAGGCCAGGGGACTTTTGTTGTGGCCACCATAGAACCCAGCCCAGGTATTTGGAGTGAAGTTCCAGCTCCCTCTCCTGTTGCGCTAGTCTTGACACCTATCATAATAATTCTGAAGAAAGCCTTTCTCACTGTTTTAACATGTATCAGAATATTTTTTTTTTTTTTGGTTGTTGTTTAACACAGGCTTTGTAGGGGCATGCTCTAATAAAGTCACAACAAATTGAATTGGCTTGTGGCAGGAAGAGGGGATGATCAAAGCAGTATTTCCTCCCTTGCTGTCCTGGGCTTTCTACTGGCATTGTCATGAGTCCTTTGCCTTTTATGATTGAGATAGAAATGGTGGCCTTGCTCCTTGGGGAGGCATGTCTGTGAGTTGCTGTGAAAATGGCGCTACTAAGAGCGTCTGTTCCCTGCCTTTCATTTTTCCTTTCCACTTACCTTCCACTTTCTCTGCACTCATGTCATAGGTACACCTCCATTACTTATCGGTTGTTTCGGGAGAATTTTTGTAAGGGATGGTATTGACACGAAGGCCTCATACAGCTAGTTTATGCCTCCTTGATGTTTTTCTTACATCTGTTCTCAAGCCACTCTTTATGAAGAGGCAGCTGACCAGGTGAGCTCAGGCTTTACTGCTTGTTTGTATTTGTTAAACTTCCAGGTCATTTCTCCCGCCTCTGAGTGTGTTGTAAAGGCTTCTTCATTGCGTAAGTAAAGTCAGGAGGAAAAGTGGCAACTGATTGATGTTGACATAGAAGAGAAAGTGGTTTGTCCTGAGGCAGGGGTATGACCTCTGGATGGCAGAATGAGTGAGTTGAGCCCCCTTCCCCCCTTTTTTAGCAAAACGTTGATTCAGTGAGCTGGTTACTTTCCTCTCCCATGCTCAGTATGACTTGTGTGGTACGTTCTTTAATCAGTGCTGGGACATAGGCGACTTGTGATAGTAGGGGCCCCCTCCTACCTTCTCCAAGAGGTGTGAAGCTGTGTCTAGAAGTGGCCTTCAGGGCCGTGGTAGATCCTGACACTTCCTCTTAGAGACCCAGCTGCATTTTCTTCTGATTTCCTTGCCACTAATTTCAAGTTTTAGTTTGTTAATTTCCCCCACTTTGAGAAGCCTGATGGGAGTAATTGATAAGGATAGGTTAATGGTGAGAATGCTAAAATACAAGGAATTATCCAAACTGCCTTGATTAAGGTAACATTTTTGTATCTTTAGAAGAATTTCACACTGTTAAAACCCTAGTAATCCTGATTTAAATTGTTCAATAAAAGCATTCATTTTATTGCAGATCTCAACAGCTCACATATTCTAATAAAAGAAAAATCATTGGGGGGGGGGGCTTTAAGTTTGATTGATTTAAGAAGCAAATCTTAACTTGAAATGCACAGAATCACGTGGCCACGGGCCAGCCACTGCAGTTGGTTCTCCGTGGGGCTGATGTTTTGGCGTGCTCTCTCACAGCGACCGTGTCACTAGGGGACATAGCCATGACCAGGGTTTTTGTCTGTTTTGTTTTTAGGGCAAGTGTAAGTTTCTCATTTCTGACTTCACCTCAGCGTTGCAGGGGCTCTGACCACAGTGCTCTCTATACAATGGCAGAGCCAGAGTATGTTCTGTCATAGGACTGTCACTAAATCCTGTGATTCTGGGCCTTAGAAAATTAAACGTGAGGCCCTCAACTCACTCTATGAGGCCTTCTCTTTTTTTCTTTTTCTTAAAGTTGTGGTAAAATACACATAACGTAACATTTATCCTCTTAGCCATTTGTAAGTGTACAGTCGAGCTGTATTAAATACATTCATATTGTTGTGCAAACCATCACTACCATGTATGTTGCTGAACCCCGTTATTTGAATCTGTGTGCCTGTGTGCATTGGCCGAAAGAAATGCACGAGCAGGAGTTTGCACTGTAGAAAGGAAGTAGTTTATTATAGAATTGACCAGTCCGGAGTGCGGGGAGCTCACGCTCTACAAGACCCCACGCCCCGATGGCATACAGGTTACAGATTATAGAGGGCAAAATCACAAGACACTGGGGGTTGTGGGCTCGGGGTTATGCTGGGAGCTGATTGGTCAGCTTTGCGGTAAGTAAGTGTAATAAGACATTTCTTTAGGTCTTGAGGACAGCTCTGAGGTCTGCTGTAGTGTCTGTCTGGTTTCATGGGAAAGTAGCCAGGGGGTCGTTCCACCTTAGGGTTCAGGAGCTGAAACATAACTTCGGCAAGATGTTGTCTGTAGCCCGGACCGTGTGACCATTAGTCAGGTCCGGGCTACTGTCTGCTGCTGCCTCGGGGGTCACTGATTATCCAGGGGAAAGGCTAGGTCTGTGTGGAGTATAGAGACAGGGAGAGAATGATTTCGAAAGCTATAATCATAAATCAAAATCGTGAGGACCCTTGGCTTCACATCCCCATAGCCTAATTTGATCTTGTAAAAACTGAAACTCTGTATCCAGTGAACAGTAACTTCCCCTTCTTCCCTCCCCCCAGCTGCTGGCAACACCAGTGTACCTTTTGTCTTTATGATCTCGACTACTCTATGTACCTCATGTAAATGGAATCACACAGTATTTATCTTTTTGTAACTGGCTTATTTCACTTAGCATACTGTGCTGAAGGTTCATCCATGGTGTAGCATACTGCAGAATGTTATTCCTTTTTTAAAGCTGAATAATATCCCGTTATATTTATAGACCACATTTGCCTGTTCATTCGTCTGTCGATGGACTCTTGAGTTTCTTCTGTGTTTTAACTATTGCAGATAATGCTGCTGTGAACACGAGTGTACAGCTGTCTCTTTGAGACCCAGCTTTCAATTCCTTTGGTTATAGACCCAGAAAAATTGCTGGATCCTTTGGTAATCTTATTTTTAATTTTTTGAGGTACCTCCATGGTGTTTTTTTCCACAGTGGGTGTACCATTTTACATTCCTACCAACAGTGCACAAGAATACCAAATTCTCTGTATCCTCGCCATCCTAGTGGGTGTGAGGTCGTATCTCATTGTAGTTTTGGTTTGCATTTCCCAAATAATTGTGACGTTGAGCATCTTTTCACGTCGTTATTGGCCATTTGTACATCTTCTTTGAGAAACGTCTGTTGAAGTCCTTTGCCCATTTTTGAATCAGATTTTTTTTGATGTTGAGTTTTAGAAGTTCTCTATGTGAGTACTAATCCCTTATCAGATATATGACTTGCAAATATTTTCTCCCATTCTGTGGGTTGCCTTTTTACTCTGTGGGTAGTGTCTTTTGATGAACAAAATAAATTTTCATGAAGTCCAGTTGGTCTATATTTTCTTTTGTTATCTGTACCTTTGGTTTCTCATCCAAGATATCATTGCCAAATCCAATGTCATGAAGCTTTGGTTCTATCTTTTCTTCTAAGAGTTTTTTTTTTTTTTTTTCTTCTAAGAGTTTTATCGTTTATGTTCTTGTTCCATTTTGAGTTCATTTTTGTATATGGTGTTAGGTAAGTGTCCAACTTTTTTCTTTTGCATATGGATATATAGTTTTCCCAGCATCATTTGTTGAAAAGAGTGTCCTTTCCCCATAGAATGATCTTATTAGCACCCTTGTCAAAAATCATTTGACTATATGGTGATGGAAGGAGAACTGACTCTGGGTGGTGAACACACAATGGGATTTATAGATGATGTAATACAGAATTGTACACCTGAAATCTATGTAATTTTACTAACAATCGTCACCCCAATAAATTGAAAAAATAAATTATTAAAAAAAAAATCATTTGACTATGTTTGTGAGAGTTAATTTCTGGTCTCTCTGTTCTATTGTCTTTATGTCTTTATGCCAGTATCACACTGTTTTGATGACTGTAGCTTTGTAATAAGTTTCAGAACAAGGAACTGTGAGTCCTCCAGTTTTGTTCTTTTTAAAGATTATTTTGGCTGTTTGGAGTCCCTTGTGATTCCACATGAATTTTAGGATGGGTTTTCCTATTTCTGCAAAAAATGTTATAGGGATTTTTATAGAAATTCCATTGGCTCTGTGAGGTATAATGCTGGCTTCCTGAGGAACAGCTATGTGTTATCTGGTTGTGTGTTACTTGTAGTTTCTGTGCGTCTTTTTTTTTTAATTGAAAGGAGAAAGACTTATCTTCACCTGTCCTATTATTTCTCAAAGGCTCCATTTGTGGCTAGAGCCTCTGTGGGGTTTCCTGGGGAGGCAGAGCTCACATCCTTTGCAGAGCTTTTACAGCGGCTCTTAGGTAGCCCAGTGTGTGGGTGCTCTGGGGTTTGCACCTACGGGAGGATTTTGGTCCATTATAGCACTTGTATTACTACTATATGGTCGTGCCGTCAGCTCTTTCACTGTTGGCCTTCTCCTCTAAGCCATGGTCTCCCGAGGTCCGGGATCTCCATAAGCTCTTTTCATACCCGTTGTCTGCAGCAGTGTTTTGCATATAGCAAGTGCTCAATAAATGGTACATGAAGTAATGAATGCCTTTTTATGATAATTAGGCCCATCTTTTTGTCTAATCCTGGTAATGGCATCAGGGAATCATGAAATTTGGAAACCAGTAGAAAGGGTCTGGAGTATAGAAGGCTGTAATTATTCTAAAGCTTCCTTTTTTGATTAGTAGTTTCATTCTCACTCCTTCCCAAGCCTCTTGTCAGAAAAACTGTTGTTTTCTCTCCCTTATTTTTACCGCACTCCTCTGTGGGGTTGATAGGGGAGCTCTAGACAGTTTGATGTTTTCAGCCACATGGACAGCTTTCCTTCATGCTTGGATTCCCTTCGAGCAGCACATGTTTGATGTGCTCAATTTCACAGAGGAAGGACTTGGTGAAATACTAAAAGCTCATCCGGATAGTTTGAAATTTAGGCATTTTATTCTGAACCTCTCGGGTACACTGCTGGGGGTTCTGTTCCCCTTCTTGGAGGGGAAGCTGTACAGTTACCTCCTTCTCCTCCCCTTCCCCCTGCTTTGGGAATCGGTGGCCAGGACTTTGTAGTTCATCCCTTTGAATTTGCCAGTTCACAGAGGAAGACGACACTTTGCATCATGGTCGGGACCCTTACAGTTGCTGACCTGACTGGATTACTTGAAATAACTTCTTATCCTTGGTTAAGAATATGCTTTGTTGAGAAAACATATTTCTGTTCTAAAAAATCAAGTTTTTCCTGACCACCGTTGTCATGCGGGGTGTCATGCGTGGTCTCTGCTCCCACTCCCCACGCAAGAACGCAGGACATGGTGAGGCCAAAAAGGAACACCCACGGAGCCATAGGTAGGGGAGTCATACCACTATATTCTCACTGGCGGCTGGGTTGGAGACATTGGAAGCAGGAGCCACACTGTCCACAGCCTGTCATCCCAACTGCAATCCGCTCTTGCTGGCTCAGCCACCATCTTCTTGCTAGCCCCCATTTTTTCTGCTATCGTAGCCAAAGCAGTTATATTAGTGGCCAAAGGCTCACTGGTTATAGCTGACGGCCAAGTACCACAGCTGATGGCCACCAATCACAGTTGATGGCCATTTACTACCCTAGTGAGCACCTTTGCCCGTGAGGGCGAGAGCCTGGAAACTGCACTCCTGACTCTGTCCCCACAATTGTCTTTCCCACTCCCAACCAAAAGAACTATCAGAAGATGTCTCCAGAGTTATCTGCTATTAGATAATTGGGAGTAGGACTACTAATGGTGCAATATTTACTGACACAGTATTTTCTATGGGGAGAATTCAAGTACATGAAAACAAGGGAGTATCTCTTCCTTCCCTCCAAGACTGTAACTTGACCCCCCCCCCCTTCTTTTCTGGAGACTCTAAAGCATTTGGGAATGGAATGGTTAATGTTACAAGTTGAGTGGTGGAACAGTTGCTGTGGAAACCTTAGCATGAATTTCCAGACTATTGTGTTTTTCTTTTTAATATTAGGCATACTGTGGCATTAATCTTTAATGTGCTCTTTCTTTTGAAAGAAGGAGAAGGTGGTAGAGAAGAAAAGAGACTTTTGAAGGTGTATTTTATGGGACACTAACTGAAATAAACTGTGCTCTGGAGGGCACACAGAACTACCCAACGCGAGGTGCACTGTGTGCCAGGCCCAGCCCCGCGGTGGCTGTGTTTCACCTGTGTTCTCATATGGACCGCCAGGTGCTTCCAATGCTTGCACTCAGCTGCCCTTCATAGTCCCTTCTCAGGTTTAATAAGAGCAGAATAAGGGAGCTGAGGGGCAGAGGCGAGTGTGAAGGTCTGTGTGGAAGAACATTTTCTCAGCTGAGGAGAGGAAGCTGCCGGGTGTTCTTTTGTGATCTTTATGTTTAACTGTAGTTAAGTCCTCGGTGCTTGGGAGGTGATATTGAAACCCAGGACTATACAAGAGGCCCCCAAAACACTGATTCCTTCCAGCTCTGTTATTTCCAAATTAAATGATTTATCTGCCGGTTTCCTCCTTGAACAGCTGTAGCAAAAATTTGTTTTGCCAGGAGCAGGATTAATTCTAAATTTCCCAAAGTATTTTTGGGGGGATGCCAGTGGGCAAGGAGTGGCTAATTTCAAGCAAAGGCATCTTTCTTTCTTACTCTGAAGTTTTTTGTTTTTTTTTAAATTCTCAAAATAGTAGTATAATGGGTTGAGGGAAATTTGTTGTCAGAAGGCAAAAGGAGCAAAAAAACTCCAGCTTCACTCAAGGATGTTGAAGGTGGAATGAACAGAGGCCTGGAGAAAATGATATTAGAAATTGATTAAAACAAACCCACACACATTACTGTTTCATTATTAATGACTCCACTTACGTTCTTGCCTTTGATCACCCTGCTTAATTCTTGTTCTTGTTTTCTAGTTTTGGAGAAAAACAAAAGTAAAGAATTAGTCTTTTACCCTGATGCAGGCCCAGAGATGAAAGCAGAAATAAAAAATACCCCACGTAATGATTTCTTATTAGGCAAAGAAACACACTACGTTAAGAAGGCGTGTTTCTCCCCGAGAACTGTCAGGCTGTGTCTTAAAACGAGGAGTCATCAAGCTTCTGACCCAAATCCACGTGGGAAATGGGATGCTGTGGAGTCAGTTGCCTTCAGGGGGGACGTCCTACATCTGCCGCCAGGATTCCACTTGAATCCCAATGAACTTACTGTGGTTGTGCCCAGGTCATAACACCGATGGCATTAATGCCTTCACTGTTGTTTTCAGATCCTTTGCCTGGGAGAGTCTGCTGCTAAGACAGGCGTGGCTGTGGCTGGGGCTGTGGCTGTGGCTGACAGCGTGCTGCCACCACAGGTGCTATGTGGGCGTCTGAGGTGGGGAGACGTTTGCCTCACTGTGAAGTAACTGCGGGCAGCTGGGAAATAGCTCTGAACAGAAAAAAGGCTGGTGTCCTTCTCTCTGGAGGCTGGTCCAGAGTGGGGAGAGGATGAGGAATAGACAGTTTTAATTCTAAAGTTAAAAAAAAAAAATTTTTACCTTAGTTTACACTGATTTATAGATCGTTCCCAGAGAAGAACGACGTAGTGTAGGGAATACTTCAAAGAACTCACCTTAAAATAGAATGAAAATTAAAATAAATAAGTAAAATGTATAGATAGAGATCTTCTGCCCTATATGCTTATATAAAACTTGGATGGTACAGAAAAGCAAAGGAAGTGAAAGAACCAACCTTGTCCTGGCATCCTAGAAGGAGGAAACCGTGAGTGCCTGAGGACTGGTTTCCAGAACAGGGCGAACGCCCAGAGTCAGCTGCGGCTTACACAAATGCCGGAGACAAAACCAAACAGTGAAACAGTCTCACATCTTGAGCAGGACGGAGAAAGAAACATGCTCCCTGGGTGGGAGAGGATATAAAATAAACAACTGGCTTCTCTCCAACATTCATCCCTGCGCTGGTTGCAGACCAGCCTGGCAGTTTGAAACCCCTGGTAGGAGGATAGATATTAAGAGAGAGTTAAAAAAAAAAAAAAAATCATTCTGTCTCAGGCTCAGGAAACTAGCACATGTGAATCATAGAAGCATTGCAGATCATTTTTGAGACATCACCAATAATGGGAAAGACGTGTTGGGAGATAAGGCAAATAATGTCCGCACTTTCCTAAAAGGGTGAAAAGACAGCTTCTGTGCAGCATGGACTGGCGAGTGTGACTTTGCTTCCGGGCAGAAATGCCAGCCAGGCTGAGTAAGCGCATCGTTTTTGGATATTTAGAAAATAGGAAAGTGCTTACCAAGAGCAGGCTTAGGTTCCAACGGGAGAGGTCAGTGCAAGGATGGCCATGCTCGTTTGTGAGAGCTGCAGGACGGACGGGCAGAGGCTGCGGGACGGGCGGGCAGAGGCTGCGGGACGGGCGGGCAGAGCCTGCGGGATGGGCGGGCAGAGGCTGCGGGACGGGCGGGCAGAGCCTGCGGGATGGGCGGGCAGAGGCTGCGGGACGGGCGGGCAGAGCCTGCGGGACGGGCGGGCAGAGCCTGCGGGACGGGCGGGCAGAGGCGGCCCTGTGGCGTGGCCCACGCTGTCCTGGACCTGCATTAAGTCGCCCTGGGTGTCTTTCTGACACGCGTGGTCTGGGTGCGGCCCAAGAGCTGGCATGTCTAGAGCTCCAGGTGCCAGTACTGCTGCTGGGCTAGAGACACACTTATTGGGTATTTACTGTTGCTGGATTTGGGGGAAGACAACCACTTTTGGAGAATGTAGGTAAACGTGTTGGTTGGCAGTATTAACGGTGAGGGGTGGGGGCCTTCTGACCAATTCAACAGTTGTACCCCACTTAGTTGTTACCATTGTAACTGGAACAGATTTCTTTAATATTTGTGAGTCCTCTGACCTAGACCCTCACCTGTTAAGTAATCTCATCAGGGACTAAGATGATAAAAAAGTGTTTCTCAAATTCGAAGCAAAACCAAAAAATTGGGAGGGATAACTAATAATGTTGAATGGCTGAGTGAATGTTTGAATGATCTTGGTGTGTTGGAATTGGGATAAATAAAACAAGGTGATACTTAGCAGTGATGCATGTAAAATGTCTGCAGTTGGTCACATAAATATAGGAGGCTTGAAAACAAACACGTCATAGGAGCAGGGGTTAGGGATCTGGGTTGGAAACAGGGTTATGGTGGACTGTTTCTTTCCCATATTGCAACAGCTTTTCCCTTCATGCTGACCTGGGAAAGCAAAGAAAGGTTTATGTTCTACCAAGGGATTTCTTCCCATGGTCAGGCCATATCTAGAGTAACTTGTGCAGTTGTACCACATTTTAAGATTTTCACAAAATTGACAGTGTATTTTGAGGGAAGAGACCAAGATATTGAAAGGGGAATCTGTTGACTAGAGGTGTTACCTAGAATGGTTGCAGGAAGATGGCATGCTTTGCCTTGAGACTGTTTAAACGTTACATAACAGTTGTCCACAAATACGAGGATGTTATATGTGTTTTATGTAATATTTGTGCTTTAAAAGTGTGTTCAAGGCTGAAAAATAGTGGGATGTAAATTTTACATCCATATTAAGGAACATTTTATAATGATGCAGGGTAATTTAAAAAGCTGTGAGCTCTCCCTAAATTTGGTGTGTCCAGGCTGAGACCCGTTGACTGTTTGGAATGACCTGTAAAACCTGTGGTGGCTTTACTGTAGTAACACTACCAGGACCTCACTGGCTTAACAGTTACAGACCTTTGTTTTCTTGCTCGTATCACACGGGGGCTGCTGGTGAGGTGAGCCTCTGCAGGGCTCTGCTTGGCTCAAGTGTCTCCTTTCAGGACCCAGACTGAAGGAGTAGCTGCAGTGTCCGATATGCTGTTCTCCTGGGGCAGGGCAGGAGTCTAGGAGAATCCGAGCCACACCGCACAGCTGTGCTCACTGCTTCTGCAGGGATGGGGACGGCATCGTGTTCGCTTCCATCCCACTGGCCCAGGGTGCTCGTGGCCAAACTCAGTGAGGCAGAGGCGTGAACTCCCACAGGGTGCAAAGGCCTTGCCAGTGACTGGGGGGCATTTGTTGGGGGGCGAGGGGGTAGGCCTTATAATCCTGATACAGGGAGGGAGCAGATAATTGGAAACAAGGATTCAGTCTACCACTGATGGAGATTCAGTTACTTCAGCATTTATTGATTGCCTGCAAAGAAAACCAGGCATCGTGCTAAGGCATGGAGGAGTCAGAGATCAAAGAACTCAGTCTAGAAGGGCAGGAGTTACAATCAAATAAATAACTATGTAACTTGATAAATGCAAAAACAGCAGTATGTCTAGGAACAGAGGCAGCAGAGATGGGACTTTGGGGGGTGGGGGATATAAGAGAATTATTCCCAGAGGGAGGGACATCTAACCTGGGTTGTAAGGATTGAATTAAGAATTTGCTAGGTAGGCAAGAGGATGGGGGTTGGGTCATTGGTTGGGGGCAGCATAAGAGGCATAAAACAGCGGGCTGCGTCGTGGAAGCGAAGACTGTTTTGGCCACGTGCTGACTCTGCGACAGTGCCATTGAAGGAATGATCTGTTAAGTCTTAGTGTTGGGTTGGAGGGTAAGAAGGGAGGAGCGAGAGAGGCAGACGCCAGAGGTGATTTTAATGTCATTTTTCATGTGATTCTGGGGGATAGGTTAGAAGAAGCCAAGACTGGAGTGAAGCGGATGGAGAGAAATGGTGAAGGTCTGGTGGTAGCACAGGATGAGATAGAGTCAAGGGAGGTTAAGGGGCTGGAATTGGGAGGACTCCGTGGGTGGTTGGATGGAGGAAGCAGAGGGGAGGGAGTCTAGGATGAACACAGAGGAGCCTGGGGGTTGCCGGTGATGAAATCACCAAGGTCAGCAATACAGGTGCGAGAAGAGCAAACGGAAGATTGAAGAGAAGAGGATGATTAATTTTTTGGTTGTGTTTAGAGTTTGAGGTGACTGTGAGACATTCAAGTGAAGATGTCCCATAGGCCACTGGATGTATGTGAATCTGCCCTAAAAATGTATGTTTGAGTTTCTATTAGCACGTCAGTGGTAGTTAATACCTTAAGAACGAATGAGATTGCCCGGTGAGACTGTGCTAAGTTGAAAGAGAAGAGAGCCGAGGACAGAAACTCTAGGACACACAGCATGACATGCGCAGGGGAGGAAGCTGTTTGAAGGAGATTTAGGTGGAATGTTCCACAAGTGGGAAAACCAGGGAAGGTGATGTTTCAGGGCGGGAGTGGCTAGCTGTCCAAAGCCTCAGCGGGCTGAGAGCTGAGCTTAGAGCCTCGGGAGTTTAGGAAGGGGTGGAAACGCCAGTGGTACTCACACAGGAGATGGGTAGAAATTAGGAGGACCTGCTTTGCAGAACTTGACTGAGAAGTGAAGGATAGGAATAGATTTAGGATATTTAGCAGGCACGTAGCTCTGTCTTCCTCTGTCAAAGGGGCGATGCGCGGCTCGCGGAGGTGGAACTTGATTCCTAAGTTCCCTTCTGTTGAGCTTCTTTCAAAGAGTGGAGTTGCAAATACTGATCTTTTAGCCCTAGGATTTCTAGCCTTTATAACCTGTCCCATCTGTGTTAGTTTTCCATTGCGGTATAACAAATTACCACAAACTTAGCAGCTTAAAACAACACACTAAAACAGTTCTAGTAAATTAAAGAGTTTATTATAACAGTTTCTGTGGGTCCTGAGTCTGGGCATGGCTTAGCTGGGTCCTGTGCTTCATGGTCTCTTGCAAAACAGTCCAGGTGACTGCGTGGCTGGGGTCTCATCCAAAGGCTTGGCTGGAGAGGGTCTGCTTCCAAGCTCACTTACAGAACCTGGATGCTGGAAGGATTCAGCTTCTTGCAGATTGGGCTGAGGGCCTCAGTTCCTTGCTGGCTGTTGGCTGGAGCCCTCAGTTCCTTGCTATGTGGTCATTACATCACAGCAGCTACTTTATCAAACCCAGTGAAAGAGTCTGCTAGCAGGATAGAAGTCAGTGCCTCCTCCAACCTTATCACAGAAGGAACATCACCTCTCTCTAGTCTGTGGGTTAAAAGCAAATCACTGGTCCTACCCACCTGCCAGGTTACACAAGGGAGTGAATTCCAAGAGATAGGAACTGTTGGGTGGGAAATAATTTTAGAGACGGCCTGATACAGAATAAAACTCCACGGTGCATCTCTCTTAATCTTGACATTTTTGCAACATACTTTCAAGCAAATTGAGGTCCATGGTAGAAGCAAAGTGATTCATTTCACTGCCAGAAGAGATTTTCACAGTGAAGGTGAGAGTGATCTGAACTTGGAGGTGGTAGCTCCAGAATTTCCATACGTAAGAGGGGCTTAGGGATGATAGGGGGACAGTCTGATTGGAGGGCGTGAGGACACGGCAAGCAGAGTTTGGGAGGTAATGCGTAAAGCCTCCTTGAGACTGGCACTTCTCTGAAGGATGCAAAGATTTTGTTTAGCCAAGAAGGGATGAAGAACCAGGATAACGCTGGCCATTCCAGGCAGAGGAGACAGCAGGAGCAGAGACACTGGAACTTGCCAAGGCGTGATGTATTTGGGGAAGAAGGTTAACGGTTTTATGAGGCTGGATTTTACGGTCCATAGAAGGTCACGAGGGGACGTGCAGCTGGAAGGGTGTGCCGCACGTTACATGCCTTCAGAGGAAGTAGAGCTGGTCCTGTGGGCAGACGGGGACAATAGAGGAGAACGAAATGATACGATTAGATTTGTGTTTCAGAACAGGTTATCTCTGGCTCCTCTGGGGAGGATGACTGAGAGATGGGAAGGTGTTTTAGCCATTTCGAGCTGCCTCTTTTGGTGTTGGCAGGAGGTAGGAAAGGTGCTAGCAGTCGCAGGAACTTCGGCTGCTCCTGAGAAGCCTGTGCAGGGGCTCAGGTTTGGGGGGTGGGTAACGTGCAGCCGCACACAGGAGTCAGGGCTGCCCACCTCCATGTAACTGCAGGCCACCTCCCTCCTGTCATACCTTTCAAACGTGGGAGCTCAGTCACTCAGAGGCCTAGGCAAAGGGCACTGCCAACTCTGACTAAATAGCTGACGAGAACTAAGACATCTTTTCCTGATGTAGTGTTGGCATACTGGGTGCCATGAAGACAGTACTTCTTTAAAGAACAGCTTTACGCATCATTTTAGCACCTGATTTTCAAAAGGAAGAAAAATTGGCGTCTGTGGCTGATGATGACCCTGGTGAACATTGCGTACCGTCAATGTTATGTGACACTGTGACTTGGAATCTTACGATAGTTGGATATATGTGTGTGTTAGGTTTTGTATGGGCCGCCCACCATTCACCTTGATGGGTGTTGCCTCTATCCTTGGCCGCCCACCATTCACCTTGGTGAAGCTGACATTTGTGGGATTCTGCAGATGTGCTATTCAGTGAGGTACATAGCACTCTTTATTTGGTTCCTGTCCCTTTCAGCATTGACTCAGAACATTTATTTCCCAGTGGTACTGAGAATTTACCAGGGAGGCCTTGTGGAACTCAAGTCATTCATTGTCGACAAGAAGTTATCTCCTGAATTGCCAAGTTAGACTGTCTTACGTTTACCTGAGAAAATGGTAGGGAAAATACCGCAGAGCAAGAACAAGATTCCCTTCTGCCTCCTGGGCTTTTTTTATTATGTAAAACTGTGTGGCAGTGATATGTTTTAATTGTTATTGTCCTGTTCCAAACATAAAGAGTGTTAATTACACGTGGGCTGGAAGGGAGCCCGGTTGGAAGGAGGGCCCCAAACCACCTGTTTTCTTGGCCTTGTTGCCCTGGAGATCACTCCAGCATGACTGTGTGTGGCCTCCGGGAACAGAATAAACTCATTCAGACAGGTGGCCGTGGGACCAAACTCCAGCCTAGAGGACACTGGGGAAGGAAGTTTCCCGCATAAACACAGCAGGAAGGAAATTCAAGTCCAGGAGCATGTTCTTAGGCCTCTTATTATAACTCATCAAGCTTCAAGTCTCAGGGTTTAATACAGAAGTGTAGTTCTTGCTTAAACAAAGTCACATGCAGGCTAGGTGACCCTTCTCCATGTTCCTCAGGGTCATTTCAGCAGGAAGACAGAGATGGAAGAGATGCATCTCCCTGCCGTACTTGGGAAGTGGGACACCGCTCCTTCTGACAGTCCCCTGGCCTAGGCCTGCCACGGGACCCAGCGAATGGCGGGGTGGCTGGGAAACGCAGGGAAGCACAGGGGGTGCTCGTCTTTGCTGCGCCTCCTGCACTGCTTGTCCTCCAGTTTTTCTGTCCAGGAAGTGTGTTAGGCTCCGTCATCCCTGTGGGAAGTGATGGAGATGCTCTCCTTCCACAGTGTCTTCAGGGAGCGATAGGCAGGACTGATCCACAGGCGGTACGGCCCAGCCATGCCGTGCGCGGCTGCCGGGATCCACCACTTCCCGTGGGAGCGTGGGAGGGTTATTTAACTTCTCTGCCTGCCTCTGTTTCTTCATCAGTAAAATGGGGTCAGTGAGTGGACAGTTGTAAATATGAAATGATTGTTAAATGACTGAAGTTGAGACTCCTGCCTGCATCGTCATCGTCACTGCCATTGCCATCCTGCAGCAGTAACCCTGTCGTTCTGTACTAGCAAGATCATTGGCTCTTGGCACGTATCTGGGTATGTCACAAACTAATAAGTGATCCCATGTCTATTTATAGTTTTCTCTATGGGGAAAGAAAAGTTGATGATGGTCAATTTCAGTTAAAATGTTTGAACATATTTTTCTTTGTCTTAATGGAAGGGGAAAGTTAGAACTCAATTCCTCAGAATGCCTTTGTCAACACTGGATGCCTTATAGAGGTTTTGGTTGTGCACAGTTTTAATCTTCTGGTGTTTGTCTTCTGTGGCTTCTCTTGAGTGTTGGAGGGAATCAGATCTGCATCTTTTAATTGGGTTAATTTGACGCGCATGCTCTAGTAATAATGAACGCGACAGCTATCAGAGCTGACTTCTTTATGTTCCAGAGAATTGTAATAGACTTCACTACGTGCTTCAAAGGTCTCCTGACATGTCTCTGGATTGACAGAGCTAGGAGAGGGAGGAGGGAGCCAGTAGGAGCGGCTCACCTCCCCGGCAGTCTGTTCTCTTTTCTCATCAGCTGTTCCCAGA
The DNA here is from genome assembly GCF_057876585.1 of Rhinolophus sinicus. Taxonomy (NCBI): domain Eukaryota; kingdom Metazoa; phylum Chordata; class Mammalia; order Chiroptera; family Rhinolophidae; genus Rhinolophus; species Rhinolophus sinicus. The sequence goes on from NC_142501.1 coordinate 133,364,039, forward strand.
AAGCCTTCAGCAAGATGCTGTGTGACATTCATCTAATACCATTTGCAGTCAGTGTAAAACAGCCCTAAACCCATGGCTTTTTGGAATGTGTCTCCTTTAGGAGAAATCATCAGTAAAGCTTGAGGCTGAGGCTGAATGTAAAACGGATTTTGTGCCATAAGGTAGAAAGAGAATCATTTAGCTTCAATTTTAGTGAAGGGCTGAGAGTTTATGTAACAGAGAGCTAGGTAGGGAGCTTGCCAACATTAATGGCTGGGAGCAGGGCAATAGGAAACTTTCTTTGGTGGCGTGGGTGGAGTGTTAAATGAGCTTGTGTCACTCCCAGCGCATACCTGTACCTGCCCCCAGTCAGGAATGGAGAAATGGAAGGTCTTGGAAACCCTCTTTGCTTGATCACCACATCTTTTCAAGGAAAACCAACTGTGCCACAGAGCTCTCTGCTGAGGAGGGAGAAACTGCAGAGAACAAGGCAGAAACATGCCCTTGTTTCAGCCTCCAGAGGAATTGGTCAACTCATTTTCATGTTATCAAGCTCTGAGATCCATGTGTTATGGGCAGAATTTTATATGAGGTAACTCTCTTGTCTGCTAGGCATTTACCACACATTCAGGTGTGGTGTGGTCATGGTCCTACATGAAATGATAAATGTGGTAAGTAATAATTGAGAATATGCCATTGGAACTCAGAGTAGAGACAGCGCAAGCATGTGAAGTGTGTCTGAGGACAGTGAATGGGAGAGGCGAGCATAGTATAGCGGCTCCAAGTGTGGCTCTGGAGTCCGACCAGCTGATGGGAATGAATCCTGGCCCCACAGCTTTCTCATGTGAGACCGGACATATAGACAGTTTATTTCACTGGGCTCAGTTTCCTCCTCTATGCAAGGGGGATAGTAGTATTTGCATCATAAAGTTGTCACCAATTCAGTGCCAGTAGGAATTCCTAGTTTGGGGTGTGGTGAGGGGTGAGAGACTTTATTCACTGAAAACAGCTTAGTTGTGACACAGCTCAACTATGAGACACCTCAGTCCAAGTGGCTTGGGCGACGCAGCTCATGCTGTGCGGCTCCCTCCATTATTACAGCTCCAGCTCCGGTGGTACAGCTTTGGCCAGGGAAACTCAGTCTTAGATGGAAAATGCAAGTGCTCTCCATTGAGACAGAAGTGAAGCTGGCTTACATAGCGGACAGTTCCCACCCACCGTCCCTGATTGGTACATTTCTATGCAGAGGAGAACCGCCACTCCTCATGGTTTGGTCCAAATAGCACCATCCTGAGTGGTTGGAATGGAGGTCCTCTGATTGGTGGTAAAGATGCAAATAAGGGTATAGCTGTGCAGCTCTGATTGGATGGGGGCAGGCTCAGTCCTATTGGTCAGATTTCAGTCCTAGGAGCTCTCTTATAAGGGTCAATTCAGAGGCACAGCACAGGGCAGGAGGCGTGGGTGCCCTGTCTGTGGCCTCTCCCCAAATCAGTGTGTGTGAGGCACCTCAGTAAACAGTGGCTGCTAGACTCTGGTTTTGAATTTAAGCCTAGTTACTCATGAAGAGTCCTTTTTAGCAGGTATACTCTTCTCGGAGTCACCAAAGTAATTGCGAGTTAATGCATGTAAAATACTTAGGATGCTCTCTTGACATACTTGAGTGCTCAGTTGTATTTTTACTATTATTTGGTAATCTTTAAAGAAAAGTTAATAAAAAAGTAGGTTGAGGTTTATTGTGAAGCACCACTGATGTGATGTGATGCTAAGGGGTTTGGACTTTATCCTGTAACCCTTCAACTTTTTAAGCAAAGAAATGGCACAAAGAAAGTGTGTTAGAGATGTGGGAACATGGCAGGGTGGTCCAGGATGCAACCAAGGGGGAAACCGACTGGTAGCAGGAAGACTGGCTGGGAACCTGCTGGAGTAATTAACACCGGTGTTCCAGGGTGCGCACCAGGGGGGTAGCAGAGGGGACCATTAAAGAGCTGGATCACATCGACCTTTCCTTTCTTTGCAGTGTGGAGGGTGTTTAAGGTGCTCAACTACAGGCTGAGAGAATCACTGCGTAGATAATTTGGAGACTATCCAGACTAGACCGCCATAGACAGCACTCATTTCAGTTTCATCCTTAGTCCCATGAATTGATCTTGAGCACTTTATCTCACAGGACACTTACATTTTTTTATATTATATAAATACGTATTACTTAGGTTTTGATGCTTTGAGATCTTTGATGCAGCATCGTGACTGTCTTCATTCTGTTGAAATTAGGAAATAGGTTGATCGATTACTAATTCCTAGATAAACTTCCTAATTAAAAGAGGGAAATACGGTTGTCATACTTTTTAAGCGTACTTCAGATTTGGTCCTGCAAATAATTTCTTCCTAACCCAATTTTATTTTTCTCTATATGCAAACTCTTGGTGACTCCTGTTCTTAATTTTCTGTTGTTCTTAATTGGGATGCGATGCCTGGGCTCGCCTGATTTTTCCTGTACCGTGTCTCTTTTACAGAGAGAACAGTGGAAGTATCATCATGTGTGTAAATTCCAGAAATTTTCACTTAACCCTTTTTGTTCCCTAGAGAAATCTGCATCATGCTTTAGCTTTTGTTTGTAAGTAGGAGTGTACATAGCAATGCCTGAGTGATTCATGTCCTGTTCTGTGGCGAGAAGTGTGCCTGGTAAGTTCTGGAATTATTTGCCTCGTGTGCAGTGGAGGCCAGTTGTGGAGTCTGGCCTGATTGGCTCCAACACGCAGGATGGAGCTGGCGCGAGAAACTGGCCCTCTCCGATATTGATATTCTGAGTCTTGCTTGCTGGTCTCGTCTTGTTTCTTGAGAAGGTGTGAAACTACTGTGATGATATTTTTATGCTTCTGACTTGGCACAGGTAGCTTTTTGATGACTTTACAACTGTTCTTACTGCATATCTTCAATTTGAGGTCCAAAAAATATGAGAATGGGAGTGTAATTTGAGTGATGTTTAAAACCCACACCTGTGCTGGGGATTCCGGCGAGTGCATTATGGGATCTAGGATCACTTTATCCAGCCCCGGATGATCAAATCATGAGGGAAATCACTGCCATACCTCAAAATCTCATTGGGGGCGGGGAGCGAGAAGTCTCACCGAAAAAATAGGAGCTAAATGCTAAGTAAACTTAAAAAAAAAAAGCTCTCAAACTGCAAAAACAGATGCTTTCTTTTGGCAGTTTTACTTGTCAAATCTAAGCTGAATGTGAGTAGAGAATAATCTTTATTAGTTTGGAGTCTAGATGGGAAGCAGTCTGAATTCTCATTTCAAAATGTTACTTGAACTCTATCTTTGGCTGACTGAGTTGAAAAATGTGTCATTGTTTATTAATTCAGAGTCAGGCCCTGTGGCATTTTAAGCCAAATTTGAGCACATCATGGCCAAGTGTAAACTTGCATGTTTCCATTTATTTCCTAATAATGCTGCAGCCAGCTGAACTGATGGGCCTGTCGTCTGCGTGCCCTCGTGCTGCTGCCTGCTCCACTCTGGGGCTGGATCTTGGGTGCAGGACGAAGTCCAGAGGACCTGGCTGAGGACACGGGGTGTAGCCACACAGGTGTCCAACAAGCCACCTCCGGAAAAACCCACTCATGTACTATGGGTTACCTTTCTCAGGCCAAGTGTAAAAGGGGAAATTTCTTCTTTAGGATGACATCCCCTCTTTCATGGACTTTATTACTTTCCTTTCTCTGGAAGTGAATGTCACCATTCTGTAGGCGATCAGAGGTGTGGTTATGGTTAATCTGTAACACAATGTGAGTGCTCATGCTGCTCTCTCTTTAATTGCAGTAACTCCCACCCCTGTCTCCCATCGCTTAGCTGGTGCAGGGGTGCCAACTAGTGCCTTCCAGCCCTTTCCAGGTGCCCCTTTCCTGGGTTAGTCTGGAACCCCCTGACCGTGAACAACCCAGAGCTTGCTAGTCCGCCTTCATTTTCTTGTCTCCAGTCTAAGGCCAAGGCATTTTCTTTCATCTCCTTTCGGTCTTTGGAAGAGTCAGGTTGTTTTTGTCGGGGACTCATTTTCACGCCTCTTTGGCTTTTCTACAAAACCGCCCTGCTAGTCTTACTCAGTTGCTGTTGGGTTTTCCTAGTCAGACTCCATGAACCTGGAGTCTGGAGTGAGCTTTTCCTCGCGTTATGGACACTCACTTTCCTCTCACCTTCGTTCAGGATGCCGTTTCTTACAGCTCATCCTGTTTGTTTCCTGGTACTTTTCTGATTTCTTTCTTTGCTCATACAATAGCCTGTTAGGCTTGAATCAGGTCATTCTGCATTTCCTTCAGGTGTTTTTCTTAATAAGAGCAACATAAATATAGTAATTACTATAGGCCAGGCGTTGTGAATTTTAACTCAGTCTCAACAGTCTTACGTGGTGGGTACTCCTGTTACTCCCATTTTGGGAGGGGGAAACGGACGTACTGAGGGTGACTGTCTTAGGGCATCGAGTTGCTAAGTAGGGATTTGTACTTAGACAGCCTGGCTCCGGATTTGAATTTAGATAGCCTGGCTCTGGACCATGTTCTCTTAACCACCGCTCTGTAGTGCTGGCTAATTCCTGGTACTTCTGTTCTCTGGAATCTTCTTTCCATCTGGCCGGGTAGCCCTCAGGATGGGTTTAGCCCATTCATATAGTATCCAGCTACAGTTTTATATAGGCAATTGTGATGTTTTGGATAAAACATTGGGCTTAGAAATAGATCTGGGGTCCTGGCTTCGACACTTGCCTAATTGAGTGACTGTGGATAAGCTTCCTAACCTCTCTGACCTGTTTCCTCATCCGATGAGATGACCTAACTCATAGTCATGTGAGAGGATTAAATGTGAGTTAGTAGCAAAGTGTTTGGTACATAATAGATGTTCAGAAAGTGACAGTTATTATGCTTATTATTAAAAAATGTTGAGAATTGAAAAAAAATGTTGAGCATTGTTATTAACTTCAGAAATACGCTATTTTATGTCAGTCCTGGTTTATAATGGATGGGGCCAAGAAGAGAGATTTTTCTTATTTTTTTGTTCAATTTGGGAGAAAACAGGGATTTTTTTGTCGTCTTTTAAGAGCTAAAGGGATAGAGAGAATTTTGCAGTTCATAACAAAATATTTTTAACATCTACTTAAGTATGAAGGCATTGCTTTATTTTGTTGCACATTTTTTCCTGTTTATCTCTAAACAATATAACTCATTTAATTGTCTAGCTAGAGTTAAAGGCCCTTATAAAAATTTCCCCTAAAAGCACAATAAAATAATATTTGCTTTCATTTAATCAAAGGCTTTGAAACTGACTTCCAATTTTGTTAGGTGGTACTAACTCATCCACTGTTACTTCCATAATGAATGGGGCTGAAAAAATCATGTGATTTGTGAATCCTAGTTTGGAGCCTGTTTTGTAGACTGAGCTCCCCACTCCCCCCCAGTCTCCTAAATAAGACAACTGCTTCTCTCAGGTAGCGTGTCGTGTGTGTGATGTTTACCTTTAGTTCTGTTCAGCTTTTTATAGATAGTCTTCTTTCACTTATTTAATAATTTTCTACTGAAAGAGGCTTTAGGCGGGGGGAGGGAGCTTGTGCATTAAGGGTGTTTGTTATAAGCAGCAGGTTATTTTTGTACACTGTAAAATAACACTTTATTATGGATTTTTTTCCCCCTGAATTTGTTGAACGGTGGCAGATGTCTCAATTTTGTTTCAATGACTGAGTCCTTTTCAAGACTCATGTAAGGAAACTTCTGTCCAAGAAGAACTTTGGCCTGGGATACTGGTCATAGCCAGATGAGGTAAATGATTAGCAATAGCAGAACTCTTTCACAGACACAGTCTTTTGAAAAATTTCAAATTTGCTTTTTCTGAACTCTAGTAAATCTGCACTTATCCAGAGGTCACCTAATAGAAATCACAGGGTTGAACATCAGGGTTAAAAAGAGCCCTTCACGTGGCATCCTAGTCTCCCCTTCAGTGTGGACATGAGGAAACTCCGGCCAGTGAAGTAATCTGTGTACCAGTCATTAGTTGGCAGAGCAGAGAGGGCGAGACGCTGGCTGTGCCGTCAGACTGCTGGGTTTCCTTCCCATCCTGCCTCAGCTGCTGAAAGGGTTGGGGGCGTGGGGGAGGTCACTTAGATTCAAGGCCTAGTTTCCTCATCTGCCCAGTGTGGGTAGTGATCTTCCTTCCTTCAGAGTAGTGGTGAGGATGGAATGAATTAATACACGTAGAGCATTAGGAATAGCACCCAGCCCACCTTCAGGTCTCAAATGTTAGTTATTATGTAATCATTGCAGTACATGAATTACCCCTTGCATTTCTACAGCGCTGTGTGGCATACAGAGTATTTTCTCACCCATGGTCTCACCTGAGGCCCACAGAAGCATAGCAGGGTGATGATTCTGCACGCCTCTTACTACTGAGTGCTGGCCCAGGGCCGCCCAGCTCTCAAATGGTGTGACCGGAGTCTTGCAACTCGGAGCAGTTCAGCTGAGAACCCAGAGCTGTATCAGGTGAACGAGAATGTGCCCAAGTAGGCGCATGGAGGTTACAAAATTCAGTCTTTAAAACTCGTGCGTCGCATGATTTTAGAAAGTCCCTTTGCTGAGAACCAATTTATTTTTGGGTACAAGTCTAGAGAAATGTCTGATCCACATTGTACTTGTCCTCTAGCTACCCCAGCCTGGGAAGTTTAAGTAAACTCGTCAGGTAGAGCATTGATTATAAAAACAAACAACCTCGGTTTCGGCCACTAATACCCTCTTGTGCGTCAGGAAACTGGCTGGGCACTCAGCCTCTGGGATCTCCTTCTGGCTCTGAAGACGCCCTGATTCTCGGCTTCAGATCTGCAGGCTGGGGCGGTGGGGCGGTGGGGGGCGGGGGCTCTCTCCAAGAAGGATTGTCGTTGGGTTCACAGTGCCCGTAGCACTTAGGGATACGATCCGTGTATTTGACTTATTCTCTATTGTTTTCTCCCCAGTATTGGCCAGGAACCTTGGATAGGCCTAAAGAGTATTGCCTTGGTATTGTATTGGATTGAAAATTGTCCTGTAAATTAGTACAACCTTATTGGAAGGCAACTGGGCAAATGTCTGTTTAAATTTATTCATGCCCTTGATCCAGGAATTTATCCTAGAAATACTTGTACATGTTTGCAAAGATCTAGGGAGTTCACCCCAGCATTATTTATAATAACTTTAGAGATTGGTTAAATAAGGTATGGTACATTCCTAGAATGGGATATTCTATATGGCTTTAAAATGAATTTTTTGAGTACTAATATGAAAATGTCCCCCAAATAAGTAAGAAGGGCTCACCGAAGAACAAACAGTAAGGTAAGAATGATGCAGTCAGGGTTTGTTTATAACATTATATAGAGCAAGACACCACTGAAGAAAAAATGACTTGATTTGGAAGAAAATGTTGACAGTTCCGAGCAGTAGTATACCTGGGTGGAGGGAGTAGAACGTCATTGCAGCGGACTTTCCACTCTGCAGACTTGCACATTTCTGTGTTGTGTAACTGTTTAGTTATAAGTATTGCTTTGCAGTTAGAAAAGCTAAGAACAAACCAACAGATCATCCCTCGTCAGTGACACAGCCAGTGGCTATGACCGACCTGATCCTGGTTCTCCGCTGGGAGGGCCCTTCCTCCTCTGTGTTCCGAGGGCTGTTAGGAGGCCTGCCACTGCTTACTGTCCCTTGGGGAGACTCTTAGCTCTGGGGTCACCCAGCAACGCTGTGAAGCCTGCTCTGTCTTCTCACATCAGAGCCTTTGTTCACTTGAACCCTGGCTCTTTCCCCTTCACAGCCCCGGTGCGCACACACCCACCCACCCCTGTTCTCACCACAACCCCCATCCGCCCCCCCACCCCCAATCAGTCAGTAGCACTCACCCCTTGGCTCTGAAACCTTCTCCACAAACATGCTGTGTTGCCTAGTTTTCCAGCTGACAACAGGTTATTAGGAAGGCTTGATAGTGAATCAGGAGACAGAAAAAACTATAGAAATATAAGTTGAGATCTTAAAAACAAAAACAAAACAACAACAACAAAAAAACCAAAACGCCACAATCAGACTCCGTGTAGTGTTGCTGCCATAGCACAGGTGACGACTGTGTTGATGCAGAGCCCCTGGGATTGATGTTGACTTTGCAGAGGCCTCCAGAATGGGCAGAACACCTTTCAAACACTGTTTAGGAAGGCAGGAGCTGTGCAATACATTTTTTTAAATGCTCTTAAAATTTCTTTCACAGTTTGTATGGTATGTTATAGTGCTAGTTAGTTATCTGGAAATTTTCTGATGCTGAACCAGTGGTTTCACTGACTTTAAAGCAATATCCATTTTCCTGGAACTCTCTGTCTCAAAAATAAAATGTTAACTAGAGGCCAGAAATCTTTCTGGAAAACTCTTCCACCCTGGTGCAATTATTTGAATTCTCATTTCTGCACGGGCAAGCACTCTGACAGAAAAGACCTCAGAATTTTGTTCTGAGGAAGGAGCCAAATTTCTACCCGCCTGTGTATCACAATAGGCTTTGTGGTTCAGTCATTATTATTGAATTGAATTATAATGAGGAGAAGCCATTGTGCCTCTGGGGCTTCCTGTCTTGGCCCAGACAGATGGAATCACAGTCTTAGAAACAATTTCTAAGATGCATTGATGCACTGTGCAGAAGTAGCTTTGTGTCTTATGCAAAGCAGAAATAAGATCCTTTTCATATTTGGGGCTTTACATTAGTAATTAAATACAACAGAACCCTTCACAAATTTATTAAGCATTAAAAAATCCACTATGTCAGCTGCGGTGCTCGGGCATGCCGTGTGGAATGAGTCGTCCTAGGACAGAGCACCTGCATGGATGGAGGCGTGAAAATACTGGAATGGAGAGCTGGCAGGTGTCAGAGAGGGGTCTTTCCAGATGCGTTAGGTACACAGAATGTTTGCAAATTCAGTACTTCATCTTTGGTCATTCGGATAAACCTCTCTCATGACTATGTGCACAAGCGCAATTTGAATTGTTTCCTTACTGTCCTTTATAATTTGTTACAGCCTTTTTCCTGTCCTTCTGTCTTGCTTCTTGTAAGTGAAATTGCTCACATTTAAGAGTTGTCTCTCCCTCTCCTTCTCTTCTTTCCTCCCTCCTCCCTCAGAGAGAGAGAGAGAGAGAGAGAGAGAGAGAGAGAGAGAGAGAGAGAGAGAGACAGAGAGAGAAGAAATCAGTCCGGGTTGTGTCTACAGTCAGTCATTCCTCTAAACTTTGAATTCTCTGTGATCTAGCTTGCAAATGCTTTAGAAACCAATGCTGTACTTAAGAAAAATGTATTATTGGCTAAGCTGTTATCCTTTTGAGTTCGGGTATGTGTTCTTATTGCAGAATCCAGCAAAGCCGTGTTCCTTTTGTTGGGGAGGAAGCACCGTGAGCACATGGTCCCAGGATCAGGCTTACAGGCTGGTTAGGGCCCTGGCTCCTCCACTTGCAGGGAGTCGGCCTTATGTGCGTTATTGTTATTACGATTCTCTATTTTCACATCTGTAAAGTGGAGAAAGCAATATCTATACCACGGGTTTGCTGGTATTCAGATGTGTAAAGTATTTAATGCAGTGTCTGGGGAAAATGATGGTGTGTTTTCTCCTGTTGAATGGTTCCAGCACAGGTAGGAGATTATATTGTGGAGAGAATGTCAGTGTGTGAAGCTTCTCGATATATCAGTAATTTAAATATTTGAGTCATGTGGCACATTTTTATTGCCGTAAGTTAATTGTCTGCGGGTAGGGGAAAGAGAATTAGATTTGAGTCGGAAGAGATGGATTGGAATTCTGGCTCCGTCACTTGCTGTTTTACTTTGGACAAATCATTTTATTTTTCTCAGCTTCGGTGTCCTTATTCGGAAAATGAGAATAATAATAGCTGTCTCAGAAGACTGTTGGAATGATTAAAGGAGAAAGGACCTAAGAGTGCCCAATGTACAATAAGCCCCAATAAATGGGAATTCTTTAAATTTTGTAAATACATATTTCTATCTAACTGCTTACCTTTGCCTGAAACTTTGAATTTTAGTTAGTCCTTCATATACTTTTCATATCACTTAAGAAGAAGGACACTTTTGTGTGAGTGTTTTTATAATATTTATTTTAAATACTTCACCTGTTTTTCCTAATAAGATATCTGGTAGAGGATTATAAGAGAAATAATCTGTTCCAGTGAAATGTTAGGATCACAAAATGAAAATCTCTTTACTATAGGAACAGAAGCAAATTCATTTTGGGATTTAGATATTTAATTATGCTTAAGTTTTAGAAATTAAAATGAGAACTTTTCAGTTCTCCCTAAGCAAATTCCAATACTAGAATGTGAAAGGCAAAACAAATCTTTTCATGACATGGTGTAAGAAGGGGGAAGATCCCCCAATACATGTTCTGGTACCTCGCTCGGTTTATTCTTGGACAGTTTCTTCACCACGTGGATTCTCAGAACCGGAAGGTAACCTTCAGAGAACATCTAGTTCAATCCTCTAGGTTCACAGCTGGGAAAACTGGTGCCCAGAAGGGGTCACAGCCAGTTAGTGGAAGAGCCACGTTGTGACCTTGGCTCTGAAGTCTCGCTCGAGTGACCTTCCTGTTAGGCAAAGGACGTCCTGGGGTTTGGTGTGTTCATTTGCTTGTCATTTTTGTGAGTGCCTTCTTATCTGACCCTTAAGTATTTGGAATGTGGTAAAACATTGTTCAGTATTTTCAGTTGGACTCACGTGCACACCTTGGTTTTATCAGCTGAACGAGGGAAAAATACGGCACATGGGTATGAGGTTAACCCTTTAAGGTAACATGTCAGCTAAAGTGGCATGTTATCTTTCTCCCCCTTACGTTGTAAAAAACTTTTGAACAAAATAGTTTTTCTTTCGTACTTATTTTCTTAGCTTTTACATGTTCTTTTTTCAGCCTTCTGATTTTTCTTTAGTTAATAAGGACACTTTCTTTGTTAATGGTTAATCTTCAGTACTATAAGAAAATCTCACATCTGTGTAATTAATTTTGACAGGTTTTTGTCAACTAGTGAAACACACTTATTGTCAAAGAAGTGAAAAATAATATTCTATGACCCAAAGTAGAATAATGAAGCAGCTGTGTTAACTGTTCTGGATAAAAAGATAGAAACACAGATTTCCCAGTGTGTGATACATAGCTGTCTTTTTGTCTTGGTTCTACTGTCTTAAGAGGTAGTTTTTTGTTGATTTTTTTTTTAAACTGATGCCTTTTACTGTAAAAATTAACTGGTATTGTCAGTATTTCCTTGACAGTAACCTTGAGTGTTGCAATTGTGTCAATCTTACGCTTGTGAGTGACAGAGAGGGAAGGGGAGCAGCAGCCTGCCTCTCAGCTGTCTTTGCTGGAAACTAAACTTCTGTTAATTTATTCTCATCACACTACTTTAAAACAACGTGTCACGAGGCATGAAGGCCGGTGCAGCCCAAGCTGAGAGAGTGGTTCTGATGTGGGCTCTCATTGTGGATTTGAGTTTTTTCCCCTACAAAGGCAAGTCTAGAAAAGCCTGGCTCAGTGCATGAATTATGACATTGTCTGCCTCTGTCTTTAAAGGGGATTTGGGTGTAATTGGTTCAGGGAAAAGCCATAGCTGTGTAATTTTTTCGTCCTCATGAATTAGTTATAACCATCACAGCCCTCAGTGGCGGCTCAGCTGGGCAGACGGATGGGTAGCATGTCCTTGCGATTGACTGGAGAGTTTTGTCCTGTTCTTACTTGTGGGGTTAAAACCACTACCATGAGGGGCTTTCACTATTTGGCAAATGGGTTGTTTTTTTTTTAAGTCATCAAAGACGAATTGATTAATTTTGAACTTTATTTTCTGGTAGTATATTTATACTTTGCTGTTGTGTGACCCTTTGTCAAATATATTGTTTTTCTTAAATTTAAAAGCAAGAATCCCTTTTCAGCTTGTAAAGTATTACTTTCTAATCCCAGGGATACTGAATGAAACCAGTACTTGGCTGTTTTCAGAACGATCTTTCCTGTTTCCCTTCTTCATATCATAGTTCTGAGAATGATTGTATTTTTATCCAAGTCTAGGAAAATTCCCCATTCTTAGCATGGTTGCTACTTAGGTATAAACTGTTTTCTGTTATCTCAGTTATTTATTGGTTCTGTTTTTCTCCTTTTTCCTCACACTGTAGCCCTTACTCTTCCTTTCTGCCTCTTAATGTGTAATCTTCTGCGTTTTGCCCCCTTTTAACTTAATTTTACAATGTAAATGAACAGAATTATCTGTAGCGAGCCCTGCAGAATGGTGGAAGGAGAGCAAGAGTCAAAAGAGGAAGCTCGAAGCCCCTGCCTCAGAGGCTGTCACTGCCGGGCACATGAGATGTCAACATCACCCTCGAGCTGGCAGGGCACTGTCTGTTGAAGGCCAGTAAATGGAGGAAGACAGTTAGAAACAAGTGTCTCAGAAGGAGGAGTCAGAAGTCCCAGGTCCCATCCCTGCCAGGCCGTTCAGTAGCTGCTGGGGCCTTACGCACAGCCTTTACCTCCCTGGGCATTAAGTTTCCTCATTTGTAAAATACCGGCAGTTACTGTCCACCCTCCCTATGCACAGGCTTCCTGTGAAGGGGACGTAGATAGAACGTACATAAGGGCCTCTGGCTAAGGATCCAGCCCAACGTTCAGAATAAACCTGCTGGGGACCCTGGGGAAGCAAGGGTCTGGCCTCTAGAAGCTCTCATACTGGGTGTATTGTGGGCATGTGGCCCGTCTCCATGGAGGCCTGGTGGTGCCTGAGGGTAACTTTTCTATTTGGTGTGAATTGATGGAACTGGTTTTGAAATGCTAAAATGTCTTCAGGCAAAGACCATCATGGCTGATGACTGCACATTTCACCTCTCTAAGCCTCAGTTTTCATTTGTAAAATGGGGGTAAAAATACCTGTCTTTATAGGGTTGCTTTACCTAGCTGCATTAGAACTTTATTAACTTCTGCCATACACAAAATAGGTCAAGATATAGCCTGTCTGCGTTGTTATAATTGTGTGTGCAAAGGAAAGGTAAAATGGTAGGGAGTGAAGACAAAAAAGGTTCTCATATGAGCAGAGTGCATGAATTGTTGTAACGCAGATATTTGGGTTATATAAACGCCTTTCAAACACTTTTGAGTGTTTGACATTTTTTTGAGATAATTAATTAGCCTTGCATGGTGAGAAACTCTTGAATAAAATATCCCAGTATTTCTTCCATACATAGATAAAAAGGATGGAATAGTGTTACCTTTTATTTTTTTTTAAAGAAACAACTGTCTGCAAAAAGCTAAATGTAATTGTTCTTTGTTTTTTGTGGTGTTTCTTACCACCTGTTTTATAAGCACTAATATGCTTGCTTATGCTTAGAAGAGAGAGACTACAGAAGGGTAATATTGGGGGTCAGAAGAGTAAGAAGAGTGTGGAACTATTCCAGAAGCATGCCTCCCTTTTCCTATACACGACTTAAAAATTAATTTACTGTAGACATTCTGATTTCGCTGGGGAATGATATCTGCATTCCCTGTAGCTAGATGATTTCCAAACATACTGTATATAATGCGCTCCCATGTATAATGCACACCCACGTTTTTCATCCAAACTTCCAGGTAAGAAAATCTTTCGTTTTAATTTTTTAATTCAAATTTTTATTTGTTTACATTTAGGTACTTGTTTTTTTGTATTGTAAAGGAATTTTAGAATTTATTTTTTAACATATTATGGTATGAGAAATTTTATGTAACAAATAATTACGAAACACAAGAACAGATACAAGGTACAAGAAATTTTATGTACCGGTAACAAATTTACGATATTTATGCATCATAGAAGGCCAAGAACTCTTGTCGTTGCAAGTTTGTTGTAAGTTCAGCAAAACTGTTTACACCGTATTCCAGGGTATTATTTTGCATAGGGATGTCATTACTGATTTTTAGAGTTACACTTATAACTCGTAAGCATAAATAAAAGAATCAAAAAGATTTACATAGATACGAATTAGTACCACCCAAGTAATGTGCATCCTTATTTTTCCTTCACAAATTTGGGCAAAAAAGTGCGCATAACAAGTTTGTCTGGCTTTGGCCATTTTCCTTAGCTCTATCTAGACCAGGGGTCAGCAGACTTTTTCTGGAAAGAGCCTCATGGTCTCTATCTCAGCTACTCAGTGCTGCCTCAGCATTGGAAATGGGTGCCGATAACATTTTATTCACAAAAACAACCTGCGGCTGGATTTGCCCATCCCTGCTCTAGATTCTTGCTTCCCATGCCTCCTACAGGTGTTTCTTTCCTAGATATCCCAGGATAAGCTTTGAGGTTACCAGTGTGTTAGACCCCTGTTCAGGACATCCAGTTTTTGAACATTTGAACCTTGGAACATCTCCAGTAGTGACAATCACCTTTAAGAAAATAAAAAGATTTCAAAAAGCCATCAATAAAGATATCCAGCTTTTGGAAATACAGAGACCCTAGGCAGCAGAAACGATAGAGCCTGAAGCAGATCCCAAAGTAGAATGAATGACACAGAACTGAGCACACTGGAATCCAGTCCCTGGTTCTCTTTACTTCTGGTAAACATCACATACATTTGTTAATTAGCACTTGCTACTTATGCTATTAGAGAGAGCTTCTAATTTATAAATTAGCTAAGCTGAAATATGTCTAGATTTTCACATAGCACTGGTATCAAAGACACCAGTGGTGTTTCACAGAGCACTGACATTCAATATATCTTAGTTTCAGGTGTACAGCATAGTGGTTGGACATTTATATGAGTATAACGTACGAAGCGGTCTTCCTGATAAGTCTAGTACCCACCTGGCACCATACATAGTTATTACAACATTACTGACTATATTCCCTATACTATACTTTACATCCCCATGACTGTTTTGTAACTGCCAATTTGTACTTCTTAATGCCTTCATCTTTTTCACCCTGCCCCCGAACCCCCCTCCTATCTGGCAGCCATCAGTTTGTTCTCTATGTCTATGAGGTTATTTCTGTTTTGGTGGTTCATTTATTTTGTTCTTTACATTCCACATATAAGTGAAATTATATGGTATTTGTCTTTTTCTGTCTCACTTACTTCACTTAATAAACTGTAGGTCCATCCGTGTTGTTGCAAATGGTAAGATTTTATTCTTTTTTTTATGGCTAAGGAATTCCACTGTATATGTGGACCACCTCGTCTTTATCCATTCATCTGTAGATGGACACTTGGGTTGCTTCCGTATCTTGGCTATTGTATATGAAATGTCCTTCTTTGTCTCTTGTGATAGCCTTTGTTTTAAGAGACATTTCTTTTTCCATACCATTTTGATTTGTGTTTCCATGAAATTGTTGAAGATGGATGCTCTTATTTCTATCATATAGCTCTGGGATGGAGGCATTGAGAAATTATGGAATTTTCTCCAATGCAGAGTTCCTTCCATGTGGTTAGCAGCACCTCCCTGACAAGATTCCATTTGCCGGAAGTATAAAGGTAGAGTCTCTTAAGGAACTAGTAAAATGAATAACATGCATGTAGATAATTTACTTGAGACCAGGCCTGTAATTGAAAATCTAAGATGATAAACCAAAGATGACAAAGAAGGGGAATGTTCCTGCCCCCCTCCTTTATTAAAGAAAGGGATATATTAAAATTATGTTCACCTGAAATCTATGTAATTTTATTAACAGTTGTCACCCCAAGAAATAAAAAAAAAATTATGCTGACTTAAATTGCTTGAAATGTAAAATTCCTGAAAATCTCAATTTCATATAAAGGGACTAAAGGGACATAAAATTTAGTAGTAGAAATTTGATAATAGGAACTTAGTTCTGATTTCCAAGTGCTTGAATTATAAACTAGTCTGAGAAAAAAACACTGTTCCGTAAAATCCCATACTTTGAAAGACGTTTGTTCTCCTAGCACCTCTCTTGGCAGGCACTTTTTCTGTAGGATGTGTTGTGGTTTGCACGTGGGGTTGGGTGGGGGTGGGGGAGAGTCTGCAGCACCACCGACAGGTGTTTTAGACTCGTCCTTCTGAATAGGGCCTGTTTTACCATGTTGCAGAATGGAACCATTGTAAGTGGAGAACAAGATGGCTTTTAAACTATTGTTAGCAAAGCAGCAGAAACAGTCTTTTTTTGAAATTACTTTCACTTTGTAAGGGGCAGTGACAGGAAAAATAAGAGCTTTCCCAGATGTTACATGTTGGTGCCCTTAGCGACACAGAGTGTCTTTTCCTTTGTATCTTCATTGTGTATACTTCTTGTTTTCCTAATTATTAGTATTTCTCTATTAGTATGACTTTAGCCTAGAAATTTGGCTTTTAAATGGAAAAAAGCAGTAAGTTATTAGCCTAAAACTTGTTAATACGAGTGTGTCTTATTTTAAAGTGTAGATGCCATTAGTAAAGTTAATTGCCGTCAATAAAACTTTGTTTTGACTCATAAAGTAAAAGAAAATGTATTTCTGGGGAAAACAAACTTGGTTTTAGGATTTGAGATGATCATACTTAGGAGAATACCCAGCCTTATAAAAGAATATATGAGAGGGAAAGTTTTCATTGAAAGTTTTAGGTGAAAAATATGTAAAATGGTGAAATAATTATTAAAAAAACTAGATTTTGAATAATAGTTTAAAAGTCCAAATAAAGCAACAGTGAAGGTGTACCTGGGCATAGCACACGGGACTCGCCGACCTGACAGGCAGTGTTGACGGCACTGCCGATGGATGTGTAGGGTCACGTGGCTATGCAGACACCCCCACGTCGGGGCTTGTGGCTCGTCAGGGGCTTACAGTGGGGAAGTTGGTGGAATGCCTCTTATGTTTGGAGTTAGAGGCTAAATGTCAACTGGGCTGTTTAGATTAAGTGCTGAGGACGTGTAGAGGAAGGAGCACCCCCTAAGGTTTCTTTCAGTTGATTCACTAGATCACAACCAGGTGTAAGTAGAATAGAACTCAGGCAGGAAGCAGAAGAGAGAAGGAAGGCTTCCCAGGCTGGAGGAACAGTGGGAACAAACTTGAGAGGTGAGGATTCGTTTAGAGTAAAGCAGACGACGCTGCTGGATGCCTATCTTTATAAATAAAATTGTGTTGGAACAAAACCACGCCCATCACTTACGTCTAGTGTTTGGCTGCTTCTGATCCATGATGCAGAGGTGAGTAGTTGCTATGGAGATTGTACGGCCCACAAAGCCTGAAATACTTACTATCCAGATCTTTATGGGGAAAGTTTCCTGACTACTTAGGGCTGGTTCGTGAATATGTACATGACCTTGGTGCAAGTGAAAGCTATAGATATGTAGACATCAATAGGGAACAGTTATAGGCAGCCTCGAATGTTAATCTTAGAACTTTGACGCAGAAGTTTATTTTTTTTCAATAAACTGTGAAAAAATTAATTCACAGTTTATTAGCCATCAATTATAATTAGGCGCATCCTGTGGTGAGAGAGATGGCTTTGTAATTAAAAGATGGTGAAGCAATGTGACCAGAGACATATATAAATTGCCTGGGTAGGCGGTGCCTTGGTGTGAGTTAGAAAAGTGTACTTGTAGGACTTGACATTTGAGCATAAGCTTTAAAAGACAAATAGGGGTTTGCCTGAAGGATAGGAACTTTCTAGTCAAGGGAAAACCATTCAAAGTACAGGGGTGTGAAACAACATGATGTTTTGAGGAACAGAAGGCAGTGTCACATTTGGAGCAAAGGAAATGCGTCGTGTAGTTGGGCGAGGGCGTGTCAGCACCACTGACATGGGTGGTGAGGAAGTGGGAGAACTGGGGGGGGTCATGATCTGAGCTTGGGGTTTTTTACCCCTTCGTTTCATACATTTTTGTTTACAGGTAACCCCCATACAACACGGTTGGTAGGTTCCTAAAAAATACCATGTTTGCAAATCCGTGTTATACGAAACAAAAAAAAGGGGGTTAGGTTCCAAGAAGTAAAAAAACATACTATTATATTTTTATAATTAAGAGAAATAGGTTTATTAATGCAATTTTCACCAAAAGTATAAAGTATTAATATGTATTAAATAATGTTTTCTTCATCATCACTACTAAGCACCATTAACTAAGGACGTTTTCTTTTTGACAAGATAGCTCCATCCTCTGAACTTAATACTCCATGAAGAAAATGGATTTAAAATTCTAATAAATTTCAGATTTTGCAGTCAAATCTGATAGGACATCCACGCTCGAATGAAAATTTCAAATGAGATATCTTTTGCTCTTAAAAGCTCTTATTATGCTCCGTGTTGTTCAGGGATTTCTCTAATTCTCAAACTGTGTTAGAGAGAAAAACCGTGTTCTAGGAGGCCGTGTTGTACAAGGGCTTTCCCCAATTCTCTAACCACGTTATAGAAGTGCCGTGTTATACGGGGGTTACGAGTGTGTGTGTGTGTGTGTGTGTGTGTGTGTGTGTGTGTGTGTTTACAAATTAAATTGGGCCTGTATTTTACAAAGATAATCCTAGTAAAGCAGTGTGGGGAATGGATTTGGGGATGGAGGAGGAGGATAGTGCAATAATCCAGAAGATGAAGACTTCAATTAAGGTGGTGGAAATAATGATGGAAATGAGAAAGGATCTTCTAAATACAATTAAATAGGACAGTAGACTAGATTTGGATGTGTTAAGGGGTAAGGGAACAGTGGGGTCAGGGAAATTTTTAGAATTTGTGCTTTGGACAACGAAGTGACCAGCAGTGCTATTTAACTCCGTCTGAGGTGTGGAAAAGAGTGTGTTTGGTGGTGGATGAGCTCATGGCTGTGGGATAGTAATGGAACTGCCTGGGGGGTGTCAGGGGAGGTCTGGAAGCGAGTGGAGGAGTATGCCTTCGAAGATACAGTTTGGCACGTACTGGAAATAAATGCTGAGAGTTTAGGAGGAGATGAATTTACCTAAGGAGAGCAAGCGTCTGGAGCAGAGTCACATTCCAGGCAGTGCGGGGAGGGTGTCCATTCTAGGAGGAGCCCTGCTATTCTCCAGTCCTGCTGCCCCGCTCCCCCCACGGAGACATTGCTAGTGATCAGCACTCGCCTCCGCTGAGCCTGTGAATTCGTCCTCAGGACGCTTCCCAAGGCCGTGCACAGGGATTGACAGGTGTGGGGGCAAAATGTGGGGGAAGGAAACTGCATGGAGAGACTGAGCATAGAAGCGGGGCTGAATCCACAGCCCTGCCCGAAAGATGGGATTGGGTCATTGATGACGTTGGTGCGAATGGTTGCAATGGAGAGAAGACAGAAACTGTGTTTGAGGCTACTTGGTGCAAGCAGGAGGAGGGGAGAGACGACTTTTCCTCGATGCTTGACTGGAAAAGGAGGTGGCTGAGCTGGTAGTTAAGATGGAAACCAGAGGGAAGAAAAGGTGGACACAGTGTATAGGAAATAGTTCATTTCTTAAATTAACTTTGCATTTGTATAGTAAACCTGCTGATAAATGTTCTTTAATATTTCATTTGTAAACAATTTCAAACGTAAAGAAAAGTTGAAAAAGAAGAACTAACTTCTCCTCTGGTCACCAGTTGTTAACAGTTTGCTGCATTTGCTTTATTATTCTTTTTTCTTTCTTATATGCCGTGTTTCCCCGAAAATAAGACCTAGCCGGACAATCAGCTCTAATGCGTCTTTTGGAGCAAAAATTAATATAAGACCCGGTCTTATAATATGTAATATTGTATAAGACCCGACCTTATATTATAGTAAAATAGGACTGGCTATTATGTTTGCTCCAAAAGACGCATTAGAGCTGATTGTCCGGCTTGGTCTTATTTTCGGGGAAACATGGTCCTGTATTTTTTCCTCAAAACACTTGAGAAGAAGTAGGCAGACAGTGAGCACTTTAACTTCTAAATAGTTTGTGTGTTAGGGCTTATTTAGCACGCTTTACTCCCCTAAGAAAAGGTCTTTGGGAAGCCCTATTAAAAAGTAACTAGGAAGTCCCCTCCACCTCCTGAAATATTAACGTGGTTATTTGTCTAACGGGAGGTTTAAACACAGAAAATTTGGGACTTGGACTAGATTGTAGATTTCTAAAATACAATTTTAAAAAAGATATTGGTCTCTGTTGATTGGTAGTTGATCAGCAGAAAAGGTAAAGGGCGGTGATGGCCATTTGGACCTTTTTCAAATACTACTAGTAAATGGTTGATTCCACGGTACAATACTTTGTTATTTATTAGTTGTCTGAGAAGTGAGATAACAGATCAGTGAGGTTTAAGTCTTTCCTTCAAAATACTTACATGTCCAATAAATAACCTAAAATGTTATCCCTGATTTAGTTACTGGACAAACATGCTCCTTGGAAAATGTGGATCTCCCCCCACCCGCTCCCCCCAGAACATTTTAGTTTATTTACGTAGTGCTTAATTGCCCTAAATTAACTGCCCTTCAGAGCACATTTGTGTGCAAGAAGTCATTCCTTGGTCCTTTCCCTGCTTTCAGTGAAAGCCTGGTAGTATACTTGACACTTATGGTGTACATTTTGAACATAAAACTCATGAGCAGGAATTATAATAAGCTATCCTATTGAATTGTCTTTTGTGAGTGCTTCTCTTCTTTGCCCAGGGACTTTGATGGTGGAGATTTGTATCCAGTCCCCTTGGCATGGGCTGGCTGGAGCCAAGGAGAAGCAGACGGACAGTGCCGGGCTGGTCCTTCTGCCCCTGCCCTGGCTCTGTAGGGTCTGGAAGGCTGACGTGTGAGAAACCCCCCTGCAGGGTGGTGCCCAGGGCTGCTCACAGTTCCTTTCTCTGCTGGTGAGGGGTGAAGACGACTGCTTATGTGTAAACAGCATCTTCGTTTCTTGACAGTTGCAAAACTGCATCTTAAATAAGTTCTAAAAAATCCGTATCTCTTAATTTCTAATACTAATACAATTTTTTGCATAAATCTGATAATACGGATTTTTGAAAGCTGATACGGCTTAGCACCTACGTTAAAAAAAGGTGGTTTAGTTTGGATTCCTGAAAAACTTCCCTTAAGACTGACATGTGTCTTTGCAATCAGGACTTTAAAATGTAATGTTTCAAAAAGACGGGACGCTTTACTAGTGAAAACATGGTAAATCAGAGAAATTGTCTTATTTATATGTAAAAGCAGATGATAGCTTCCGAATGTCACTCTGGTCCTGAGATGATGACGACAGAGATGACAGTTTCCAACACTTGTATTTTGACTTATGAATTTCCATTCCTTAAGAAAAATACGGCAAGACTAAAAATAATATAAATAAAACCTTAATTTCTAAGGTTTTAAGAGGCTTGAGGTATTATTTAGTATCAGTTTTATTGCAGTAGCTTGAGAGATTTATATTAAATAATGACCCAAGTGTAGTGTTTCTGCCGTGAAATGCCAGGAATAATAAGCATGTCTGACACTTCGGGGAGTTTTGGGGCTTCTCGTGATTGCTGCTCTGGCTGCGCAATCTAGTTAATAAAAGTTGGCTATTTGTGCTTGGTCTGTAACTTGATTGGAAAATATGGCTGTAACCATAGATAGTTTCATAAGAAAGTAACAGACAGGAAACAAGTGATATGCTTTTAACTAAAATGAGAAGGTTTACCCCTGGATTTCTTTGATGAAGGTGTCTGTGTGCTGTGTTTGGTTGTCTCTATGTAATTATTTGCTCGTGTTTGGCTCCGGAGAGGCAACTTTCCAAGCTGTGCTCCTTTCCTCACCTCCAGGCCGTTGCCCCCTCCTCCAGCCAGTGAAGTAGAACACCTGGGCCACCATGGGAAATGAGGGGGTCTCATTTTCATTGTGTGACGTGCTTGCTCATGTGCAGTAGCAGATTTGATGAAAGCATCGGAGGGGAAATGGGTGGTTCCGTGCGACTCAATCATTCCTTTCTTCCTTCAGCAAGTAATTGCTACGTCTCCCTGCGCCATGTTGGACACCACCAGGGCTTGGGGGTGACTGTGAGCAAAGCAGGCAAGTCCTGTCTTCATAGAGCTCATGCGATCATAGGGGAGAAAGCAGACAGGTAAGGGAGACATAGCACCTCCAAAATAAAGCAGGAGAGACAAGAAGTTACACGTGGGGATGAGGGAAGGGTGAGTTAGCACAAACTTGGGAGCCAGGCTGCCCGACTTGGAATGCGGACTCCATCACTTACTAGCTGTGGACTTGGGGCAAGCGCTTTAACTTCTCTGCGTCTGTTTCCTGATTGGTAACACGACAATAATAATATTATTAAAGGAGTTGTACTACATAAGTTCACATGCATAAAGGTCTTAGAACAGTGTCTGACTCACAACCACTCTGTCTTAGGTGTTGTTATGATAATACTTATATAAAGTGACATTATTATGTTATGCTTATGTAAGGTGACCTTTAGCAGAGATCTGAAGGATGTGAGAGAATCAGCCATGTGGATATCTGGGGGAAGAACCTTCCAGGCATAGTGGGCATGTGCCTGGTATGTTTGAGGAGCAGCATGGCAGCCCCTGTGACAGGAGCAGAGGGAGCAGGGGAGCCCTGAGAAGTGAGGTCAGAGGCAGCAGGGGCGGCGTGTCCCCTGTTGTGGCCGTTGTGAAGACTTTCTCCCTGGTACCATTGCAGGGTTTGAGTGGACAGGCTCCAGATTCAGTTTTGACTGGGTGCCTCTGACTGTGGACAGACTAGATGATAGAAGAGTCCGGGGCAGACATGAGGCAAGAAGAGACGAGGGATGGATGGTAATGAGCAGTCAGATCCTGGGGAGAGTGGACAGGACTTGCTAACGTGCTGGATGGATGTGGAGGACAGCCAGGGTGGCGTCCAGGCCCGAGTCCCTTGAGGAGGGAGCTGCCTTTGGTGGTCTGGGAAAGGCCGGCAGGAACAGGTGTGGAGCTTCTGGGTTCTGATTTCTGTGTTGGTCAGGGAGGCAGTCAGATGGGCAGCGCGGGAGCGCAGGGCAGAGAGCAGTGCTGCACCCCTCTGTGGGGGCCGCTGCACGGTGAGGGTTTCTAGAGTCCTGTGGCTGAGGTCAGGCGGAGAGGGAAAGGCTTGCAGTGTGAGGACGAAGTCCCGAGTCCTGGGAGGGAGACCGGGGAGTGCGGGAGAATGAAACGGAGCTGAGAGGGGGAAACGGGTGGGGAATACGGTCAGTATGGATAGATGGTGTGTGTGAGTGTGTGTGTGTGTGTGTGTGTGTGTGTGTGTGTGTGTGTGTGTCCCTGTCCTGGCAGCCAGGTGAGGGAAGTTTCAAGAAGGGAGTGAACAACTCTCCTGTAGTAAGATGACTGAGAGTTGGCCATTGTGTTAGCAATATGGAGTCATCAGTGGTCTTGGACACAACGGGTTCAGTGGAAAGAGGAGGTAAAAGCCTGATTGGACAGGATTCCAGAGAGACTGAGGGCGAGGGCTTTGGAGCATTAAAGGAGCCTTGCCCAAAAGGGGAGCAGAGACGTAGAGAGGAAGCTGTAGAAAGGAGACTGGGTTGACAACTGTGTTGTGTTTTGAGATGGGAGTGATCACTGTGTGTGTGTGTGTGTGTGTGTGTGTGTGCTGGTGCAAATGATCTGCAGGGAGAGGGAAATGTCTGGTGCGGGAAGGAGGTGGGATTGCAGAGGGGAGCCGTTGGCCTTGGGAAGGGGCACAGAGTGCACCTTAGTAGGACCTGGAGAGCACAGGCGATGGGGGCAGGCCGATGGGTGGGCAGTGCGGAGGTGGGAGTGGGTACCATTCCTCTCCCGGGGTCTCAGCCTGAGAGGCGGCAGTCGAGGGCAGTGTGTGGGGTCCGCTGCCAGCAGCACCAAGGCTCTCCCCAAGGGGTGGTCAGGAATTTAAAGTGGGAGCAGTCACGTTACTATGCATTTTCCTCCAGCTGGGTACAGCTGCTGGAGCAGATGTGGAGAGGGTGAAGGGTTGGATTTAACCTGCCCTGGGGTTTACCAGAGAGTTCTGCAGAGGGATTGAGGGGCACGGTGGCAAGCAGGTATAACGGAGCCGTTATAGTTATAACTCATCAGCTCTGAGTTGGATGAAGAGGAAAGTGAGGACAGAAGGGGTGATGGGCAGCAGAAAGGTCGTCCCGTCAGTGTGTGTGGGCTTATGGGGGGGGGTCCCAGAAGGAGAGAGCTGGAAAGGTAGCAGGTGGTGGCTGGAGGGGGACTGCTTGGCTTTGAGATTGGGGGGTGTCGTCGTTGGTGACTACAGGTCTGGGAAAGTGGGGACAGGCGACCAGAGCAGGGTGAGGACGTGGTCATGGAGGACCACAGCAGGAAGTAGCAGGATCGCCTACTGAGATGCTTAAAGCACTAAGAATCACGGTGAAGCCGCGTGACAGAGGCAGTGGTGAGGGGCAGGCTGGCAGGGAGAGGACCTGGCGTGATGGGCAGTGAGGGTGAGAGAAAACCAGCAGGCGTGTAGGGCGGTCGGGAAGGCGTGTGGGAGGGGGGCCGGAGCATCTTGCCGAGGACGGCTGGGCTGCAGAAGGAAGCGTTTGGGAGCTGAGACGTGACATTAGCGGTCGCGTGGGGCCTTCTGGGGCTGAGAACTGGGCTGATAAGGGACCACCCGAGAGTGGTAGGCTTCCTGAATTGACTAAGATGAACAAAGATAAAGGGATTATTCTGTGAAAGATCTGCGTGGTGGGGCTGTTGGGATCCTGGGGATGGCAGCTTCTCAGGACCACATGGTTCTAGAGCTGCCTCTTTAAATTGTAAATACTGGACGTGGAGCAGTCAGGGAGGGTGGTGTTACTGGGAGGTGTTTTGGTTTGTTTTAGTTTTACATTTTGTAAAACAATGTTTCTTAATAAAAGATCTGTTTAAATACAGTAGGAGATTTTTTTGGCTTAATTTTTTCATTTTCTCTGTCCTCTGTTTCGGAGAATGACATTATTAAATGCAGGAGATCACATTTCTTGTCTAAAGCAGATTGTGTTGCTAAAGGAGCCCAGCTGATAGAGCAGTGAGCTGGGGACAAGGGACCTGCGCTTCAGTCACCACTGCCTGTGACCTTGGAGTGATGACTTCTCCTGGAACTCTTCCTTTGTTTAAAAAAAAAGGTGTGGGGTGGGGTGGTTCCGCTATAACGTCCTTTGGCTTCAAAATTAAATCCTGTTCCGTTTGTTTATTAAAAATGTTTCTTACAATTATGATCTCCAGTTTTCTTTGTTTTTTTTTTTAAGTTTACTCTTCACTGCATATTTACACCAAATAACAACTTTTATACTTCGTGCAAATTAGTATTTTTAAAAAGAGTTATGCAGAATAAACGTGTTTCCCTGCATAGGAGGTAGTATTGATACGGACGTAAGGAAGACTCCGAGTCAGCATGTGTGTTTATAGAAATTGTAAAACAGTCTCTCTCCCGACTTCTCCTTCCTGATACAAAAATGAATTAGAAGGGGAGAAGAAAAACGATTCTCTCAGGCACACATTGATTAGCTGCCTGTGTGTAGCTGTTTGCTTGGTAAGCTCAGTGCTGGCTGTATTCTTAGCTTTTTGTGTGTGTACTTGGGAAATTGTAAATGTTACCAAGTGCCTCCGACTCAGAATGAGCTGGGAATTTTCCACTTCTTATTAAAATAACTAGAAAATCAGAAGACTCCTTTTGCTATCACTGTACAGCCAGACTAAAGGCCGTGCTGAACAAATGAAAGCAGAACACCTTTCCCAAGCAAGTTTTGTTTGATTTGGTCCTCTTTTTTTTGGTTCTCTCTTGCGGATCAATTCTGTATGACACTCAACAGGGGTGTTTAGATTTGAGAAATGAAATGTTATTGCGTGGGTTGAGAAACGGACACAGACACCGTCAGGAGCTCCTGAGCCGGGCCCCTCCCGGTCCTTGGGTCAGCCTGAGGGTGGGCCTGTTACCTGGGGGCACTCTTGGGGCGCTTGTCTTTCACCCTCCAAAACAGTACAGCTCAGCG
The DNA here is from genome assembly GCF_057876585.1 of Rhinolophus sinicus. Lineage (NCBI taxonomy): Eukaryota > Metazoa > Chordata > Mammalia > Chiroptera > Rhinolophidae > Rhinolophus > Rhinolophus sinicus. The sequence continues at coordinate 133,389,892 of NC_142501.1, forward strand.
CATGATTGCTGACTGCTTGGGTAGTTACTGCCTCGCCCCCGGGAATGGTCCGGGCAGGGAGAAGCCATCATCTCACAGCTTGTCCTTTCCACTCTCCCCCCCAGCCAGCTGTAGGCATTGCCCTCTGGGACACCCGCGTCCATTCTGGGGTGACTTGAATAGCAAAGAGCTCTGCCAATCTCTTTCACTTATAATTTTGTCTCACTGTTGTATGGCACTGCAGTATTTAGTAAGACGCTCTCTTCCCTTTCTGTTTGTTAATGGTTCTAATGGTAACGTATGCCAGGATCAGACTCATATTTTGTCTTGATTAATAATTTTCTCTGTGTTCCCACCTGAATTAATTTATATGGAAGGGGGCAAGTGAAGGAATAGGTAGCACTTAGCCTACTGAGTGTCAGAGAAAAGATGGAAAATAATGATTTTCCATACTGAAGATGCAGCTTTTGGGCAGTGGTATTGAAAAATGTCCTCTTAGGCGGTTTGTACTGCATTCCCTTTGGAGGCGTGGAGTGATGAGAGCGAGCTCTGTGATTATTAAGTTCTGTGACTGAGACTATTCGTTCATCTGTTCATAAACCTTTAGTTTAAAGGCCTCAAAAATGAGAAATGAAGTATAGACTTTTTCCCTTCTATTCAGACATCAAAATAGCTTTTTAGTTCATATCAGATCAGTAATGATATTCAGGTTAGTCTGCCTGAAACCAAGCATAACCCTGCTTATCTTAGAATGAAACAATATTCCTATTCAGAGGTACATAAATTTAACCTTTGCTTGTTTAATTTTTCATATTTGTCATCCTATTTCATGGTATGAAGGTCTTACTAATCCCCTTTCCTTCCTATCTAAGTGACTGCTGAAGTTTCCATCATTTTACAATAAATTTCTTTGTTTTTTGAGGTTGGAAATTTAATGGTAAGAGAAAAACCTTACCATTGGAAAGAGAAAATGGAAGGAGAAAAACCTCCTATGCTTGCTTTATGCAAAAGAACTACTGTGAACATTTATGTGTAACTTCTAGTACTTTTAAAAGCTGGATTATTTAAAATGAAACCACCACCAAAACAATAAAACCCACCCTTCCAAAACGTATATAACATAATTGTGGTAACACTGCATATAAAATTTTGTATCTTCTTTTTCACCTAGCATGATAAATAGAAAGTATTTCCCTAATTACAAATGCATTAAACTTGTTATAAACATTTTTTATTATTTTCAGTAGCTACAAAATTTTCCATGTAGTAAATTTGCCACCTAGACATTTAGTCCCTTATTACTGGATGGTTAGATTGTTTACTCTTTTATTTTTCCTATTATAAATAATACAAAATGAACATCTTTATAGTAATAAAGACATGTGTGCTCGTCACATCATCTCGCCAGGATTGGAATTAATGACTTAAAGTTTCAGATGCAATCTAAAAAATTACTATGAGAGATGGTACATGATACTAATATTTGAATTAGCAAAAGCTAATGTCTAAATTGTTCCATGTCTAAATTGAGCGGTATTTCATAGCTTACTTTGGAGTCTTCTAAATTTTTCTCTGAAGTGACTAGACCTTTAAAAAAGTCTTAATCAGTCGGTGAAAGAAAATTTGGAGTATTTAAGGGTATTTGCAGTTGGGCATTCTCTCTAGTAATAACCATATTGGTGTTTTACCAATATGTGTGGCTTTCCAATTTTTTGACTGTGGCCTACAGTAAAAAAACATTTTACATCTGAATCCAAATCTATATTTTATATTCACACACACACTTGAAACGATATTTATCTTTATGCACTCCATATCGTTTATTATGTTTTGAATTTTTCTTTCTTTTTTTTTTTTTAAGATGAGTCACTGGGGGGTGGGAGATGAGGGTAAGGGGGATCAAATATATGGTGATGGAAGGAGAACTGACTCTGGGTGGTGAACACACAATGGAATTTATAGATGATGTAATACAGAATTGTACACCTGAAATCTATGTAATTTTACTAACAATTGTCACCCCAATAAATTTAAAAAATAAATTAAAAAAAAAAAAAAGATGAGTCACAGTTTTCTAAATTGATTTTGTAACCTCCTAGAGGGTTGGGCTCACAGGTTGAAAAACACTGTCCTGTACTACGCATGTATAACACTGAATTCAGTGACACACATGACTTTTCTTTTCTGACTGCCTTTACTTTTTCTGTTGTGGGTAGGAATCCTGTATTCTCTTTTCCTGGCAACATGAGATTAAGTATCTTGCCCACGGGCACACAGCTAGTAGTGGTCAGGCTGGAATATAAGCCAGCTCTGGGTGACTCCCCGGTCTGGAGTCTTAGCCCCGTGTTTCAGTCTAGCAAGGGGGAGCCTTTACACCTTTCAGCATGGAAGCCATTCCAGCGTATGTTCTGTATCCAGTGGAGAACCACACAAAGTCTGTGGGAAAGACTCAGCCAAGCTGGGTAAGGACAGGTTTACCGAGTAGTTGTTGACCTTGAATGGACTGTGAACCCCCCCAGGAGCTGTGGCACCACGAGCAGGAGTAAACCAGGGCAAAACATGGCATCCATTCTGGGGTTTGCTCCTTGAAAACCTGGGCAAACCCGATCATGAATGGCGGGCTGTTAGCAGTGGAAAGGAAGGTGCGCCTGGGGGAGGGGTGTGTGCAGAGTGCCCAGTGGCACTTGTCAAGTGTCTGTGTGCCCAGCCCGGAAGCTCGCCCTGTGTAGCTGGTTCATTCATTCGTTTGTTTGTTTGGCTTTCATTTTGAATCATCCCCTTAACAAAATTATTCTGCTGGGGTAAGAGTAAGGCCAGTGAACACTTTGTGGAGGAGGCTGGCAGGAACTCACAGCAAAACCTTGCATCACTTTCACTTCTCAGAAGGATGCCGTGGGTGACCAGCTGAGAAAAACGCAGGGAAGGGGACATCGTACCACGTTTGGAAGGTCCTGATGTAACTGACAGCTCTTTCTGAATGAAACATACCTTTCCTCTGGATTTTATGTAACCAAGGGCTACATTTTAATGAACTCTCTTGGACATTCTAAGTAAGGAAGAAAATCACCTCTTCCCCCTTCATAAGTTGAAAACATCACTGAAATCAAAGCTAATTACTGGCAACGTTTTTCTTTTCTTAAAGGGCCGTTTACTATACCATGCAAACAAGTAACATTTCTTGTTTTCAACATAGTCACATCGTTGATTGACTTAAATTTAAAAATAGAAAGTAGGGATATATTGTTGATCTTGGATTTCTTGGAATGCTGAGAAAAATTTTGCATTAAAAATCAAATTTCATCAAACTTGGCAGATTGAAGTAGGAAAAAAAATGGAATAAATGTGGATTTCTCCCCTCCTTCTCCAGCACAAGGAATCTACCCTGCTTCCACTTCCCATCAGACATTTGGAAGAAAATGCTCTCTGGGGGGCGGCTGTGAACTGAGGCAGCACAGTGGGGCTCAGCGAGCCTGGGGTGCTTCTGAATCTTGGCTCCTCCCCTTTCTGGCCTTGGGAGGTGGGGCAGGTAGCAGGGGGTCCTCGACATCTAGGGACCAGCACACACCTCGCATGCCTCGGGCTCCGCCTGTGGGCTTCGGCCCAGCCCTACCTCTGGCTCTCTCTCACTGTCTTCAAAGGAGATGAGCCAGACGAGTGCGGAGCCCATGGCTTTGGTGTAGCGTATCGAGCACTGGTTAGTAGATTAACAAACCAGGACACCTGAGTGACCCTTTAAAGCCTCCAGTAAAATCTGGCTTTATTTCTCTTTTATAGTTGTGAAGACTTAAAATGGCAGACTTGAGGTACTTTGTTGCAACGTCACGTAGCCCAGCGTTCTCTAATTTTTATCCTCGTGCCTCAGTGTCTCTGTTGTGTACAATGCACTCACATGTGTTCAAGACTGTAAACTGCATTCACCGCCACCAGCTAGTTGTGGGGAGCGGTTCCTGGGTCTCGTTCTCCCTGTCTGCTCTCAGTGCAGCCTGGGTCACAGCCTCATGGACTGCAGCGCTTGAGCACTGACATGGAACAGAAAAGAATTAGGACTGCGCTGCTATTGTGCTGGACTAATTGCCTTATTATTGACTCAGCTTTAGAAATGAAATGGATTGTTTAAACACTTTTTGTTTTAATTCAGGTTTTATTAAACCGGCAGCAGCTCTTCGAGAGCGGGATTCTGAGGCACATTGGTTTGGATCTTCCAGTGTGGCTTTTCTGAATAAAAATCTTGTCCATCTGGCTGCCTGTTATCCGTCCCTCTGAGCAGACTTCATTAAATTCAGAACAGCTCTGCCTTGGTAGTTGCAGTTCAGATTTTATCATTAGTTACACATCTCGTTTCCTTGTGCCTGAGGTGACCCTTGGAGGCCACGCTGTTCCCTGTTTGTCCCAGAATCAGAATGTTTGAAAGGCAGGTTGCAGTAACAGATTGAAGTAGGAGGTAAATTTTAGATTTAACTTTTTTTCTCTCTCAAATTATAAGTTATGTATCAGGTCTGAAAGTGAGTAAAATACTGATAGGTGATTATCTCATTTGTAAACGTAACTCCGAATTTGATCACCAGAAATCATAGAAGTGTTCTAGAATGACAAGTAAGGACTGAAAAAGTAATCTTCAGACTGGCATATAAATGGCTGTAAAAAGAGGTTGAGTTTTTCTGCTTTCTCTGTCATCTGTTAATATTACACCATCTGATTCAAGTAGTGAGCCAATTTTTTTTTAAAAAATTAAATTTTGGGGGGTAACGTTGGTTGCTAACGTTACATAAATTTCAGGTGTACAACTTTATATATCATACAGTACAGTGTCCTCTATTGTGCGTTCATCGCCCGAAGCCTAGTCTCCTGTCTCCTTGTATTTGACCCCTTTCCCCTCTCCCCCGCCCCCACCCCTTTCTCCATTTAGTAACCACCATTCTGTTGTCTGTATCTATGAGTTTGGGGTTGTTTTATTTTGTTTGTATATTTGTTTTATATCCCACATATGAGTGAAATCATACAGGTCTTGTCCTTTTCCTGTCTGACAATCCTGCGGGTTTATCTTAGTCCTCACGTTCCACTGTAGCTGCCCGACCAAGTTTCTTATATGTTGGTTGGTTCCACCTGAATTTTACAATCTTACTTAGTTTTTTATTTGGTTTATTTAGTGTCTTTATGTGCTTTCAGATAATTTCTGATTATATAGCCATGATTTCAGTTGTTCGAGTTTTCTCTGTCTGCCCTGGACGTTGGTCCTCGTTGGCATTGGGTGGTGACGGCCCTGCTTCAGTCTGTGGTACAATCAGTGTTCCCTTTGTCTCTTGGTGTCTAGGATCTCCTCGTGGTTTCGTCCACAGGCCTCTGTAGCATGGACTCCCTCCCTGTTCTTTGGTGGTGGTGGTGGTGGAGGGGACACAGGCAGAACTCAGCCCAGGCGGCCGTGCCCCTTAGTGCTTTCCGTTCCTTCTGACGGATGATGTGCCTTGCTAGAGTTCAGCGGTAATTGGATCATAAAACACATCTATATTTCATTTTCACATTGGTTCCTGCACATTTATTTTACTGTAATCCAAATTGATACTTTATTTTTCAGCTTTCTTATAGGGAAATCATAAATGCAAAAATATGAGTTGGATTCTCTCTAACTTTCTTTCCACTTGTTGTTTTTACTATTTTAGTTTTTGGTTTCTCTTTTTTCCTCCTCCTCCTTCCTCTTCTTTTTTTTTTTTTGGTGGAATAGATACAAAGTACGACTTGATTTATATGCATTCTTCTAAAAAAAAAATTGGAAACAGTACCTTCTTTCCTACAAGGGAAAGAGTGGGGTTTTGTGTTTTGCTAGGGTCAGTGTCTGTAAACTTGTCCTTGCCAGCTGCAGAGGAGGTCGGCTTTGGGGGTGGGTGAGGGGAGTCAGTATACTGAAGGGGCCCAGCCAGCACACCTCAGATTTGTTGGTCCCGGTAGCTGCATACGTACGACTAGTTACTTTGATGAAATGGCCCTTTTCCTTGCTTTGAAGGTTGCAGAGAATCTCAGCTTTCTCCTGCTGTCACACTTTGCTGGAATTTTCTTTCCTGAATGTATTTGTTCCAGCTCATACAGAGTTTATAAAGGGTTCTGAATTGTGGTGTTAATTATGAAAGAGGAGTTGTATTTAGGTATATTACTCATTCATTCCTCCCTCATTCCGCAGGTATGTGTTGAATGCCTGCTCTGTGTTAGGCGCTCTGGACCCTGAGATTCCGTGTGAACAAGACAGAAGGTCCTTCCCTCAAAGTCCTATTCTAGTTGGTGGGGGGAGAGGTGACATCAGACAGCAAAGCCAAGCTCTGTCATCTTACTCAGCGTCCCCGTATGGAGCCTCCACTGTCTAGAATGCAGGAGACCCGAGGGGAGTGTGAGCAGAGCCCGTCCTAACGTCCCAACGTCCTGACGTGTGTGCTGTCAAGTTCTAACCCGGTGCTCCCCAGCCTGGCTGCGCTCTTGTTCACAAGGAGTTTCCACCTTTAGAAAATCCGCGTCTCGGGCTGAGGGGAGCCACTGTCCTCTGCTGCTCCCCAGGTGGACCCCCCCAGGTTCCCCCATTGAATCCAGTTCTAAACAAGTGAAATTGCTCCCTTTCTCAGCCCTTAGCAATTAACAACAGAAAATGGAGAGGCCAGAATGGTGTCCCACACACAGCAGGGGAGGAGACCGAAAAGGCAAAGCTCGTGAGAAGTAGAAACTGCTTCAGTCACCTCACAGCCTCAAGGCTGAGCCACATGGAAGAGAACAAATTGTTGGGTCCATCACATTTTATATAAAAAAAGAAAAGACATTTTATTCTAACTGATTGTTAAAGTTCTTGTTTAGAAGAGGGTAAAATTACTAGATGTAATTTGCTCAGATGAGATTCCTCAGTTGAGTGCAGAAAGCTGTGGTCGCACTGCGTGAGGGGCAGCGCTGAGGGGGGGCTCCCGGGGCAGCGCTGTGAGCAGAAGCCACAGAGCTGCCTGCAGAGGGTGGGGGTGCCGTGGACGGCGGCGTCTCTGCTTCAACAAGGCAGGGCCCCTTTTCCAGGCTTTGGAACGTAATACAGCAGAAGATTCTGTGTTTTGTTCAAACTACTCCCAGTGTAACAGAGGGGTCGGGAAGATGGTGCTGTGCCCCCTCCAGCTCCTACCCCACTCAGCCCCTCTGGGGCCTGCACCCACCCTGACTTGCCTGGAGGCTGAGGGATGGGCAGATATTCAGTACCCCCATTATTAATCAGACACGGACGGGGTGAGCACTTACACGGGCTCACAGTGTACTGTGCCCTGTGGGGGGCATACTTTACACCAGCTTTAATAAGTGTAGTTAACTCAGCTCCCAGTTACTGAAGGATCAAAAGAAAGAAGTGGGGGGGAAAGGAGCAATTACTGATTGAGGTTGTTGGTACAGCCTAAAACAGTATCTGTAGCCTGGAAATGAAGACACAGAAGCTGTAAAGACTTAGGCCCCGTAGCTTTTGGTCCACGGTGGCATGCTTGTGGAGCAGTAGGGGACATTAGCATAGAACCTTCTCGTGCCGGGGCGCTTCATGGGTGAGAGAACATCGTGCAGTAGAAAAGAATGCCTTTGTCTTCAGATCTCCCTGATCTCCTGAGCCTAAAATCTGTCCACCTCTTGGAGCTGTGTGAGATGAGGGTGTTCTTTAACTTCTCCAAGCCTCATTTTCAAACACATTTATTGCAACTTTTGAGATGCTTGTGGGAAATTGGATTTCATGTAGGTGAAATGCCTAGTACGGTGCCTGGAACATAACATACACTCAGTAAATATCCAGCTGCTATAGATGTGATTTGAGCAAATGGAAGAGAAAAAGGAGACTACCTTGTTAGCAGAAACTCAGAGGAAATAATCCGCCTGAAGTGTTTTGGGAACATACTTATTGCTTTTCTGCTCTATTACATAAAGTTCTCTCGAGTGTCACGAATGCGGCATCGCAGTAACACGCCACGGTACAGCAGTAGCATAATACTCCCTATTCAGTTACTTCCTCGTTTCACCAGATCGGGTTCACTTGTTTTCTTTTTTTAAATATTTCATTGAGCGTACAGGATAAAGTTGTTCAGCACTGTGAGGTGTGTGAAGAGGAGCAGCGGACAGATTTGCTGTCAGAGGATTGGCTGAGGCACCGAGTTATGGTAACGGGAGGAAGGGCTGTGGGGAGAGGGGAGCAGCGGGACGAGTGGGGGGTGCTGATCACGGCCGAGCCGGCCTGACACCCTGGCTTCGGCCGCCGCGGGCTGGCGGCTGGTCTCCTGGCGTGGGAACAGGCACAGGTCTGAAGGTCGACACCTTCTCTCACATGCTGCGCTTGAGGTTTGGATCATGGTTCACAGAGAAGTAGCACTTCTTTAGGGTGTCCCCAGCATCTTGGAGACCTGCTGGGGGAGTACTTTAGGACCACCTGAGGAGAATTTGATCTGAGGAGCTCTTGTTGCCCTTTCTTGTGTTGTATAGTCTTCATGGCAGGCGTGTGCTCTCGGTGAGTCTGTGTTTGACAGTGCAAGTAACGTCTCATTTGTTACTGGGCTGTCTCAGTGTGACTAACTTCACTCATCCCCGAAGTTACTCTGTCTCACTGGCTTTTAAAATGCGCAGTGAATCTCTCTGTGGACTGGGTTTTCTTGGTGCTTTTATTTTTTATCCCCAGCACACCCTTATCTCACACAGCGGTGAGTTGCTTCACACTGTCCCCAAATTCAAGGCATTGGCTTGAATGGTGGCCAGACCCCAAGAAACTGAGTCCTGGAGTTTGTTCCCACCTCTAGAAAATCAAGTCTCTACATCTCAGCCATAAGCCTCCAGACGTAGATTGAATAGGATTTTTTATGATTCAATGTAAACATGGTTTTAAAGTAATAAAACGGATTTTTTTTTCACTAAAACAACAACAGTATGGCATTTTTAGAGCCAAAGAAACAGTGCTTTTCTAAGCAGTTGTGTTAAGCGGAGCTTTTTTGCATACCTCATTTGGTGGAGTGGCATTAGAGCTGGTTTACCAGCAATAGAAGGTTCCCGGTCTTGTGACTGGATAGTCTTTTTCACGACTTTTCTCTCACATTTTCACTCCTTAAGATCTCCATTTAGCTCCTTCTCATTGGCTCTTAGCCCTTGGCTGTTGCTTTGCCTTTGTGATCTGAGGGGATCCTCAGGAAGGATTTCTAAGAATCCTTGAATCGCAGGAGACTCTGGCAGCTGGGAACCAGGATGAGGCTTATAATGAACCTAACAGGAACCTGATTAACTTTCAGCAGTGCAGCGGGTGAGGCCCCTTTCTGCCATAGTCTTCACTGCGTACTGCAGGTGGCACGCGTGTATCAGTTGCAGCTGCTCTCTGTGGCAGTGTATCAAGGTGTCTTTTTGGAATAGAGGGACTGGTGATGGATTAGAAAGCCAACCACCAGCTCAGGTCAGAAGCACCATCCATTTCCCCACAGCAGCAACCTGCAAGTTAGGGCCCCCCTGTGCAGGTCGTGAGGGAGAGCAAAGTATGTGCTCGGCCAGGTGCCCGGGCCTTGCCCTGCCCTTCCCTGTGGGGAAGGCAGAGAAGAGAGGTATTTTGGCCATTCCGCTGGATTCTTTTGTGTTTCAGCTACATTATTACTTAGGTAGGGATGTTTGGGGAAATAGGTACAAAAAAGGCAATTCTGTTGGTAAACTGGGGTTTCCGCACATTGAAAGAAAGCGAAGGTTTGTCTGTCTTTTGGCAGGTGGACGTTCCAAGTCTTCGTGGCTTCTGAGTGACTTCTTTTGCTGGAGGAGTTCAAGCTAGGGTTTTGTGTTGCTGAATCTTACGGAAGGAAGAACCAGTGAGTTCGGTGATAGGACTCTAAATAGGGATAAGGTGGTGGAGGGGAATGAACGATCAAAGCCTGGCCGAGGAGGTTAGAAGGGCAGAGGAAGCAGTGAGGCTACCAGCTTACCGTTTGAAACAAATGCCGTCATGTACCGCGACATCAGAAGTACATGTCAGAGCAGAACTTTTAAAAAGATTAATTCAAACAGTTGAAATGATTAAATTTGGTGGCACGTCCTTAACCAGGAAAGAAAAGGGAAACACATTTCAAAAGCTTCTTTGAGAATGTATGGCTATCAGCAAATGATAAACACTTTCAGAGCTGAACATTTTCCATCATTTGCTTGAAAATAAGCCGTTGTAAGCCTGGTTTGGGAGGTAAATCCGTGTGATTGACCTCCTCCTCCCTGGTCATCAACAAAGAAAATCGTTTGTGGAAGGTCATGAGTGACACACTGACCCTCACGGATGGTTCCGAGTCATTAGTGGGCAGGCGCGCCTCCGGTGTGCCAAGCTGTCCTGTCACAGGTGTGCTTTTTGGGACGGGAGGGAAGGGGACTAGGAAATGGGAAAGACGGGCAGGTGAAGGCGTCGACGCAGCTCTTTAGTGCATAGGGTTTCATTGGAATCGCGAGGTGGGTTAAGCCCGGCTGGTGTCCTCCCCGCTCCTACCTCCCTCCTGCCTGATCTCTGTGTGTGGCCGCGTTGCCAGCCACTGGTGTCCTCGTCGGCCTGCTGTCCTTGTCCTGGCACGAGCTCATCACTCGGTGTAGCATCTTCAAGGCCATCCACTTCCCTCAGCCTTCTTCCTTCCTCCTCACCTGTCCTCCACTCGTGTCCTCCTCTGGTTCATTTCCTCCCACGTGCAGCCATGATGACTTTTCTTCAGTGTGTATTTGATCCTGTCACTCCACTCTTTCAGGAACCCCCTGGGCCTTTGAGATAAAACCCCAACTCTTCCACGACCCCTTCCCCTTTTCTCTCCACTTCCGCCCTTTGTACTCTTACATATTCTGCAGTGCGTCTTAAAGATCTGGTGCTCTCTCTCTCTCTCTCTCTCTGATATACTGGTTCTTCTGCCTTAAATACCCTTCCTGTCTTGCCCTCAGCTTGGCTAGCTAACCGACTCTTCTAGCAAGCCTCGGGTCTCTCTCCTTGGTTCTCTCACAGTAAAACACTTATTAATACTGGCTGACTTCTCTGCTTCACATCCCGCCCCAGACTTTAAACTCTGGGGGCCACAGGGTCGTGCACCATTGTATTTCCTGCACACAATGCCTACGTGAGTTGATTCACAATAAAAAATTTGTTGACTGTTGAATTAAGTAAGTAATGATAGAGGACTCAAATGTCTCTTTATTGGCTTTCAGGGTGGGTGTCATTTCGGACATTTAGCTGTGTACAGCTGCAGATTTTATCCATATTGCCTGTACTTAAAAGACCTAGTTATTTGCCTGGTATTAAAATAGCAATGATCCAAGTGTTGTTTTCGTATTTCAATGACAGTGCTAATTCGTGCCTCTCAGGAGAGGCTGGTTGCTAGGAGATTCTTTCTCTTAGAATTAATCTATATTTGAGTTAATGGTTGATCCTTGCCATATTTCCTTGTTTTTTCTTTCCTTAAGTCGTTGAGCAGAGCTCCTTCCCTTGATCATTCTTGTATATTATTCCCGTTATCAGCTTGTTTTGTTAACGACTGTTGAGCATTTGAACACTGTACACGTGGCCCGTCGTCAGGCGGTGCTGACTCCAGGGGATGAAGACCCACTTGGCCTTTGTGTGGGGCCCACGAACCCCTCAGGCTTCACCCTGCGTTGTCCCTGATCGTCACAGGACCCAGCGAGGCCACCATTTTATTGTCCTCATTTTATGGAGACTGGGAGAAGAAACATGATTTTCTCAAGTGGCCAAGCAGACACCAGAATTCAGTCTTTTACCTTTTAATTCCACATTTTTTTATCCCGTTCTCCGGTGGGCCTTAAGTACTGCAATATGTACGTAATAATCTGACGGCAGGGCAGACCAGTTGTTGTCCAGTTAATTTATCTGATGCATGATTTTTCTTTCTCCTTTTTTTGAATTTAAACTTGTCATTTCACCTTCAGTTTTTTTTCCGTAGATGTCTTTCTGACTCTAAACACCAGCAGTTAGATTGCAGTGGTTTGAAACATCCTCCGTGGCGTGTCCCTCTTCCTTCACAGGAGAAACACAGCGTCATGATCCGGCTCTCAGGGCCTCCCACAGTTTGGCCTGAATCTCCCTTTCCTGCTTTCCTACCCTTGGCTTTTCTTTCCAAACTGTGCAGTCTCGCCATGCTTGTCTCCTCGCTGTCCTCTAATAAGCGTTTTTTTCTGTCCAGGTGCCTTTGCCCATCTTCTTCCTTTTCGCTGCAATGCACCCACCTCTGAGCAGCTTCCTTCAAATAAAAAAAATCCAACTGTCAGGCCCACTGAAATCTCATCTGTTCTAGGAAGTCACCTCTGCTCTACCAGTAAAGCCTAGGGCTCTTCCCACCAGTGTCACCCTTACTGCATTCTGCATCGTTTAAGGATTATTTGGGGAAATGTGTGTGTGTGTACCCATGGCAGTGGATAGAAGCTCCGTGGTGGTGGGGAAATGTCTCTGAAATATCAATTCCTTGGTGGCATACAGAAGACATTTGAATGCATTGCCTGACCTTTATGTAATCAGTACACATTTGGGGGGACGTGCATTCAAGCCACTGGTTATGGGGACATCACAGGCATGCACTAAGCTTGGTGGGAGTGGGAAAGGGCAAGTGAGCGACCCGAATGAGCCAGGAGTCTTTCCAGGAACCATAAACCTTGGCCTGGGCTTGAGGTCGGAGCAGGAGTGACCGGATGGGCCAACCTGAAGAGGGCGGTTCCTGCCAGAGGGGAAGGTCTAATCAAACTCAGTAAAACTGGTAGGATATTGTGTGGTGGCACAGAGCGTAAGGCACAGAGAAGTGGGGGACAGGGCCGGCCCGCTGTGCACAGCAGTGAAGCCTAAACACCTGAGCCAGTGAGAGTCTGTGTCCCCAATACCGCGGATATAATAAAATACTCTTGGATGTGTCAACTTGTACCTGTGCTTCCATTAAATCTAATACAGAAGTGAGCAGGGACCAGCACCACCCTGATTGCTCTTACTGCCCCCATCCCTGCTCCCTCGTGGCACATTGACTGCTCCTAACCTTGTACAATACGGGCCCTTCCTTGCCTGACCTCCGGTGGATGTGGTGGCGATCAGCAAAGTGCTCTCGGCCGAGCAGTGTTAGAATGAGTCGTATCCTGGAAAAGCCACCTGCGAGCCTTCAGTTTTAAAGTGAAAGAGATTAGTTTGTAATTTGAACTGGGACCAGGCAGCGTGATAATCTTTAAACTTTCAAACACTCAGACTGATAATTCTGTGAGCGGGGACCTAGCCTGTCATGTCCCAGCTCTGCACGCAGCACGGGGCCCGACACAGGGTAGGATGATGCTGAACGGGGACGCATGTGAGCGCGAGTCACTGTGGGTGCGTATGGGTGTACATGTGTACATGTAGAATATCTACACGTAGACAGGTGTATTTATGTTAGCTCTATAAAACTCTATAGTTTTCCGTAGAAGATCATACACATCTTTTGTTAAATTTAGTGATCCTTTTTTCATCGCTTAGTAAACTGGGTCTTTTTCATATTATCATCACGTTTGCTAATTGTGTATTGCCCTAGGCCACACTGTCTCTCAGTCACAGCTCCTTGTTGTGTGGGACATGGTAACAGACGCGTCCCCACACATTTCTAAACATCCCTAAACATCCCAAGGGTAAAAGAGATGGTGCTGCTCCTTCAGCTGAGCACTAATACAAAGCTAAAAGGATGAAACAAATTTCTGTATGTTAATTTGTATTGCATATAGTGCCAATAGATTTGTAAAGCCCCTTGTATTTTCTAAGTAGACAATTATATGCACATAACACTTTTCTTTCCAATCCGGTAAATTCCTTTTATGTTTTTCTTACAACTTCCCATACAATGTTGAATTGAAGGTGGCTGGATCCCCCTCAGCCTAATTCCTAACCTAAGGTGAATACACCTGATGTTTCACCAGTAGGTGTGAGGATTGATGTAGGGTTTTGGCATGGAGCCTTTATCAGCCGTTGTGGAGCCTTTATCAGCCGTTGTGGAGCCTTTATCAGCTGTTATGGAGCCTTTATCAGCCGTTATGGAGCCTTTATCAGCTGTTATGGAGCCTTTATCAGCCGTTATGGAGGGGTTTGCCGATAGTCCTTTTTATCCTGACTTTTTCATTCTTTACATTGCAGCTGTTTATCTCTCTGTGGTTCATTCTAAATGATTTCCTCAGATCTGTTTTTCAGGGTACCAGTTCTTTGTTCACATGTGTCTAATCTGCAATTTAACCCATCTCTGAAGTTTTAGATTTCAATGACTGTTATTTTTAATTAAAAAAAATTTTTAGTTGCAGCTGACATTTAATATTATGTTTCAGGTGTACAGTATAGTGGTTAGACATTTGTTTCACTTACAAAATGATCCTCCCACTAGGTCTTGCACCCACCTGACACCATATATAATTATTTCAGCATTATTGACTGTATTCCCTATGCTTTACTTTACATCCCTGTGATTATTTTGTTATTTTCAATTTGTACTTAATCCCTTCACCTTTTTCACCCAGCCCCCCAACTCCCCTCCCATCTTGCAACCATCAGTTTTTTTTCTGTATCTATGAGGTTTTTTTTGTTTTGATTATTTATTTTGGTTTTTAGATTCCACATATAGGTGAGCTCATACGGTATTCATCTTTTTCTGACTTATTTCACTTAGCATAATACCCTGTAGGTCCATCCATATTGTCCCAAATAGTAAGTTATCATTCACTTTTTATGACCAAGTAATATTCCATTGTATATAAAGAGAGTGCCTAAAAAATGTACACACATTTTAAGAAAGGAAAAAACTGTATTAAAATTGCAGTACTCAGAATATACCGATAACAAAAGATGAATATAAGTCATGTGTATACGTTTTTTTTGGCACCCCAGTATACATATACATACACACACACACATACACACACGCCTACATATATACCAGGTTGCCAAAAAGAATGTATACACATCTTAAGAGATGTTATCTGTACTCAAGCAATAGTTCGCCGTAATCAGAAGTGTCTGGAAGCTGATGGTAACTACTTTGAGCACCTCTTGTAATTGCAGAAGTCAAATGTGACTTGTATTCTCTTTTGTTATTGGTATATATTGAGTATTACAGTTAATGCAGTTTTTTTTCCTTTCTTAAAATGTGTGTACATTTTTGGGCAGTGTGTGTGTGTGTGTGTGTGTGTGTGTGTGTGTGTGTGTATTCCACCTTTTCTTTATCCATTCATCTTTTGATTGGATCATTTACTCCATTTACATTTAAAGTCATTATTGATAGGTATGTAGTTATTGCCATTTGTTTTCTGATTGTTTTTGTAGTTCTTCTCTGTTCCTTTCTTGTTCTCTTGCTCTCTTCTCTTATATGTTGATGACTTTCTGTAGTGTTGTGCTTGGATTCCTTTCTCGTTATTTCTTGTTTATCTTTTGTAGATACAGACATGGCTTTTTTTCCAAAACTGCCTTTTGATTTTTACCTTATGTTTGTATATCTTTTGTTTATATGTTTAATTAGCACATAAAATTGTGCATATGTTTATTTTATGGTCTCTATCCCGTTTTTCCTTTATCCCAAGTTCTTTAGGGCCTAATCTTGCTGTTTGTTATGTCTCTTGACTCTTGCTTGTAATTGCTTGTTTCCTTCTGTGTCCTGTCATTTTGGATGGTGACACTGTCTTTAGAGGGCATAGTCTGGTGGAGTTCTGGGAGGCAGGCTTTTCCAGAGTGGTTTACAGTTGTCCCTCCATATCTATGGGTTTTGTATCCATAGGTTCTATATCGGTGGGGTCCACATCTGGGGATTCAACCAACCGCAGATCGAAAATATTAGAAAAACTTATGTTGTGAACAAGCAGCACGTCGTTAAGCCCACAGTAGCGGCATCTGCACTGAACATGTACGGACTTGTTTCTTGTCATTCCCTAAGCAATACAGTATAACTATAATTTACATAGCATTTGCATTGTAGTAGGTATTATACATAATCTAGAGATGGTTTAAAGTAGATGGGAGGATGTGCGTAGGTTACATGCAAATACGGTGCCGTTTTATAGAAGGGATTTGAGCATCTGAGGAATCTGGTATCAACAGTTCCTGGAGCCAGTGTCCTGCGGACACCGAGGGGAGACTGTCCAGTAACTTCTGCAAAGCACCTGGGACTATCACTGGCATGAGACTCATTTGGCATAAATTTCTTGTCCAGGGATTTCCTGAACTACACATATAACGTAGAGTAGAACTCCCAAAACCGTATTAGAGATACAGACAGACGCATGGTTACTAGGGGATTGGGAGACTTTTCCCCCCTCCCAGCCCAGCTTCTTTTTTACATCTGGGTTCATAACGTTTTTTTCTAGTTCAGGTTTTGTTGAGATTGTAGCCCTTTTTAGGGTTCCAGATGTATGTAAAAGCGTCAGTTCCACTGCCTGTCCACTCGAAGGGCTGATTTCCTGTCCTGCAGGACATTAAAATAAAGTGACTTCCAACCACTTAAGTAAAGGAGGTTAGAATTAGTAATTATGCCAGGATGATAGGTGTAACTCAGGATGTACGGCCACCTTGGTTGAAACCCAAGACCCAGCACACACTGCTGGCTAGTGCCTGCCCTGCCGGTTCTCTCTTAGCATAGGGCCTCAGGTCATTTCCCTTCTTCCTTGCCACGCTCTTGGAGGCATTTAAAAGGATGACTTATATTTTAATCTCAAATTTCTAAGTGCTTGTAGTGTGAGAGCTTTTAGGTTATCTAGTCTGCCATGTTGGCGGAGCAATCTGTCTTTAGTCTCAACATTAGGACCTTTCTCTGTCTCCTTTGGTTCATCTTAAGATGGAATATTAGAAAAAGACAGTGGAAGGACAGGTGAGAGGGGTGGGAGGGAAAGTGGAAACAGACAAACATGAGGAGAGAAAAAGAGTGAGTGGAAGAGGGACTGAGAGACAGGTTGGAAAGACAGAGATGGAGAGGCAGATAGATAGGTTGATGGGTAGAGAGACGCTGAGAGAGCGTATGGTTGAGAGTCAGACGTATTTGCATGCAGAGAGATGCACATAGACACACATACATTGGGCACGAGTCAGACCCTGGGCACGAGTCAGACCCGGAGGCCTGGCACGGGTAATGTGTGGACCCAGAGACACACTCACAAAGCCGCACACACGGGTCACCCTAAGGGACGCAGGCAGCCGAAAGTGGAGAGTGAAAATAGAAAACTAAATCCAAGTGTGTGAGTGTAATTGTAAAGAAGCTTGCAATCAGCGGTTGTAGAAAAGATGGCTTTAGAATGAGCTGGACTTTTAGTACCATTGGTTTGCTGCCACAGCCACAGCAATAGTGGTTGTATAAACAGGATGCTGACAGCAGGCTGCGGGGATTAGGGCTCGCCGCAGCCTCACCGAGCAAACCAGTGGGCCAAGCTCTGGATTTTGGTCTCATGGGCACTAATGAATGAGGAAATCGTTGATTTTCAGGTAGTGGGGACAATAGTAACTAAAAAATAAAAGTAAACGAATCTGATTTAAAATTAACAGGTTTTATTTGTTGATTTCATTATTGTCTTGCAGATCATACACAGATTTAGAAATTTGAAATTGAAATTAAAAGTTTGAAATTTTGACCATGTCAAATATTTGTCTAAAGATGGAAACTCATCAACTTGGGGCCGGGCAGTGCAGAGAAAGGCGGTGGAAGGCGGGAAGTTCCTGTTTTGTGCAGATTGTCTATCGTGTCTCCTCTTCTGTCCACCCAGCACATTTCAGGCTTTGCTGAACTTTTCTGTTTTCCAATCCATAATGACTCCTGCTGATCCTAGGCATTATTTTATTGTATGGATCCTTTATAATGCTGGTTCTGGTTTAAACGCCAAGATGAGCATTTGTGGATCTCTGATACTGCGGCATCTGTCAAAGGACAGAAGGAAATTAGTTTACCTGGCAAAGGACAATACGGCTAAATTACACTGGGTAGCAAGCCTGCTGTTTGATTTTTTTCAATTTCGCATAAAGGGATCCTATCATACCTTGTACTCAGCTGAAACATGGACAGTATGAAATATGGATTGAAGCATAAAAGCCGTGTGGCTGAATGTTTTCGTTATCACCTGAAAGTCGGGCAATAGACTTTTAGAATGAACCGTTCTATTAATATTTTAATTTGACTGTATGTCTTAATAGGCGTCATCATCCTAAAAAAGCAGCGGTTCAAACTCTGCTTCCTAAGTATTAGGCTGAAGTCAGTTCAAAGGATTCCAGAACGTTTCTTAAAACTGCCTTTGTCTCTAAAGTATCCCTGCCTCAGAGGCCAGTTCATCTTGTCGTTATGGATCATTTGGTCTTTTTTGGTAAGAGGTAAGCAAATCTATATCAGTAGTATGAAGCATTGAAGTTTTAAACATTAATTTCCAGCCAGCACTCTATAGAGAATAGAAATTGTATAATGATGGTTTTACATCATCTTTAGTGTCTCTAAGCTCAACATACGAGGTGTGGTCACAAAATATAGTGAATGTTTAAATTTAAAAAAATTGATTACAGTAAATGACACATAACCATTAATCCCTCTCAAAATACTCCCCCTCGCTTCGACCATACTTACCCCATCATTCTTGCCACTGTCTGAGCAGTTCTGGAAGTCCTCTTTCGTGTCTTCATCCTCCATCATTTACGGTGCTCCGTGTCACACATCGCTTCTGGTATATGGCAATTTCTGTCAAATAAAAACATAACGGTGTGTCCTCATCCACCTTATTCACTGGCTCTGGCACCGTGCAACTTCTGGCTCTTCCCCAAAGTCAAAATGATTCAGGACATTGAGGCAGCCATGACAGCGCAACTAAAGACACTCACGAAAGAGAACTTCCAGAACTGGTTCAGAAAGTGCAAAAACAATGGGATAAGTGTGTTCAAAGCGAGCGGGGTATTTTGAGGGGGATTAGTGACAATGTGTCTTTTACTGTTACAATTTTTTAAAAATGTAAACATTCACCATATTTTTTGATCATAGCTCGTGTATGTTTTGAGAGCTTTATGTCTTTAGCACTGAGCTGGATGCTGTGGCATAATGTTTTTTAGTACTCTAAATAGTAGCCATTATTTATGGGGCACCTAATGTGTGGCAGACATCTGCATGTGGTTTTATTATGTACATAACTTCTCATCTTCCTAGCAGTCCTCTAAATCAGGTGTTAGTCACCCACTTTATAAATGAGGAAAATGAAACCCAGAATAGTGTGACAGTTTGCTCAAGGCCGTGGAGCTAGCAAAGGTATATTCAGATCTAGATCTTTTACTTTATAAAATGCATTATTTGTACTCCATCATTTTAGCTTCTTTTTGGGGAATTAGTGATTCCTGGAACTCTAGGATAGTTGACTTCAAGCTTTGTGTATGTGGGTTATAGAATTTATAGAGTATTCTTGACGGGTTTTCATTCTTTGTGTTTTCTGCCCTGGCTCTTCACACCTTCAACTTAGAAAGGTGCTGTTAGAGGAGGGTCTTGAGCAGTTTTGTTCTTTGTCCTCAGTCTGTGGAACTCAGCAGCATCTGGCACCTAGGAGATGCTCATTGATGGATTGTTGAGGGAACGTGTGAAAACCATGGCAGTTTGGACCGGCCTTGACAAACCCCCCGGTATTCAAACTCATGGTATCTAATAAAATGCAAATATACTTCATTACAAAGTAATTATGAAAGGCAAATATGTGATGGAAATAACATGGTGCATTTTGAAGTAATCTAAATATGTGTTTTGTCTTCACCATTAGTGGACGAAAATCTTTAAAAAACCAAGAATGCATTCTTTATGACCAAGGAATTGTTCGTGGAGATAATAAGAAGGTAAAGACCCAGATGTTACCATCCCAAAGTTATCTTTTGACATCAGCAGGACTGAAACACAATACCTGGCATATAGTAGAGACTCAGTGTGTGTTTGTTCAACTTAACTGAATTAAGTCTAATGGCCTTGCCAGGGGGCGGGCGAAGCAGCATAAATTTTTGACTCCAGGAAAGAGTCCAGTGCTTTGTTTAAGCTGTTTTGTCTTCAGTACCCTGTTCCTCCGGCTCATAGTATTTGGTCAGATATTTTATTATTATTTACCGTGCTCTGTGCTCTGATGGTGTCACGTACTTCCTCTTGTCTCGCCGACTCCGTTGACAGTGTGTGTAGGGTGAACTGCGTCTCCCCCTTCTCCGCGCCCTCCCAGCAGCTGACCAGAGCTGCTGGGCCGTGTGTAGTGTCACTGGCCGACCTGTCTCTGTGGGGCTGCTCTCAGGGATGGAAATATGGCAGTGGGGCTGCACTCTTTTCACTAAGTGGTCTCTGCTAAAATGACTGAAGGGCATCCAGCCAGGTAAATATTTAAATCTTACAAGTTTTTACTTTTTCTGGATAAATTAGCACATCAGGTACTTCAAGAGCTTGATGGGGGCCGGTGGGAAAAGTCAGAGCTGCGTGCTCCCTGGGGAGGCGGGTGTGAGGGGAGGGCTGGGGCCGTGTGAATTTCCAGGAGGGGTTTGGAGAGGGGGTGAGGAGTATTTAATGTGGTGGATGGATTCAGGGAGGGTTATACCAACAGCTAAGCTTAAAATTAGAGATTACAGATGAGATAAATAATTCATGTTTAGATTATGAATTCAAAATAGGTAGAGTACTGTCAGTTACAACTGACTAGCAGAGTGGTTAGCATTCTTTAGCAGTGTTTATTTCATGTGTAACCTCTAATTTTAAACTTGATATTCCATGAATTTCTTGCCATTCAGAAAACATCATTGAGCCCAACTGAGACCACTGCACTCCTCCAGCTGTGTTCCAACTCGTTGTACACATTTGGGGCATCATTTCCCCTGATTCTGCAGTACAGGGATTTTTTTCTTTATGGCTAAAATAGCAGTTTTGTCACGCTTGACTTAAAAGTGTAAGTTTGAATGATACGACAGGTTTATTTTGCTTGTGACAGTGCTGCCTTTTTTTGTTCCCCGAAAAGTTGGAGTTCCCTTACCAAAGCACATACCGTAATTACAATATTTCTCCTCAAGATCTAGGGCTGCTCTCTTAAGCTTGATTTGCAGGAAACACCTGGCAATTTCTCGTACCTGTTGTACTCTGCAATTTTGATATTTAAATCAGTGCTAGATCAGCTGGGTTCTGTGGTTGGCCCATCTTCACAGTAAGGGTTACTCAGAGGAACCTGTCAAAGTTAAAGTTAGCCCGTCAGCTTGTACCTGGTGTAGAGTTTTATTACTTTGCACTCTGTAGTTATGGAATATTATGTGGGTTAGGATTGAAGAAATGCAAACCAGCATGTTGTTAAATATTTTTGTTTCTTTGTCTAAGCAGTGTCCTGGCAACTCGTGAATGTTGCCCGGTCAACTGTATAAACATCTGGGAGTGCTTTCAAATAAAAATTACTGTGATCTCCATGTTCCTCAGCAGAACTGCATACTCTTGTGTCCAGAAGTAGAGATTTCCTTGATTTCTTTTTATGTGTGTGTATGTAAACTTCCTGGTTATCTCATCTAGGATCTAGATCCCAAAATTTAAATTCCAGGGAGAACTTGGGAAAGATTGAGTGAACTCATCTTTAGGGGCTTCTGGATTTTCCTTCGCCTTCATCTTCTTTCAGACTCTAGTACTTCTAAGGCATTTGGGATCTGAGGCAAGATGTGGCCAAACGGGGATTGTGGGAAAAGCTCTGGACTCTGGAATTCCAGCTGGAGACCAGAGTTCTGGTCCAGTTCTATTACCACCCAGCTCGACACCTCTCGGCTTCACTCAGCTCATCTGTGAGTATCGTGTCAAACCCTGGTCTTGAAGGCGCCCGTGAAAGCCTCATGACTTGCTGTGTATCACTGAGCTGCATAGAGATGATACGAGGCCTGTCAGCCGTGCAGGAAACCACCTGTGACACAGTGAGCATTAGAATCAGACCTCGAGTTATGACTTGGTCATAGAGGAAATACGAAAATATCTTCCTCGTGTCAAACTTGGTAGGGACAGTGTGACACATGATGCCTGCTGCTTGGGTTCCACATAGAACACGCAGTCAACCTCCTCTTTCCCCCGTGGTCCTGTTTCGACCTGGAAGTGTGTAGAGAAGACACACAATGGCTGCTGGCAGGATGAGGGCACGTCGACTCGGGGAACCCTCCACGCCGGTAGCTTCTCCTCACGAGTTCCTACAGCACATGGATAGTGTTGGTGGGGAGACTCACATTGGTGGCTGCGTGTGTGTCTCCCTGACTTTTGGGTGGGGGTCCAACGTCCACAGCCAAGAGAGCTCTGGGGCGTCTTAATAGTTGTCACAGAAGAAGGACCGGATAATTGAAATAGCATTTAAGATTCAATAGGCGTTTCTTTAATCAAGCACCCAGTGAGAGGTCCGGAGTTATATCCAGTAAGCCATTGGCTGATGTAGGAAAAATTTCTTCCCTTTAAAGCCTTGTTGAGAATAAGTCTCTGTGAATAAGTGATTAGGTTTTGCCTCAAGTGTATATATGACTGTCCTTGTTTTTTCTTTCCTTTTATCTATGATTAGCTAGTAAAGCGAAGACTAGATACTGTTTTTATTGGTGTTGATCTTTGCAAATTTTTTGAAATAGTTGAATTCAGAATAGTTTTCATTCTGATGCTAAGAAGCTGATTTGAAAAGTATTCTGACTTTTCAGTAATTTTGGTCTCTCTTCCCTCCTCTAACTTAATTATTTTGCTTACCCTTTCTTTCCCTATGGAATCAAATATTTTTTTTTTATAACTGGAAAAGCTTTTTTATTTTGGGATTCTATATTGTTTACATACCTTCCTGACAAGGCTGTAGCCATTGGAGATTGTTCTGAGGCAGGGATTACAAAACCAAATGTCCCCGGAGCAGGACCTTCCGAAAGCGAGGAGCAGCACCTGGTGAGTGTCCGGAAGTGAGAGGCCTGCGCCCCGGGCACAGGAGCCGTAGGTCCCACCTGTCGGGCCAGCCGTGCTCCCCGCAGAGGGGGACCATTGTGGGGCCCAGTGGGGCCGAACATCTGATTTTTCAAGAGAAGCTGGAAATACGGATTTTTTTTCTTTGTGGTGCATGTTTGAAATGTAAAAATTATTATATGTTGCCTCTAATTAAAAAAAAAAAAAAAGGAAAATGCATGGATCAAACAAAACATGTCCATGACCCAGATTATGCCCACAGATGGCCAATTTGCAGCCTTTGTTCTAAAGGGAAAGTTTTGCTTTTTCAAAAAATATCAATCTAAGCAGAGTGTATGGTTGCTGATTTGGCTGAAAGCTGAAATATACTATTTTTTCATTACCTTTAACAAGGAACTACCACTCACTTAACTGTAGAGTTCAGATGAGTCAGTTGTAACACATAACTCTTTAACTGCATGTTATAACTCTGTCCTGCTATTTTGTAGTATTGTAGGTATAGAGTAGACTTTTAAAAAGAAAATGTAGTTTTAGGCTAATAAATCTCTAGCCAGGTGCCTAATTTTGATGTATGAATTTCTCAGATCTCTAAATAGCAGTGTTCTCAATTGAACCTAGAAGAATCTATTAACACAATAACTGTCGGTATTTTTCAGAATGCTTAAATGTGTTAGCAATTTAGGGTTGAGAAAATTGAAAATGAATACTTATCAGATTCATGTATTTTCTTTTTCTTTCTTTAAAGATTTGAACATGGAATTCAATCCTTCAGACCATCCTCGGGCCAGCACAATATTCCTCAGTAAATCTCAGACGGACGGTAGGTTACTAATTTATGTTTCTTTAAAAAAAAAGAAAAAGAAAAAAAAAGGCCCATGCTGATAACTAGCCTAAGTCTTGATTTTCCACTAGATGTGTTTCTCAAGGTAATCAGCTGTGTACATTCTGTAGCAGTAGTTTCTACCCTGAGAGTCAGAAATTTTCCTTTAAGAATTGATATCTGAACAGCAACAAAAATAAATAATAAATAAATAAATAAAACAAAAACTAAAAAAGTGAAGCGAAAAAAAGAATTGATACCTGCCTAAATTCTTTAAAGATCAGAAGTGTTTGTTTCTTCAGATAATATGTGAAAGAAAGCAAATATAATCCTTAACGCTTCATTATCTTTATGCCATTTGAGAGTGGAATTGAACCTGTACACTGGGGTAGATCTTTTAGCCAAACTTTGACTAACGGGTTTTTTCTGCAGTCTTTGTGTTTTGTCCCAGGTGTGTGGGGAATTACTCCTGGGGGGTTTCACTGTTTTCCGCGCCTGGCTTGTCTCACTGTTCCCTGGGCATTGGCTACGAAGCAGAGGCAAAACTTACAAAGTACAGTGAAGATGAGCCTCCTCAGTGGATTCCTGCAGAAGAGAGTAGCAGGAGAAATGTGTTATATTGTCATGTAGTAACCAAGATCTTATATTGTATTGCTAGAGTCCTATGTGATTCTATCCCTGACTCTTTTGGCAAATTGCTAAACCCTAGTTTAGAGGGGATCGTGAATTGACTAGAAAATAATCCAACATATGTAAGATGATAAATTCCTTATAAGAACTGGTAACTCCTCAATAATGGTTAGATAACAATTTTGACATGGTATAATGCTCATATAATATTGGTAACCTTTAATTTAGTAGGCCACTAACTTGATTTTAGAGAATTTGGTGCATTTATAAAAAATTAGTGTTTTCGAAAGTAAGAATAAAGCATTGTAGGCTTTAAATACTTGTAAGTTTTGAATGTGTTCGTTAAAAACAAAACATTTTTTTCCCCTTGGCCTGGTAAAGTGGGAATCCATTGGGAGTGGTAGGATATTCAAGGGAAGGAAAGAGACAGTGGGGATGAGGGTTTAAGGTGATGGAAAATGAGAATCAACCATTTCTTTTGCATTGAATGATAGTTACATGGCTGGCATACTTTCAGGTTTGGTTCTTGCTTCCAGTGAATTTAGACCAATATCTTTCTGAAAAATTTCTACTAGATTCACATGGAATTGCGTTGGAGCCTCTATGTAGATGACACATACCTTGATTGTCATGATGAAAGGAAATTCAGTGATTGTCTAACCTAACAGAAAGAGTCAGGGAAGTATATATATTCCCCGTCTCCTCTGCTCCAGATCTCATTCTTGATTCCTTTTCTGGAACATCAGGGTATCAGTTACTCTGACCCTTCAACACGACCCTTCATGTTTACATTCAACATGTAAACCTACTTGAGTCTCACAAGAAAAGGAAAAATTCCCAGCACCCTCTCTGAGCTGCTCCTCTCCCTGTTTAGTGAAAGCGTCTATACCATCGGGACTTCTTCTCTTTCCATCCACTATCCACTGGAATCTTCCACCACCACCATTCTGTGGAGGGTGTGAGGCAGGGCTAGCCCTGGACCTCTCAGGCGGTGCTTGCTGACATTCCCTATTCCTTCTTTTTTGGCTTTCTGTCTTCAAACAGGCCATTGCTGAAAACAAGTCCATCTCATGAACAATTGCTTTATAAATAATGAAAAGAAATGGATTTCTAAAATGGACTAATTGGAGAACTTTAATGAGTTAATTCTTCGGTGAATTGATTATCAGAGAATTGGCTATTTGGGGAATTTGTCCTGAGAAACCCTCCGTGAAGGTCCTTTTGAGATGTGATAATCAACTTTTTCTCCATTCATCCCTTTAATGTTAGTGTTTTCTAGGGTTCTGTGTTTTACCCTCCTATGTTTTGGGTCTGCACACACTTCCTTGTGGCGTCCATGCCAACGCTAATGCCCAGCCAGTTTCTCTGCAGCATTCAAAGCCATAGATGCAGCTGCCTGCTGGGCGTCCTTCCAATGCAGGCTGTTGGTTCCTCTAACTCAGTGTGTCCCAAACAGAGCGTAGTAACTGCAGGTGACCGCCTGCATTTCCCACCCTGCTCAGGTCCCCAGGTCAGAGATGGCCTTGAATTCTCCTCCTCTCCTCTCTTCCCAATTCTCACACCCAGCAGTGATGCCGGGGCTGACTCACGGGCTTGTGGGAGCTGATGGTGCACATTTCTTCCCAGCTCCAAATTCAGTGGCACATTGGGAGTTTGACATCGCCATTACGGGAGTTTTGATACCATGGAAATTGGCGACTGCTACAAATCAGCGCATTCTTTTTTTTTTTTTTTTTTTTTAAGGCAGCACACCATTGCATCCAGGAAATCGACAGTCTGTTAATTCTTACCTCTTAAATATCCCTTGAGTCTGACTACTCTCTCCCATTCCCATTGCTGCCACTTTAGTTCAGACACATAATTTCTCACCTGGGTTACTGCAGCAGCCTCTGGACTGCCCTCTGACCTTCTTCCTTTCCAGTCCTATGTCTGCTGCTGCTAGGTGAAGAGACTGCCTGCAAATCAGATTTGATTATGTCGCTTGCTTGCTTAAACTTGCTTGAAGACTCCTCCAGCCCCCGCCCCACGCCTGCCACACACACACTTCTGAGAGTACCAGAGCAGTTCAAAATGGTGGGTCCCACTGACTCCCAGTTTGTTTTTTAATTGGGAAGAAATGTAATCACAGCACCTTTTAGGTCCCTTTCTTTTGAATCTGGTGCTCTCTCTTCTTCAGGCTGATGTAGTCCTTTTGCAGCTTAGAGTAGGTTTGTGGGTAGGAGGCTGCTGCTGGGGTGATGACAGTTCCGTTCGGGCAGCTGCTGCCTGGGATCACAGCCACGTGCGCTTGCCTTGACAGCTCTGCTCTGCAGACCCTTCATCCTCTCCCTTCCCCACCATCCAATGGCCTGACAAACAAGCTCTGTCTGCCGTGCCCCCCACCTGCCAACTGTTCATTATTCTGATTTAGATGGTACCTGCATTAAGTCCTTAGCAGTTTCTTGACTGTTAAATTCCTTTCCTCTGATAATCAAAGAGATCTAGGCTGGACGTGGCCCCTTTTCTCAGTGTTCAAAGACTGGAAACATACCAGAATGGTCACAGAATGCTTGCTAGTTAGACCCCCCAGCCGCTGAAGTTAGGGAGGTTCTGCCCAAGCCACACAGTCTGCTGTCAGTCACTTTTTCATAAAAACGGGATGTGATTGCAGAATTTCTTTGTATGAGAGCCATTCAACAAAGAAGGGGCTCCTCATCGGGCAGGGGTGACAGTGGAGTTGCCCGGGGAGAGAGAAAATGGTTCGCTTGGCCTGCTTGGCTCCTCTTGCTATCACTTGTGCTTGTGGGAAAGAATTCCCATTCTAAGTGTCTTTTCCTTTTCTGTACTATTTTAATTCACTGTTTACAAAGACATGAGTACCTACCCTTAGAATCAGGAGAAAACAGCCAAACGACATCTTTTTAAATTTTAATTAATATGGTTTTTAGAGGTTCTTTGCCTTAAAAAGAATTTGGACAAAAATAAAATCGTGTGTGTGTGTGTGTGTGTGTGTGTGTGTGTGTGTGTGTGTCTGTTTCTCAAGATTTCCTTGAAATAATTAAAGATATAAAATCCGCTATCCTTTGAGTGATTTAAAACCAAAGTAGAAACATTAAAATTCAAAAATATGAGCCATGGTTTTCTTCACACATTCTTTCATAAATACGGAAATTGAAAAAATGTCTTGTGGCCTTCCTTTGTTTGGGCTCATGTGTTTGTTCCTGGGCAGCGTTGAACTTGTACATCATGAGGACCAACCTTTCTGTGCCCCGTGCATCTGGCATTTAGCAGTAGCCAAGCCCTGGGCCCTGTTGGGGATCCCTTCCATCAGAGCGTCCCATGCCCTTCCTGTGCTCACCTCTCTGTGTTTTTATGTCCCCAGTTCTCTTTTTCACTCTCGTGCATGCTTATTCCAGGATGCCCTCTCTCCAGCTCCCTGTCAGTCACTGTGTGTCTCCCTGTGGCTTATCAGGTCCCATAGGGAATACTTTTGCAGTTAGATACTGAAGAATCCACAGGATCCCAAAGCTTTTACACCAGTGATTTTCATATTATCTTTCTTGTGTACCATGGAAAACAAGTTTGAAAAACTATGAACTCCCTCGCACATTTTTATGTTGACTGTAAAAATTTTTCATCCTATCAAAGGATGTAATTTCTGATGCATTATAAACATTGATACTTTAAAATAAAACTATCCTTACGTTTAAAAATGTTTCAAATAAAATCTCAATATCATAGTGATTTGATAATCATCAATCATTTAAAAATGTACGAACATGCTCTTCTGTGACAGTTGGAAATTGCATATCCTTTGTTTTTTCTCTTCAACCTGTATTCCCTGCCATTTTGTCCATAGAGTTTCATCCTAATGTAATATATTTTGATGTCTAGAAGTCATTACACTGTTAGACTTCTATGAAAATGTGGACCTAAATTTAATTTTTTATTTTTTATAATTAGAAGTGTCTAAACGTTAAAAATAAAATCTGGATTGAGGTATCATTATTATTATCATTAGCCCTCAGTTGATCAAAACAACGCAAACATATCAAAATTTGAATGAAGAGTAATTAAATAGAAAAGTGAAATAATTTTTAGGAAAACGTTTCTTACCGAAATGTTCTATGGATGAATAATACATATTACGAGAATGAGGCTCTCGTCATCATTAAATTCTTTGTTCTTGTAGTTCTTGAGGAACTTCATTCACCTACGTAAATAGAAGGGGATAGAAGGAGTTTTGATGTAGTAATATCACTGAATTCTTTCTATTCCATCTGATTTATATACCAAAAAATCTCTAAGGAATTTGTCATCTAAAATAATTCCTGATAACTAACTACAGTTCAGTCTTGTTCTCCTTCAATTTTGTTTACAATAAGGAATTGGAATCCATTTGATTTGCAAAGGAGTTTTTCACCCAGTTATAGTAGCTTCTCACTTTTGCAGATTCTGGGAAGTACACCAAAAAGGCTTTACCGGACATGCAAATAATGTTTAATTACATCCGCTCCTCTTTTCATTGGTGGCACCTGGTTTGACCTATACACTTAAGAGCCATTGGAAAATGAATCTGTGATTCATTTCAGAACTCCTTCCTTGATTCCTTTGACCTCATTACAGTCTGCGTACCCCTCTGTGGAAGCTGTGACCCTCATCACGTGACTATCATTTATTGCATGTTTTTCATGTGTTTAAATCTATATTCCATGTACAGTGACTAACCCATAGAAAGAACTTAAATGTCTGTTGAATGAAAGATCCCCACCTGTGCTTTTCCTTTGAACTAATGTTTTCAGCTCTTCTTTTGATTTAAATATGTTTTTGTCAGAATGTTACATGTCCTTCATATGACCTTGGTGGCAAAGTTAGGCATCATTGTCGAACCTTAGTCAGTCATATCAGACTTATTTTCTGTCAGAAAAGGTCTGATTTCTTTCTTTTCCCCCCAATTCATATAACATGGTAACACATATGCCCGTGACCCCCATCACTCTTCTAATCCCGCTGCCAGCCTGCTGTGGCTTCCAGCTTGGCCGCGCTTTCTATGCTCTGATCCCCTGGACCTCTCCCTTGGAGCTGTGTCTCTGATGGGAGTCTAACCACTGAAGATGCGTGGTCCTGATGGGAATCATCACCACTGTGTGTGACGCCTGCAGATGCGAAGCCAGACGTCCTCCGAGACCCTAGTAGAAATGTCCACAGAACAGGAAGACGCCAGGCCATGCTGCAGGTTACCTGCCTCACCCCCATGTCCCTTTGTTCCTATGTCCGGGGCCCTGGGAGAGGTCTTCCATGTGGGTGGGTGCACGTCCAGGGTGGGTTGGCACGCCATTTTCTGTGGAAAGGGGGGAAAAGTCCTTGTGAAGAAGGAGGTAGAGAGGGAACCCCAGCATCTTTAAGACCTCCTTGAACACCTGGTTTCAAGACCGCTGCTCTAGTCCAGCCCTGAGTTATTCTTTGAGCAGATCATTTCAGGGATAGAGTTACAAAGACCAGTATTGGCTTACCTTCTCTTTTCCTTCTAGTGTGCAGGAGTCGATGCTCCAGAAATGTCAGAGGTGGAGAGTAGTGAGAGGTCATCGCATGAGTGCTGGCCCGACTGACCAGCTGCAGCCCGTGGCCAGCCCACCTTGCAGGGGATCGTCCTTTGTCTTCTCTCTGGCAACCAGGGCTCTGGGACTGAACTTAGGCCCTTGTCTGTCCTTAGTTAGCCTTATAGTCAGGTGACCTCATGGGTTAGAATTGCCTGTAAACTGACAATAACCATATTCGTCACCTCAGAAGATTCTTGACCTGAGGCAATAGGATGACATTTTGGGCACACAGCGCTCAGTGTGTGTTCTTGTACCTATGAAGGGGGTGCTTGGGTCCCTCATTGCTAACATCTGAGACTCCCCCGAGCCATCCTGTCCCAGGACCTCAGGTAAGGGGACACCCCCCTGTTTTGGCACTATGAGCCTGTGTTCCCCATGCATATTTTCTGCTTGGTAGACACCCCATTTGGTAATACCACAGACCCCTCAGGGTTGTCATGTCCAAATCAGAAGTCACCATCTTTGCTCTCCTGCCTGCCTCCTCTCCCCATCACCTAGGACCCTGTCAGTCTGGGTCCCCAGCCAACACCCCAGGAGTCCTAGCCCCTAAATACCTGGTATCTCTCTTTTCCTTGCTCCTTCCGTCAGCACCGTGACTCACAGCCCATCTCCCGCTCTTGGCCTATGACCGCTGTCGTTTCCCAGCCTTCCCCTCTCCATCTCCTGTCTCACTTGCCCTCCAGGTGGCTGCCAGAAGGAGCCTTCTGAAGCTCAGCTGCAGTTGGGCCCCTCCCCGCTCAAACTGTCTTCCATCGGTTCCCACTCACCCACAGGGCCCGGGAGCTGGCACACCCAGCCTTTCCCCTTCCGCCCTTTCTGCCTTCCCTAGTCTTCCACCTCCTGCATCCCGGGTCTGAGCTGTTCTGCTCCCTCTGCGTTGTCACACTGCAGCTGACTCAGTGTCGTCTGTCCACAGTGCCATGCTAGTCCAAAGCCAGCCTCTTTACGGGGTGCTCCCGTCTTCCCCACATTTCATCCATTCTCTTAGACATGTTCCCCCAACTGTAACAACCCTGAAATCAGGACAGGCAGTGACTTGTCACTGCCAGCATTTCTTTTTTCTTTCTTAGTGGCAAATAGAATAAAGATGTACCATAATATCAGTGGCATTAAATTCAGTGTAGTTTGTATATTCCTCTGTTGTGGAGGTGACTCTTTTATACTTTGTAAATAAAGGAATAGTGGGTTTATTTATCCACTAAGTTCCCTGTTGCTTCAGGATAGGGACTGAGTCTTCCTTTGTCCCAAGCTCAAGAGGCTTGCACATAGAAGAACCTTGAAAAGGAAAGGGATGGATTGAATGAAGTAATGAAAGAATGATGGCTGGGAGTCATTCTCAGCAGACATGCCACGGCACTGTGACAGTCTCCCTGCCCAGGTGGCTTTCTGTCTTATGCTGCAGCATCACTTTCTTCCACCTTCCCTAAGTTCATTTAAAAAGGACACATCCATTATTTGGGGGCAGGGGTATGTAGGTATTTTAGGCCTAGGCTGTGTATTTGGACTTCCCTCTCCCAGGTCTGAACTTGACACGACTGTCCTACCCTCAGGACCGCATTCCTGTCTCTGCAATCATCTCTTGAGATGCACGGGGGGTGGGGGTGTGTGTGTATGCGGGGTCTCTTGGCCATTAAGTTAAATGGATGAGGGAGGCCTTGGGTGGGTGGGTGGATGGGTGCAGACAGGGCGCTTTGTGGCCCGTATTTCTTGGAAGCATCACCCCTGCTCCAGTGTCTGATCTCTTGGGCTGTCCTGTCTGGAGAAAGCTGCTTGTATAGTTCAAACTTAGCTGAAATCAAATTAGACCCATAATGTCAGATTTTCTCAACCAGCCTTTTACTGTATTTTCTCTCCTGACCTACGATTATGCTTTGCCCATATTCAGTCGTCAGAAAATCGCTCAGTGAGCAGAGACCCAGCATAAAGCTGGAGCTTGATATCCTCTCCACCGCAGCTGTGTTCTCCACCCTCTTGCCTGGTGGTTGGTAGTGATAAACTCTTGATTTCAATCCCTTACTCTTCAGTTCTCCTTTCTGAACTACTGTGTTTCCCCGAAAATTAGACCGGGTCTTATATTAATTTTTGCTCCAAAAGATGCACTGGGGCTTATGTTCAGGGGATGTCATCCTGAAAAATCATGCTAGGGCTTTTTTTCCGGTTAGGTCTTATTTTTGGGGAAACATGGTATGAGGACCTTCCACCCCCCTTCATGTAGCACCCGCTAACCATTTCTGTACTTTTCACAACTTCTCATGTTTATAACCTACCTTCATGGTTGATGTTTTTGGTTAGCTGCCCCGTGACATCTGGGGAAGCGGCTGAATTTCATTGATAATCTGAGTCAGTCACCACATGAGAACAAATAACACCTTGGGAAGATTTCCCGAAGACAGTGGTGATTAAAAGTACAACCTTCTGGAATCAACCTGCTGAAGCTACAAGCTTAGATCCGTCACTGTCTATATGATCTCGTGCATCTGATCCAGATGGTCTTGCTGACCCAGTTTTTTCATCTGTAAAATGGACTTAGTACCTCCTTCTAAGGGAAGAACGAATGCGTACTCTTTCCAAGCAGTGAACGCAGCATCCAAGGCAGCTTCAGTTCTCAGTAAGTGTGGTGCTTGCCCTGGAGTGTCGGTCCTCAGCTTCTCGTTTGCTCAGTTGGGTTGAGTTTCTTCCCCGACCTGGGTCTCTGCCATCTTCTTAGCTTGTCTTAGGTTTTAGGTCCTTCTTTATGCTGACGGCAGCGCCCCACACCCGCACACTGGGTCTGAGCAGGATGGGAAGTGCTGGCCGCCACTGGGAGGGTGGAGGTGATCTCTGCTATGCCCAGGTCTGTCTTCTTCTCAGTCTGTTTCCGTGACGCAGACAGATGGACCCTCCCATTTCAGAATTGCTTCCACACAGCCTGGAAGCACACAGGAGGAGGTTGGGTCTGCGATGGCAGCAGCCCACGTGATAGAAGCCCTTTATAAAAGTATACACAGCACTTCGAAGCTCATCTAAAGAAAATCAAATGGTAACCTCACCACCACGTAGCAGAATAAACTTCTGGGGGGTTAACTAGTTGTGGGCTAACCATAATGATCATACAGTTGTCCCTTGAACAACAGGGGAGTTAGGGACGCTGACTTCCTGCGCTGTTGAAAATCATGTGTAACTTTTGCCTCCCCAAAACTTAACTAATAGCCTACTGTTGACTGGAAGCCTTACCAATAATACAGACAGTCAATTAATACATATTTTGTATGTTACATGTATTCTGTACTAAATTCTTACAATAAAGGAAGCTAGAGAGAAGGAAATGATATTACCAAAAATCATAAGAGAAAACACATTTACAGTATTTGTTGAAAAAATTGCATATAAATGGACTAGTTCATATCTGTGTTGTTCAGGGGTCAACATCGAAACAATGTGAGTGAGTTTTAGTCTTAGAATGAGGAAGGAGGCATGTAAGTTTATAACAGCAATGGAAGAAATTGTCTAAAAATGAAAATTTATGTCAAAATGCATCCTAAAAGTTAAATCATCAAATGGGAAAAATATTGTAATGCATATGACAAAGAATTAATATCTTTAAGTGTTAAAGAATTGTTATACAACCAATGAAAATACTAACACACTGACAGAAAAATGCACATGTGTATTTGCACATATTTATATATAAATATTAATTTGCAAAAATGCATATAACACATCTGTATAAGTATGCATAGAGAAATAACTCCCTTTGAGAAGATGCACACCAAAATATTAATAGTGGCTATCTCTGGGTTTTTGGGTGATACATTTTTCTTTATGTTTCTTGGTATTTCCCAAATTTAAATTTCTATTTTTTTCTTTTTACTGCCCTGTTTTCCAGTTTTTCCAAACTAAGCGTGCATTTCTTTTATAATCAGAAAAATGTTTTAAAAGAATTCACTTTATTTAGGTGTCTGTGCTTCTGAGGAAATCCTCTGGCCCTGGGTTTTCTCCAAGGTAAACCGAAAACGTCTGAAGTTAGTTGACAGTTGATTAGATAGATACTTGCTCTTTGAATGGTTTCTCCTTAAGCTCTACCTACTTCCACTTCTCTCCCCTGGAATTTCTGCGCTCCACAACTGATCTACCCTAGACATCTTTGAAATTTTTTCTTTTCATGTTTGTTTCATCTGCCTTGGTTGCTTAGACTTCACTTTGAATGTCCAGAGTGTCCCTCTGTGCCCAGGTTTAGAAATAAACACAAGTCCAGAGTAATTCAGAGTAGGCCCAGTTGCTGGGAGGCGCTGCCCTCCCGCAGTGCAGGAGGTGAGCCTTTTCGGAAGTGATGACCTTACTTGGGTGCCTAGTGCAGGCCCGAAGGGTGGGGTCAGTCTTCCCGCCAGTCTGTGGCCCTAGTCATTCATCACTTACCCCCGGTCAGGCCGTGAGTGCCGCAGGGTAGGATCCCCAGAATGTCTTTGCAGTTACCTCCATGTTACGCTCCTGATAGCGCACAACAGTTGTCTTTCGAATTCAGTAATGATGATTTCATTGAATTATTGAAAACTATGGGAATTTAATGGTATTCTCAAGCTGATTTTAAGAAAAATTAATATTGAACTTTTGCTTGTTCAGAGCCTGATCTATGTCACCCACCGGGAAAAAGAAAGGAAAATAAAACCTTTTCTTTTGAACCAAATTTTTGTGGTCTCCATTGGCTCTGCTATCGCAGTCATCAGTCTTACGTCTCAAAACAAAACTCTGCAATTCTTTGCTTCATCGTTGAGGCCTCTTACTTGGGTGGCCTGCCAGTCTCTCACCTCCGCATAATTCATAAGCTAAGTAATTTTTCTTTGTGGAATGGCTTTCATATCAGATCCTAATGATCTCTTGTCAAATGGAAGTAATTTCATTCAGATTCCTGCTCCAGGAAGGCGGGTAGTGCAGAGGAAAGAGGTTGAGGATCCCAGCTCACTGCCCTCTGCTCACTCCTTCTCTGGGCCTATGGGGACAGCTTCCTCCTTTTCAAAGGAAGGATGTTGGATTACATCTTAGGATCTTTGTAGTCCTAGCATCCTGATGGTGGCTGATGCTTGCCATTGGGAAGTCTATTTTAGAAATAGAACAAGGGAAACCAAGGTAATTTTTTAAATGCCTGTCTGTAACAGAGGTTAGCTGAAATTGCATTTAGATTGTTAACAAATCCTCAATATTTAAGCATTAAGTTTTTTCAGAAAGTTGTATTTTTAAGAGTGGGAGTGTCCCAGGCAGCCTTAGTGATATTTGTTTAATCCCTCATTGCAAACCCTCCCATTTACTCCTCACTCCCCTTTTTATCCGGAGAACGCTTTTAATGCCAATGGCAGTGTTTTTGCTGATTTTAGATGGCTTATTTTTAAAGACTCTAGTGCATTTTCTATTAAGTCATTATGGACTATTGCATTAGCTAATTAAAAATCCTCTTAACAAGCCATCATACATGGGATTAAAGGAGACAGCTATTATTCTTCTCCCGGGGAGGTGAGATTTATTATCCATATCAATGTATTGCCTGTTTTTCCAACAAAGCATATATAACTATTAGTGGACTATTAGTGCTTTCAATTATGTAGGAAGGTTGAGAACTCCAGAGATTTTGATATATGCTATTAGTAACCAAAAATGTTCAGGTTTAAAAACGATTAAAGCCAATATCGGAAATATCAGTTGGGATATTGCTTGTACCTTTTTTTTTTTTTTTTTGCTTGTACCATTACATGAAATGGCTAAAGCCATTTGAATTTCAGAGCTGATTAATGGCCTTAGTGGTTTCAAATTTATTTTAAAAACAGATTTAGAATTGGGTCATTTTATTTGTCGTGTTTTGGTGATAGCAGGGTAAGAGATTCCACTGATTTTATTATGTTTCTCCCCATAGTAGTGTCTTAATTCTGCTCCAGCCAGCCTAGGGGAAAAGGAAAAATTCATTGTAAGGGTACGAGAGTATCTCAGAAACCTTATGAGTCGCTGGAACTACAGACTAAGAGTCATTGGGAACTAAGGAATTACCTACCCAGCCCCCCATTCTTCTCTGCATACTAACCATGTTGACGGTCCTCAAGACCACCCCCAGTTTCAGTGCTTTAGTTGGAGAATCATAGCACTCGTAATATAGTGGTACTCATGGCTGTGACCTACTACAAAGAAAGTACACAAAGCAGAGCCAGTACAAGGAAAAGGTGCGTGGGTGGAGTTCAGAGGAAGCCAGGTGCAGGCTTCCAACAATCCTCCAAGTGGAGTCACACAGGACGTACCAGGTTCCCTCAGTAATGACCTGTGACATGTTGGTAGCCAGGGAAGGTCCTCAGAGACCCAGTGCCCAGGATTTGTATTGAGGACTGGCTAGGTAGGCAGCCACTGCCTGGTATGTACCAAATTGCAGACTCCCAGGAGGAAAGCAGATGCTCAGCGTACACCATATTGTTTGGCACAGTGAGCCACTCTTATTAGTTAGGGAATGGTGGGAACCCTCCCAAAAATCCGTGTTCCCAGATGCCAGCTAAGGGCCTCCCTTGCAAGTAGTAGGCCTTTTCAGATATGGCAATCAGACCTGCTGTGTTTAACTCTTCTGCAAAGCAGGAGATGCACCCCACCCAACCCCATACCTTCAGGGAAGGCTCTAGCCATCAGGAACCAGCATCTCGAAATTCCCAGGAGAGCGTTCAGCTACGAAAGAGTGTCCACCTGAATCTAGGCCAGTGGTGGTCAGGGTCATCTAGGATGAGCATGGATGTTGGGAATTGTTCCTGTTTGTGGGGACAGGCAGTTGGTTTGGGGACTTAGGAGACACTCCAGAAGGAAGTCAGCCATAGGGACATGTGTGGAAAAGCCTCTCAGATAAACATTGGCTGGATTTTTCAGAGACCCTCTTGGGGCTACATTACAACCTAATACAGGACGGTGGTATCTGATTCAGGCCCTGTGAACTCAGATTTCAGAGCAGACTCAGCAGGTTCCGTTGCTCTGAGGGAAGTGTGTGCAGGCAGGTGTTCATTTGTATGAAAACTGAGTGCCTGAGCTATTCGTAATAGATTCGGATACCTTGTCCTTACGTGTTTTGTAATAATAGTCGTAGCGAGATTTTGTTTTTTACTGTTCTAATTGGAACAAGTTGGGGTTCGTGGAAATGACCTGATTCTTCCCTGTGATTTATCCTTGGAGGAGACGTGCAAGAATAGCATCCAGTTTTGTAATATTCCTATTTGTCTGTGGACTGTGATGTTGTTTTCATTTGTTTTAGAGCTTTCTTGTTAAAACTTTTAGTCAAAACATTGACAATTCTATATTTCAACCCTCATATTTTAAAATAACTCCTCATCTTCTCAGTAGTACCCATATAACAAGCTCTTATATTTCTAAAGGCATAGATGTCTTTCATTGCTGAAGGTGGGTGATGTAGAGTGTTGAGGTGACCTTGGAGGTGATTCCCATAATTGGGAGACACAAAGCCTCTGCTCACACCTGTTGCTCGGTGCCCTAGGAATGGCTAAGTGTTACCTGTGGAATTTGCTGGAAACCCTGTCAGGTCTACTGCCTGTACAGACAGTGTTCTCAGATTCCTTTAGCCAGTAGGAAATCATTATAGAAATGTCAGCATACTCCTGTGTGTTAGAGCAAACCTTGACTAGATATACAATAATTTAGTATTGAAATAATTTACGGAAAATACATATGTGTACACACACCCGCACTGATACACACGCACACACAAACACCCAGAGTGTATAGTGTCAGGAAGTTAAAACCCAGTGCTTCCTGCCAGCCCCTCATTTTTCTTTCGTTATGGTCCACACATGGGTGCTTATTTCGAGTTGGGTCACAAGTGATCACGCAGCGTCCACACTGCCCAGCAGATACTGTCCGCGCTGTTGTCTGTGCGCTCCAGTCAGCTCCCTGCTTGCTGGTCCGGCCTCAGGTGTGGCCAGGTGTCCTGCAGGCCGTATGTGGTCGGTGCATGTCAGCGGCCTACAGACGGCTCCATCTGTGGCCTTGTGCAGGCACCTTCTCCCAGCAGTGCCTTCAGGCTGGTTGTTGCTTTTGTTCCCTTTGAGAATAGCAGCTTTGAGATAGAAAGAGGGACAGTAGTCATTCCAGGGAGCATTGCACTTCGAAGGAATCCGAACAGAATGTAAACTAGGATAACAGTTCCCAGATCCCTGGGCTTGAAACTAGTAAAGCTGCATTTGGGGTGTGGACTAAGGGGTCGGGGTGGGGGAGGGCTCCTCAAATGATAAACTGGGTTTGTACCTAGCGTTTTAGGACACCCAGAGGTAGTATTAGTGATTCTCAGGACCCAGGATGTCATGTCCTTGAAGGAAACCTATTCTTTATACGCATCTTCTACAATGACCCACTCAGTGTGTTGACTGTTTAGTATATACCCTCAAAAGTAAGTGTTTAGGAACGAAAATGCAAAATCCAATGATGCTAGGTTATGAAACAGCTCTTCTGTGTTCCCTGTCACCCTTGTACATCTCGTGGGCTGAGGGCCCCTATCCTAAGGAACACTGCGATGGGGGCGGGGGGCAGAGGAGGCGGAGCCACTCAGTGCAGCCAACAGTGTGAGAATCCATCGCAGATAGGACAGTGTTTGGTGTTGGGGTTTATCAGCCTCCCTGAGGGAGAGGGCGCTGCAGGAGGCTCCAAGACGCCTTCTAGACCGAAGCCCGACTATTCCCCAGCACTCAGCACAGAGGGGAATTGGACTCCATGCTAATAGCATTTCTGACTTATTTTGTCCTGTACTTTAATGCTGTGATGGGTATTATTGTTGTTTATGTTTCACCCAATAGTGTGGACCTTTATGGGTTTGCTTGGGTTAGAAATCAGTAGTCCTGTTATTTGCTAATTATCTTAAATTCATGAATGCATACAAGTTTTACGAGATTTACTAATTAATATTTAGTTATTGGAAAGCTGTTACGCCTCGTTAATTATAGTTACATTTACTTGGTTAGTGTGCCATGGTTTAAGTGGGTATAATACACTCTGTTAACCAGGTTCAGATCTGCATTGCGCAGGTCATGTATTCTTGTATTTGGTAATGGAGCAGCGGGGCACATTGGTTGGTGGACGGATGGGAGCATGACACAGAGGTCTTGCCCCCTGTAAGGGATTGCCATGCAGGCATGTAACCTTTCTGTTGCATCTTTTGTTTTCACAGTGAGAGAAAAACGCAAGAGTCTCTTCATTAACCATGTAAGTGAAGCTGTCTCCCTGAGTTCTTCATAATGACTGTACTGTGAAGAGAGCTTAAATAACTGTGTCTGGAATGGGCGAAAATGGTTCATGTATTTTGTCTATACTTGGAAGAATGTGAAGAATGTTGCAGTGTCCTTATGCTCGGTTTGGTTTGTAATTGGACAAGAATGGCTGGTATTTATCCCCTGGCCCAAATGTTTTTCTGGAAGTCTCAGACTGCTGTTGTTCATGGGAAAATGTGTGTGAACATACCACAGCAAACACTACACAGGCAAATGACAGGCACTTCTTTGAAAGTGCTAATCCTTTCCTTCTTCTACCCCCACCCCAAATTACTCTTTTTCTCTCTGTAAATCCGTCGCATTTGAATAAACATAACTGTTTTGCATGAGGCTCTCTGCCTCCGTACACTTTCCTTTCCCTAATTTTTCTTTATAGGTCCGTAGAGTCTGCATGTTCTTTTGGTGCTCAAATAAAGGATTAAATTGGCAGCACTTTTAAAGGGATTGAAAGAATTTAGCTTTAGTCTTTTGGCCATTCTGAGCAGTATTGCCTTCCCTTGCTTGCCAGGCAGAAAGGCTCCCATTGAGATAACTTATCCTTCTTCCTTGAGCAGCATGTGCAGCTGGTTCCATCTCCACTGCACCCCCCCCACCCCGGCCCTGCCTACACCCCATGCCCCAACTTGCACCCCTGTGTAGTGTGAAGCCCTGCAAGTGTAGAGTCTGGAGTCCAGGCAAGTTATAGCCACCCCTTCCTCTCCCTCTAATTATATGCCCCTTTCTTTAGGGGAAAAAAACTATCTCCATGAGGTATGGAATGATGAAGTAGGTAAATTACCAAAATAAGTATGCTGTAAATTCTCATATTGAAAACAACAGTGAGTATTTGACCTTACAAGGGTTTTTCTCAGGATTTCTAGACTGTCTGCGTTTAAGTATTTGTAGATCTTGAAGTACTTGGCACTGAAGCTGTGTGTTAGGGAGACTTAAAGCCATAATATTGTCTCCATTGCCCTTTGAAAATGTGGACAAAATAATGTTGTAAAGAAATTCATAAGCTGGGCCCATGCAAACTAATTGCAGCACTATATAAATATGTTGATGTTATTGTGATTGCCCGTTAGAATACAGATAAGTTCTATTTAATTTTCCAAGTTCAATATCAAAACTGATGAAAGTCTTTCTGGATATAGTTCATAGAATATGGATATAGTTTTCTCATAATTATTAAGACCATAGTTCCCGGGGTAGAGTGTATTCTGTTCTACTGCGTTTGGGAATCCTGCCTCAGAGGGAAAACACTCGTCTTCAGTCCTGTCATCTGAATGGATTTCTGAATGGATTTCAAGCCTTCTAGGTTTGAATGGGATAGGATAGGAGCCGGCTCCTTGTAAAATGCTGTCTTTTCTAGTTATACTCTTTACTTGTTCAGCTAGAGAAGTCAAGGAATGTAGTGAGGTTGATCCAGCAACTGAAATTTTAAAAATTCTAAACCTTGCTTTTCCCTTTTTGGGAGATTTACCTTTAATAGAACACAAATCTATTGAGCAACTGCTATGTAGCCCCAATACTATGTGCTTGTATGAAAGAAGTAAGATTTTAATCTCAGTAAGATTATAAAAATCCAGTAAGCTTAAGGAATCCAATTTTTTTTTTTTTTTTAAATAATTCACATGTACAGGAAAGTTAAAACAGTAATACAGAGTACGGAATTTTCACACCTCACTACGGAACCTTGGATAGTCTGGTTCTCACACTACTCATTTGATTTCACACAAAGGATGATGACATGGGGGAGATGTGTTATTATATTCTCTCATCTTAACGTATTTCTTTTTTCCAGACTGTCTAGAAATGCTAACGCTCCACACCAACATGTTGATACAGATAAGTCTGTGTCGGTTGGCAGTCCCTCGAGTGTCTGGCTGTGTACATAGAAGACTTTCCCTTTTCTTACACTTTCCTGCTCTCAACCCCCGTCCTTCTGTCACTTTTGTTATGAGGTACAAATAAAGTGCAATGCAACGTAAGGGTAGTAGTCCATGCGAATATAGGACCGCCGACAGGTAGGACAGTTCTCAGTGGGAGCTGCTGTGTACGGAAGCCCTGGTCTTTTGTACGTGGCGTGCATCTCCTCTCTGCATCAGCCAGCACAGATTTATTTTATTCTTATTTTTTAATTAAAGTTTATTGGGGTGACAATTGGTAGTAAAGTTACGTAGGTTTCAGGTGTATTATTCTGTGATACATCATGTACATAGCCCATTGTGTGCTCACCACCCAGAGTCAGTTCTCCTTCCATCACCACGTATTGGAAGGCTGCACAGATGTTTGCCCACGCCGCCCGGTTTTCACATTGCTGAGACGCTGTCACCGGCGGAGGGAGCGATTCTGATTTGACCTCATCTGTGATTCTCGGTTCCTTTGTTGTTCTTTGCTGAGGGCTGAGGGGGCCCAGCTGTTCCTCATGTGAGCAGAAGTAGATATTCCAGGCCCTGCACGATGCCTCCCTCACCCTCCTCACTGCACTAGTTTATTTGTTGGCTTCATTGCTCTCTTAACTCCTCAGTTTTCAACCCCATCACCTTGCTCAGGGACTTCTGGAACAGAGAGAGGAAAGGAAAAACACGAAATCGAGGAAGGAGCAAGTACTTTGTCAGCAAAGTCCTTTCAAAAGCAAGTTCTCCTTCCCTTATTCTTTAAGCAGAGGCTTCCACACCAGCATCTGTGTTAGTTTGTTCTTTTACTCTGTCTACTTATCTGTCTGTCTGTCTGTTTGCCTATCATCTGTCTATTAACTTTTATTTTGAAAAATTTCAAACGTATAGAACAGCTGTGATAATAATATAGAAGAAACTTCCCATATACCCTTCATCCAGATTCACCAGCTTTAAACCAGTGTTTTATCACGTTTCACTCATGCTCTGATCATATTCCTATATTATTTTTTCTGAATCGTTTGGGGGTAGGTTCCTTACATCCTGCCCTTTACCTCTGAATACTCCAATGTGTATTTCGTAAGACAAGGAGATTCTCTGTGTAAACACAATATTGTTATCAAAATTAAGTATTCAACAGTGATACTATTCTTTTTAATATTCCAGTTGTGTTAAGTAGCCCCATAATAGTGTGTGTAGCATGTTTTTCTCTGGTGCCGATTTCAAATTAGGATCACATGTGTTTAGTTGGTGTGCCCCTCGGTCTCCTTGAATCTGGAGACACCCTCAGCTTTTCTCTGTCTTTCATGATGTTGACGGTACTGGAGAATACAGGGTCAGGTGTTTTGTTAACAGAACGCTTCTCCTTTTGGATTTGTCTGAGGATTCAGGTCAGTACTTCTGGCCAGAACACTTCATGGAGTGATGCTTTGCCCTTCTCTGTGTGTCAGATCCGGAGATACAGTATCCATCTGACCTTGTCAGTGATGTTGATTCTGATCACCTGGCAAGGTGCTGTGCAGATTCTCCGGTGTGTATTTACTGGTTTTCACCTTACGACTAACGAGCAAGTCTATGAGCAGACACTTTGAAGACCATGCAAATAATCCTCTCCTTATTCCTTCTCCCAGATTTAGCATCTGTTGATCATTCTTGCTTGAACCTATCTCTGTATTATATTTTCATTGCAAATAGTTTTCCAGTCCCGACCCACTCCACATTTGGCAGTTGTCATTCTGTCCTAAGGGAGGGCCTTTTCTTCCCGTCTATCATCCTTCCATCTGTTCATCCTTATATGGACTTGTGGATTTCTGTTTTTCCAATGGTTCATTGCTGTCCTTAATTATTTTGGTGCTCACATTGTCCTAGATTTGGCTGGTAGCAGTCTTTGCAAACTGGCTCTGTGTTCTCGTGGTGCCCCTGTTCTTTTCGTTTTTTGTTTGTTTTTTTTTTTTTTTTTTTTTTTTTTTTGATTGTTCTTGCTTTTTGGCACAAGATATTCCAGGATCAGCTTATATCTCCCTGGGTAGCCCTGGAATCAGCCATTTCTCCTGGTTCCTTTCAGTGGCAAACAGTGTTAGAAACCAGATCTGGACTCCATATGGGGTGTCATTGCTTGTAGGCCTATTCCTATCTAGGAAATAGACATTTTAGAAATCATGAATTCTTACTGATACCCCAATTTCAGTCCATCCCATAGGATGTTTTTCCCCTCTTTGGTCTTTGACTATTTTTTTCTTCTGTGAAAAATTTATTTTTAAAAAACTATTGAGATACAATTTACAGACCATAAAATTTACTGTTTTAAAGTATATAATTTAATGGTTTTTAATACTAAAAACCATTCACAGAGTTATGTAACTATCACCACAGTCAATTTTAGAACATAGTCATCACCCCAAAAAGAAACCCATTACCCATTAACAATCACTTCCCATTCCCCACCTCCCCCAAGCCCCTGGCAACCCCTGCTGTACTTGCTGTTTCTATGGATGTGTTTATTCTGGACATTTTATATTTAATGTTATCATACAATATGTGGCCTTTTATGATGGGCTTCTTTCACTTAGCAAACATTTTCAGGGTTCATCTGTGTTGTAGTATATACTGGGGGTGCAAAAAAATGTATATATACACACACTTTAAGAGATGTTATCTATGTTCAAGCAGTAGTAGTTCACCGTAATCAGAAGTATCTGGACACTGATGGTGTCATGCAGGGTGTCAGGCGGGGTCTCTGGTCCCGCTCCCCCCATAAGAATGCAGGATGTGGGGAGGCCAAAAAGGAACACCCACGGAGCCATAGATACGGGATCACACCGCTATAGTCTCACTGGTGGCTGGGTTGGAGACACAGGCAGCAGGAGCCACATGATCCGCAACCTGTCATCTGCTTCTCTGCAATCCGCAATCCCCACTCCACTTGCTAGCTGCAATTCGCGCTTGCTAGCTCAGCCACCATCTTCTTGCTAGCCCCCCATTTGCTGCTGGCGTAGCCACGACAGTTATATTAGTGGCCAGTGGCTCACTGGTTACAGCTGACAGCCAACGAGCCATAGCTGATGGCCATCCAATCACAGCTGATGGCCATTTACTACCCGAGTGAGCACCTTTCCACGTGAGGGCAAGAGCCTGGAAACTGCTCTCCTGGCTCTGTCCCCACAGATGGTAACCACTTTGAGCACCTCTTGTAATTGCAGGAGACAAACGTGACTTGTATTCACTTTTTGTTATCAGTATATATTGAGTATTACAATTTTAATACAGTTTTCCTTTCTTAAATTGTGTATACATTTTTTTGGCACTCTGTATTAGAACTTCATTCCTTTTTGTGGCCAAGTAATATTCCATTGTACTGTGAGGCACATTTTGTTTATTCGTTCATCAGCTGATAGACATTTGGGTTGTTTCTACCTTTTGGCTATTATGAATAATGCTGTGATGAGCATTGTTATACATGTTTTTATATGGATATATGTTTTCATTTCTCGTGGGCATGTACCTAAGAGTAGAATTGCTGGGTCCTGTGGTTACTCTATATTTAACATTTTGAAGACTTGTCAAACTGTTTTCCAAAGTAACTGGTCTTTGGCTTTTACTATTTTGTTTGAAGTTCTGTGAATTGAATTTTTGAACTTATTAGGAGTACGATACTTGTTTCTTCAAAGTACAACTCTTACTTTTTCTTTACCATCTTTAGTTTTTTAAAATTTTAAACTTTTCGCAAAAGAAGAAACGACCTTCTAGAACCAGTAAAGTTTTTTTTCTTTCTTTATTTTAAGTGTGTTTTTCCAGGACCCATCAGCTCCAAGCTAAGTAGTTGTTTCAGTCTAGTTGTGGAGGGCGCAGCTTACAGTGGCCCATGTGGGGATCGAACCGGCAACCTTGTTGTTAAGAGCACCGCG
This sequence comes from Rhinolophus sinicus, assembly GCF_057876585.1. Classification (NCBI taxonomy): domain Eukaryota; kingdom Metazoa; phylum Chordata; class Mammalia; order Chiroptera; family Rhinolophidae; genus Rhinolophus; species Rhinolophus sinicus. The sequence continues at coordinate 133,434,822 of NC_142501.1, forward strand.
CTCTAACCAACTGAGCCATCTGGCCGCCCCACCAGTTTTGACCAGTGTAACTGCATTCATAGGGAACTCTGAAGGGGTATTGGTGAAGAACAATGTGGTATAGCAAGAACACTTTATTAGGAGTCAAGTGGCCCGAACTGGGATTCTTCTAATACTTCTCTGCTTTTGATGCCAATTTACTATGTCACTTGGTACAATGCTTTAATTATATCACCTTAAAGAGGACAATACCACTTGCCTCCCATCTCACAGGATAGTTATGAATAGCAGTGGAGATGGGATATGTGTCGGCCCTTAAACATTTGCATTGTACAAATACTTGACATTTGAATTTCTGTGACAGTTTACTAATTATGTAGAAGAGAGAGCTCTAATAGTAGGAAAGAAACTTGAATTTCTTACATTCTGGGCCAAGTCTAACCAATTTTTGAGTCTTTCTGTAAATTAAACATTTTAAGACCTACACTTGGATACACATCTGCTCTACCTTACCCCCCCGCATTGTAGAATAAGCTCATTTCCCACTCCACCCTACTCCCAAAACTATAGCGCGGAATATATTTGACCACTGACATTCAAGAAATGAAGTATAGTAAAAAATCTTAATTTTGGAAATGAACCTCTGTCTTTTATAGCTACAGAAAGAACTCAGGCAGCAACAAAGCCTGTGCCGGCTGCCGTGCAGGAGAAGCCTCCTGCGCCAGTGGGAGGCCCGGCGGTGGCCCCGCTCGGCCCCTGTGCGGCCATCAGGAAACCCCTCTCCCTCAGATGATGCCTGTCCTAAAGGATGGTAGTTCTGGATTTTGCCTCAACAGCCGGAACTACAATGAGAAAAAAGTGCTTCTCATTATACAGAGGGGGCCAAAAAAATGTAAACACATTTTAAGAAAGGAAAAAAAAACTGTATTAAAATTGTAATGCTCAATATATACCGATAACAAAAAAGGAATACAAGTCATGTGTTTACATTTTTTTGGCACCCCCTGTAGTGTCAGTGCACAGAGTCATAATGAAGCAAAGATTTGACCTGGGATTGAAGTAAGCTATGAACGTAATTATTTTATAGTGACAGCATGCATGACTCACAACAGAGCAAAATTTTACCTCAAAATTGGCATTTCCTAGTGTTTGTTCTTGAGACCCAGTGTTGGTCTGTTTTTCTGCTTTCATAGAGTAATGATTTTGTCCATTTCTGCTCTTAATTCCATGGCTATTTATTTTTTCTACTTTTTTTCCTCTCTCTGCTGTAAGAAATTGATCCTACTAAGTGCTGTTACGTCTCTTTTTCTTTCCATGGAATATTCATTTGCCATGTCGCAGTCAAAGATGCGGGGGTTTTCTTTTGTCTGTTTTGTCCTTTGTAGCTCTGTGTCTCTGAGGCCGTGAGGGGCCGGAAGGATAATGATGGAGCTTTCCTCTCTCCTAGCCCCGGCGCCGTGGTGTGTGTCATTCTCCCAACTGCAAGTGCTGTGGTGCACAGGGGAGCCCACAGAATGTCCCTGTGTCCACTCCATATTAGCTGTGTAACTGGGGTAAAGATACTTTCTTCATCTGTTTCCTCATTGGTAAAAATGAAGAAAGTACTCTCCCCGCCCCATAGTTTTGTGAGACTGTGCACCGTGATGTGCAGGTGGTGGCAGGTGGTGGCAGTGGGGACCCACTTCTGTGCTCTGTCCCTGCGTGTTCTGCACACATCAAGCCATCCGTTAGTTCTTAATAAAGGAATGCTGGTGCAGATTTCAATCTCTGTGCCCACAAATCCTGCCTTCTCATCAGGGTCATAGTTTGCTCTCCTTAGAATTACAATTAAAAAAATTTCTTTTGCAGCATTCAGTTTTGGAGATTTCATTTACGTAATTTTTAGCAAACATGTACAACTTCTTTTCCTCTAGTATTAGGCTGGTGCAAAAGTAATTGCCGTTTTTGCAAATTTTCTAACCTTTTTAACCGCAATTACTTTTGCACCAACCTGATATTCCCTCATATGTTTTGATGGTTTATTTTTATTTGATCCTAACAATCCCTAAGAGGTGGTAGGACAATTGTGCCCAGCTGTTGAAAATGGGAAGTTAAAGTGCAGGGACTGAGTGTGGCAGTGACTTAGTTAGTACTTGTTGAACCGTCTCTGTGCTCAGCACCCCAATGTTGCCCTTACAGCACCACACGGAGGGGTGGGCTCTGCTCTGCTCTCTGTACTTTACAGGCGAACATACTGGATCTTGGGGAGTTAAAGCACAAGGTGACCTAATAATTTATTGTCCAAATCAGGACACTATTGAGTGTGAAACTGGGTGCTATGATTGGTTACTCCAGGACAATGGGGGCAAACGAGGACTGTCCCCAGCAAGCCAGGATGTGTGATCATCCTACTTAAGTAACTTCCCCGAGTTCCCACAGCTAATCAGTGGCAGAGCTGCATCCTGAGCTACAGGCTTTCTGACTCCAACTGTGTTCTTGCCCGTCTGGTATTGGAATATCTCGTCCACATTAGCTAATTCCCAGCAGGGCCACAAGAGAGCCTGCCACTGCCCCACTGCACTGCCCTGAGCGTGTGTGCACTGCCCAGGGGTGTGGGCCCTTGCCACGAGCTCCTGTTTGCCAGCTTGTTGATGCACGGTCCCCTCCTTTCTGCTGTGGCTGCCCTGTCATGACCAGCTCACAGAGGACATGGAGGCCAGCTTCCTGTGTGGTGGCTGTGGTGAGAGCCAACGAGGCAGTCTGGTCCCTGGAATGGAGCTGTTCCTCGTTTGCTGATTCGAGAAAATGATCCAGTCTACCTCCAAGAATCTAGACCCAGGAGAGAGCAGAGAGGAGTGAGCTGAAAGTGACAATGGGGATTGGTTAGAGCCGTGGAGGGCACACACAGGAGCAGACGAGCACACGGGAGGGCACTCAGCCCAGAGAGTCTGGTGGCAGGAAGGAGCTCTGAGCAAGGGCCGTTGGCTGGGTTCTGAGGATGAGGGGTCTCAGAGAAGGAAAAGGCCTTGCAGGGTCTTGTATGAACAAGTCAGGGAGAACATGGCGCAAGTGACGAACTGTAGTTAGAAAGGCGTGGCTTTGGTGTCAGACAAATGTGGCTTTGATTTGAGTTCTGGTGTCTTAGATTTGACCTTTGGAACGTTACTTACTTCTCTGAGCTCCTTTGACTTGTCTGTTAAAAGGGAATTCTACTTGCCTTGTTGGGTGTTTGTGAGTTGTGAATGAATACATGTGAACTACCCAGAACACTGTATTTTTAGTGATGTGGATTTCAGATCAAGAGAAGTTTACATTCTATGAATCTTGTAGTCCTGACATTCAACAAAGGACTTAATGCCCAAATGGTATTTAGAATAATGACATACCCTAAACCAAAAATCTTCATAACTTAATGCTTAGGATTTTTATTCGGTTTAGAAATTGGTTAAATAGTTTGAAAGCTGAGTTGGCATCCCCTGGGCAACGGAGGGCTTTGGCTCACCAGCCCCTGGTGCTGGGAGGCTCAGGCTGACAGCTGGGCAATCCCGGGCCAGGGCTGGCCTCTCCATGGTGCTGATTTTGAGTTGACCGTCTGACCCACAGGGACTGTGTGTGCTGAGGGGTATTCCTGCCTGTTAGCTCAGGAAGGTAGTTTCTTAGATTGTAAAGGGATGTGGCGTGTGCTCACCTGAGTACATCATTCCTCTCCTTGACGCCCATCATATTTTAATCTTGAAATTTGTCTCAGGGGAAATAGTTGGAACCCTACAAGAAATAGAACCAAATTATTATTGTCCTTCTGTCTCATTGCTGGGATTATTCCCAAAGTTATCCTGTATCTAAAAATTCATTAACGCATCAATTAATTACTGAGTTTTTGTGTTAAACATCTTGAGGTTTCGTTTGTAGTAGATTTTGCATGGGTGGGAAAAATTTCATAAGGATTTTTAAAACTTGCCACCCATATTAATAGCTATTATTAGATTCTGTGTTTTCAGTGTGTCTTCTGTGACTTAAATGTGATTGCTACAAGAGCTTAAAAAGAGAAAGAATTGTTTGTAATGCCTTAGGATTGTCTTAATGAGAATGTTGTGATTAGTTTGATAGATGTGAAAATGCCATGTTAAAATTGACATGCAAGTTGTAACTTGAACTTGACAAGCTTTCTTCATGGCTTTCCTTTCGTAGGCACAGAACAGTGTACGCTTAGGAAGGGAAACCCATGAATGAGCCTTAGCTTTTGAATTTCCTGGTTTTGGTTTTGTCCTTCTAACCTACATGTACTTATATAAAACAGTGTTCAGAGGATATTAATATTTCAGTAATGCAGTGCCCCCTAGCCGTGATTTAAGGAATTGGATATGTATACTTTAAACAGTGACTATTGTCGTTTATTATTTAGTTTTGAGGGGAGATTTTTCTGTTCATAGCATTTTTTTTTTTAATTTCTCAGGCTGTTGCATATTTCCATAATTTTATTACAGAGGAGAAACCTTATTAAATAAGAAGGAAATATTAAAGTATCGAACAGGGCATTTGGTCTCTGATTAGCTTTAAGGCTTTCTTTACATGTATAAATTATAGATACTGAGGGTTTATTGGAGGTAGGCAGGTTAGCAATTTTATTATCCCTAAGAAATTTTTTTTGGTTGTTGAAAATGACCCCTAGACTGTTAACATAGCACCAGCCAAGTGGAAACTCATTTGGATGATTTGATTTTTTTTTTCTAATTTGCTTTTGAGCAAGAATTATCCATATTGATGTTTACTAATTATATTGCCCACATAGTTGCCAAAAATCTATGTTAGCGGTCACCAGTGTATAAATTCTATTTTCTTTACCAGTACCTTTGAGAAGAAGTTCTCAATTCTCAAGTTCTTCAGAGAACTGAAAATTTGTCCAGTTTTATAAGAACCAGTCATAAGACTGCACAATTCCTGAAGGTCAGCCATTGGTAGTATTTTCAAAAGTATCAGATAACCTTCTCTTTAAAAAAGTGTTTTGCCCTAACAGAGGAATACTTTTTTCTTTTCTTCCTAAGCTCACCTCTTGAAATTCAAGCATATTAACCAGGAGATTCTAAATTAACATTGGCTGCATTTTCCATTCCCCCCAAATACTCCGTACCCCAAGAACAGAGACTTTTGTCTTGATCTTGGTACGTAAAAACCAGAACACTACCTTAATTAGCGGCTTTCATTGGCATAATGAGCGGTGTACTTCTTGTTTCACACAGGCCCCAGGGCAGGTGACTTTTATGGACTCTGCAACATACTCTCTGATGCTTGATTGTAAGAGTGCACTGTTTTCCTAATGAAGGAGGTTTGGGACTGGGAATGGTGGCGGCGACTTTTATTTATGGAAGAACAAGGAATTTCGATATATGGAAAAAGTGTATTTGTACAATTTTTGCTGGTAGTGTTCGTATTTCTTGCTAAGACATTTTTCCTCTGTGTTCTGGTCTCAAGTTTAAGGGGATGATGTTCTTTGGAAGAATTTTGAGCCCTGTTTAATTGTCATTGTTTTGTCACCATTGTTTTCTAGCATCCTCCAGGACAAATAGCAAGGAAATACAGCTCGTGCTCCACTATTTTCCTAGATGATAGCACAGTCAGTCAACCAAACCTCAAGTATACAATTAAATGGTGGGTATACAGATTTTTGCTTAACCAAATGCCTTTTCTATTCCTGAACCTGACGTCCAGCTGGTTGGTTGTGTGGCCTGGGAAGGGTAACACTGGGCAAGGGGAGGCCATTGACTATGAAAAATGTTTTTAAAAAGTGATTTTGGTAGTTAGGGATGTTGAAAATATTTGTTCATATTACCAATTACCTAGAAAAACCAAAATTTAAAATTATTTTAAATGTAGATTAGAGCATATTTTTTTATTTTTGTGTGTAATTTCTACCTTCCCACTTTTTATTAAAGCCATCCTGGCATAACGGCTAACATTGTACCTTTAAAATAAAACAGGGTCCCAGTTTTAAGTCTCAGAGCTGCGGCAGGCTGCAGGCCTGACGCAGTGCAAGTGTCCTCGCCCAGAGTGAGAAATCTGGGTTCTGACTTCTGCTCTTTCACCAACAGGGAGGGTTTGGGTGAGACCCTTCTCTCTGGGATCTTATTTTCAAATGGGGTTTTAGGGAGGAAGGGGAGTCTTGGGATCAAATCCTTCCTTTTTCGGCTTCAGTGTCCTCATTTTAAAGTGGGCAACAGGAGGGGACACTGGTGTCTCCTGCAATGCTCCCGCTAGCACTGCGATAACGAGATCGCAGACAACCCGATGTGCAACGGTCTGGACTTCAGCTCAACTGGGAAAAATCTGGGGTATTTTATCTTTATGCTCGTTTAAGAAAGTACACATTTAACAACAGTTCGTGTTAGTGTTTGAAATAAACATTTACATTTCTAAATAGAAAGTACTCTTCAGTTTCAGTGGTCCAGGTTTTTAGACTTATAAACCCTGTTCTGAATGTGACCACACGTGACAACCAGTCACAGCCTTGGGCAGTGAAGACTGTCCAGGTTGTCTCCACAGGGAAGGGGGAAGTGGGACCACTTGAAGGGAGGCTGCCTTTTCTCTTGTGCGGGTTGCATGTGTCTAGGATCGAAATGGAAGTGGGGCTTCTTCCCTCAGTACCTTGGTGTTCAAGGGCGTGGTGAATGACCAATGGGCATAAACCCACACGACAGCGGGGAAGAGGTGTATATATCATAGCTCCCCAACCGTGGCTTTGGCTCAGCCTCTTCCTGCCCTTGGGCAAGGTTTCCTGCCAGGGAAGTGCAGCACTTTCTAGAGGAAATCACTAGTAGTTGTGGAGAGGAGTGGAAAGCCCTAAGGATCTGTGCAGCGTGTGGCTGTTAGCATCTGCTCAAGCTCGAGAGCTCAGAGTGAAAGCTGCTGACTCCCCTGAATCCTGGGATCCTCTTCACGGGGAGCGAGGCTGCGTGGAGCTCATCTCCCTTCAGGGCCTGCAGGAGCTCTTGGGATTTACAGGTGGATCTCACTCAGTTGCTCAATGCTTCACCCTTGGATGGCTTAAAATTGCCACTGGTTGTGACATGGACACTTAGGAGCCGGGTGGGAAAACCGGGTGACAATGTGATTATTTCAGTGTCAGGTCCGGGAGGTGCAAACACCTAAGTTACAACTATGTGTCCATGTAAACCAGTGGTTCCAGCCCTGGGTGTACCTAGGTGTCACCTAGGAGCTTAAAACCACATTCATATTTGATGTCTTACCCTACAGATCCGATGTCTGGATTTTAACCCCCCTCTCAGAGATTCTAATAGGCCGCCGATGTTGAAGACCCCTGATGTAGGTGGATGTGTCTCCTCCCTACCAAAGTTCCCTTGGAAGTTTTAAATAAACTATAGGTTAATATATGAAGGGGAAAGAACTTGAAAAGCTGGTCCAGTTAAGATAGCTGTCGAGACAGAACATTCAGCGTGGAGACTGTGCTTCCCTGATCCAAAAGACATTTTCTCTGTACCACCGAAATTTGAAGTTCTTCAGTCAGTAGCTTAGTTGTTTTAAAAAGTGCCCAGTTTTTAAACATACACATGTTGGACCTAGGAGCTGGGCAGGGCGGACCCTAGTTGAAGTGGTTCCATCAGAATCCTGCCCTGAAAATACAAGGGGGTAGGAAGATGCTAAGTGAATGCCCTCCTGTTCTAAAACTTTGCCCTAAGCCTTGTCCTACACCTGTCAGGAAACCTGTGGCCCTCGCCCCCTAGATATTAAAATTGATCCACGCGCTTTAACAGTAGTTCAGCTTCATCGTGGGCGTGGTGAGCATTTATGGGCTAAACTTGTTCTGATTACCAAGCCTGACCTTGTTTCTTTGAGAAAATGGTCTGCGTTCTAAACAACCAATTTCTAAGCGAATTTTTAGAAGAAAACCCTTCTGTAAATTGGGGAATTGCCAAAATGAACAAACATATTTACCAATTCTGGTTAGGGAGTGGGTGGAGGATTGAGTGCTGTTCTAACAGTGAAAGGAAAGCTTAAGTGTAAAAAGTTTGGGCCCTTACTCTCTGCTCATTCTTTTCGTAAGCATGGTTTCTTTTTTGAGAACTTGATTTTTCCATCTTTCCCCTAAATGCCAACAGCTCTGATACAGAATTTAGAGTTTAACCAACCATCCCTATGCCTCTGCGACCAACCCCTCCCCCAAATCCCCGTAAGGAGCATAGGAATGATGATGAAAGGAGTGTGGGGTGAGGGGGTGGCGCTCCAGTCACACAGCTGGCCAGTCATCCATGAGTCGTGGTGTCTGAGGGGCGGAGAGTCCTGCTTACCCACCTGCCTCTGTATCTCCGAGAATCAGGCCTCAGCACTGCCAGACCCATGACCCCTTCACCTTCGAAGTCTTAGGATCATCATATGCTTTGCTGATTTAGTTCTAGGAGCGAAGTAAGACAAGTGCAGTGCCTGTGATCACAAATCTGTTTTGTTTTCTTGGCCGAGAGAATAGCATTTCTTCCTTCCCAGCTATGTGGCGAAAGCCGCTGAGCAACTGCCCAGCTGCACAGGTTTGACCCACCTGTACCTCTGGTTTGGGCCCATCCCGTCCTTGCTGAGACCTCACCACTTTCTGAGGATGTCGCAGAACTGACCAGACCTCTGAAGTTGGGCGTTTAGTGTGATGCCGGAAGCCGAGGACTGATTCAGTTTTCAACTGACTGCCCTTTGCCCCCAAGAATCACTTCTTTTAAGATGACCAACTAAACTGGCCTACGGAGCTGGACTGTACATGAGTCCTCAGCCGTATTTTCTCACTTTCCGGGATATGAGCTTGAGTGGAAATATACCAGTATTTTTTTTTTTTGCAAAGATATTTAGCAATATATGTGTGGAGCCTTACAATTATTAATGACTTTAGATTGAGTAATTCCAATTACAAGATGTTTTCTTATGGAAATAATATAGTCACAGGTTCACAAATATTTATCTTTGAGGATACTTATTGTGTTAATTATAATTGCAAAATATTATAAACAAATGTTCAGTAGTAGGGGAATGATTAATAAATTATTCAGGAACAGAATCTATATATCTTGTGCTAATAGTAGTCATCTTTGGGCAAAATGGTTATTTTTTGTGTACTTTATATATTTTCCAAAATTTCTGCCATATTGAATGTAATGTACTGTATAATCAGAAAAACATTTGAAAAAAATTCAGGGGAGAGGAATTAAGTTAAGACCTTTTAAAATGTAAAATAAAATTTTAAGGTTGTGTTACAAATAAGGGTTCCAGTACCATTTCAGAAAATGAATAAGTCAGGCAGATTGCCAGGAGGTTATTGATTGAAGGGAAAAAATATCAAACTCCTACGGGTGATATTTACATATTTCTGGTAGTTATAAAGAAACCACTAATTTTCTAAAATAGTATGTACTGAGTTGGAGATTTCTAAAAGTGTTTAATTTGTACCACCTGGTTTTTTTTGTTTTTTTTTGTTTGTTTGTTTTTACATGGTGCCTATATTGTATAAGTGAGGGGAAAAAAAGCTTAAAATTTCAGATAGGAAGAGAAATTTGTAAATATCACTTGAAGTTTTGGTATTTCTGGGAAAGATTTAATAATTGTTATGAATGAGTATCAGACTGATTTACTTTAAAGAGTGTATTTTTTTGATCAGCATTCTGAATTAAATGGAACTGTTTAGATGGATCATTTTACTTTTTACTTTAAATATTTATGGTCAGACTGATGTCAGATAATATATAACATCTTGAATATGCTTATGAAACATTGAACTGCATTTTATTTTACAGTGTAGCTCTCGCAATATATTACCACATCAAAAACAGGTATGTGGATGATTGATTTTCTGTTAAAAACATTACGTATTATCTACTATTATATTTTTCCTGTCTTTTTCCTATTATGCTCTAGTTGCTTTGGCCTTCATATTTTCATGGACTTTCTAAAGTTAGTGTAATTTACCAAAACTTCCCAGGTAAGTGCTGAGCCGCTTCCTAATTAGAGGAAACCAGATGGGTGTTTGTGTTTGAAACCAGCAAAAACAAAACAGAGCTTCTTGAGAATGTTCTGCCTCTTCTTTACTCTTTGTTTTCTGTATAATTTGTTTAAACATTCTATCTTTTATAAAATATTGTTTAAAAAATTTACTGTGTGCTACTTTAACATGAAAAAAATGTTTATAGTTTCAATTTAGGAGAGAAAATTTTGTTGTAAATCTGTTTGAAAAATTGTTTTACATTTTATTTTTTTTGCCTTTATTAAATTGACTGGTGACATTGGTTAGTAAAATTATATAGGTTTCAAATGTACTTTTCTGTAATACATCATCTGTATATTGCGTTGGGTGTACATTTAGACATAATGTAGAAACTGTCTAATACGAGTATGAAGATCAGTTAATTTAATTTAAAAACTCAGTTAAAACAGGGAATCATAGAAAAAAGTCACTTAAAAAGATTTACCATTCATATTTTATTTCAACATAAAACATTTAAAAGTACATCATTTACCAGTTTTTTTAATGCAGCATCAAGACTTGTTTTGAGCATGGGGCATTGATTAGAGTACCAGTGTCTTTCTTTTCTAAGCCACACCCGTAACTTATCCTTTCCATCTTTCCATAGTGGTTTTTTTGTGTGTGTGTGTGTTTTTTTAAATCAATAGTGAGAAAACTTAAGATATTTGCAAAACAATCCGAGCATAGAATCTTTTGGGTTTTGAGCACATCTGGTCTACAATGAATTTATTTTTAGTGATTCCCTTTTACTAGGTCTTTCCAGATCATCCTTCTTTGTTTTCATAAGAACAAAGCCACTGTCATTGCAGTCTTATTTCATTGAGTGATAGTTACATACGTTATGTGAGTCTAATAACAAGTACAACTTGTGTTAAAGAACAAAATTCAACCCAGTAAATTTGAAGATCTAATTGGCTTTATTAAGGGACTCATGAATACGGCAGCATCCATCCAGCTGCTAGAAGGGCGGGCACTCTGAGGAGTTGTACAAAAGGGAAAAGTTTTGATAGGCAGAAAGAGGGTGGGACTAAGAAGTTAAAAAAGTGGATTATTTCAGGCAAGGACACCTTTCTTTAGGGGAAAGCAGGGGGTCTTATCTAGTAGATTACCTCACTAGTGCTGACCAGGAAATTTCAGACTGATTGGTTTACAATTCCACTCCTGGGAGAGGCTGAAACTGCAATTGGGTTAGTCATTAAGGTTTGGTATGGTGACATGACTTCCAAAAAGTGACTCCATTTTGGCCTGGTGTTCTTTCTGATAAGGGTAGGTAGGTAGATAGAAATGAGCAGGAGAAATTTAGCCCCAGTTAGAAAGCCCCCGGCTGCAGCTCCTACTTGTGTCAAGACCCCTTGCAGCTGCCCAGCAGGATTCCAGGTGTACACATACCCTTAAGGAATGTGTTTACACGTGCCCCTAAATCAAAGAAATGCACTGCTAAGTGCCAGAGGACTAGGCACCTCAGGGGCAGAAAGAGAGATAAGAGAAGGGAGAGGGGGAGGCAGTTCTACCCACAGAAATAAAAGCCTTCGTGCAACGTAAGGCGAGGCTGCTTCCCCCCCTTGGGTCAGCCCGCTCCATGTCTCGGAGGGCACTGTCTTTAACTAATAAACTTCTGGCTGTTTTATTCTGTACAAAATTCTGTCTCTTGACTGAATTCATTCCTTCAAGAAGATGAAGAGCTGAGGTTCAATGTCATTTCCTGGTAACACTTCCTCCCTCCCTCCCTCCTTCTGGTGTGACCCATTTCTGGGAAAAAACATGGCCACCTCATGGTTCCAGTGGATCTCAGTGGGTGGGAACCACACTGCCTTCAATCTGTTTTACAACAGGGACAAAGGGAGAGTTGTGTAAGTCATTGAAGTGGAGGTTAGATAACAGCTTCTACTAAACAGTCTTATAGGAAAACACAAATATCTGGAGGAGATTTACACCTGGAAAGATATTCTCTGTAGTGACCCTTTTCCGTATTGTAATTGTGATTCACGGTTCTTTATGGTGCTTGAGAGTTTGGGATTTAAAAATTTACAAAATGTAGGCTATTGGATCTTTGAACCTTGACCAGAATAACATATTAGTGACAGTTTAGGTTTTTGTCTTGATGCTTATTTCTATGATAGTAGTTCAAACTTTTTAAACATTTAAGTCTTAAATAATAACAATGTAATGCCATTAATGGAACCCAGATGTGTCCTCCAACCAACCAGTTTTGTATTAGCATCTCTAAGTGATTTCTCAGTTCTTAGACTATTACGGATCCCAAAGTTAATTTACAGTCATAGCTGATAATAATAAGAGCCAACTCTACTAATAAGTGCTTACTCTGGCCACCCTGGTCAGCTGTTTACGTGCATTATCTCATTTCGTTTTTATAACAACTCTGTGAGGTGATACTGATATTATTTCCATTTTACAGATAAGAAACAGGGGCGCAGAGAGATGAAATGATTTGCCTAAGATTATACAACTAGTAAATTGCGGAATGGGGGAATTGAACCCAAGCAATATACCACGGAGACTTTTAATCATATGCAAACAGACATGATTGATGTACAGGTTGTATCCTGAAGGTCTCTTGGGAAGAGACCTGCATTGACTGTCTGCAGACTTTCTTCCTTGATAAGTCATACAAGCCAAACCTTTGGAGCTGGTGAGAGATCCAGCTTGGTAGAGATGGTGCAACTCAGCTGAGACACGTAGCTTTTAATGGAAGTGAAAGGAAAATCCACTTTTCAGAAGAGTCATTTTAGCTTAAATTCTTAACCCTCGTTTATATTTTTGAACCTACACTTTCATTTTTAAAATTACTTCAGGTGAATGTTTCTCCAGAGTGCCTCTCCAGAGTGCCGAATGGCTTTTTAGGAGCTCTCATTCCTGAGGAAAGTTGAAGAAGGCCAAGAAATGGGGGGCTGGGCCAGGCTTTTCTCTCACGTAGCCCCTTGACTGTCTCACAGAGACAGTTAGTGAGATGAGGAGTTGGCTGATTCTTTGTGGCCAGGTTATTATAGAAGGAAATGTCACCGGTGCACCAGGAGGAGCTCTCTATGTGGTCAGACCCTGCTACCTGGTCCTTCCTGGTTGAAGCCGTCTTTACTCAGCTTTAGCTCAGTCTTTGCTGCCTGTGTTCCTGCAGTTCCTGCAGGGAAAATGCGCACAGGTATGAATGCCCCAAAGCTTTAAAAACAATTCCTATTGTGCAAATATAGTAATGCAAACTGAACTGTCCTGTTAAGATCTGTCTTTCTCCCTTATTTTATGGAGACAGTAAGTTCATAGAGCAGAAATTGTAGTGTTGACCGTGATGAGTGTTGGTGACGACAGACAGGTCTGTAGTCTCCTGATCCTCGCAAGCCCGATTGATTTTGGAAGCACAGACGATGGACCTTGTTACCCAAGCAATCGTTTCCAAATTTGATTTCTAAAGAAAAATTTGCAGGCAAAACTCAAACGACATAAAACAGGACATAGAGCTGTCTCTAGTGAGGTGTGGATAGTCCCTTCAGGGCAGCTGCCTGAGGTGCGGTGCTTACAGGGAAAGCCACCACTGTAAGTTGCTCTGTGCACGTACTGGCCTGGTAGCAGCCAGCCATTCTTTTATAGGTTTAGGTTATTATTATTAGTTAAGTTTTTCTACACATCACCGCTTGTTTCTCAATATAAAATACTGAAAATCTTAAGTGGTTAAGTTGCATATTACAAAAACTTCAGATTAATCTCTAGGATACACTGAATATTCATTTTTACCCTCAGACTTCTTTCTTGTCAACCATAGTTTAAGCAGATCTGTTGGCCTTCGCTCAGAAACATGATGTTAAAGAAATTTAGATTTGGTTCATCTGAAAACTCAGAAAATGAAAAATCTATATTTTCACTTAAGTTAATTCATAACCTTTATTTCATGGACTATTCAGAAATTACCTACTACTGTACCCAAATAAAACAAATTGTTATTCATCAGTAACCAATAGCCTCTCTTACATTTAGCACTGCCTTCTCTTTTCTGAAGTAACAGTTGAATCAAAATATATTTTTGTTTTATTTTGAATAACATACATTCTTACAGAAAGTAAACTCTATTTTCTATTATTTTCCCCACCAGGGACCCAGATGGAAGGATGCTCTTAGATATTTTTGATGAAAACCTTCACCCTCTTTCGGTAATTTCCTCCTCCTCGTGTTTCACAATATTGTTTAATTGTTTCTCTTTTGCTCTTCTCTTTTTGGGTGGCCTGTCATCTGAAAATATTTTCTTCCCCAGAAATCCGAAGTGCCACCAGATTATGACAAACACAACCCAGAGCAGAAGCAGATTTACCGGTTTGTTCGGACACTGTTCAGTGCTGCTCAGCTGACTGCTGAATGTGCCATTGTCACCCTGGTGAGTGCCCTCAGAATGACCGCAGCCATTGGTAGTTGAATGGAGTGGTGAGAGCTGGGGCTCTCGTCAGGTAGCCTAGGGACACTGCAGTTTCTCCTTCAGGGTGATCTCTCTGGAGAATAGAGTGTTGATCTCCCAAGACAGGGTATGAAATCTGTTCCTCGGTCCCCTCCTAAAGTCACAGTCAAAACCAATAAATGTTGAAATGTTAAATTCAGGTAAGTAAACACTGGGCTAATGAGGGTAAGAAGGACCAAGGTGCCCCCTGTAGCTTTCCTGTTGTTGGTTCCTACAAAAGTTGTAATGACATTCATAAGATATGATGTACACATACATCCCACGTGAATACCTATATAGGAAGGAGTGGTGGGTATTGCCACCTTCTCTTTTGTGCTTTTGTTTAAATGTGTCTGTAAGGTATTCGGAGGCAACATGGAGGTAATCTGCACTTTGAGACTCAAATAACAGATAAAAATCTATAATCTTACGTAGATTCTTGAAACTTTAGGGACTATTTAGTCAAATGTCATTTGGGAAATAGATTTGACAATGGAACCCATTGTCACTGAACTTTTGCATTGTTTGCAACTCAGATAAGAAGTTAGCTCTGCCTGGGCATGAGCTGTCCTGGAGGGGATCCGAAAGCCTTTGGGAGCGTCTGAGAAGAGATTATTGTCTAGTAGAAAGTTTACAGGCCACCTGAGGACCCTTTGTGTCTCTGCCACACTAAGCGCTCTGTGCTGCTCGGCTAATGCAACAGTAAACCTGTTTGTTTATTCATTCATTGATTCATCCATTTGTTTGTTCATTCCTTCTCTCTTTGAACTTACCCCTAATGGGTAAAACAGGCATTCAACTAGTAATCACTAGTTGATTTGGATGATTATAAGTTCTTAGGATGTAACTGAGAAGTAGATTTATTGCTCAGGTTTATTCCCCCAAAGGATTTTAAGTTCTTACAAAACATGCAACAGGGTTGAAACTTTCTCGTAGGGAAACTGCGATGAACAGAAAAGCAGATGAAAACATGGATGAAATTAGTATTAAAATTCATGCTATGAAGGAAGGTTTATTTTGAAGCTACTGCAGATGGAATGCAGTGCGGATTGTTTTACCTTAAATTCCTAAAAAAATTACTACCTGACTGTGACCTGATAATGCCTCACTGCTTAGATGTATTAGAGTGAAGATAAGATTGTAATCCCCACAGCTTCCCATTTTCCGCAGAGATACTGAGAGAACATCTGAAGTGCATTCCCGTCTCCAAGGGTGACAGGGTAGATCAGTTAGTTCATGTCTTTGCAGAGAGTCCTATAGGTCATGGTAACCACTGAAACTTCACCTAGCCTATTAGATAAACTTGTGGCTTAGGAGGAGACTCGCTTCTACTGGTGTCTTTCTGGTAGCATCCTAAAGATGAGCAGCTCTGGGGTCCCACGTGGTGGGTACAGCAGACTGATTCTCTGGTGGCTGCTGCTTGCGTTGGCTGAGAGTCAGCCTGCGTGCCTGATGGGGAAAGGAGACAGATGCGTGCGCTGAGCGAGATCCTGTATAATTCTTCTCTTGCATCCCCTAGAGTTAGAAGCAGCCATCAGAACAGGTCCTGTCTAGAGCTGACAGAGATGCATTAATGTCTGCTTTTCTCCTGCGCATCCTCTTGGCATCTTGGCGTGCTGCCCAGGAGGAGGAGGTGGTGGGGGCAGGGGTGGGAAGGACAGCAGTTACCTCTGGCCCTGCTGCCCTCAAGGGAACAACACTGCAGGCTGCCTGTGGTAAGAGAGTTTCCAAGACCTTCAAACACCCGAACTCAGTAAACCCAAAGCTAATATCTCACAGCTTAATTATCTTTGTTTTAGAAGAATAACAGCAACTTAATATCACTAAATACATTTCTTTAGCCTTGCAGGGTATGCTAAAAGCTTTCCTGTTGATAACTGACACATGAGGAAATTCAAAACCAAGGGTGAGGTCATTGAACTGCACCTTGCTGAGTTATGATAAGTTTTCATATGAACGCACTTTGTTCCCAGCAGCACTTGGGAGGAAGCACTTGGGAGTTGGGAGGAAGACCATAGCGTCCAGCTGCCCCTCCGTGCAGCCCAGCCTTTCTCTTAGGAGTTACTTGAGCTGGGTTATCCTTAACTCCATGAACAACACCCATTTTAGTCCCATGTGGTACTTGGCCAAAATAGAACTCACTGCCTGTCTCAGCAAGGGGTTTTGATCACTGTAAGGACGAGAAACCCGCATGAAGAGGCCCAGGCAGGAGATTTATTGGAAGGTCCAGGGTCTGGTCCCTTGCTCTTTAGGATGGAAGTACTCCAGGCTGTGTGAGAGCAACAGGCTTTTCTGTCCTTCCGTCTGTCTTGGGGGCTGCCTCATCTTGCCTCTGCACCTCCCTGGGAGTCTCCATCAATTTTCAGGTCTGCTTCTGGTGGAACGCATTGGGGAAGTAGCTGTCCCAACCCAGACTCTACGTCACTTTTTCACTTAAGGCCCAACACCAGCTAATTCAGTCTCTTGTGTTCAGTTCAGATTTTGGACAGCGGATGGGTTTCGATTGGCTCCATCAGTGATTGGCTCAGTTCCTTTAGGGCCAGATGTTCACCCTGAAAACGAGCACTTGTGACCCAAAGGTGACAGGAGAAAGGGGCCCAGGACTTTGTCCTGAGCCACTATTTTTCTCACTCTGTGGGTTCTTGTGCTCAAAACCTCCTGTGGTTCCCCATGTTCCGCAGAGGAAGACGCAAAGAAAGCCCTTATGAGACCCATAGGTCCCGAGCAGCCTCAGGCCTCCTCTTCTTCTTGACGTAGCTGCCACCCCTTCCCCCTGCGGTCACTGTGCTCTAGCCACTCCAGCCCCACACACATAGCTGCCTCAGGACGTTGGCACTTGACACCTCTGCCTGGGGCCCACTTTCCCAGATATGCATGTGGGCCCCCCTGCCCTCCTTCACATCTTTGCTCAGAGGGCTTGTCAGCAGGACGTCATTACTTTGAATTGTGACCTCCCTCATCCCCCCTCATTCCCTTGTCATCATTTCCTGTTTTGTTTTTCCCCACAGCACTTATCACCAAGTAACATTCTTTAGGTTTTACTCATTTGTTTTATTTTGCCTATAACAGTATAAGCTCTACAATTAATGGATTTCTGTCTTTTTCGTCTTTGTTTGTTTGTTTACTGCACTATGACCAGCATCTGGAACACATCCTGGTACATACTTAATGCTCAATAAAGACTTATTCAGTGTGCACAGTAAACCTAGTAATAACTGTCTGCTGTTTCACTGCTTAACTTGTTCAGGCGAGCTTTCTGAAGGGAGTGTGGCAAAGTCGTTAGCCATGGGGACACTGCCCCGTCAGGCCCCTGACTGAGTGTGGCTGACAAGGTTGGTTCTATCTGGAGAGCTGTGAGGGGTGATCGGAGGGAGAGAGGAAGTTTGTAACTGATGGAGAGGAGTCAAGCCCAAAGAAAAGGGGAATCGAGAAGAAATGGAGGTGGCAAAAGGAGAACTAACCAGACGAGGAGATGCATTACCTTTCTATTAATTATTTTTTTGTTATCTTTTATAGCTTTATTGAGATAGAATTCATATACCATAAACTCCACCCATTCAATGTGAGCATTTCAATGGTTTTTAGTGTATGGTGCCTCCATCACCACAACCTAATCAGAATATTTTCATCACCCCCTTACCCTTTAGCAATCATTCTTCATTTTCAACCCCCATTCCTGCCTCCGTAACAACTAATCTAGTTTCTGTCTCTCTGGATTTGCCTATTCTGGACATTTCATACACATGGATTTATATAATATGTGATCATTTGTGACTGCCTTCTTTTCACTGACCATAATGTTTTGAAAGTTCAGCTGCATGGTAACATGTACAGTATTCCATTCTTTTTCATTGTTGAGTAATATTCCATTGTAGAGATCGACCACATTTTGTTTATTGGTTGATGGCCATTTGAGTTGTTTCTACTTTTTTAGCTATTACATTTGTTTGAACATTTGTGCACACATTTTTGAGGGTGACTATGTTTTCAGTTCTTTTGGTATATACCTAGGAATTAAATTGCTGGTAACTCTGTGTTTAACTTTTTGAGGAACAGCCTGACTGTTTTCCAGTGTGGCTGCACCGTTTTACATTCCCATTGGCAATGCTATGAGGGCTCCATTTTCTCCACATCATTACATCCTTGGCAATACTTGTTACTGTCTTTCTGATTTTAGCCATTTTAGTGGTGTGAAGTGATATCTCATTGTAGTTTTGACTTTCATTTCCCTAATAATTAATGATGTTGAGCATCTTTTCATATGTGTTCATTGGGCCTTTGTATCTCTTCTTTGGAAAAATGTCTATTCAAATCCTTTGCCCATTTTTAAATTGAGTTGTCTTTTTATTGTTGAATTCTAAGAGTTATTTATATGTTCTGGGTATAAGTCCCTTGTCAGATATATGATTCACAAGTATTTTCCATTATTCTTTGTGTTGTCATTTCAGTTTCTTAATGGTATCATTTGCAACATAGGTTTTCATTTTCATGAAGCCCAATTTATATATTATTTTCTTTTGTCACTTGTGCTTTTGGTGTTGTATCTAAGAAACGTTTGCATAACCCAAGGTCATATGATTTACTCCTATGTTTTCTTTTAGGAGTTACATAATTTAGCACTTACATTTAGGTCTACAATCCATTTTGAGCTATTTTGTGAGATACATACTTTTGCACTGTATATGGTTGTCTGAGCACCATTTCTTGAAGAAACTGTCTTTTCCTCTTTGAATTGTCTTGTCACCCTTGTCAAAAATCAGTTGACCATAAATGTGAAAGTTTATTTCTGCACTTTCAATTTTGTTCCATTGAGATGTGTGTGTGTGTGTGTGTGTGTGTGTGTGTGTGCATTCGTATGTCAGTACCACACTCTTGATTACCATAGCGTTGTAGTTGAAATCAGAAAGTATGATTCTCCCAATTTTGTTCTTTTCTTTCAAGATTTTGACTATCCTATGTCCCTTGCATTTCCATATTAATTTTAAAATTAGCTTGTCAGTTTCTGCAAAACAAAGAAACAAAATCAGCTGGGCTTTTGACGATAGGGTCTGCACTGAGTATGTAGATCAATTTGGGGAGTATTACAGTCTTAACAATGCTAAGTCTTCCCCCATCAACATGGGGTGTCTTCCCATTTATTTAGATTTTCATTTTCTTTCAACAATTTTTATAGTTGTCACTGTACAAGTCTTACACTTCTTTTTGTTAACTTTATTCCTAGGTATTTAATTCTATTTCATGCTATTGTAAGTGGAATTGTTTTCTTAATTTTATTTTCGGATTGTTCTTGCTAGTGTATAGGAATACAGTTTATTTTTGTAGATCGATCTTGTATCCTTCCACATTGCTCAACTCATTTTAGATCTAATAATAGTTTTTTGTTAGATTCCTTAGTCTTTTATATATGCAAGATCATGTTATCTGCAAGTAGAGATAGTTTTACCACTTCGTTTCCAATCTGGATGCCTTTTATCTGTTTTTCTGGCCTAATTGCCTTAGCTAGAATCTCCAGCACAGTGTTAAATAGAGGTGGTAAGAATGCTTTGTCTTATTCTTCATCTTAGGGGGAAAGCTTTCAGCAGGATGTTAGCTGTGAGTTTTTCATAGATACCCTTTGTCAAATTGAGAAAGTTCCCTGTGTTCCTCATTTGTGGGGTTTTTTATCTCAAAGGAGTATTGGATTCTGTCGCTTGCTTTTTCTACATCTGTTGTGATGGTCTTGTGGTTTTTGTTCTTTATTCTATTGATATGTTAAATCAATCTTGCATTCCTGGGATAAATTACCCCACTTGGTCATGATATATAATTATTTTTATATGTTGCTGGACTTGGTTTACTAGTATCTTGTTGAAGATTTTTGCATCTTTATTTTGAGGGGTATTGTTCTTTGATTTTCTTGTGATATCTTTGGTTTGGGAATCAGCATAATACTGGCCCTATAGAATGAATCGGGAAGTATTTCTTCCACTTGTGTTTTTCTGAAGAGCTTGAGAAGAATTGTTATTAATTCTTATTTAAACGTTTGGTAGAATTTACCACTGAAGCCATCTTGGCCGGGATTTTTCTTTGTTGGAAGTTTTTACATCACTGAGTCAATCTCTTTGCCCGTTATAGATCTATTCCAATTATCTATTTCTTGCGTCAGTTTGTCTTTCGAGGAATTTGTGCATTTCATCTGAGTTATACAGTTTTTTGGCATACAGCTGTTCATAGTATTCCCTTATAATTCTTTTTATTTCTGTCTTTTGTTTCTAACTTTACTAATTTGAATCTAATCTTTTTTTCTTGGTTGGTTAGCTAAATGTGAATTTTATTGATCTTTCCAAAGACCAGCTTTCAGTTTATTTATTTCCTCTGTTTTTCTATTCTCTATTTCATTTATTTCCACTCTACTTTATTAATTCCTTTCTTCTGCTTGCTTTGGGTTTAGTTTGCTCTTCTTGTTTTTCTTGTGGTTGCTTAAGGTGAAAGGTTAGGTTATTGATTTGAGAGCCTCCTTATTTAATACAGGAATTTATAGTAATAAATTTCCCTCAGAGCTTTAGCTACATTGCATAAGTTTGGGTAGTTTTCATTTTCAGAGATGTATTTTTTTAATTAAATTTATCGGGGTAACATTGGTTAATGACATTATATAAAGTTCAGGTGTACAACTTTATAATTCAACTAATGCATCCCCTATTGTGTGCTTACCACCCAAAGTCTAGTCTCTCTCCATCACCATACTTTTTAGATTTACAGAAAAATTGTGAAGATAGTACAGAGTTCCTTATATCTCACACCCAGTTTATTATTAACATCTAATGTTACATTATACGGTATTATAATATCTATAATATTAACTTCTTATATTCTTTTGATGTATTTAGTACAATTAATGAACTGATAGTGATATCATCATTCACTAAGGTTCATGCTTTATTCAGATTTTCTTAGTTTTTACCTATTGTCCCTTTTATTTTCCAGGATACCACATTACGTTTAGTTGTCATGTCTCCTTAGGTTCCTCTTGGCTGTGATAATATCTCAGATTTTCCTTGTTTTTGATGATCTTGACAGTTTTGAGGACTACTGGTCAGGTATTTTGTAGATTGTCCGTCATTTGGGACTTGTCTGCTACTTTTCTCATGATTGGACTGGGATTGTGTGTCTTGGTGAGGAAAACCACAGAGGTATAGTTCCATTTGCTCATATCTCATCAAAAGTACATACTGCCAACATGACTTCTCATGGTTGACAGTAATCTTGATCACTGGTCTGAGGTCATATTTGTCAGGTTCATCCACTGTAAAGTTAGCCTTTTTTCCGACTTTCCGTGCTGCACTCTTTGGAAGGAAGTGATTATGTGCAGCTCACTTAAGGAGTGGGCGGTGGCTCTATCCTTAGGGGATGTATTATGGTCCTTGTACTTGTTATGTCAGTACAGGCATATCAGGAATACCAGTCATGCCCAGCTGAGTTGGGTCCCAGCTTGGGTGGCCTTGTACGGTCCTGTCATGGCTGCCACTCAGCCCCTGGTTACAGCCCCAAAGTGCCTCTTAGAGCCTGGTACTCTGATGATGAAATGACCTGTGGAATCTATTTGTTATCCTGAAGACTCCTTTTTGAGTCACTAGTTTCTAAGAAAGTCAGAGCTATTATTCAAATGGCATCTATTCAGTGATGAGAAATGTCTCATTCATGTGCTCCTCCAGTTGTTAGGAAGTAAGAAGCGGTCGTGAAATCACCAGTTAGCTAAACTCTGGGTGATGGGGAGTGTAAGATTAATGACCTAGTGTTACTCTTTAAAATCAGATTGGAATAATTTCAGCATCAGCAGGATTTTGGTTACATATATTCTTGATTCCATTAGTTTGCGTTTTACTCCTCGCCCATGCCTTTGAACAGTTTGTTATGTGCAGTCAACTGAATGCTCTGTGTAACTGTAATTGCTCACTAACCTGTGTTTTCTAGAGACTCCTTAGGGTAGTACTTCTCATGAATTTAAATCTGAAAATTTAATTGAGCAAGAATGGCCTATTAGCAATGATCTAGGGATGTTGTTTAGAAAAAAATCAATTGTACATTTTTTCACTTATCAGAGAATTAAAATACCCAAGTGGGAGTTTACTAAAGAAATTGCAGCTGACCCTTGAATATAGCTTTACTGGCAAATTCTGCTAAATTATATGCCATTAAGTGGAGCTTGTTATGAATGCCTTATTTCCCAACATAACTGCCTTTCCTAGGTAATAGAGTGTATTATAATACCTAATTACTTTAGCCCTAATGAAATACCAGATATGGTGGATGCTTGCTGTTTTTCTTTTTTTCCCAAACTGTAAATCTTATCTTAAGTATCATCTAGCATACTTACTAATCTCTGTCAACTAAGGTGTAAAGTAAGTAAGAAGAAAATTGAGTAGCCACCGTTTTGCACCAAGCCAGTGAGAATCTGTTTCAGTGGGGAACTTGGAGAGATTTGCTTAAGTGGGTGAAGATTGTTTCACAACCTCCTTTTTGTATTTCTTTAAAAATCTGGAGGCTTAGTTAATTGCAGTCTTAGTTTTCTGCTCTTAATACAGTTTTATTAGACATTTCCTGACTGTCAACTTGATGGGGAATGAGAAGCATTAGTTGTCAACCTTTGTCAAGTATTTGGTCTGGAGTCCTAAGGACAGTGTCCAGCTCAAATTCCACTTGGCCGGCCTGGATCTTTATCTGAAGAATTGTAATTTTTACACAAATAAAAATCATGATAAAAAAATATCTCTTTCTGCTCATTTAATATAATAAATGCCATTAAAAACTAAAATCTCTAAACATTGAAAAGATTACTGTGCTGTGGTTAGTGAGCTACTTTTTTTTTTTTTAAACCAATGGTTGTCACAACCCAATGTATTAGGTTGGTGCAAAAGTAATTGCGGTTTAAACGGTTAAAAATAATTGCGAAAGCCGCAGTTACTTTTGCACCAACCTAATATTACTGTTTAATGAGAGATTTGGAAGCTCTCACACAGGTCCATATAGTGCAGTTAGTGTTCTCTGCTGCATGACCTCCTGGGGCTTAGTTGAAGGTCTTTTCAGCTTTCTGTGCTTGGCACAGCAGAGTGGACTCTTCCCTCCGGAGCTTTCTCCTCTGAACTTCACTGCCCACCACGCTGCTATCTCACAAACCAAGGACTCAGCATCACCTTGAACTCCACTCTCCCTTTGTAAATGCAGTTCCTTTTACCAAATGCCACTGTTGGTGGCCCTTTTATTAGATAGATCACTAATACGAGAAATCTGCCTGCATGCGTCTGTCGTCCTGAGCCTGCTTCTGTGTCGGTGTCATTCCTTATTGTTCCGCAGGCTGATGTGTGCGTGGCGCCAGCACTCGGGCCACACCCTGCTCGGGCACTGTGCTAGACGCCGGGCACACAGTGGGCATGAGTGACATGCGGTCCCTGTCCTCAGGGAACATACGGTGTAACAGGAAGAGAGACCAGTAAGAAGGCAGCGACACTGCACTGAGACAAATGCAGCAGTGGGGCAAGTGGGAGGATCCCCCAGACTCATGTGGGGGGAATCAAGGTAGGCTTGCCGTGTAATGGTTTCCTGTTTCATTAACTTTCAGTAAACTCTTGTCACGGCTTATTGGCTTATTTTCTCTTTGGGACTGGAAATATATTAGTAATTTCTTCTCATGATTTTAGTTTTGTCCTATAGTACCTCTGGTCCATTCTGGGGAACACCTTGAGTGTGAGATTAGCCCTAAGGATCTAGGTTTTTAACACGTTGAGTACGGCGGGGTTTAAATCCCTCGTGAAGATTCTCGTGATCTGTACGCAACGTGTTAGGATTTAAAGAACTGCTTTTTACTTAATAAAGCACTAAACACAGAACAATAGCCTTTCTGAGCAAAAGAACCATTATTCATCTATTTCTTCATTCAGCAAACGACGGAGTGTCGACCCCACCTTGGGAGAGCCCCTATTCAGTGGCAGAGACAGACGTGGTTCTGAGCCCCCTCTCCAGACTTTGCTCGGTATTCACCACTGCACCTGTTTTACAGACAGCAGGCCAGTCCCGACTGCAGAAGACGCCGTAGGAAGTTTCTGCTGCTTTGGAAGGAGCATATGACTCTCTCTTCTGCCTGTGGTTTAGGGATCAGAGGAACCAGGGGAGGCTCCACGAGGAGCTACTAGCGATGGTCTGACTTTTCTTCATCTGTTCGGAGTTTAGCTTCCATTAAGGATCATTTCTCCTTCCCTGCCTCCCTTCCCTTTCCTTTTCCACCTCCCTCCACCTCTGTCCCTCTTCCCCATAGCACCCCACTCTCCTTTCTAAATACCTCACCCCTGCTACCTTCCCTGCCCCCGCACCCATGCTGTCACTGCCTGAAGTGGCCTTGCTGCTTTAATTTTACTTTTTACTGTGCAAGAAACCACTTCAGTTTCCTTCCCATATGTCCTATATAATATTGTAAGCCTAATTCAGGCGCTCAGAAACTCCGAGCTTTGCCTTGTAGTCTCTTCTCCAAACTATTACAAGACTTGAGAACAGAACATACCAGATTTTACTCCTCTCCTTCATCCTCTCTCCAGATGTTAACACATTGCGTACGGTGGGATTTAAATCCCTCATGAAGATTCTTGTGATCCATAAGCAACGTGTTAAAACAGGAGGGCCTCCCAAGGCTTAGGCCTGGCCCCTGCTTTTCTCTCCCTTTGTCCCTTTCCCCAGGTCATCGGATGCATGCCAGTGGCTTAGTTCTGTTTGTGTGTCATAGACTCTCAAATTTCTATCCCAGTGCTGTTTCCTTTGTGTTCTAGACCTGCATGTGTGGCATCCTCTTGGATGTCTCAGGAGAAAAACGTCCAAAGTCAGACTCACAATCTGCTTTCACTAACCTCTTCCTTCCGGTGCTCCTTGTTTCAGAGGGTGTCACCCATCCAGCTGCATGAGCTGGAAGTCTGGGGTCTCCTACAGCAACCCACCTTCTGTGGCTGTTGGGGTCACTGGAATCTCTGGAATATGACTGCCAGTCTCCACTGTCAGGCCCCCAGTTCAAACGCTTGTCCTCTCCATGACAACTGCTTCAGAATCTCCTGATGCCTCTTCCCATGGGCTGTGCCCCGTTCTCCCCTCTGCTGGCAGAGCCGCCATCGCCCCCCCCCCCCCCGCCCTCTCCAGAGCAGCCCGACAAGGCACGTAGTGAGTGCTCAGTATTTAGACAGTGAACAGGCCCACCTGTCTGCCCACACCTCTCATTTACCTGTTCTCGTCCTGTGGTCTTTTGTTGTATGATTGTTAGTCTGCTGTTCACATTAGCCTCGACTTCTACTCTTGCGTTCATGTCAGTTAACAAAGTCCTGGCACTCAATCTCTACATTACCCTTTTTCCCAAGAGCTTCCTAACGTGCAGTCTCCGCCCCAGAGTCCCAGTGATGTAGCAACAGGTGTGGATTCTTGCTTTTACCTTTCCTGTCCTATTTATGAGCACTGATAGTATTTAGCTGACGACAATCTATATTTTATTTTATTTGTGTAGTTAACATTTTCCTTCCTGCACATGTCTTTTTAGAAATACTAATAATATTTAAGAATGTACAGACATTATTTGCTATGAATAATTCTAACACTGTATAGATTTCATCTGTTTTAGAAAGCTAGTTCTTAAAAAAAGTATGGATGATTAAATTTTTTTTCTTTCTGATGCAGTAGTTCTAGTTTGTAAATGTGTTTGATAAGCTATAGAGATAATAATGCTGTGGTTCAGAGAAGTATAAAACATACTAATAAACAGATTTTTACTAAGGGAAACTTTAAAAGGCATTCTTACCTTGTGATCCAACAGTGTGGGCTTTGTGAATATTTCTGATGTCTATCCTCCAACTAAATTGTGCCAGGTTATAAATCCTATGTTATTTGGTTTTATTTTCTATCATCAGCTGAAACTATTTCATTTAAAATGGGGTTATTGAATCAAAACCACAGTGAGGTACAACTTCATACCCACTAGAATGATTGTTATTAAAAAAATACAAAATAAGTGTTGGTGACGATGAGGAAAAATTGAAACCCCTGTGCATTGCTGATGGGAAGGTAAATAGTGTAGCTGCTGTAGAAAATAGTATAGTGGTTCCTCCAAAACTTAAATGCAGAATTAACTGTGTATTCCAGCAGTTACACATTTGGGTGCCCAAAGCACCAAAAGCAGGTGTTTGTACAGCAGTGTTCCTGGCATCATTATTCACTATAGCCAAAGGGAGGAAACAACTGAAATGTCCATCATTGGTAGATAAATTGATAAACAAAATGTGGTCTATACCTACAATGGATTATTATTCAGCCTTAAAAAGGAAGGAAATTCTAACATGCTACAAACTGGATAAACCTTTAGGACATTATGCTAACTGAAATAAGCTAGACACAAAAGGACAACTACCTTATGATTCCACCTATATAAGATACCTAGAATAGTCAAATTCATGGAGGCAAAGTAGAATGATGGTTACCAGGGATTGTGGGGACGGGGAATGGAGCACTGTCGTTTAGTAGGTATAGTGTCAATGTGGGATGATGAGTTCTGGAAGTAGAAATGGACAGTGCCACAGAACTGTACACTTAATGGTTAAGTGGTAAATTTTATATTATGTATATTTTATCAATAAAAATAGGTTTATCAGTACTGCATGTAGATCTACAAATACCTCAAAGTAAAAAAGTTTAATAAAAATACAGATAGAAAAAAATAGGTTTCTTTCACATTCTTTGCTCTGCTTGTTGGAGCATTTGTTGGTTGTTGAATTTGTATCGATATCATAGATAGAGTGAGAAATTAATCTATAGTTCCTGGAATTTGTTCCTGCCTTGGAGTCTTTTAAGATTCAGCTACATTTGCACAGTCCAGTTATGGAATGTGCTTCAATGTACATCAGACTATTTGAGTCCTTTAACATAAGTATGATCAGGTAATAAATCCCTGTGTAAAGACTGGTGAAATGGAGTTAAACAATGTTAGAATTTCTTTATGTCTGCTAACATGTGAGAGAAAACAACTCAAATTATTTAGCCCTGGTATTTTCTTGCCTTCCCAGGTATACCTTGAAAGACTTCTAACGTATGCAGAGATAGATATCTGTCCAGCCAACTGGAAGCGCATTGTTCTCGGGGCAATCCTGCTGGCCTCCAAGGTGTGGGACGACCAGGCCGTGTGGAATGTGGATTACTGCCAGATCCTGAAGGACATCACGGTGGAGGACATGTGAGTGTGTGTGTGCTGGGGGGAAGAGTGGGCGGGGTCAGCGGGATTGTTTGGCCAGGAGGTCATATCCCTTTTGAATGCTCTGTATACAGACAGCATGAATGAATTTCACTGAATGTTTGTTGTGAGCTGATCCATAATAAGGACGTGGTGGTAGCAAATTATATGAAGAGACCTGTATTTTTCTTCATTGTGGATCATGAGCAGGGACTGGTAACACTTCGTTTTGTGAGGCTGGCTGACTGACCCTGTACTATAGGCATGCCTTCCTTTACCTGCATTAGAAAGGTGCAGAGCACTGCCTTTGCCAGTCTGTGGTGGATTGCATCCCAGCTCTGCATCGCACGGCAGAGTGAATGCCACACACCAGTCTTTTGTGGGCAGCAGCCTAGGTGAAAAGAAGAAGAGCCAAAGTAGTGTTTCTTTTTAGTTTCAGAGAGACAGTTTTCACTGCTTTGTCATGTTTTACAAGTTCAGTTGCTTAAAACCAGTGTTCTGTCCCAGAGGCCTATCGTGTTTCTCGTTGTTAGGGTGGCATGTTCTCTCTCCCCAGCCAGGCTCAAGCCCCCACAGCTCCGTGGAAGGGCCATAAACCTGGCGGTCGGAGAGGGGGTGCTGTGCACCCCATGGCTCTCAGGGCAGCCTTAGGATCTCTCAGATGGTTCAGTTCTCAGATTTAGGTGAAACCTGTTATTAGGAGACCTACGGGCTATTGTCTGGATCTGCGGTGTCTGAGAAGGCGGGAAATAGGTTCAGAGCCTCTTAGGAGGAAGGAGCCGTTTCAGGAAACAATCAGGATGAAGTTACAGCCCCAGTGTTCACTGGGGTTAAGAAGGCTGGGGATAAACTTCCGCACCTGCTTGTTTGAGGAAGCTGTAGGCTGGAGGAGGTTCCCAGCTGTGTCCTGACCCACATCCAGGCCCTGGACCCAGGAATCCTGGGGACATTAATCAGGATTTCTCACCAGCCTGGGGTCCCCCTCGCCTCTGGTTACTGGCTTCCTGGGCACCCCCTTTTTGTGGTACCTGTGAAGCACACTTGTGTATGTTCTTAGGTCTTTGTTGGAGAGCCAATCCCTGCTGCAAACTTGTAAAGCTCCTTTCTGTGTTATAAAAAGTAAGAAAAATATAAAGAAGTTTCTGATTACAAGAAAAATAAAATTATTGATTATACCAGAGGTGCCAAAAGATGTATACACATGACTTGTATTCATCTTTTGTTACTGGTATATATTGAGTATTACAATTTTAATACAGTTTTTTCCTTTCTTAAAATGTGTATACATTTTTTTGACACCCTCTGTGTATCAAAATGAAAACAGCTACTAAAATAATTGTCATTCAGGAAAAGGTGAAAGGATTAGAAACTACAAATTAGTAGTCACAGTATTGCCACGGGGATGTGAAAGACAGTTTGGAAAATATAATCAATAATGTTGTAAAGATTTTGTAGGGTGTCAGATGGGCACTTGTCTTATTAGGGAGAACACTTTAGGGACGGTGTAGATGCCTGACCACTGCAGTGTACACCTGAAGCTGAAGCTGAATAATAATGAATGTCAACTGTAATCAAAATACACACGTGCACACACACACACACACACACACACACACACATATATTTGATTATAGTTGACATTCAACATTATATTCTCTGTGTGTGTGTGTGTGTGTGTGTGTGTGTATTCATATGTATATGTATGTGTACCCTGTTTCTCCAAAAATAAGACCTAGTCGGACCATCAGCTCTAATGCGTCTTTTGGAGCAAAAAGTAATATAAGACCTGGTCTTATAGTAAAATAAGACCAAGTCTTAAATTAATTTTTCCTCCAAAAGATGCATTAGAGCTGATGGTCCAGCTAGGTCTTATTTTTGGGGAAACACGGTATATACATATGTATATATATATATAGTCACGGGGTGTGGCGTACAGCACAGGGAATAGAGTCATTGGAACTGTAACAGCTGTATACGATGTCAGAGGGGTAGTAGACTGGGGGAGGGGTTATCACTTTGTGAGGTGTAAATGTCTAACTATTACATTGTTTTGTACACCTGAAACTAGTAATTGTCATTCAGACCGTAAAGGAAAAGGACATTTGGGTGCAGGGTGTAAGAAATGCTGACTTATTTCCTTTATCAGAGGTTATTCTTTCATCAACTGCCTGTTATCATTTGACTCCGAATTGCATGCCCCAGGCATGACATCAAGGTTGTCCTTTCTCCTTTGTGTAAACTGGATGACGTACAGCTAGCGACTTGGTGTGGGGGGCCGTGCTCAGGTTCTGTAAGAGCAGGCAGAGGACTTCGGCCATGAGCAGCTGTATCTACTTCAATCAAAGAGGAAAATACATCCTGAAGTCAGTGTAGATCTCAGATCTTTTCGTTATTTATATCCCAGCTATTTCCGGAAGGAATGAGATACAAATGAAAATTACAAATACCACAGAATTATGGAAACAAAGGGAACCAAGAAAAATGAAGAATGAAGAGCACTGGGGTGGGGAAGAGATTTCTTTTGTGCTATTATTCTTAATCTACCGTGATTAATTCACCAAAATGCCAGGAAAACCGAACTTTTAGGGAGAGAATCATTCTTTTCTATTGTATGCTATTCTATTCTAAACCTCAAGGAAGTGTTTATAAATTATTTGTCAGGAGTCATTCATTATCCAGTTCATGTATATCTCAATTTGATCCTTTCAACAACCTTTTAACACGTGTTCTTACAGACTGGATACTGGCCTAGAGAGGTTAAATAATGCCACAATGAAACCAGCAGGTGGAGAAGTTTATCCTCAGCTCTTTTAACCCTAGTGAACACTATGCAGTAGTTAGAGGGCAATAGAAATGACATGTACCCACCCCCAGGCTCTCCATGGAGATGTTTTAACTAAATGCCTGAAATAGCCATTTTTTAAATTGTCATTTTCTCCTTAAATAAAAAGGTGAGGGGGCAGGCGGTAATAACAGGTAATTTGGAATTCTGAATACTTAGGTTCTATTCATTAAAGGTTTAAATTACCAAGTTAGGAAAAACCAAACCCTTGCCAAAAATATTTATAATAGTAACAGTAATAATAGTAATCATCATCGTCATCATGGTAATATTATATTAATGGCATCGATCCTTTAATGAACAGTTCCTAGCCCCAAAGGAACAATTTTTATGTGTTAATTCAGTTCTCACAGTTTTCCATGAGATACAATAGTCCCTGCTTATCTGAGGTTTCACTTTCTGCAGTTTCAGTTACCTGTGGTCAATTGAGGTCTGAAAATATTAAATGGAAAATTCCATAAATAAACAATTCCTAAGTTTTAAATTGCGTACCGTTCTGAGTAGTGTGGTGAAATCTTAAATCTTCCTGGTTTGTCCTGCCTGGGACGGGAATCATCCCTTTGTCCAGCGTCTCCATGCCATAAATGTACCCCACCCATTAGTCACTTAATAGCCGTCTTGCCTATCAAATTGGTTATCAGAGAAAGAGACCACATTCACATAACTTTTATTGTACGTATTGTCATAATTGTTCTATTTTATTATTAGTTACAGTAGTTCCCCCTTATCCACAGGAAAGCGATATGTTCTACGACCCCCCCGTGGATGCCTGAAACCATGGGTAGTGCTGAACCCTGTACTATGTTTTCTCCTATACTGTACATACATACCTACAATACAGTTTAATTTATAAATTAGGCACAGTAAGAGTAATGACAATAATTATTATTCCATTTTACATATGAAAATGAGGCACTGAGAAGTTAAGCAAGGTGCCAGGTCACTCGACTACATAGTAACAAAGCCTGAATTTATGTTTCTTCTCTTCTATTCCATATTTTATCCAAAGAAAATTGATATTTTTTTTACTTTGTTTCTGTCCCTTTTCTGGAAGCCATGATGACCGTGCTCCCATCCTCATGCCAGCCCTGGGTGAGCCTTAGCGGTTCATGTAGCATTTGGTGAATGCCGCCAAGTGCCTGTGGCTGGGCAGAGGGAGAATGCATACAGGAAGAGCTTTTGTTCTTCAAAGGTCAGATTATAAACAGTTTTTCTAAAGAAACTGGAGTAATGCCTTCTCCATCCCAATCTCTAGGCTTAAGAACAGACTCAGCTCGGGACCTGGGCCAGCAATTTTCTGGGCTCCTCCCCCTTTCCTGGCAGACCTCTGGGGACTGACTGGAGGCCCTGAGTCAGGCCAAGTACAAACTCAGCCAACCGAATTCTGTCCTGTTCAGAGTATTAATTCTGTTTATTTTGAGAGCCACTGTGATCCATATATAATGTGTCTAATCTGTTGGGACATATGAGTATGTATTAACATACTATACAAGCCTGTACATTCTAAGAAAAACCAGTCAAGCAATTGTATATGTGCAAATTTGGGAGGGAATATGCAAAGGATAGAAGGAAGCAGGAATATTTTAGTAGGGGGTGTTAGCCCAAAGGATGCTTTTCCCCCTCATGTTTATATTTCCTGATTCAGCGCAGTCGCACCTCCCATATCTGTTTGGAGGTACAAGCCAGGTGATCACAGCAGCACAGGGCCTCATACATTTTGGCTGCCCATCCCTAGAAGAATTTTGGACGGTTATATATCCTCAATTTATTTGTAAATTAACATCTAAAAAACGATCATCACCAGTTTCAGTATTTGCAAAGGATATCATTTGCACTGTGTTTTAAATGGTGGTATTTTTTAGAATGAAACTTTACCTTTTGTGACCACAAGGATAGGCCTAGAGGATATTATACTAAATGAAATAAGTCAGGCAGAGAAAGACAAATACCGTATGATTTCACTTATTTGTGGAATCTAAAGAACAAAACAAAACAGAACAAACAAAACAGAAACAGACTCACAACTACAGAGAACATACTGATGGTTGCCAGGTGGGAGGGAGATGGGGGCAGGGTAAAAAAGGTGAAGGGATTAAGAAGTACAAATTGGCAGTTATGAAACAGTCATGCGGATGTAAACTACAGCATAGGGAATATAGTCAATAATATTGTAATCACTATGTATAATGCCAGGTGGGTACTAGACTACTCAGGGGGATCACTTCGTAAATTATATAAATTCCTAATCACTATGCTGTACACCTGAAACTAAAACTAATATAAAATAATATTGAGTGTCAACTGTAATTGGAAAATAAATATACATGTAAAAAATATTGCAAACTTAGCTACTTAAAACAACACACAAAAAAACTGGTCTTTTTTAAAGTATCTGTTGGAGACTAAATTCCATAGTAATATGATACCATCATTCATTCTCCTAAAACTGAAAATTTTGTGTATTTTTTTCTTCTTGAACTCATTATTTCCTTTCTGTTTTCCTCTCACAGAAGTTTATTCCTCAGAATTCTGTGTAACAAAAATGTAGCTATAAGGTAAAACTGGAATGTTACCTTTTCGGAATATAAGATTCTAACTTATTAAAAACTCCTTAGGTGAATTATCATTAATACACAATTGATCAAAACATTATAAACATTATAAAATATAAATTATTAAATATAAAAAGAGTAAAATCTTATGGGAAATATATGTTAATGGAATCAGTAGGGTTGCTTTTTCCTCCATTAGTTCATATTTTTGTGTATGATTATTACTTATTGATAAAATGAAACAAAGTTCAGCATCAGTTTTATTCCCATTTTTCTTTAACATGAGAGTTGAGAGAACGTGTTCATATAAGCAAGTAGACAAATTTCCAAATTTTATTGTAACAGTATCACTCGAGTAAGTCTTTAAATGCTTTTAGAATTATATGCTAAAATCACATAGTCATCTGTGAGTAACAATTATTTAATGAGTCTACCAACTCCTTCAATTTGTTAAAAGCAAAAATTGGAAACCGCCTAAGTTATTAGCCTGTCATTAGAGTCATTCACTTTTTCAACACCGTATTGAAATAAGTCCCTTCACAGTGAACTTGGTGAGGGTAGGTGAGCGCCCTGCCTTTCCCTCTGAGAGCGTCGGGGAAGAGTAACAGGGAAGGAAGCAGTCAAAAGGAGAACCTCTGCACACTTGGGGTGTTCTGGGCAAGTCAGTTTTAAGAGGAAAATGAAAGTTACAGATCTGGAAATCTATTGCCTAATGCTGTTGTGTTCCCAGGCATGCTTGGAGAAAGTCTGTGTGTGTTGTTAGGAAAAGCATATCCTGGCATGACGACCAGGGCCCCACTGAGCCCTGTAGCACATACCCAGTGTTCGGAGTTGAATTCGTAAGTCCTAACCCTCAGTGCCTCAGAATGGAACTGTATTTGGTGGTGATGTCTTGAAAGAGGTAATTTAGTTAAAATGGAGTCATTAGGGTAGACCCTAATCCAGCATGAGTGGCGTCAGACAGAACAGGCTGTGGGACAGCCGTGTGAGGACATAGAAGAGAGCCATCTGCAAGCCAAGGAGAGAGGCCTCCGACGAAATCAAACCTGCTGGCACCTTGACCTTGGACTTTCAGCCTCCAGAACTGTTGTTTAAGTCATCCAGTCTGTGGCATTTTATTATAGCAGCCCAGAGACTAATTCAGATTTTGGTACTGGGAAGCTGCTGTGCTATATACCTAAGATGTGGCAGCAGCTTTAGAACTGGAAGAGTTTTGAAGCTCGTGTTAGGAAAAACCTAGATCGCCTTGAAGAGATAGTTGGTAGAAATACGGTGTTAAAGGCAATTCTGGGGGGAGCTGCAGAGGAAGCTGTGTCACCTTAGAGAATATACAAATATTGCTAGAAACACGAGTGTTAAAGGAGGTCAGAAGCGAGGTCTCAGAAATGAGGACCATGTTGTTGGACACGGGAGGAAAGGCTGTCCCTGTTATAAAGTGGCAAAGAATGTGGCCAAATTGTGTTCTAGTGTTTTGTGGAAAGTAGAACATTTCAGTGAAGAAGTTCAATATTTAGCTGAGGAGATTTCTAAGCAGAGTGTTAAAGACACTGCCTGGTTTCTCCTTGCTGTTTATAGTAAAATGTGAGAAGGGAGATACATTGAAGAAAGAATTGTTAAGCAAGAAGGGACCATAAAGTGAAGATTTAGAAATTCTCAAACTTCTCAGTCTTAGCCTATCTTCTCTGTTGCAAAAACAATGAGGAAGCATGTTCTGAAGAAACACTAAGGGTGAGTGTGGCTCATTGATCCCGTCAACCATCTCAGCAGAAATGCTACCTACCAGCTTAAGGGGACAGATACAGGACAAGTGAAGGAAGGCTGTCAGATTTCTGGGATTCCACAGGACTGGCCATTAGACCTGTCAGGCTGTGACGTGTTGTCCTTCAGAAAAAGGGTAGAAGGGCCCCCTAAGGCTGTTAAGAAGTTGGCAGGGAAGCTTAGGCCCACAGGGACAGGCCTGGGGCTTGGGGCTGCCTCCCCTTGGCTCCGGGGGTAGGGCTGCTGCTCAGGACCACCATGGCCGAGGGGACACAGAAGGCTGCCACCTCATGGGCTGGATAATAGAGTATCACCCAGAAAGATGAATGTCCAGCCTTACAACTGAATGGTGGAAACCTAGGTAATTTTACTAGTCATTGGCACCCCAATAAATTTTAATCAAAATAAATAAATAAATAAATAAATAAATAAATAAATAAATAAATAAATAAATCATTGAATGGAATTTGCCCGTATTAGTTTTCTGACTTGCTTGAGATCCATGATCCTTTTCTAATTTCTGATTTCTGCCTTTTGGAATGGGAATGCCTATTCTATGTCTGTCTAGCACTGTATTTTGGAAGCAGATAACTTGTCTGGTTTCATAGGTTCACACCTAGAGAGGAATTTTTCCTCAGGATGAATCATTCCCATACCTGATTTAGATGCTATTTAGAGGAGATTTTGGACTTGGAGTTGATGCTAAAATGGGTTAAGACTTTGGAGCTGTGGGATGGGGTGAATGTATTTTTCATGTGAGACACATGAATTTTGGGCTAGAAGGCAGTGCGTGAGGGCTGAGTTGTGCCCCCTCAAAATTCGTATGTGAAGTCCTAACCCCGGAAATAAGGTCTTTATAAAAAGGTAATTAAGTTAAAAATGAGGTCATTACAATGGATGTTAATCCAATATGTTTGGTGTCCTATAAGAAGAGATTAGGAAACAGACAAAAGGACAAGTCTATTTTGTTATAGCAGCCTAGCAGACTAATACACCCAGTAACCTTTACTGAAAGGGAGTGATACCCGCTGCTTCAAGGAGCAATTCTGGGTGTCTGTTGCTGAACCAAGCTTGTGAAGGTACGTAGTTAGAAGCTCTGACGTTATTTTGTAGCATCAGCATAGAGTCATAGATTTACTGTTGGAATATTTTAAAATGAGTGCTTCATTTAGTCTTTTCCAGTAAAACCCTGTGAGCCCCCAGGAATCAGTAGAATTGGACATCACTAAGCTGAATGTCTGAGGAAAAGAAAAATGGCTTCTAGGTACCCTTCTGCGAGGAGAGGAAGCAGAGTGGGATGTCATCGGAAGCTGGAGCTCAGGCCCTTGGCAATGTGTAAGCTCGTGTTATCAACTAGTCCTCACTTCTTGGCACAGACAACCTGAGCTTTCCCTTGGAGCTCCTTAGCAGGGAGAGGATTCACAGGCTTCAGATGGAAAGCTCTGTGAAATGTGTTTTCCAGTGCTGTTTGATCTTCCAGGCACCCTTCTGACCCTCTTTTCACACTTCCTTCTGGTCTCACCTGTGTACTAGCATCCTGACATGACCTCCCTGATATTTCTGAGCCCGGGTTCATCTCCAGCTCAGGAATCATCCAACAGCGAGGAACTTGGAGTCCCCACATGTACCTTTAGACAGCAGGGTTCTGGCTGGGAAGTCAGACCCGTGTGGGCATGCAGCTGGGAGCGCAGGCGAGAACATTTTAAGCTGAGTGTCAAGTGAAACTCGTAGGTAGATGCCAGTCAGGTGGACTTCAGATGCAGGATGACCTTCTGCAGACGACAGGGCCAGGGACCTCCTGTCTGTCTCTTAGCAACAGTAAGAGCTCACCCCACACAGGTCAGCTCTGAGCACCTAATGTCAACTGCTGTGGACGATGAAAGGAAAGGGGATGAAATTTAATAGGCAAAAGTACCTATTAGGCAAAAGTAGGGAAAAATGCTGTTAAAACAGTTATAGTTTGGGGTTGGCTGGTTTGTGTTTTGTTTTTGTGATAATCCTAGAAGAGTAATTTTCCTATGTAGACAAAGGAATTCCACATAAGGAGAAGCGAAGAGACTTGTTTAAGTGCTGAGGGCTGATTAGGGACACACGGAGAAACTCAGTCCCTCCACAGATCCCAGTGCCTGGTTTGTTGTGTTTTTTTTTTAATTGTGGTAAAATATACATAGCATAAAATCTATCATTTTAACCACATTTAAGTGTACAATTCTGTGGCAGTAAGTATATTCACATTTTTACATAACCACCACCAACCAGAAACTCTTGGTACTGGGTACAGAAATTGTGTAACCATTAAACACTAAGTCTGCATTTCCCCCTTCTCCCAAACCCTGGTAAGCACCGTGCTGCTTTCTGCCTCTATGAATTTGACTACTCTAGGCACCTCATTGAAGTGGAATCACACAGTATTTGTGTTTTTGTGACTGGCCTATTATTTCACATAGTGTAATGTTCTCAAGCTTCATCCAGGTTTTAGCGTGTGTTAGAATTTCCTTCTTATTTAAGGTCAAAAATATTCCATTCTCTGTACATACCACATTTTGTGTATCCATTCGTCTATCAATAGACACTTGGGTGGCTTCCACCTTTGGTTATTGTGAATAATGCTGCCGTGAATATGGATGTACAAACATCCTTTTGAGTTCCTTGCTTTCGATTCTTTTGGGTATGTATCCAGAAGTGCAATTGCTGGGCTGGTGGCTGGTTTTTGAAGTGGTCCCATTTTTCAAGAAAAGCAGACAGGTTATTAGATGGTGAAAACAACTCCCTACTCTATTTTTTAGGCCCATACGCAAGTTGCTAAATTGCACCAGTTCAATTGGGTTTCTTTACAATGTTGACCTAATATAACAAATATTTCTGGAATGTATTTTTTGTTTATTGATTTGGATTTATTTATTTTAAAGCTTTACATCAGAACTGTTATCCAGTTGAAGGCAGTAAATCCATCAAGCCCATCCCTTCTGCATCACTGTTAGTTTCCTGATGATTCAGTACACAGGTGTCTCTTTAAGATACACGGCTACAGTTTGGAATTTCAAATTTGGGGGAATTACCTTGGTTTTCTAAATCTTTTCTTAGTTTAATAACATAGCAGCTCTAAAATCCCCATTTCCCCCAGAGCGTAAACAGAAACATTCAAGAAAAGCCTGGAGAAAGGCTGTGGTTTTCCCCAAGGAACCCTGGGAACATGCCACCTTGTCCATAGCCTGATTCCTCTTGACTTTAAATCAGAGAGTGTATCCTCAGCACGAGTCATGGGTGTTTACATACCATTTGGGGTGGGATTAACAGACTAGCTCTCTTGTCCTGTGAAAAAGGCAAGGTTTTCTTAGCATTGGGAGAATTAGATCTGCAGTGACACCTTTTGGCCACCACAGGGCAGTCTGTCCTCAGGCAACTCCCAGGTTCACTCAGGAGAGTTCCTTCTAAGCCCATTTGTTCTGGCTCTTTAGGCTGAGTGATATTATTGACATTCTTGTTTTATTAAAATTTTGTCTGGCTTCCAGTATTTCACAAGATGATCTCTGATTAAGTCTCATTTAAATGAGGCAGGAACAACAGTCATTTAAAGTAAAAATCATCCCAAATGAATGAAAGTAATTTAAATTCTATAAAAGTATAAATTTTAGCCAATATATATATGTTTGGGGCTTGTTCATCCTTTCACTAGTCTGTATAGAAACAGCATGCAAGTTATGCTGTTTCTCCAATTAAAAGACCTGAGTATGAGCTCTTGGTTTTTCTATCTGAAGTGCTCAGGCCTTCCGTAGCAACATGCCGACGTTTCTTAATTCCCATTTGCCCAGTAGCTTCTCTCCCTGAAGCCCCCCCCCCACCCTCACTCACTTCCCAGCCTCCCTGCCCCCCTCCTCAGCACTCTGTGCCCTGTTGTCACAGCAGCATGAGACGGGGCACAGTCTCCTGGGTCTTTCATAGCTCAGTGAGGCAGCTCCCCAGCCACAGACTGGGACTCAGGAACATCATGGGTGTGAGCCTTGAAAAAATCAGGGGCCCGCATGCAGGGGTCATTAATGGGGGCTCTGCTCAGGAGTCATGAAGGCTGGGTCAAAGGGGGTCAGTCCTGGCCTGAGGGCCAGAGCTTGTCAGCCTTGTTCCTCTTATAAGCGATGGTGACAGTGTGTCCTGTCCCCCCATGGGCATAGGTGTGGTTTGAGTGGACCCCCACTGCTGGAAACACCCCGCCCCAACTCGTGGTCTCTCCACCAGAGCACCATGCTTGCCAGACTCAGCTCCGCTCTCACTGCTGTGGGAAGCCTTCCCCACTCCCTCAGCCCAGGCTGAGCTTGGTCTGCTCCTTTCACTAACAGTCATCATTGAGCACCAGCTGTATGTCAGTACTGTGCTAGGGGCTGGGCATGTGAGATCAAATGGCATGGTTTCTGGCTATGAGGAGGCAAGTAGGAGGGACCGAGTTACTGCAACAGCTACAGTGGAGTGTGAGACAGGACAGAAATAGTGTGCTGTGGCGGCCCATGCTTCCCCGGGGAGGTGGCGCTAAAACTGGGTGCCCAACGAATAGATCACTGAGGACTTTTCATCCCCCAGGTTGTAACTATCAAGAAATAAACCTAATCTAAAAGATAACTGACACAAGAACGTTCTCAAAGTAGAAGTTTTAAAATGCATCTGGCTAGCCATCATTAGTTTCAATCGAGATGGGAGCAGCTGGCCAGATGCATCTTCACGCCTGTGCCGGCTCCTTTACTGGCCCCTTACAGTGGACTGGTTCCGAGCGTGGCCGGGACCAACAGCATCATCGTCCCCCGGGAGCTTGTCAGAGTGAACATTCTCGGGCCCTCCCCAGGCTGGGGTGGGCTCAGCAGTCTGTCTTAACAAGCCCCCAGGTGATTGGATTTGTGCTCAGGTTTGGGAACTCCTGCTTTCATTCTTCAGACTTGCTGAGTCCTCTGTGGAAGAGGCTGGGGCTGCAAGGTACCCTTTCCCTCCCTGCTTTGCCTGAGGAAGCCCCTCCAGCACTTCCTCCGCTCTCTTCTCCCAGGAGGTGGGGAAGGCACTGAGGCCTCTGGGTCTAGCAGAGGTCTTTTCTCTGGGCAGCTGTCTCGGGCCCTCACTGCTCTCCACTTGACAGCTCTTGACTGCTTCATCTGCCGGGTGTTTGAGCTGATGGTTCCTGCTGAGGTTTGCAGCCAGAGCCTGCTGTGTGTGTGTTAGTCTCAGCGAAACAAATCACCCTGAAGCACTTCCTGGTGGTCATCCCAATTCATCAGCCCTCATCTTTCTGGGCACCCGATCAAGTGGGTTCAGCTTTTAATACCAATTTGGTGTTAAACTGCAACTCTGGTGTCCAACCAGGCAATTAATGAGGTGGCTTTTCTGCCTGGAGGATTCAGTATTCTGGAGTCTTGTGTCCAGCAGCTTGCCTTCACAGGCCATGGAGCTGGTATGACAGCTAAATGTGTGCTATTTTTGTCTTTGCTTTGCAGGAATGAGCTAGAACGACAATTTCTTGAATTGCTCCAGTTCAACATCAATGTTCCCTCCAGTGTTTATGCCAAGTATTATTTTGATC
The DNA here is from genome assembly GCF_057876585.1 of Rhinolophus sinicus. Classification (NCBI taxonomy): domain Eukaryota; kingdom Metazoa; phylum Chordata; class Mammalia; order Chiroptera; family Rhinolophidae; genus Rhinolophus; species Rhinolophus sinicus. The sequence continues at coordinate 133,475,161 of NC_142501.1, forward strand.
TTCGTTCTCTGGCAGAAGCAAACAACCTGAGCTTCCCCTTGGAGCCCCTGAGCAGGGAGAGGGCTCACAAGCTGGAGGTAAAATGCTCTAACATACTGGTTTTTGGTGCACTTGCTGCAGACGCGCCATCTGGGCACCACGGAAGGGTGTGATCACCATGGTGACTTCTCCACTATGTGTGCTGTAGGGACAGGGTACCCCAGATTTGGAGTTGGTCAGTTAATTTAGTTGATTATACTTTGTACAACCTTATATTTTCAATAACCTACTTAATATCAGTTTTTATTTAGTATGCATTGATTCTATTTTTTAAATTAAAGATTTTTTAAAAATTTGTTGTTTTAAAAATAAGCCCATAAAAAGGATTTATCAGCATGAGCTTTTGTAAGAAAAAAGATAATAGATGACCCTAATGATTGGGAATCCAAAAAGGATTGATTCTGCTTTTTATTTTTCCAAGTAATTTCCCCACAGTACAGTTAGATTTCATTGTTTTCCAGACCCCAGCATCCCTGTTAGTCCATTTGATTAGCAAACCCAAGCCCCATAATGGAAAGCAAGGAGGACAGACCTCATCGAAGTCGCCCTTCCCTGAAGTTCGGTACCTGCTCAGACGTCCTAGCAGCTGGCTTGTTTGACGTGCTGTGTGCAGGGTAGAGGGGAAATGAGCACAGGGCAGATGCACACTGGCCCTTTCATGAGTGGGGCTGTTTCTCTTTGAGATAAATTAGGGTCTTGCTGTGCATGTGGGAAATAGGATGTAGCTCACATCAGCCTGCATAATAAATCTAGAATAAAACAGTACACTGCTAATTTGTTGTGATGATATTGCATTCAGACCTACTCTGTTTGTAAGCTGAGACACCGGCTGGTAGTCTTAGGAAGTTTAAATAAGTGAAAATAATTTGCTTCAAAAAATGATTGCTCTGATGCCCTTCAGGGATCTGATTTTCTCTTCTTTAAATATGCCACCTATATTATTAGGTGTACGAAACATATTTCAAATGAATTCTCAGTGTTACAGCCCACCTGCTATCCTAATGCACCTCTGATTTGGGCGGAGGACGTTCTCAACCCCTGCCTCTTTCCTCTGGTCCACCATCCCTGCTGCCAGTGGAGTTGCTTTTCTAAAATGCAGTTGTAGATTTTGGAACGTTAACTCTTAAAATCGTTGCTAGTTTTGCATTGCCACAGAAGAACGCCTGAGGCAGCCCGCGTGTGGGTGGCTGTGTCAGCTGGCCTGCCAGGAGCCGTCCCCAAGCCATGCCCTCGTCCACAGCTCACCAGGCCAGCACACGTGGCTGGGATCTCCTGCCCTGCCAAGAAGGGCTCATCTCTCCTGCTAATTTCCTCTCCTCCAAGCACAGCCCTGAAGCCTAGCTCTGACGTCCATCCTCAGTCATGAGTGTCCCTTCAGGGATTCCCTGAAATAGACCCAGTTGCTCAGTACCCTCTGTTTCCAGTACTTTGACCTTACTCTTGTTTTGCTCATGCTTCTGCATATCCTGGCCGGAACTTACACATCCACCCGACATACATTTACATGTATTTATTCAGCACCCTCTGATGCCAGGTGCCGGTTACCGCTCGGCCCTGGGAACTGTCATGAACAAAGCTCAAAGATCCTGCTCGTACAGTGTTTGCATTCTGCTGGGAGGAGACAGACAGTAAACAATAAAAGATAAACGTTTTAAATAAGCATCTTCTAGTATGTTAGCAGGTTAGTAACAAAGAAAGCATAGAACAGGGTAGAGCTGCTGTAGTCAGAGCCTCACTGAGTAGGTGACCTTTGCATGAACACTTGCCCTTGCAGTGCCTCCAGGCTGAAGGATGGCTGCTGCAGAGCCTGTGGTGGGAGCCAGTGGGGAGGCCAGGGAGCAGGGTGGGCAAGGCGCCTGGAAAGCAGGGGGGAGGAGATGAGGGAGTGAAAGGGGAAGCAGGGAGACGAGCTGCAAGGATTACTCCAGAATCCCAGCAAAAGCCAGCAGGATGTGAGCAGGGCACAGGCATGAGAAGCGGACGCTGCTTTTGTGCTGTTTTCCCTTGACCGTGACTCCCTGGCCGGTGGGCACCGTATCTGTCTCCGTAGCCCCAGCCGTCCCTGGTCTTCTGCTTGAATTGCTTCATCATTAGGAATGTCCCCTCCCCCCATCATCTTACAGATGGCAGGTGAATGTGATTGGGAAAAGCTGGCTCAGCCTTTGTCACCTAGCTCTCCCCTGCACGGTGGCAGCCCTGGGAGAGCTCTGGCCGGCTCCGACCTGACTCCAGGGCAGGCCTGGCCCTGCTTTTAGCGGTGGCCCTCCCCCTGGAATCTCTGTCCTCATCAGCAAAATGAGGACGTGACGTTGAATCTCTCTGCATCCCGTGTTTCTGTGTCCCTTCTGGTTTGCTTCTGCAGCCATCGCCTGGAGGTGACGTAAACACTCGGTCACTGCTCTGACTCAGTCTCTGATGAATGATCGCTGCCAAGTACTGAGCTCTGCCCGCGCACGGAGCACGGGGCCCCAGTGCTTCCCAGCCACCTGTTAGGAGGATGCTGTCATTACACCATTTGCACACCAGGGTGCTAAGGACTTAGATGAGGGTCCACACCCAGGCCACACCCCCCGAAGTGGGGACCACCACTGAGCCTAGGGCTGCTGGCTTAAGGCTACACTGTCCTGAAGTTTCCCATTCTGAGATTGTTTTCTCAGACTGTAAACACTTCAGAAACTGTGATTGTGCCCCCGCTTCCCGCGTGTTCCCCCCGGTGACTGGCACACAGGCCTGGGCTGTGGGATGTGAACCACATGGGGCAGGGACTCCTGAGGGAACTTTGTCCACGAGTGTCCTCAGTGCTGAAACAATGCTGCTCACAGCAGCCACTGGTGTCTGATGGGTGAATGGGTGCGGGATGCTTCCAGGGTCTGGTCCTGACCGGAATTGTCTCTCTCCTGCCCCACAGGCCATCTCTCGCCTCTGCGAGGACAAGTACAAGGACCTGAGGAGACCCACGAGGAAGCGGTCAGCGAGTGCTGACAATCTGACTCTGCCGAGGTGGTCGCCGGCCATCATCTCCTAACCGTGGGTGTCCCCACTGGAGGCTGTACCATCCCTCAGTTTCTCTTTCAGTTTGAGAAAAGACAGACTTGGGGTGGTTTTGTTTTGTTTCCTCTTTTTTTGTTTTTTTTTTTTTTAAATAATCCATAGCTCCATCAGGCTGCCTTGATGACTGCCTCCGAGCTGTGTGGCCCACGCGCACGCAGCAAAGCTTCGAGGGAAGCAAAATCAGTATTCTGGAAATCCGGTTTCACGCCTTTCCCCATCGTCATTAACAACGCTTCCTTCATGGAGGAAGAAGACTTGAACCCTGGAGGAGGGATAAAAGGGAAAGGGAAGTCGTGTAGAGGCGGGGGAAACGGTTAAATGGCACGGCTATTTCCTAAGTCCCCTGTCTGGTTAGCAGGTGAAAAGGACGGGCACACAGTAGGTGACATAGTTGGATGTGCATTAAAGATGAGTGCTGCCTTTATCACCTCTGTCTGGATCGGTCTGTTCCCTAAAACTGCTTGCATTTCTTCTAGCGGCTTTTTTTGCGATGTGGGGGATTTTTGTTGGTTTTTATTCTGTTTTGTTTTTGGTCCCACAGGACAGAGGTTATAGTTTGTACCCACCATGGCACAGACATCCAAATAAATAGTACTGATTGTTTCTTTCTGCACTATTCCTGTGAGCTGTCTCCTGAGCTTTCTTCCACACAAGTGGGACACACTTGTTACACTTCTCTACACCTTTATTTTATACAGTTTTTCTTCAACAATGGCAAAATTAACTTGACTGTAGTGCTGAACCAAAAGTATCCCTTTTCCTCTTTATTCCTCACCGGTCCCTCCACCTCCTCCCCCCCAAAAAAAATTCTAAATAACATGGGTGCTTGTGCCTTCCGATTTTCATGCTGTTGTTTTTTTTTTCCTCTGACCTGAAGTCGTAGTTACAAATCAGTCAGACTTCGTGGGCCGAGGAAACAATGTGCAGTAGAGGGTGTCCTCAGTTGAGATTTTTTTCTGGAGTGCGAGCTGTATTTCTGAAGTTCCTGAGAGGAGCCATTTCTTTGTACTCCCTGCCCAGTTCATGCCTCTACTTCCGCGTCCATTGTTGCAAGCAATATTCCTATCAATTTTTATATGTTTACTTTAAATCAAAGTTAGTATAAATCAAAGTTATTTGTATAAAATTTTTTAAAAATCTAAAATTAAAAAAAACGGGGTGCGGGGGGGACTGGGTATTCCAGTGGGAAGATCATTGAAGGGCAAAATGTTACTATTTAGGTGTTTTTCACAGAATGATTGAATAAAAAAACTGAACTTGCATTTTCATTGTGGGTGCTTAGAGAAGTTGTACAAAATTCAAACTGTGAAGGTTTATGCTTCATTAATTATGACCATACTTTTTTGTTTTCTGACTATCCGTCATTTCCTTATGGGCTAGATAAAAATCTTTTATATCAAGTAAAATAAAAGGGTTAATGATCAAATATCAGTAAATTTGATAGTAAGTCTAAGAATTTGAGTCAATGAAGCATTATATGCTTTGGGTTTTTGCATATTTTCTTGGGTCACAATGACAGATTCTAAGTTTTTTCCTTTTTCAAGTCTCTATGAGGCAAATGGCAGCAGATGCTTTGTTTTACCTTCCTCCTATGTGAGCTTGGGAAACGTTGGAATCTTATGTTATCATTCTTGAGTACCCTAAAATCACACACCTGATCCCCATATATAACTTCTCCCAATGACACATGCTTTGGAAATGGAAGGAATTCAGAAAGTTGAAATCCCAAAAACACCAAGCTAAAAGTGCTAGTCAGGTTTCACTGAAATTTTCTATCATGTGTGAACATAACTGGGACAGAAATACTGTCAAGTTCTTTCTGGCCTAAATTTTCAAAAGCAAACAAACCGAAAAGTTAATTATTTTTCCATTGTAATTGTGTTTATATACTCTGTATGAGTACCAAAATCAGCGTCTCGCTTCAAGTAAGAGTTGGATTTAGAACTTTAGAGACCTAAAAATGTAGAAAATATCATTTTATATTCCCTATTCTATATAGCTTAAAAAGGGACATATTTTCTTAGCCGAATCTGAATACCTCTCGAGCATAAATGAGTTCCTCTTATGTAAAGTATTTTACCGATCCATTTCAGGAAAGAGGTTCTGCTGCGTTTAAAGCAGAAATCTTATTTTTATCCCTTTTATTTGAATGAGAGAGATTTGAAAACTGAATTATGTAAATACTTCAATGCATCTGCTATTATTTTGTGGAGTTTATTAAACTACTTTAAAAAATTGTATAGTCTATTTATTGTATGTATGTACATATAGTCTGATAACTTAAAATTTAAAGTGAATCCCGTAACACCCGACTCAGTCTTTGTTTAGACTATTGAATATTGTTTTAGCCTTGTGCACTGGACTCTACCTCTGTATAGGAAAATTTTCCATATTCATTAATAAGTATTGATCTGTATTAATTGGTTATGTTTCTTGCACTAAGAATTTTTAAAACTGCTGTTAAGTGTAGATTTTACTTTTGCAGAATGAATCACTTGACACATAGGTACATACTTTAGGTTTGTTTTATTTTTCTACATGATGATGAAGATGACATTTTGTTCTCTGGTTTGTTCTAAGTTTGCCAAAAGAAACAACAAACAACCCAACAACAGTACAAGTACAGTACTGCTGATAAATCGTGACTGTAATTTGTTTGCAAGGTGATTCAATGCCCTACAATTAAAGCTGGATTACTCTTTAGGAACACATTGTCTTAGTGTAGTTTTTGAATGCACAATTTTCATCATTAATGAAGGATGAAGAAAACCACACAATTTGTTGAGTTTAATTTTAGATTTGTTTTAAACAAAGTTTAAACACATATCCCAGTGAATTTTTTTTTCGCTTCTGCCTTTTTTTTTTTTTTTTAACCTGGGAAAAGGGAAAGAAGTCAGGAATTTAAAACCAAATTGGAGGGCAAACTGGGAGATCCTACCAAGATTGAAACATGCTCCCATGCCCTACTGCACGAGATCATAGCCTGGGCCATTGTCTGCTCCGTCCCGGGCTGAATTCACAAGCTCCTTCCTTGGGTATTGGCAGGGGCCTCCCCATCTTGGGGTTTCCCTGGGTTCTGAGAATTTTGATCCTCAGCTGAGCTGCAAAGCAGAACTTTGGGAGTGAGTGATTTCAATCCTTTCTAGCTGCTTTTGGTAACCTCTCACCTGGGGCCGTATTTTTCAGTTTTGAATTTTTTAAACAATAAAGTATCGTTCCCATTTCTGGTTCATTGTAGGTGTTTAATAAATGTTAAATAAATAAATACATAGAACAAATAGTGCCTGCCTTCCTGCTGCCTTTTTTTGGAATATTGATATAAAATTCAACAGGTTTTATGGATGCTGAGTGAAGCAGTTTTTTGCAAGAGCAGTGGAAAATTGTTAGTCCTGTAAGCCTTGAGTGACTCAAAGAAGTATTAAGACCTCTCAGAAACCTCCAGCAATTGAGATGGTTGCATGATAGAGACCTGTTAGAACACTTCACATTTACATTGATGCCTTATTTTATCTGTAATCACTTTATCCACTCACTTCCTTGAAGTCTGTCTCAAGACTTATATTGGGTGGATCTTAGGGACATAGATCATCTTCTGAAAGGCCAAGCAGAGAACTCTACTCTTGTTGGAAAAAAAAAAAAAAAAAGGAGGAAATGGGAAATGCCCTAGAGCTGAAATGGAAAAAGGATGCTTAAGAACTAATTTGGGATTTATGGTTTAAACTATATGCGTTGCAAGGAAAACCCTACACATATCTTCATTAAGATTATGGTTTGCTGTTACTGAATGCAGTTACCAGAACTATTGCACCTGAAAACAAATCGTCCCACAGGTACCAGGCCTCAGCACAGGCAAGGGAGTATGTACGCCCTCGAAGCCACAAAAATCGCTGATGCAGTGTGGACCTGACCATGTTGGCCAACTTCCTTATTGGTTTTTCCTCTTCAATTTTCTTACTAAGCTGATATATGTGAAGCTGCTAAAGGTCTGTGTCACTTTTCATGAGAAACTTTCTTCGAGAGTTCAGTCATCAGCACCAAAATGATCTGCTTTTATTCATCTCTCAGTTGAAAGAATCATTGGAGGCAACTGTGTGTCTGTATCGCTGTAAGTCTGAGCTGGAAGTGCCCAGGTGAGGATTTGTCCTGGCAACTGTATAGTCTATTTGTAGGTGTTTGTAGAAAGCATTCTGGAAGAACTTGTTACAGTAAAAAATGAGCTCAAACGAGGTATCTGACTGAATAATAGTGTTACAGATCTCAACAAGCTTTCTTGTGTTCTTTAGTGAGTTGATTTGGGCAGAGCGCTTTATTCCTTTGAAGAACTTTATGTGAATAAATTTTCAAATGAAAAAAAATGGCATTCCAAGATAAATGCCATTTTGGACAAAGTTATTAAATGTAACTAGAACTTCTGTGTAACATTATGTTAATGTTGGTATTGATTTGTATTGAATGGGACTTTGGGTTTTAGGCTCAGTCCAAAGTCTACTTGCTTTGTGACCTTAGACAAATTACCTCACCTTTCTGGATCACAGAGTGAACTTGACTGGCAGAGATACAGTTGCTGGTTGTTTTCTCCACCTGCCTTACTCTGTTCCTGAACACACACTGCTCAGCCATGCATCTGTCACGATTGTTGGATGCTATTATGTATAGGTGTAGGAAAGCTGTGACAGACAAGTCCAAGCCTAACTGTGAGTTTCCCTGGAGGGAATCGGTTGTTTCTTCCAAGGTGCCCTCCTAAAGAAGGGTGGCCATTAGTAGATAGAGCTGTTCTTATGTGAAAGGCTGATGTCCAGTTTTCAGCTACCCATCCTCCCCCTGGATCTGTCCTAATGCAACTGAATGTCCCGCTTGTCCTCTAGTTGGGTTTTCCTGGACCTGGTTTGTGGGTTCTTGTGGAAGTTGATGATATGGAAAATCTTGAAACAGTGATGTTGGATGTAGGTCATCCACCCCATATGGATTTGTTTGGAAAAGGGTTACCACAGTTAACCCCCAAATGAGCCTTAGAATTGCAGGCCAGAAGCTCTGGAAGCTCAGCTTTGGAACAAGGGTTCTGCCCCTTCCCTGTGGCACTTCCCATGAGTCCAGGAAGATGGAAAACATGGCTACTTACTGGTTGGAAATCTGCCCCTGCTCACCAGCTCTCGGGGGCTACTTGAAAGACTTGCATTTTGGGAGACCAAAGAGTTGGGGTCCTTTCGAAATAGAAGTGCAGCATTTGACGGCAGTGTATGATAAAACTGATTTTGCAGAGTCAGCACACTGGAGGAAGAAGCCTCGCCAGGACACCTGGACATTTGGTCTGGCAAGTCTTGCAGCTTTGCAGGAATCTGAGCTGCTGCTTCTTCCTCCCCTCCCTCCCTCCTTCCCCCCCTCCCCTCCCCCCTCCCCTCCCCCCCTCTCCCCTCCCCTCCCCTCCCCTCCCCTCCCCTCCCCTCCCCTCCCCTCCCTTCCCCTCCCCTCCCTCCCCTCCCCTCCCCTCCGTCTTTCTTAAGATTCTTGTTAAAATATAGCTAACATAAAATATATTAGTTTCAGGTGTATATCATAGTTATTCAACAGCACCTACCTGGCACTATACAGTTATTACCACATTATTGATTATATTCCCTATGTTACAGAAGTGATCACCATGATAAGTCCAGCAACCATCGGACACTGTACCATGTATCACAGTATTTTTGACTATATTCCCCGTGCTGTATATTACATCCCCAAGACATTTGCTTTTTATCTGGAACTTTGAATCTTTTATTCTTTATCTTTTCCCCACTTTAAAAATTGTTCAATTAGAATTGACATTAAATATTTTATATTAGTTTGAGGTGTACAGCATAGTGGTTAGACATTTATATAACTTAGGAAATAATCCCACTGACTAGTACCCACCGGGCACTATACATAGTTAATACCATATTATTGATTGTATTCCCTGTACTTTACATCCCCATGACTATTTTGCAACTACCAATTTGTACTTCTTAATGCCTTTTTCACTCAGTCCCCAACTCCCCTTCCATCTATCACCCTGATAGATCTATTACCCATCTGACTCCATATTATTACAATATGATTGACTATATTCCTTGTGCTATACGCTACATCCCCATGACTACTATGTAACAACCAATTTGTACTTCTTAATCCCTTCTCCTTTTCACCTACCCCCCACCCCCTCCCATCTGTCAACCATCACAATGTTCTTTATGAGTTTGTTTCTGTTTCATTTGTTTATTCTTTAGATTCTGCTTATAAGTGAAATCATATGACATTTATCTTTTGCTGTCTGACTTACTACACTTAGCACAATACCCTCTAGGTCCATCCATGTTATCACAGATGGCAAGATTTCGTTGTTTTTTTATGGCTAATATTCCATTGTAAATATATGTACCACCCCTTCTTTATCCATTCATCCATATAATAAATTAATATAATATAATATAATATAATATAATATAATATAATATAATATAATACCAGGTCTTAATTTTTGCTCCAAAAGATGCATTAGATTTGATGTTCCAGCGAGGTCTTATTTTTCGGGAAACACAGGTCTTTTCTATTTTTTTCATCTTAAGTCCCTCTAACATGTCTGGTAATACTGGTTGGTGGTGATGAACTCCTTTAACTTTTTCTTGTTTGGGAAGCTCTTTATCTGTTCTTTGATTCTAAATGAGAGCTTTGCTGGGTAGAGGATCTTGGTTGTAGGTCCTTGCTTTTCCTCACTTTGAATATTTCTTGCCAGTCCCTTCTGGCCTGCAAAGTTTCTGTTGAGAAATCAGCTAACAGTTTTATCAGAGCTCCTTTGTAGGTATCTAACTGCTTTTCTCTTGCTGCTTTTAAGATTCTCCTTTTGTCTTTAACCTTTAGCATTTTAATTATGTTGTGCCTTGGTGTGGGCCTATTTAGATTTATCTTGTTTGGGACTCTGCACTTCCTGGGCTTATATAGTTCCTTCATCAGTTTAGGGAAATTTTCAGACATTATTTCTTCAAATAGGTTTTCAATTCCTTTCTCTGTTTCTTTTCCTTCTGGTACCCCTGTGATTTGAATGTTGGTACGCTTGATGTCCCAGAGTCTCCTTAAACTATCCTCACTTTTTTTTGTGGGTGGGATTCTTTTTTCTTTTTGCTGTTCTGACTGAGTGTTTTCTGCTACCTTATCTTCTGAATTACTGATTCAATCCTCTGCTTCATCTAATCTGTTGATTCCCTGTAATGTATTCTTCATTTCCATTATTGTATTCTTTATTTCAGACTTGTTCTTTTTTATGTTCTATCTCCATTTTTATGTTTCTTATCTCCTTGTTGAAGTTCTCCCTGAGATCACTGAGCATCCTTATAACCATTGTTTGGAGCTCTGCATCTGGTAGATTGCTTATCTCCATTTGTTTAGTTCTTTTTCTGGATCTTTGTTCTTTTTTTTTAAATTTGGGATATGTTTCTTTGTCTCCCCATTTTGGCTGCCTCCCTGTGTTTGTTCCTATGTATTAGATAGGGCTGATATGTCTCCTGGTTTTAGTACAGTAGCCTTATGTAGTCAGTGTGTTGTGGGGCTCAGTGATGCACTCCAGGTGTATCCCATGTGTGGGTTGTGTGTCCTCTTCTTGTAGTTGAGCCTTGATTGCTATTTGCATGTCAATAGGAGGGATTGCCCCTCAGGCTCATTGGTTATAAGGACTGGCCATGACTACAGTGGAGGAGTTGTGGTGCAGGGGCTGACCCTACAGAGCAGGATCTGCCTCAGCAGGGCTCTGGTGCCTGCCCAACCTGCCCCTTGGGTGTGTTGTCCTTGGAGATGGTTGGGTGATGCTCCAGCTCATTTGGAAGCTGAGCACTGGGGGCACCAGTCCCAGGGCCACTTAAACTATCAAGTACTGCAGCCAGTGACTCCCTTGGGGCCACTTGACAGCAGCCACAAAGAAATCTGCAGATGGCCACCACCTGTGCCGTGCTTGAAAGTGCCTTGAGAGGCCAAGCCAAGAACCAAGGCCAGCTGCTACTAGTGCCGGGTTTAGGGCTGCTCAGCCAGAGATAAGGGATAAGCTAAAGCCAGATGCTGCTTGTCTGGGTTCTGTAAACCTTTGAGAAATCCTAGGAAAGTCTGTAGCATGAGCTAAGGCCGGCGGTTTTTACGAAAAAGCCACTGCAAGCAGCTTGGGTGTGCCTGAAAGTTGGGTGGGGTGGGGTCTTGAATCACCAGGGCATGGCCAATGAATGACGTCAGCTTGATGGAAGCTCAAATATGGGGGCCACCTGAGTCTACACGCAGGAAGGGGGAGGGCTCAACAAAGAAACAATGGCTTCCGCCAGCTCCTCCATCCAGGTGAAAGTTGCCCCTCCAGCCCCTGTCCGGAAGCCAGAAAACTCAGTTGCCCTCCCTCCTCCTTACCCCACCCCCACCCCCTGCGATGTCCCCACCACCTCTTCAGCTGCTGCCCCAGTGCTGGAGCTCAGAGCCAGTGATTTCGTTGGTAAGTCCATGCATGGTCCCTTTAAGAGGAGCTCCTGGGACTCCAGCTGCCCTCCGTCTCACTCAGTCACAATCTCTGCTGGTTTTCACAGCCAGAAATTATGGGGACATCCGGGATGGAGAGAGCCTGGGACCCCTTGCTCCTCTGAGTGCGGGGACCTTCGCAGCCGAGGACCTCCCAAATTTTAGTGGTCACACACAAGTGTGGGACCAGCCTGTTCTGCGTCTCTGCCCCTCCTACCGGTCTCAAGATGGCTTATTCTGCATGTTAGTTGTAGGGCTTTGGTTCGGCAAGATTTTAGGTGATTCTCAATGATGGTGGTTTTGTAGTTTAGTTGTAATTTTGATGTGGTCATGAGAGAAGGTAAGCACAGCATTTACCTATTGCGCCATCTTGGCTGGAAATCTGAGTTGCTTCCTCTTTAAAACAAAGAAATCTATCATTCTCTAGATTAAGAGCCTTTCCACTTCTCTAATATTCAATTCTATGAATAACTTCATTCTGGGATTTCTAGGACCAGTTCTAGACAACGGATTTACTCGGCCCTGCAATCTTTAAAAAATAAAATAAAATAGAACAGAAAACTTGGGAAAACCTATGGCGCAGCATTCTAGAGTCCCAAGTGTTTATTACCTCCCTTCACTATTGTCTGCAGCATCCTGCAGCGTGGTGGCCGCTTAAATGTGAGCAAAAGTGGAAACAAAATTTCTGTTGTAGAATATTATCTAGAAGACATGTATTTGTTTTGTCACAAGTAGACTTGAATGATGGCTTTAGTGTGCCTAATTATGTCCTTGTACAAATATTCATTAAGCATGGACCATGCTCTCTGAGTGTTGACTGGTACAGGAGAAAGAAGACAGATGAGCTCCTTGCCTTCCTGGGGACGTGCTGGTGGGGCAGATGGTCAGTAAGCATATAAGTAGCATACGTGAGTTGTGGTCATGAAGGAAGTCTGGCGGTGTGATAGTAACTAGGAGGGGGGTGATTTGGTGGAGTGACCAGGTGACTAAGGATCTCTGTGGAGGACCTGTAGGAGAGCTTCTCAGTCAGAGGAAGAGGTGGAGGGAAGGGAAGATGGTTGGAGATGGGGCTGGAGAAGAGCCACTCACGTTGGGACTTGCAGGCCTTGGTGAGGAGCACAGATCTTAAGGCCAATGGGAAACTACTGTGGAGTTTCACTGGAAAGTGTCTTTTATTAAACTCCGCTGTGCTAGATGTGGCTCTGGTGCTCAGGGAATAAATATGACACTATTTTTCCTGACTTTGTGCGTCCAAGCTAATGGGGGCAAAGGGCTCTGTGCTCTTCATAGACTGGACAGGGGAGGACAACTGGCAAACTCATGAGCTGGGGTTCTCATCACATGATGACTGGGAACAATCATCTCTTCCTCTGTCAGTCATTTTGACGGTGGATGATCTGTTCATGACTTAGTCCAAACACCAAGCACGGACTGTCTACCAGGCATTGTATGCAATGGGAATGTGTCAGGACTAAAAACTATGGGACCTGCCCTCATAAAGCGGATTTGGTCTGGAGCAGTGGTCCTGACATGACAATAAAAGACACATTTTCATCGTATCATGGGTGTGAAGCAGCGTATCCGAACCTGTCTCTGGCAATAGAAATGTGTACAAGGTGCTTCTTGAACTTCATTTCTTCCTGGAGGAATTCATGGGGTGCTGCAATTATTTAGTTAATGTTCTATATCAGTATTTTGAGTACCTTGAAATGAATGTGATTGCTACCAAGAAAATCTAGGACAAACAACTGGAAAATGATTCATCGATAATTTTTGAAGTCACCAGCAATAACCAATTAGAGAACATAATGGAGAAAAGATGCCCTTCAAAATTGCAACAAATTACAACATCTCCCAGAACAAACCTATTAAGTACTCACGATGTGCCCAGCACAGTTTAAGCACTCGGCATATGTTAATTCATGACATCCTCGTCACAGGTTCCCAAGGGAGCTACTATACGCCCCAGGTGAGGATGCTCAGGCTTGGCGAGGCTGAGCACCTCTCCCTGGGCCACAGTCAGAAAGTTGGGAGAGCGGGGAAGCCCAACTCTAGAGCTTATTGCTAACCACCGTGCTATGTGGCCTTCCACTGCCGCTCATTAGGGGAAAAAAACCTGTCAAGAAACATGCTTCAGTGGGTTAGATAGTGTCCCCCCAAAATTCATGCCAATCCAAAACCTGCGTTATGTGACCTTATTTGGACAGGGGGTCTTTGCAGATGCAATTAGTTTACATGCGTCATACTGGAGTATGGTGGATCCTAACTCCAATGACTGGTGTCCTTAGAAGGAGAGGGAGATTTAGAGGCAGAGGGACAATGCCACGTGACGACAAGGCAGAGAATGGAGTGATGCAGCTGCCAGCCAAGGAACGCCGAGAGAGAGAGAGAGAGAGAGAGAGAGAGAGAGAGAGAGAGAGAGAGCACAGCCCTGCTGATGCCTTGATTTCAGACCTCCAGAGCTGTGAGAATGCATTTCTGGGCTTGTAAGCCACCAGCATGTGGAAATTTGTTATGGCAGCTCTAGGAAACTAATACATAAAGAAAATGCTAAACTTTACAGGCATTCGTCAAAAAAGACCTGAACGAGATATAACATGATCCTGAGTGGGAAGTCACAGCATTGTAAAAAATGTTACAGCTCTTCTGTGTTTCCTACTCTTCTCCCCTTGGCTGTGTGTATCCAAAGTAAATCAAGTTCTGTCCCCATTTCCGACCTTTCTCTGAGCTGTAATTTGTCTGGCATGTTTCTCCCAGAAATTGGCATTGTTCATTCTTCTCATTCAGACGTCTGCCTGAATATCACATTGACATTCCTGTGGTCTCCCCGCCCCCTGAGATAGCCTTCCCTGCACTCCAGCAGCACCTACTGTAAGCCTGGCACAGCTCTCATCACTCTGCTCTTGTTTATTTCATTATTGTCCTACCCCTGGTATTTAGAGAATTAGAACTGAAGACAGCCTTGAGGCAGGAATGAAGCAGAATTTGAACTGTGTGTGTGTGTAATCTGGATTACTGGGAGGAAAGGAATTCCACTCAGGAATCCCCCTCCTCTCTCTCTCTCTCTCTCTCTCTCTCTCTCTCTCTCTCTCTCTCTCTCTCTCTCTCTCTCTCTTGCTCTCTCTCTGCTGAGGGACAGTGTTAAGGAGAGATTACTCACAGTAGAGATGTACATGTAAATATGAAAGATTTTAAAAATCAACCAGGTAACTCGGTGAAATTTGAACAGTGTCATTCAATTTATAAACATTTGCCTTAAACATAACAGTTTTTTTCCCTCAGAAATATAATACTGACCCCTTACATTTTGGGTGTTTCCAATTTACAAAGATTTTTTTCTTATTCTCCTGAGCAACCCCCTGATGTAGGTGGAGCTGATGCTGTCTCCAGTGCTTTCCAGATGGAGCTGAAGTCAGGAATGACTAAGTGACTTGGCAAATATCACACAGTTAGAAACTAGTAGGGCTTTCAGTTCATCTACAGTTGCCCCTAAAACAGCCAAGGAGGCCAGCCAGCTTCACTTGTCACACAAATCTCCATGCGTGTCATCCTTGGAGAAGGGACAGTTGTGATATTGTAGCTTTCTTAGCGATGCATAGCAATACTGTAAGCACAAATGGTATATAGAGATGTTATTTTTATGGTTGCTAAATATAACACCACACAGATGGTGGGTCTGGCCTGTTAATAGGCAGTTTACAGAAATCTAGGAGCTACTATTTCAAAGTGGCTGCTTGGCTCTCCACCAGTGTCCTCTTTCCATCAGGGCCGTAAGTGCTTTAGAGAATCTGGAAACTCACAAATTTCTTACATAGCCACCAATGGTCCCCTCCCCTAAGGCCATGGCCCCTCCTTTGGCATGTATGGGTCCTGCTGGACTGTGGTTTTATTTTTCAGTAATTATGGTTTCTCATTTTTAAGTTTGAGGTACATTTTTCAGCTCACAGTATGCACAGCCTGTGACTTTCACTGGCCTGCTCTTCATTGTGTTTCATGTCTCAGCTCAAAAGTCAGCCCTTCAGTGGCCTTTTCTGGCCACCTCATCTATTGTAGCACCAATTCCTGCCTCCTACCTGTCAACAAAATAACATCCAGCCTAAGAAAAATTCTTAGTTGGCGTCTTTTTGATCAATAAACCTTTCCTTACTCAAAAAAACATCAGGAGGGTTACATGAAATCTGTTGGTGGCAGATTAAGGGGGCGGGAGAAAGCAAAGCGCAGAAATCTCTGAGACTGGACAAAAAGCAAAACGGAGAGACACATGCTTCTTTTACATTGGTGGGTACAGGATAGTTTACATGTACAATACATAGAGATGGTATGTGGGCAGCAAGATAGCAATGTGGTCCTGTGTTCTGGTTGTGCCTTCGAGGGGTCTGGAAAAGAAAATTACTCTGACATTTCAAAGATATGTTATCTTAGATGCACAAAGACAATAGACAATTTCAAAGGCAAAGATTGACCTACGTCAAGGAAGTTACAGGCCTAGGACAGAACGACCCACCATGACCTGCTTTTAGTTAGGAATTTTTATGTTCAGAGCATCCTGTGTGGTTACTTTCAGTCTCTGAGTTTGTAGGACCTGCCATGTGGGCTTCCCTTGAGCTTGTCAGGTTTTGCATGTGGCCCCTTTTTCGTCCACACACCCCGTCACTCACTGTTAGCCTCCTTATTTCCTTTCACAGCATGTCGTAGTGCCACTTATTTACTTGGGGTTTAACTTGGCTGTCCCCTCATCAAAAGCAGAGCCACTCCCCTTCTGTCACAGAAATCTGAATGTACGGCTTGGAAGGGATAGGGATAGCTAAGGAAGGGATAGCTGTCAGGTCCAGTCTCTGAGCAAAGTGGGGAGCTGGTCTCCGGTTGTTGGAGAGCATGGGGTTCTGGGATTTCAGTCTGACCTTCAGCCGTGAAGCGTGATTTCTTACATGAGACTACTGCTGTGTGCCTGGCCCTGATGTGAAACTGTGCTGATTGCTGAGAATGGGGTTTCCAGTCAGTTCCGGTTACTTGCTTTGGCCAAATAACAACCAGTTCTTCCTCAGAGGATAGAAACTTTTGATCCCTGCACCCTGTAATCTCTGAAATCAAGGAGATTCTGTTTTGTGCACCACTCTATCCCCAGAACTTAGAAAAATGTCCATTCTTGGCACTCAGTAAATATTGTTGAATGGATGAGTGGAAAAAGTAACCTCTTGGAGCCCAGGTTCTATGTGGGGAGGAGGGGGTGCCTGCGAGATCTGAATTTTGAAGACTGAATTAAGAAGATGGAAGATGGAGGAAATGTTACTCTGTGGTTCTAGAAGGCAGAATGGGGGCCAGTTGGTTAGTACAAGTTACCGAGACATGGGTTTCTCTAAGTACAAGGGCGACCCTTTAAGAGTAGCAGCTGTCCGGCTGGAAATGGCAGCCTTGTCGTGGTGTTAACTGAGAAGATTGAAGTGGCAGCTGGGCAGAGAAGAACCTCCAGGGGCCTGTCACATTCCTCATTACCAAGCAGGAGGCCTGACTTTCTCAGAAATCCTGTGGGTAAGAGATAGGATCACAGACAGTATGTGCTTTCTCTTCCAAGTAGGACACATTTCCAACTTGCATTGCTTTTCTACTCCTGGTATCACAGTGGTAGAATTAAGATCTTTAGCACCAGCTCCTGTTCACTGTTTGCAAAGTTACTGGCCAGAAATGTCCTCCTTTCCTGCCAGCATTGAAAGGTCTAGAGACAAATGAATGCATAGACTGAGCTGTTTAGAAAGGAGTGAATTTGGAGGGACATAGTGAAGCAGTTTCTCTGCCATCCATGTATAAATGACCTATTTTTCCTCCTCTCTGGATTCTCCGCTGGACTTTCAGAAAAGCCCCCCGACATGAAGGCCTCTGTAGCTCAGCTTTCCCGGGAGCATGAGGTGCCCCTGTCGCCACATGTGCTCTATTGTAGGTGGAGAACCAGTGCTCTCTCTGTGTGCACGCTGACTTCCCTGGATGTAGGGAGAGCTGTGAGGAGGAGTGAGCAGGTTCAGAGTACAGAGTTTGATCTGCAGCAAGAGGCAAAGGAAGCAGGGCCGGCCCGGTGGCTCAGGCGGTTGGAGCTCCATGCTCCTGACTCCGAGGGCTGCCGGTTCGGTTCGGTTCCCGCGTGGGCCAGTGGGCTCTCGGCCGCAAGGTTGCCAGTTCGGTTCCTCGAGTCCCACAGGGGTTGGTGGGCTCTGCCCCCTGCGGCTGGGATTGAACACGGCACCTTGGGCTGAGCTGCCTCCCAGACGGCTCAGTTGTTGGTTGGGGGGCGGGCTCTCAACCACAAGGTTGCCAGTTCAATTCCTTGACTCCCGCAAGGGATGGTGGGCAGCGCCCCCTGCAACAGGGATTGAACACGGCACCTTGAGCTGAGCTGCCGCTGAGCTCCCGCTGAGCTCCCGGATGGCTCAGGTGGTTGGAGCGCGTCCTCTCAACCATAAGGTTGCCGGTTCGACTCCCTCAGGGAATGGTGGGCTGTGCCCCCTGCAGCTGGCAACGGCGGCTGGACCTGGAGCTAAGCTGCGCCCTCCACAACTAAGACTGAAGGGACAACGACTTGACTTGGAGGAAGGTCCTGGAGGCGCACACTGTTCCCCAGTGAAGTCCTGTTCCCCTTCCTCAATAAAATCTTTAAAAAAAAAAAAAAAAAAAAAAAAAAGAGGCAAAGGAAGAGTGCCTGGGGCCAGCTGGATAGCTGAGCCCCAGCCAGGATGGCTCTGCTCACCTTGCTAGCCATCCAGAGCTGACAGAATCTGTCAGTGTCACCACGAGGTCAGAACTGGCCAAGACAGGCTCTTGAAAAAGCGAGTTTTCAATGAGTGAGGCAGCGTGTTCTCCCTCAGTCTTTCAGGCAAAGGCATTCTTGCCCCTTTGGAGCACTTCCCTAGTCACTACGCTGGATCTTGGGCAGGCCAGATGGTAAAGATATACTGAGAAAGGACATTTTACATGCATTGGGTTGGTGGACATTTCTTTCTTTGTGTCAACAAGACCTTCCACAGACAGGCTGATAGCTTATATGTCAAAATAGAGGCCTCATTGTAAATCTACCAAAAGGAAAATTGTATTTGGTGGGAACCTGTGCTACAGGTGATAAAAACGGAAACTTGTTGAGAAATCAAGGACATGCCTCCAATGTCAGGCCATGCACCAGTTGGCCTTCTACTTGAGAATTTCGAAGTCTTTGGCTCCAGCCCAGGAAACGTTCACATCCAACTATCAAAGACATCTCTGCTTGACTGAGGCTGCTCTTCCTCCCTCATTGGCCCCACCCCCGGTCCTTCTCTGCTGGCCCATTTCAGTGAAAGCAGCCTCATCTGCCCAGTCATTGGATGGGAAGACCTCCTTAGGCACTCATGGTCCCACCCCAACACACATGCATACCTTTGCCTGTCACTTGGGAGGGGACAACACCCTACAGATAGCAAAACACCATGTCAACATAAAGTACTATTGATGATATTATAAAGCTAGACAGGCATTTTATGGAGAATAGTTATAGATTGAAAATACATTAGCTAACCCAACTTGAAGGGAAATGACTCTGTTTCATGAAACAAGCCTGAGAACACTCTAAAACAGGCTGAACTGGTGACCTGATACTGGGTGGGAAGCCCAGAGAAAAGCTGAGGTGTGGAGAACTCTAATTGTCCAGGGAGAGAGAGCCAGCAAGCCGGTGGATGTTGTACATTACAACAGCATCCAGGCCCTTGGCCCTGAAGCAGCTTTCAGTTTAGCAGGAGTTATTTATTCTTTCTTTGTGCAAAGGTGTTCAAAAATAGCCCTGATCTAAACTCTTAGGCATCTCAGGAATGCACGGGCATTTCCCCTTCAGCTGGGCGTGTTCGCTGGTGGCCATCAAGGCAGCCCCCACTTAGAGCAGACTGGAGCCAGCTGGGAAGAGAATGGAGGGTCTGCTGCTTAATTCAGTCCCAGCACCGAGGGCTCCCCCTTCACTGAGCTCTTTCTTCCTCAGTCCACACACCCTTACAGAGAGTGTCTGGACCCCAGGACATCAGATTTACAGTGTTTGCTTAACCACTTGTTCTGCTTCTAATTTGAATCTCCAGAGTTAGGCTTCTTATGACCATCGTCAGTAGCATTTAATCTGTACACATTTTCCCATTATAGGTTTCTATGCCTTCATAGGACTGTACAAAAAAAAACCCCTCTTAAAGTCTTGTTGAGTCCCCTACATGTACACACATGTGTGCATACATGTGTAGACAGCTCTGTGGTTGAATGGAAAGATCACAGTCCTGGAAGATTCAGAGCTCTGACCCAAATTCGGATGTGATCTTGGGCAAATTCCTTTACTTTATTAGTTTGCAAGGGCAACCATAACAAAATACTGCAGAATGGCTGATTTATACAACAGAAATTTGTTTTCTCACAGTTCTGGAGACTGGAAGTCCAAGACGAAGATGTAGGTAGAGTTGATTTTTTCTGAGGCCTCTCTCCTGGGTTTGCAGATGGCTGCCTTCTTGCTGTGTCCTCATGTGGTCTTTCCTCTGTGTTCGTTCGCACATTCCTGCTGTCTCTCTGTGTGTCCTAATCTCTTTTCCTATAAGGACACCATTTTGATTGGATTAGGGTCCACCCTAGTGGCTTCATTTTTAACTTAATTGCCTCCTCCAAGGCCCTATCTCCGAATACAGTCGCATTCTGAGGTAGTGGGGGTTAGGACTTCCACATATGTATTTGGGAGTGTGGGGGCAGAGCCCCAGAAAGTAGTTTCCAGGCTCTCAGCCTCACATAGGCAGGTGCTGGCTCAGGTAGTAAATGGCCAACTGTGATTGCATGGCCATCAGCTGTGGCTAGTTGGCCGTCAGCTGTAACCAGTGAGCCATTGGCCACTAATATAACTGCTGTGGCTACAGAGAGAGAAAGAATGGGGGCTAGCAAGAAGATGGCAGCTGGGCTGGCAAGTGTGGATGGCGGTTTGCGGACAGTGTGGATCCAGCCTCCAGTGAGAGTATAGTGCCGCCAGAGAGAATATAGTGGTATGAATCCCCTACCTATGGCTCCGTGGGTGTTCCTTTTTGGCCTCACCATGTCCTGCGTCTTGTATGGGGAGCGGGACCAGAGACCCTGCAGGCCTTCCTGCACGACAAATGGCGCAGCGAGCAGGGTCCCCCGCATGACAGGGAGGAAACACGATTCAGCCCATAACACTTTTCTTAACTTCATTTTTGCTCTTTGATGTCTTCAGAAGTTAGGCCAATGACTTTTGAGGTCCTTTCTCAGTTCACCAATGCTGCCTGAGAGTATGTGCTTCTCTCTCTCTCTCTCTCTCTCTCTCTCTCTCTCTCTCTCTCTCTCTCATAAATACTTAGATGCACGGTCCATGTTGTTTTCTTCCTTTATATATTTCCCCATTTGAAGATAACACCTCCCTTCCATCCATTGTCAGCTGCTGGTGTTGCCATTGCCAAGGTTATCGAGCTGGCCCCCTATGTCGCTTGGACTTTGTAAGGGCAATTGATGAACAGAAGAGCCTCTTGGGAGGACTGAGCCAACCACAGTGGCCACTGAGAGCTCTGGCTCCCCCAGGTCCCAGACATCCTTCCTCATTGGGGCTCCACTAGTCACAGACACATTGAGGGCACCGCTAGGTGGAAGCCCAGGCGCCTCCCTGTGAGCCTTGTTTTGAGCGCGTAGAACAAGGCACCTTCACCACACGGGTCTGACTGGCTCCCACATCTGCTAATAGGTCCGTCCTTAATTTAGAATCAATGAGTGTTACCCCCTTCTGGGCCACCCTCACTCACAGTAAGGAGAGTGGTAGACTGAGCAGGAAAACCCAGCAAACACTCATGTTGGTGGCTAAAAGAAACGTTTACTTGAAAGTATCCTTAGGGGAAGGCTTTTCTCCTCTTGCTCCAATTAAAGGAAGCATCCACATACCGTGTTTCCCCCAAAATAAGACCGAGTCTTATATTAATTTTTTTTTTGTAAATGTTTTTTTCTTTTTCTTTTTTTTTTATTGGGGAAGGGGAACAGGACTTTTTTTTTTATTGGGGAACTGTGTTCTTCCAGGCCTTTTTTTTTTTCAAGTCAAGTTGTTGTCCTTTCAGTCTCAGTTGTGGAGGGTGCTGTTCAGCTTCAAGTTGTTGTTCTTTCAGTCTTAGTTGTGGAGGGCACAGCTCAGTTCCAGGTCCAGTTGCCGTTGCTAGTTGCAGGGGGCACAGCCCACCATCCCTTGCGGGAGTCGAACCGGCAACCTTGTGGTTGAGAGGATGCACTCCAACCAACTGAGTCATCTGGGAGCTCAGCGGCAGCCCAGCTCAAGGTGCCGTGTTCAATTTTAGTTGCAGGGGGCGCTGCCCACCATCCCTTGCGGGAGTCGAGGAATTGAACTGGCAACCTTGTGGTTGAGAGCCCACTGGCCCATGTGGGAATCGAACCGGCAGCCTTTGGAGTTAGGAGCATGGAGCTCTAACCGCCTGAGTCACTGGGCCGGCCCTTATATTAATTATTGCTCCAACAGACGTTTTAGGGCTTATTTTATATTACAAGCATCCTGAAAAATCATGCTACGGCTTATTTTCCAGGTAGGTCTTATTTTGGGGAAACACAGTAGCTAATAACAGGAGCTCATGCATGTACTGTCCTTGGTCACCTAAATTACTCCCAATGCCCATATTGGCGCAGTTATACTGTGAGACATCTTTCCACATCTTCAGTTCCCGATCTGCTCAGTGTTCCGATTTAACAAAAAAGAGGGAGAAACAGGAAACAACTAGTTTTAGATTTTGGTTATCCCTGAGAAATGGTAGAAAAACACTCCTAGGAAATACCCTGCAATTCCTAGCCCATTGAATCTATTGCTGAGGCTTTTAAATGAATAAGGACTTTTTTTCCCCACTGAGCCAAAAAACAAAACAACAACAAAAGCACATTAAATTTCCAGCCATCTGTCTTTTGTCAGAAAAAATGCCTTCAGTTTTGATAACGCTGGCCACTCTGGCAACAGTATGGGTTTTGTTTCTAAAGAGCTATGTTTGGAATACAAGGAAGAAATGAAAAATACAAGTAAGAAGTAAGAACTCAACACCTGTTGCCCTTTAGGATGTATTATTTACTGATGTCATAAACTGCACATAGGAAGTCATTGTGCTGTGAAGGCTGAAAGGCTCTGCAGAGCGTTAGCTGTGTTATTCAGCACAGCTAGAATACTTATTTGGAAACAGGCTAATTCATCGACGTCTCCAGCACTCAACATCCGCCTTCACTCCAATGCCAAAACCCATTGTCTTCATTTGATAGCTTTTCATTTTTTAATTCTTAAGTTAAAATATTTTTTCTATCGCTATCACTATTACGGTCAGGTTGTAAGCATTTCTTATCATAAATATACCCTTCCCTGCAAAAGGGAGAACAGGCAATGAATGAATAGAAACAGAAATATTTTGGCCCCTTTTTCTCATTCACGCCTGAGTGCTTACAGCACCCCTGGTGGGTCAGTGCAGGAGGCAGAAGCTTCTTGCTCTTTTGAAACACTTAATTCATGGAGATGTAAAAGTCTTGTTCTTTTCCTTATTTGTTCTTTTGTGATTTTTTTCCCTCCTCCCCTTCTCTTCCCTTTGTTCGTCCTTTTCCATTCTGTTGCTTTTTATTTCTCTTTCTTTCCTAAGGGTACCCAGTCTGTTCCATAGGTGACTGGTTTACCTCTACTCAGGTTTACCTATTGTTTTCATGGTCTGGTTAGAATACTTCAGATCTGGTTACAATACTGCAAAGTCCTGGCAGCAAACATACATCTCCATATAGTGAGGATAGATTACATATTACTGGGAGGAAAAATCTTGCTCTTTCTCTGTTTCCCCAGGGTAAAGGGAAATTGGGGTGAAGGTTGGCACAGATCATTAAGTAGGGTTTCTGCCCATAGTCATGAGAGAATAGATGATACTGGACTAGACCTCATACTGTAAATAACTGAAAAAAAACACACAAATAAAAAACCTGGATGAAATACGTGAAATAAAGCTTTTCAGACATAGAAAATAGGCAGCAAAAGATAGTGATTCCCTAATACAAGGGAAACAAATGAAGGGAACCCTATGATTGTTTCCACTTTTTATCTGGAGGCAGTTTTTGGACTATACTCAGGAAAATCCAAGCAGAGCATGGAGGCCTCACTGAGTTGAGAAGACTGAGATTAGAGTTTGAGGCGATTGACACAGTAGAGGTTGTAGGGAAAGATACCAGAGAAGGGGGAGCTATATAGAACTTCAGAAATGTGCACAGAAGTTCCCTTGAGTCCCTTGAGCAAAGCTCCATAAGGTCAAGAAATGAACGACTTCAAGGCTTCAAGCTGAACAACTCTTAGGTCGCACATAGGACGCAGCTAGCTCACATTTCAGTTCCGGCTAGCCAGAATGAATACAGCTTGTTAAACACCTGGGAAATTCAGTAAAAACTCTAGAAATGTAATAGGGCCAAACTAGATCTACTCTAACAAAGCTTAAAATAAGCCTCAGGAAGATCAAGCTAATACTCAAACAACTTAACTCCCTGTCAAATCAAAATGTAATTACTCATTGAAGGAAGATAAAATCCAGACATTTAACAATGAAACATACACAATGTTCAACATTCAGTAAAAATAAATCGACATGTGAGGAAGCAGGAAAATGTAACCCAAAATGAGAAGAAAAATCAGTTAATATCAAAAGATCCATAAATCATAAATCTGGATGGAATTAGCAGACAAGGACTTTATGACCAGTCATTCTAAATATGCTCAAGAATTTAAAAGGAAACAAATATAATGATGAGATGGCTATATTAACATCAGAAAAATGTACGTCAGGGCGAGGAATATTACTAGATATCAAGAGGGACATTTTGTAATGATAAAAGGGCCAATTCATCAGGAAAACGTAAAAATCTTAATACGTATGCACCTGATAACAAAACTTCAAATTACATGAATCTAGTCAGTCGGGAAATAACATCTATAGCTGCTGTTTGAAATTAAAAAGGACAACACCACACAGCTATGTGCAAGTTCTTCTTTATCGCCATAGATTTATTGAGTAAGTAAACCATCCTAGGGCATTATCGGGGTGACAGAAAAACAGTTTAATAGATTTGGCTTTGACCTCAAGAAGCTCACTATAGGGTTGAAATACAGAACACACACACACACACACACACACTCACACTCACACACACATACACACACACACACACACACACAAATTAGAAGATGTCTCATGCATTTTTCTTTAAACTTCTGCCTTTCAATTTTTGAATCAAATCAATCATTAAGCTCTGTTGGTTGTTGTCCATCCTGAAGTATTAGCGCTTGGCCTTATAAATGTCATAGCAGCTGCTCAGTCATCCCTGCTATGCCCAGATGGCTACATGGCCCCTCTCCTAGGTTCAGCTAGAACCCACAGAACTGGGAACCTGGTGGAGGATCATTGTTAACATTACATCAGGCCAGAGATCTACTTTGGGGTCCCAATAAGGGCTTGCCATGAGCTGTGGCGGGCCCCCCCCCCCCCCCGCTTCCCACTCACTCTCAAAGCAAAGCAGTGAGCCATCAGTGCACTCACATTAGGAGAATACTTTTTTAAAAAAACATTAGTTCTCAGGGTGATTCACACTCATTATGGTTAATTGAACCAGTAAAGCTCCACTTAAGATGAGAAAGGAGCCCTCCTTGTTCCTAAATATCCACTTTATACACACAATTTAATCTTTTAGAATTCAGTCATATTTCCCAAGGAAACTGCCTGCAGGTAGTGGTGGGATTAGAATGGATTACCCCTAAAAGAGCCTTTTCATAAATCCAAACTCAACTAACAGGAAGGGCTTTTTGTTGCCTTTTAAAAAATGATTGAATTTTTTTTATGCCACTTCGTTCCAAGAAAGATTAAAGTAGCTTACCAACAAAACTTCTATAGATTTTAGCTGGTTCCAGAAAGGAAGAGCAGAGGCCAAAAGATATGACAAGAAGAATCTTGCCTGAGAATGACAACTTGTCTCTGAAGCTTGCTTCCATCTCTGTGTAAAGACTATGGACCTTGGAGTCAAAGGAATTGGGATAGAATCCCAGCCTTGCCACCTACAACCTTTGTGGTCTCAGGTGGTCATGAAGCATCATGGAGGTGTATCTCTCTCTCTCTCTCTCTCACACGCACATGCACACTACAAATATTAGTTGTCTCCTTCATGCTCTCTTTACACCCTTGGTAGGGTGTAACAATAATCATTCATTATTGTTATATGACCATAGCTTAGATCTTTCAGGATCTGGAAAGTTGGTTACTGTTCTTACTGTTAGAAATGTACTTGTCTGCCTTCTCCTGTGACGTATTCACCTCTGTCCTTCGTCCTGGACAGTGTCTGGCATGGAGATGTCAATGTACTTTTAAATGAAGCCCTCAATCTTTCTAAGAAGTACTCAACAAGCTTTCCATTACTTTCTTTAGAGAAGAAAAACAAAGCAAAATAAAGCAACGCCTCCCAGTTTCTCCTGTAGCTCGCTCACAGAACCGGTCCTCTTTGAAGACGAGGCCATAGCACTCTACAAGTGAAGAGCTGTGATGTCAGGCCCTGTGTCTGCATCCCAGCTCCTCCACCTATTAGCTGGGTGATCTTGAGACATCAAATGGGGACATGTGTGTACACTGGCCAGGTGAGGCCTGGCTCATGGGAAGGACGGGAAATGTTGCCTCCCAGCTGTCCCCTGCTCCTGTTGCAGGAGGCTCACGGGGATGTCCAAGACAGAACTCAACCCGGACCAGTGGTGAGCAGGTGCCTGTCTCCACAAAAGAAAGAATTCAAAAGCAAGACAGATGCAGGAAAGCACAGGGAGTTTATTGAAGAGAAAATACACACTTAAGAGGGGAGTGTGGGCAGACTCAGAGATGGAGTCCCCCGATCAAGGATTCTTATCCCTCTTGAGGCAGGAATTGGTAACATCCCATTGATTTGGCTTATTCGTCTCCTCCCCCTGGAGGAGGACCCTGGGGACCCTCCATTTCCCACTCTTTCTTCCTTATTTGGCTCCTCCAGAACTGTCATGGCATCAGATGCATCATGGGAGTTGGAGTAACTGAAATGTAAATGAGATCAAAATGACATTACAATTAGCTAAATGTTAGGTCCCGGTCAAAGGGATTAGCTTTGCTGGATGAGACTAGTTCTTGTTTTTCTCCGGCTGCAGGTGCCAGATACAGTCACTTATTACTTGTATAACCAGTGAGGTGCCTCACGTTGTGTCCTGAAGGGGTAGCCAATTTCATAGGCTACTTATCCTGCCTCACTCCTAGCCAGACCACACTCTTAGGTATAAAAGCTGCCTCCTTGACAGTTAATGCCGCCTGATCCAACTCTGCTCTATCACGCAGTTACTCTACTTTACACTCTTTTCCATTTCCCTCACACGTAGTTTTTCTGCTTAGTTGTTTATCTTTGCTTTCACGAGGAAATAGAGCTTGGTAATTGCATGGCTGGCTTCTGTGGAGGTCCTGGCTGTATCAACAGCACTGCAGCAAATGAAATGGAATACTCCCTACCTTCCTTTCATTTTTGTTCCTTAAGAGAAAACTTGAATTAAACAGACTGCCTGAGGAGATCCCCAGTCTCTCAAATTGCTGGGATATGGGGTACGACATTGGCTCAGAGATGAATTAACTGTCCTCAACTCTTCCAGACACCACTGTCTGGGGCTTCTGCATATATCTTTCATTTGTAACATACTGGCTGATTGCTTGTCCCAAATCAAAGTGGTTGTGAGTATTTTGAGGGTTAATGTTAAACAGTTGTGAGTTTAAAAATAGATCGAATTCCTTCATTCCCTCTTCTAGTATTTCATGGTAGAGAACAAGCGGACAGAAACACACAGAGATGGAACATGAACTGGTTTGTTCATCTTAACAAGACTCATTCATCTAACACTGAACTCACACAGCAGTTGCAGCCACCCAGTGTCCCCTCCTTCCTTCCTTCTCTTCCTCCACGCCCCCCACCTCCACTGTTCCTTCCTTCTTTCTGCTGTTGCTTAAAACACAAAAATGAATAAGAGGAAAACATGAGTAATCATAAACCTGAACGTGGCCTTCAGACTGTGTGAGATAAGGTTGGAGCGTGGGAAAATGGGGAAGTGTCTGTGACACTCCAATGGCTCCTTTTCCCTAACCAAGGTTCTTACCTTCATATACAAGTCTGCTTCCAAGAATGAGGTTTCTAAACTCATACTGTAATGAAAATGACTGACAGGAATTAGTGTGCTGCTCCTCCCAGAGGTATTTTCATGGTCATCACTTTTAAAAGCCAAAGAACCTCAAGCATTTAACATTGACTATTAGGCAAGAGGTAGAGGTATTTTGAGGCAAGAGGTCCTACCCAGGGCCCCTGAAACTGCCTCTCAATTATCCAGAGAGGGAAATAACTAAAACAGTCATCACTCTTTTTTTGCCCCGTCTACCTTTATTGGAAAAAATATATGTAAAAATAAAGCTTAATTAAAATAGTGTAACTTAAAATGTCTTCAAAAACAAAGCATACAAGTACACACTGGTTCCAAGCAGAGAGGATCTCCTCTCCACACAGCCATTTGTGGAATAAATATAGTCAAGAATAGTCAGACTATGGCTAACAATGCGCTATATGTGGGTTGCCCATACAGAGGGCCAGTCAGAACTGAGAGCTCCTGATGGGACAAGTCCCTGCCGCTCAGACGTGATGTCTGGTGAACCTCAGGGGTGTATGGATTCTGTTTTCTCAGAGAAACAATGGAATACATGATGATTCTGAGCAATTAAGATTTGGACAAAATGTCTAGACTTCAGAAGCCCTAAGCCTCTGAGTTGAACACAGAAAAGTTGGGACAAAATGATTGGCACCAAATATCCAGTGCCAAGAAAAACTGACTCAGGAAGGGCTCAAAATATAAAAAAACAGCCTCTGATGCACTGTGATTGCTGTGCTCATTGAGCAAAGGGAAAGAACCACTCCAGCTGGCTAGCCATGCCCGTAAAGGCCAGCCCTTTATGCAGAAGTAGGAGAGGCAAGAAAAAGTGGACTTAATTATAGCTGCCATTTATTGAATGTTTCCACTGTGCCCAGCAGTTTACACATTTCACCTCATTGAATTCTCTTAACTACCTCAGAGATAGGTGCTATTACTACCCCTGTTTTACAGCTCAGGAAATAAGACCCAGAGTAAGTGATGGGACTAAGACGCAAATCCACATCTTCCTATTGTGTTCTCTCTACACTTTTCATGGTTAGTTGGTTAGTTAGCTCCCCAGCGGGGAAGCAGTGAGTCTAAAGGAAGATGCGGGGAACTTGAGCCTAGCTGTGATCTTGTGGGGAAGGAGATGCCTGGGCACAGAGACTGGGCAGGGGCAGACCCTAGACTATTGATAATGCCCAGCATTGCATGTCATGAGCATAAGAACAGGATGCTACATGAGCATGAACAAGGGCGCCTAACCTGACCTTGGGTGAAGGAGAAAAATGTCTCTGGAAGCCAGCCAGAGAGATGATATGTAGGTACCCCAAATGGAGGAAAGAGCAGTGGCGGGTCTCAGAGGCAATAGAGATCCTGGGGGCTGCCAGGAGTTCAGTTCTGTAGGAGGGCAGGATGCAGAGGAGAGAGGAGCCCAGGTCTCGTGGGGCTTGGTGAACACTGCTTGACATTGTCCCAGAGGCAATGGGGAGCCTCTGAAGAGCACTCAGCAGTGAAACTTTTTTAAAAAGTGTTTAAAGAAACTTGAGTGTGGGGATTTTGGCTTGAGTGAGATGGATCTTGGTGTCACTGACCTAGAGAGAGAATACAGGTGTAGCCTGTTAGTTTGAGGAGTACGTTCCAGGTGATGTCCAGGGTGGAACGGAACTGAACAGTGTCCTATTTTCCCACACAATGCCTTTCTGAAAAGTCTCATTAAATTAAATATGTGAGGAACCAACATCATCTTACTGTTTCTGGAAAGGTAGTTTTTGTTGTTGTTGTTTTAAAATCCTTAAACATATTTTGGACTTAAGATGCAATTTTAATCTTGTTCTTTCCCTTCTAGACTGAACACAGAGCTAACTAGCTGAAATCTAATTGATTTTTTGTTGAGGCCAACAATTTGTCTCTTGGGTCTGCTTAATGTCTCCCATCTATGGCTCCTCTCTATGAAGCTGATGAGATCTGTATTTCTGGTCACTGATATTATCACCTTTGTTTTCCAAATTCCATTAATTTTTTTCCAAAATATCTTTGAAAAGGCAGATCATGAAATTGGGGAGGAATTTGGTGACTGCCTCATAAGTTGCCTTCAGCTCCTAGTTACAACTAAATGGCTGCTTCTTCTAGGAAGTTGTTCCAAGGTGCCTGTGGGTTGGGTAATGCTTCATATGTTCCCATAAAGCAGCACCTGTACTTTCCCTGTGCTGCATCCCTTGTGCTTTACTGTAACGGCTCATTCATTGCATTTAAGATTACCTTTCTGTCAAAGGCAGGAACCCATTAATTTTTTCTTGATTATATTCCCATGACTTGGCAGAGTTCAATCCATTTGGAATGAATGAAGTACTCCATGAAGTAATATAACCGCTCCCATTTCAAAGATGAGGAAACAAGCTCAGATAGGTTGATATTTGCTGAAGGTCAAACCCTGGTAAATGGTTGGAATCAGGACTGAACCCAGTCGCTGTCATCTTGAAGTCAGTCCTGTAGCCCTACTAATGACCTCTGAGTACCAGTGACTGGATGAAGACATTTTCACTAATTTGAGCCTACCTTCAAACAAACAAAAAAATCCCACCAGTGAAAGGAATAGGAGTATGTGTGGCAAGTTCAGCTTCATCTGCTGGATGTGTGTGGTGTTCATATGGGACAACGGTGAAGACACCTGGGAATGGTCCCACTGGGTCTCTGCTCTGCAATGTGGCTCCATTGCTTCAGCCTGTGACCGAGATGTTAAATGCTGTCACTGAGAAGTCACACTGGGTAGTGCAGTCCATGTGCATGCCCTAGAGAGGACTGTGGAGCATTTAGTAATTCTCAAAGTTCTACGTGGCTGCAGGTCCACGTGAATTAGGAAAGAGAGTAGGAGTTAGCCAGGAAGGCCTGTGGCTCGGGCCCCCTCCCTCACCTGCTTCAGCCTTTGTTCCAATGTGCCCTTCTTAGGGAGGCTGTCCCTGGCCACCCCACTAGAACTTGGCATCCCCTACTCTCTTTTCTGCTTTGTTCTCCTTAGCACTTATCACTGTCTAGTTCATAATTCATTTTGCTGAAGACATTTGTCTTGTTGTCAGTTCTTCCAACTAGAATGTAAGTTCAGTGAAGGCAGGAAGATGCATTTGTTTCATCCTCTGCCATTTCCCCACTCCCTGGAGTAGTGCCTGAGGCATAGTAGGTCCTCAGAAAATGTTTATTGACTGAGCTATGTTCATCACACTATCAATGATATTTTGAAAGGCATCCATAAGGGCATTGATTGTTAACAGTAATGAGTAAGAGGATGACGCCTTCCTGCACAGAGGGGACAACACACACACACACACACACACACACACACATGTTTTGTATATATGTTCTATATATATATACACATATACATATGTATACAATATATAACTTAAGTATATATACACATACATACAGGGGATTCTAAAAAATGTACACACGTGACGTATTCATCTTTTGTTATCGGTATATATTGAGTATTACAATTTTAATACAGTTTTTCCTTTCTTAAAATGTGTATACATTTTTTGGCACCCTGTATGTGTGTGTGTGTGTGTGTGTGTGTGTGTGTGTGTGTGTATCATCTTTAAATAGAAACACACATAAAACAGGTTTATATATTGATTGGCTTACAAAAATGTTGTGACCAGAGGCTCATAGGAACCTAACTCTGTATTTCCCCTAGGAGGCCCTAGTAATCACTAATTCAGTATTTGTGGCAAATTTACAGAATGTAACTACCACAAATAATGAGAACTGACTGCAGTTGTCTTTTACTGAGGGCTTCCTAAAGGTCAAATAATGTGCTAGAACCTCATTTAAATTAACCCTGATTCTCAATAAACTTGTAAATGAAGTAACATCTCTAATTTATAGATGAAAGCACTGAAGACTGAAATAATTTGCAAATATCATTAAGCTACAGAGAGATGAAGCCCAGGCTGAATAACAGGTGACTCTGTTGTTCTCTTTCCTTTTTGCTAAGTTCATTTTGTGAATTAATCCCAGTTGGGCATCTTGCACAATTCTGCCATATCCATGTCCCTCACTCCCACTGGGTTTCTTTTGCACTGGACTGAGCACAGTGCTCCTCCAAATCGTCTCTCCCTTCCACAGATGCACACATGGAAAATTCCCCATTGATTCTGGGAGACTTTTATACAGAGAGTGCCACATGTTTGATGCTTTAGCCACATCCTTTTCCTCCTCTCCTGTACCCATCATGCTCTGGCAACCACTAGGGTTAGGATCTCAGGTAAAGCAAAAATGTCTCCTAGCATGAGATAGAGGGGGGAAAAAAGGAGAAAGAGGAAAAAAGACCAAGAATGGGGGCAGGGTAGACTTAGAGAAGGAAGAGCAAAAGTAATAAAGATGGGAGGGAACAGGCAGCCTTGGCTATTCAGAAGATGCGTGAAAACAAAGGGAAAGACCATGAGTGGGAACGTAAAGGAGCAGATCCTGAGATGCACCTGTCACTGACACTCGTGTAGTTCTTTAAGTCTGAAAATCATTTTCATTTCTATGATCTCATCTTCCCTATCACAACCACTGTGTATAGGTGAAGGGCACATTCTTTTTTTCTACTTTACTAATGAGAAAACCAAGGTGTGAAAAGCTCTACTGATTTGCTCAAGGTTACAAAATTCTAATTTGTTCCACATTCAAAATAGGTTATTTATACCACAAAGCAAAATTCATAATTGCTTTCCTAGTGTTTCTGTTTTTAAGCCAATGCCATCAATAGGCTGTCAGGCAACAAAAATATTTTCCTTTATTTTATACTCAAGCCATACGACTATTTCAGTATTTTTATGTAGCTACAACTTCCCTAAATTTGATTGCTCATGTTGAAGCATTTGACTAAAATTAGCAAAATTGTTATTCTTTTTAAGAGGCTCAAAATGTTTTTCGGTGGATGGAAACATGTCATGTGAATAAAGTGACTGTGTTGTACTTCTCTTTTGAGAATCTTTCTAGGAATATTACTAAAGTCAAGACTAGATCTGAAATGAAGAAAAGATAGGAACATAAAGAAAGCTTTTATGGAAGATTGAAATCATTCCTTTTAAAGTTTACAATTTCTACCCTGAGGATAGATCCCTAGTGTGGAAGGACAGGTTCTTCCTAGATATAAATGTGACAGCCAGGATTTTGATGCCACTGTGATTGATGTCAGCAGGTCCAGACAGTGATACTTGATTACAAATTTAACAGGCATTTATGAAGCTGATTCAATGGTAGCAGCCTTGGGCTAAATGGGGCTGGGAGACACAAAAGGGAGACACAATCTGTGAAGGGTTTTTTGATCAGTTGGTGATTGAAATTCTACTGCTCTGAGTTGTTGCATACTCACTGCATCTGAGGTACTCTTAAGGCCGCCATGTCATGTCTGCCTCCCACAAACCCTGAATGGAACAGGATAGGGAATAGGGATTCTCCATGTTGTAAAAAGAGGACATCTGCAGAGATTCAGTGACTTCCCCAGTTACCAGGTGGCTGCCCCAACTTTGCACCCAGGCCTTCTGTCACTAACCCAGACAGGAAACAGCTAGAGAATAACTGAGTAACAGCCTAAAGTTGGGACACAAGTTCAAGGTGCAGATTCATGCTTGCCTCAGTGGTCCAGGAATTGAGAATGAGGACAAGAGCCTTGCAGGTTACAATGGGTTATGCTTCATAGAGAAGACAAAACAGGAACAATTCAGTGTTTCTGTATCAAGTGAAGTAGTATGGTAATATTTTCAAGGAAGAAACACCTTTTTCATAGAGAATTTACTTGGTTAGTGAACAGAACTTTTCTTTCTTGGGCTAAATGTAGTCACTTCTATTTTATATCCTGAAGTGTCTGTCTCTCCTGGTGGAGACATGTGAGCACTGCCACGGGCCTGGAATGTCCCAAGAGGGTAAGAATAGCCCACAATGAGAGATGACTCCTGCTGGCTTCTGGTCACTGCAGTTGTCAGGAATCCTTCGCCTTAGAGGCAAGCAGCTTGGGGCCGTCTCAACTCAGCGACAGAAAAACCGACCTCTTGCTCCTGGGCTCACGTCTTTCCTTTCATATCTCCTGCTCTCCCTTTTAAGTCATTTGTAGCTAAGATATATTTATTCCTGCAAAGATTTTCCACCTCCTTAGAGATCACAAGCTTCCAAGGTGTCCAACAGCCCTGAGTCTGCAACATCCTGGCAGCATGGACCGTTTGGACTTGCTGGGGTTCCTCATTATCACATTAAACTGCAATGTGACCATTGTGGGTGAGTACAGGAAACACTCCCAAAACTGTTATTCTTTCTGTTTTCATCAGTTTGCCTATCCTACCTGCAAGAGAAAGGTCTATGTACTGCCAGAGCAAAGGGAACTGTGGGTTCAAGCTTCTTCTGATTTTGCCAGGGTTCCACCACCATTTAAGGAAGCCTTGGGTGTGAGTGTTCTTTCTCTCACGAAACATCTTCTTGCTGATATTCTGGTGCTGAGTTTGAAGGCTGAAACAGGTGGGAGGGGTATTTTTGTGTAATTCTTCTCTGGCTGCATTACTAGAAAAAGGAACGATATAGTAAAAGTTAAAGAGAAATTAATGCTTTCTTCTTGTTCATCGTTGTAGGGTTTAATCTTGAAGTTTAATTCGTGATGATTAGCAATTTCTCTTGTGCACTTTGAAACAAATACCAATTTTAGTGGTATTTTTTTTCACAAAGAAAGTAATAAGGATTTCTGAGTTTAGTGCAGACAAGTCAAATTTTTAGAGGTATGGGTGTCCTAGAAAATTTTGAGAAAAGGATTAAAATATGCCCTCAAAATTGTATTTTTCTTACTTGTTATTTTGTAGAATTTAAACAAAGTCAACTTGGTCTTAAAAGTTTGAATCAATAACTTTATCATGTAATGATATTCTTTAACTGCCTTCATTTGTAATAGTTTTGTTTTTCTGCTATCAGGTAATGTTTTTTGTATCTCATTACAAAACAAAATATTTACAAATTATTTTGACTGAGTCTTAAACATGCCCAAAACAGTTGATTCATGACATGAAAAGAGTTTTGAAGTTATTTTGATTCCCTAGGTTGGTTATATTTATTCATGATAAATTGAAAAAAGACAAACCTCCTTATTTCATAATAATTGAAATGGGGGAAAGGAATTGTGAATTACTGAAAATTTTGAAAAATCGAATGTTCTTAAAGACATTTGATTTCAAAGACCATAAAGCAACCTTAAATATAAGCCCTGTTATTAAATAAAGGTCTTGTGGACCATTATCATAAATACTTACTGAAATTAACAGTCGTATCTGCCGTACACAGTTACAGGGATGTGCTAACATCCTTTTCGGAAAAGCTTATCCCCCTAAGAAGAGTAAGATCTTATTTGTATCATTAATTTGCTCAGCCCAACTTTCTTTACAGGTCTTTCAGTCCAGGAGACATTACCAAACGTTTGAACTAGCAGAATCAGATTAAACATTTTTAGTATCTATTCTTCTTTAAAATCTGCTAATCTCAAAGCATTTACAAACAGGTAGTTCCCACGGTGTCTGACACATTGTAAGTGCTCAATCAATATTTGTCAATTGTACTAAGTAGCTGATGCTGTTGCTGTGACTAAAATACATGCTTCTGAACTTCTCACTTCACTCTCAGCCCCAGCCAATATTTAAACGTTGTTAGGAGGAAATATGTTTGCATGGTGGTGAATGGTGCCGGTCCTGCTTCTTCTTTTCCAGGGAAAATCTGGCTTATCTTCATGATCCTGCTGAGGATGGTGGTGATCGTTGTGGCCGGGTCCCCAGTCTACCAGGACGAGCAGGAGAGGTTTGTGTGCAACACACTGCAGCCAGGGTGCGCCAATGTCTGCTATGACATCTTCGCCCCTGTGTCCCATCTGCGCTTCTGGCTGGTCCAAAGTGTGTCTGTCCTCCTTCCTTCCGCGATTTTCAGCGTCTACGTGCTGCACAAAGGAGCCGAGCTCGCCGTCCGGGGACCCTGCAAGTTCGATGGCGGTCCCGGGGGCCAGGCCCCTTCCGAGCCGAGTCCTGGGGATGGTTGCTGCCCGCCGCCTTGCAGGGAGGGGCGCGGCCTGGTGGTGCCAGACTTCTCCTGCGGTTACATTGCGCACCTCTGTCTGCGGACTCTGACAGAGGCAGCTTTCGGGGCCTTTCATTACCTCCTCTTCGGATTCTCCGTCCCCAAGAGGTTCTCCTGCTCACACTCTCCTTGCTCTGGCGCGGTGGACTGCTACGTGTCTCGGCCCACGGAGAAGTCTATCCTGATGCTCTTCCTCTGGGCGCTCAGCGCGCTCTCCGTGCTGCTCAGCGTGGCTGACCTGCTCTGCAGCGCGCGCAGGAGGACGCGTGAGGGGCCGGGCCTCGCTGCGGGCCGCCGGGGGAGGAGGCCGGGTCCCGCGGCCCCGGGCGGGCGGTGGGAGGACAGGGCAGCGCTCGAGCACCCTGGCTCGTGGACCGCAGGGCACGGTGCCCACAGTCCCAGCGGTCAGTCCGCTGTGTCGGGGCGGATGGAGCTTCCAGATGAGGAAGAGAGTGAGGGGCTGTCTTCAGCCAGCGACAAGCTGCCCAGGGCTTGCACTGAGCGTGGGGGCAGGTCCCACAGAGAGACCTCCCAAGACCCCAGCCGCGAGCATCCCTTAACACCCTGCAGTCTGCCGGCCAGGCACTGCGCAGCTAGTCCGCGGCAGCCCCTCGCTCGGCGGGCCGGCGCTGGGAGCGCCCCGCTCCTGGGGTCGAAAAGGTCCGAGTGGGTGTGAAGAGGGCGGCCAGGCAACGCAGTGAGCAGCGCTCCAGTACCGGGGCCACCGTCCTGTCCGAAAGGAGACGGACACCCGAAGATGCAGCATCACCTTGGCACCGGGTAAATGTTATCCCCACGATGTTCCTGGAGAATATCAACAGGCAGGAAGACCAGCTGGCCCGGGACAAATGGACTTGGTGGGAGACTCAGACTCGCACTACTGATTTAATCTAGAAAACTACTTCTGCTGAAAAAAAGCCCTTGACATTCAAATACGGCCTGGAAGCTAAAATGATTAACTGGGGAGTGTCAGGTGACTTACTGATCATGCCACACTCTGGTCTCTGGTCTTATTCTTTGCCATCGTATGTGCTTAATGTAAAGCACGTTCTCTTACATTTACAGAGCTCATTGTTTTCTGGTGAAATATTATGAGGGTTTTTTGGTTTATTTGTTTGTTTTTCTGCTTGGATAAAAGAGGCATCTTACGCATGTCATCAATAGAGAGACATTAGTTTACCTTCTCCAAACCCCTTTAATAAAATTAATGCTGGCTGGGTTGTGATATCCCACTTCACACTTCATTGTGTTTAGGAGAAATGACAAATGCAGAAAATATGGCTAGTAAACCATTGGCGTCTTTTGGGGGCATCTTCGATGGTTATTGTACGTGGGTGGAAGGTGCACAGGAGGTGGGTTGGGCCTGGGCTTGCTTGGTTGTTCCTGTGTGTCTCTGAGCGGCGGTCCTCACTGAGTAGAGGGAGCACTTCGCTATTCCTGGGTGGCCATAGAACTGTCCCATGTTTCCCAGTCTGGGTTTCACCTGTGTCCTTTAGAGAGTTGTCCAGTTCAGGATGCTCTGAGAATCTTCATGTTCTAGTGGAGAGGAGGAGAAACACTAGGAGAGTCCTGGCTTCCCAGTCCATGGGCCTGCTTTCCGTGTGCGCACTAGAAACAGACGGCTGGCTGCCTCTGCTCTGGGGAGGGGCTCCCTATACGTGCCTGTCTGTATTCCTCCGCATTGCTCTGGTTTGCGTGACTATGTTACCGTGCTTCCCTGAAAGTAAGACCCGGCCTTATATTAATTTTTGCTCCAAAAGACGCATTTGGGCTTATGTTCAGGGGATGTCATTCTGAAAAATCATGCGAGGGCTTATTTTCTGGTTAGGTCTTATTTTCGGGGAAACAGTAAGTGCTTTAGTGCTGCTTTAACCACCCGATAGGAGGATGCAGTGTGGCAGAAAGGGTTACTGTAGGACAGGATAAAGCTGCTCACCTTCGTCAAGAGAGGAGAAAGAGCCATCTGGTATGCTTCCAGAATTGATGAATGTCTTCTGGTCCCCAAACAAAGAATGGCTGAGGAAGAGGAATTGCCCTCACGAATTCAAATGAGAAAAAAGGTGAACAAATGCACTCATGAAACCAACGATACTTTAAACTGTTCTAAAGATGACTTTGACGTTACATATGTGCCAGGATGAAGAATAACATCCTATTTGACATATCTACAGGATGTCAAAGCAATTGGCTGAAATTAAAAAAAAAATCATCCAAAATTGGTTGGACCATAAAGCTATTTGAATGAATGTGCCTATATTTAACATGTGCAGTAAATCAATCTCTCTCTCTCTCTCTCTCTCTCTCTCTCTCTCTCTCTCTCTCTCTCTCTCTTCAATTCATTGAAAACCATGAGCCATGACTCAGACCCCTTTCTTCAATACTTTGATCAATGTCTGCACATAGCATGGGGTAAATCTGGTTCTTGTCCCTTGCAACATGGAATTCTGGTGGACTTCCCAAGGTTGGGCATAGTCTTAGAGATATAAGGATTCTCTAGGGATTCATCATTGTTTTAAAAGTAAGCTCCACAGGCCCCGCAAACACCCCAGTATTAGCACTGACAATGTTCAGTGATGGAATCAACTCAGTCTTGGTAGTATGTGCCCATGCAGGGTGCCTGGATAATAGCTGGGAAAGGGAAGTGGCAAATGCTGAGCTAAGGTTCTTTCTTGGCTATGGCCCCAGCAAGAACTGAGCATAGCATGTCTCTGTCCCTCTCCTATTGGAGTCCATGTTCAAGTTTGGCTTTACTAACAAGTGTGATTATATTTGGGTGGCACTGGGAAGGGCAGCTTTGGCCTCTGCATTGATGTCCACAATCCCACTGTCATAGAATCAGAGCCTTGACTTTGTTCCATGGAAAAGTGTACATACTATTCAGAGCAATGGGTGCTAAGAGGGAAAGGGAGAAGTAAAGAGTCAAGGGTAGGACTCTGGGTTCCAATCGGATGACTACTATCACTTGGCAGTTCACTTAGTTCCTCTGGGCCTCAGTTTCCTTCTCTGAGTGACAAGGGACTCAGACTAGATGATTCCTTAGTACTCTATAAGTTTAGGAATCCATCAAGAAGATGTACAGCTATCAGTCTTTTTAACCTAATGGGGTTAATTCATTAGAGCCTTCCATCCTACTAACTGCCTAAGCACAGGTTTGGATAAGATGAAAATGGCCAGAACAAGAGAAGCCTGCGTGTCCTGGGAAGAGCTGCCATGGGAGAGCTGCCATGGAAGAGAGAGGGGATCCCATGGAAAGTGAGAAGGGGCTCTAAGGACAATTCACTGATTTCATGCCCTGTTGAGTGATGGCAGAGGGCTTAGTGGACAGGCACTGGGATCCTCTGATGTGACCTCACCCTGTGGGGAAGAAGCTTGCAGACAAGGCTTTGAGTGTTGTGGAATCTGGTTGACTATGTTAGTGTCACTGTAAATGCATTGTTAGAACATGCCGAGGGAGGCGACCCTCCTTCTCTTTGCTCTCACGCAGGACACTGCAAATCTCCCCTAATTTTGTAACTTAGGTTTTGAAGCCTTTAAAAATGTTTTCTAATTATTTAAGAGAAGGGAAAATTTTTTAGACTGTATCCAAAAGGTAAGAGAAAGTAGAAAAGCATGTGGCTATCAATCTTCCTTTTCAAGATTTTAATCTGCTTCTCTGTATCTTTGGCTCACTGGATACCATGAAAGATGGTTCATGGGGTTGTATTCCTACTCCAGGGAGTTACTGAATTGCCATTGTCTAAGGCAGAGGCAGTGGCAAATTAAGGTAATTGTAGCTGCTGTAACAGGTAAACCCCAATCATAGCCACTTAACAGAAGAAGTTTCATAAAGTACAAAGTGAGTGTTCCTGATTGATTGGCAACTTTCCTTTGGATGGTGATTCAGGGAAACTTCCATCCTGTGGCTCCATCCTCTTCCACCCATGGAACCAAGATTGCTAAGGTGGGACAAGGCCAGTGCCATAGGTCAAATCTGGAGAGGGCGCCAGCCTGTCTGGACACAATCTCCAACGAGAACTCAGTCTTGACTGCTCTGGAGGCTGCAAAAAGCAGCC
The DNA here is from genome assembly GCF_057876585.1 of Rhinolophus sinicus. Classification (NCBI taxonomy): domain Eukaryota; kingdom Metazoa; phylum Chordata; class Mammalia; order Chiroptera; family Rhinolophidae; genus Rhinolophus; species Rhinolophus sinicus. Next base: position 133,515,097 of record NC_142501.1, read on the forward strand.
TAGTTATGTGCCTAGAAAGAAAGAGGAAAAGTTTGGCCAGCACGTACCCAGTGTTTGCCTCAGGGAGCAACCATTTTCTGGGCACCTGCCCCATAAGAGGCATTTAATAAATCCTTAGTGACCAAAACACTGGTCTCAGAGTAGGGGAAGCTAAGCAGATATGTTAGCTCAGGTGGATGCACTGGGACTGGAGAGAAGAGAAAGGAGGTGATAAGGTTGAAGAGAACTGACTGAACTGAGCCTAGGATCCAAATCTCTCCTACTTAGGGACTGTCCTTTTATAAATCTGATCGTTTCAAATAAGAAAGGATCTTAGTTTAAGTGTGTGTGCCTTAGTTTCACTCTTCAGTCTTTGCACAGTATGAAAGTCTCATTAGATATTGTCTAACTTTCCAGGAACTTAATTCAGAAATCTTCCCAGGTTAATATCCAGGTGGATCCCCAGGTGGTATAATCATGGCGGGAACCCACTGGTGGCATCCAAATGCTGAACCAACATGTATTGCAGCTGACTGCCTGCTGAGACAAACATGAATGAAAGATTATGAGGGTCAATGAGATTATGCTTGTGCTTCACCAAGGAAAGTATTATTTACAGAATTAACAAATGTGAGGGTTTTTTGGTAAGATGTTGCAATCTAGTGTGAGAACCTATTTTGAGTTTCTGAGTGTAAATTTTGTTTCAGGCAAGACTGATGAGGAGGGTGGTGCTTTGTAGATGAGGTGGGAGGGGGGAACCCGGGCTTCACAGGCACAGACTTGCCAAGGATCTCCTACAGGTCAGGTTCCTCCCACTCGTAACTTTAGCATTCCCCCTCCAGGGGCTGCGTATCAGCAGAAGCTGTAAATCCTGCTGGCTGTATTTTGGTTGTGCTATGGGAGAAATGTTTCCTAGGAATGAAGCAGATGTCTCTCCCCCATTTGAAATATATGTATACATATATCTTTTTTCCTTCCTCCTGTCAATCATAGAGCAAATTTCTTCCTCCATGTTGAGACTTGAAAGAGATATGTGAGTGGCAGGAAATACAACCAAAAGAAGTGACTACATTTCCTCATACACTGAACTCAGATGAAACAAATTTCATGTAGAATTCAGGAAATTAAAAGCCAAATGCAAAAACTAGACGTTAGTAACAAGAGTTCCCTTCTTCCCCAGACAGATAGAGCAGAGAAGTACACGGCATGTTTCAAATAGTAAGTGATTGTAAAGAGTGTGCTTACTTGGCCGTGACATTGATTGGCCATTCATTTCCTTGGCCAGCTTAAAACGGAAAGACTCCCCAGTGTATCACCTGTGTAATACTGGGTGGTTCTCTCCCTCCAACTCTACTTGTCTCCTTCTCTAGAGCCTCTTCTTGGTCTTCACAGCCCTTGTACGTTGTTTTATCAATAGGCTGAGAAACAAGATCTCAAATCAATGGAGCTACATTGACAAACCAGTATTTATTTATTGAGCATTGGCTCTGTACCTAGCATTCATCTCTTGCTTTTGTTTCTTTCTATGAAGCTAAAAAAAAAAAGTCAACTTATCACATGAGAGGCCCGCAAACTAGTGGGAACATTGTTCTAGTGCCTCTGTTAAAAAAAACTCCAATTCCTGTGAACTTAATTTTTCTCAGTGCTGGAATGGGCACAGGAGGACTGCTTCACTGGATGGGCTTGTGGGAAGTGCAGATGAGACAGTGGACATAGAAGCCGCCTGATAGGGACAAAGCCATGGGTCATGGCAGGGTGTTTCTTGGGCTGTGAACTTATTCACACTTGACAGACAGATCACTTAAAGAGGTCTCTCCAGGAATGGCGATGATAGGACATTTGCACGAGGAGGAAGATGTCCACAGACTTAGGAATGCTCCCAACCTTCTTCCCACATCCCGTCTGACCAGCAGAGGACTTTCTTGGACCACATTTAGGATGCAATATCTAAAGGCACCAAAATTGATTTTTGGTGGTACTTCTTGACCATTTCCATTCTCCTCTTTTATTTATTTCTGCCCAGAAAAAAGCAGCATTTAAGAACTCTCAGCAGCAGATCTGGGAATACTATTAGGTTACTTTGGATGACAGAGGGGGTGAGGCATTAAGGCTAACGGGAACTCATAGGCAATCTGACCTCATGGGAAGCAGATAATTTCATGAGACAATGATACATCCTCTTGGAGTTGAGGGGCAGACTCTCATTGCTAATTTTTATTTTTGCCCCCAAGTGTCTGATCTTCTACTATTCCCTGGGTTTTCACATGATCAGGCTGCAAACTGCAAAGGTTTGGCTTGAGATGTGGATTTCAAAAAAAAATTAAATTTATTGGAGTGACAATGGTTAGTAGAATTACACAGGCCCCAAGTGTACAATTCTACAATACATCATTATACATCACACTGTGTGCTCACCACCCAGAGTGAGCTCTCCCTCCATCACCATATACTTGACCCCCCGTTACCCTCCTCTACCATCCTCCAGCCCCCTCCCCTCTGGTAACCACCAAACTGCTCTCGGTGTCTATGAATTTTTGTTTCTTTCTTTGTTTGTCTTGTTCCTTTGAGTTTTATATCCCACATGTGAGTGAAGTTGAGATGTGGATTTGTGATAAAAGATGACAGCCAAGACAGACAATGGCGGAACTAGGCAGATATTGCAAACGCTATGGTAGGACTGCTCAGGTCTGCTCACCACTGCTAGTGGTGTTACGCAAGCGCAGATATTTTCTCTTCCTTCATTCACGAGTCCTTCTTCCAGCTGTTTACTAAACAGCTACAAAAATTCCCTTATGGCTGCAACCTGTCAAATAAGGTATCTGCAGAGATGTGTGAGCTTTCACACCCCCCACCCCTTGGTTTAAGAAATGATGTTATTTTATGTTTACCATTTTTTTTCCTCCTGTTTTTGTGCTTTAGAAAGTTAAAGTGCTTTTGGTCTCAGAAATTGTACTCGAGAGCCAGTTCAAGATCTATAAATTGGTCTTCCTCACCTGGGATATTTGATCCGAAAAAAGCCTCAGGCATTATTAAAGTTGACACTAAGTGTACCTCGTACCATTTCTTTCAGAAATGAAAATCAGTAATTTTATAGAGGTGGTTTGTGGGATTGGCCATTAGAAGGAAATAAAGACTTATGCTAATGCAAGTTCATCAAATTTTGTTGTGTGTCCAAAGTGGTTCTTCAGAGAGAAGTTAAGACTTTTACTCCAGGGACAATGAAATATTTCCATTCTCTCACTAGCTTAGGGCTCTGAGAACATTAGCTTTTCTTTGCGTGTCTTCATATCCTCATCTATTAAAAAAAGCATTACCCTTCTACCTAGAATTATGATACTTATTGTCAGAATGTGGAATAAGGGGATTTTACCCTTTTGGAAGTAAGGTAAGTATAAATATTGATGATTAGTCATTATGTCCATGTATTTATTGAACATCTTTTATATGTCTGGTACTTGTGCAAGGCGTGGGACGAGTTACAAGAGAAAGATAAGGAGAGCCCATCTGTGTGTTTGAGGATCTCTTTCGATGAGACAATTGGGGAATAAATGAGGGAACATATACTTAAAAATTAAATTTCATGGTTCAGACTTGAATATTTCTCTGTAAAATTTCTATTTTTTATAGGTAAACCACCACTCAACCGAACAGGAAAACTTCTTGCATGAAGTAAAAGAACTGGGCCACCTCCCTTACTCACTTGGGGGATGGAAGACAGCTGGGCCTTTGGGGTCAGACTTCTTCACCTTCTCGTGACCCTCGGCTCCCTCCAGGTGCCTCTCCCTCAGGTGCCTACCTTCTCACTGTGCTGTGTGACCTTGGGTCCTAACCCAGACTTCAGCCCCCAGGAGGCCATTCCCCCCAGTGCCAACCTCGGCATCATGGAATCCTCAATCTGCCAGGGACCTTAGTGACTCAGATTTAACCAGGGGAATGAAAGTCCAGGAAGGTGAGGTAACCCATCTAAGATAATCTGGTCTGTTGGTGGATAAACCTTCTCACTCCCAGCTGGTTTTGGCAACATTTGTTGTTGCAGGATACCTTCTCGAAGGCAGTCATCCAAAGGAACCTAATACAGTTTGCTCACAAAGCTTAATATTCACAATAGTGTAAACTCCCTAGGAGCATTAACAAATTAAGAGACGATTCAGGGTGCGCAGAGAATGAATCTTTAACAGTGGTATTTGAGGCAAAGGAAGACGTCTATTGCAGACCTATCGAAGAACATTTCTTGCAGTTAAAAAAATTATAATAGAAATACAAGAACATAGAAGTTTTGAAATAATGCCGCTCTCCTCACTCTGTAACACAGTATCATCATCTGTATTCTTAGGTTATTGTGTTTAACATTTTTAAATTGTATTGTAATGCTTATATTCTGCTTTTTTTTTCCACTTGCTAATAAATCACATACATTTTCCTGGCTCTTTGATCTTCATAACTTACCAATTTGAATGACTGTAGAATAGCCTATCAAGTGATGGTGCTGTATCTCCCCCAGCCTCTGCTGGTGAACAAAATGCTTCTAGCTTTTTATTATTAGAAAACAAAATAGCACGAGTACACAGCCCTTTTCTCTTAATTGGGTTATTTCTTTGTGCTATATTTCTAGAAAATTTTTAAGTTCACATATATCTTCTACTGGCTATTAAGCTACTTTTGACCACATGCAGACTACTATTTGTGATGCTGCCATAATTTCATGGGTTGAATTTAAAATGCTAACCTTGATGATGCCATTTCCCTCTGGTACTTTATCTAGAACTTGGGTGACCTCTGTCTACGTAGACGGGATGTTTGAGCTCTCCCCATTAAGCCCGTCAGTGAAGTTTTTCAACGGCATGAAACTGAGTCATAGGTGAAGCATATTAATTATATTTTAGCAATTGACCAGTTATTAAAATAGTTGGACTTACATATGAGAGAGTTTAATAAGATTTATAAATTGGGCCAACTTTCAAAAGAACTTGATCAGCTAGGTGTGTTTAAATGCTTTCCATGTTGTAATTACTTATATCACGATTATCATCCGGGTTTGAGGAAATTGCCTTTCTGGAATAAAGTTCAGTCCAGATTGAACTCAAAATCTCAATTCTATCTTTTCCAACCTGGAGCTCCCCGCTGTCCTGAGTAAGAGCTGGTCTTTGCAGGCCCCTGGCTCCTCTGCCTGATGTACTTATTTCACCTTGGGAGCCCCTAGACCCATCCACAGGGATGCTGAGAAGGCGTTATCTGCTGCAGATAGACGTTCAGGAAGTGGAATCTACATGACTGTTACTGGTTGGAGGGGGGAAGCAGATAAGGAAGAAGGATGAGAGCCTAGCTTGGTTTACTTGGATGTATTCACCCAAAGGGGAAACCCTGGTGGAGGAAGTAGCTTCTCATGGCCCCTGGTTTAGCAGTGCTGAGGTTGAGTTGTCCGTGGAGCATTTAGGAGGAGATGTATAGCGGGAAGCTGGACTTATGGACCAGAGCTTAGAGACAGGTTTGGCAGGGGGTAGACTTGGGAGTCATTAATATAGAGCTGCTGCCAAATCCTTAGCTGTTCTTTCCCACAGACTCTACCCTCTGCTTCAGGCAACCCCACATCTCCTTGGTGACTCGAAGGGACAGGAAAAGCCAATGGTTTCAGCAAGGCTGTCAAGATCCCTACAATCACCTCTAAGTGAGTAAGTCCCTTATTTTCCAGTTTATATAACAAAGCAGTCCTGGTTTATTTATCTTGCGCAGTGAGTGTGTTGGTGGCACAAATAGCAGATCAGCCTCATTCCAGTTCTCAAATATCTATGCTTGGGTTTACATATTTCTTAAAGCTCTAAACTCTTTGCTTCTGTGTTCCCTCTTCTGGCACTACCTAAGTTTCTACCCCAAACTTCTGAAGGGATGGATGGTCTATACCCCAGTTAGGCCCACAGTGCTGCCCCCTTCCCTGGACAAATGAGCTGTTACCTCCCACCCCTTGTATTTCCATGCCATTGTGGAGAGGAATGGTCAGGTATCCTACACTATTTTATCTGGTGGAGAGAGCAGAGAGTTCCGTATTTACTTAATGTGAATTTTATCCGCATGAGTTTTGTTGTTAAACCTGATCTCTTTTTTTGTTTAACTGTCCTCATACTGTTTCGACTTTTATTCTTGTTGCTAGATTGCCTTTTTCTCAGATTAAATTTACCTTGTATGGGGAGAAATATTATTTAAATTTCAACATGGCTGCCTATTTTATTGCCAAGTTTACTTTCCAGACACAACTGGACAAGATGACCCAGGGACAGTACCCAGAGTGCAGAGAAGAGAAGATGACCAGGGCAGAGGTCCCAAGGGGCTGCCTGGTGCTGGCCTTTCTGTATAGAATGGCCCAAGCACCCAAATTGGTGCTAGTATAAATTCATGGTTTCTAGTAAAGTCCTTAACACTGTTCCTCCAAGTTCCCTAGTAGTTACCTCTATATTTCCCATCAATCATTTTAAATGTTTCTACTCTCCTCACACCTTAACAGCTGACAGAAAAGTCATCTAATGGGAACTTCTCAACAGCCCACTACTCTTCACCCTATTCCTGGATTTCCTGTTTGCATGGCTGTGTTGCTCATTGGATTCCAGCACTTAACGAGGGCTTCTTGTGTGCCAGGCGGTGTTTTGTGCCTTGTCTGGACTGTGTCATTTAATCTGCCGTAATGCCCCCATGAGCGAGGTGGAATACAGTAGTGGGTAGTGGTACTCAGGGTGCAGATGAAGAAACTGTAGTTAGAGAAGGTTCTATAAGCTCCAGGTTCCCCACTGTAGCCCCAGCAGATGGGATAGTGTCTGGGACTGGGTAGGTGTTCAATAAACAATTTTTAAAATCAGTTTTAATAGAGGAGGAACTTAAAGCCTCTGGGGCCAAGGCAGCACACAGGGAAGGGTGAAGACGTGAGATAGAGAGGGAATTAATAACAAAAGAGTTATTCAAGTCAATAGAGAAGCAGACAAAGAATACAGGTGAGGGGATTGACTCTGAGTGGAAGGGACCAGAGTGGAGCAAATAAAGCTGTTCCTGGGAGGGTGAAGGGGTTTCTATAGCCAAGTGTGGTTGGAGAGAGGTGAGGAGAGGAGTTAATAGCTGCTGTAAGGAATGGGGAGGAAGGGACCAAGGACACACAGAAGAGATTGCCTGGTGTCTCTGTGGCTGGGGGAGGAGGGCATTCATTGAGGGCCTACTGCATGCCGAGAGCATAGGTCCTATTATTTCTTTCTCCCAGTAACCCGTGACCAATATTTTACACATTAAAAAACTGAGGCTCACTGCTAACTTTTTCAAGGTCATGCAGTGGAGGAAACTGGGGTAGGAATTTAGCTCTGACTCCAAAAACCTGTGTTTTTTTCTCTCTACACCTTTCTGCCTCCAGTGAGCTGTTGGCTCATTACGGAGAAAAGCACTTTCCATAGTGTAATCAACTCTTGGCTCGCTCAAGGCTTTTTAATCACTCCTTTTCTGGGCCAGGAACAGAGAGAGGATGCTTATGGTCACGGAGGTACAACCTTTGCCAATTGCTGAGTTTTTAATCAAATGAGGGTTTTGCAGCTGCTTGATTAACTCATTCTACGTGTCTCTGTCTGATCGGGTTGGTAGAAGTCTGTTTGCACCCGATCCTTTATCAGAGACCCAACATGTACAGAACCAGTCTGTTCTGGGTGTAAGTCACTTCAACCATGTGTTTTTACAGAACTTAAATTTCAAGAATGATGTAAAACAAAATCTAACATGTCTTTCAAACAGAGCTGTGGAATGGTATTGCTCTAACGCTTGGAATTTTTTGTTTTTATTGGGTGGGGCCCACCTATGGCTGGTTGTTGAAATTACTCATCAGAGGTGCAACTCTTGAATTAACTATTCAGACTTGGATACCTTTTAAAATCTAAACACTTTGGGGCAAAATGCTCCCTATATCAGTCAATTATACTTTGATGAGCACGACTAACTGATATGTTCATAAGACCATCTCTAAACGGGGCCATCATAAGCCTACCAAAGACTCCCTTAAGTATGTCCAAGGTATAGGAGTGTATGCAGTCTTTTTTGTGGTGGGATGGATGGGCTGTTGGAAAACTCAGTCCAGGACCTTGCCAATGACCCTGGGTGTATTTCTGTTACAGCACAAATGTTTCCTAATAGATTGGTACTCATTAGGTACTGTTGGGTCAGAAAGCATACCTTCTATATTGTATTTTTTTATACCTCACAGAAATTCTGGTATGGACTCTGGTCTGTATTCCTTTCCTTGGAGTCTTAACGGGTTTGGTTAGCAAAGAGATGAATAATGAATTTCATTATAAATAAAAGGATGCAGGATAGAACTTGGTACCTGAGAAGGAAATATGGAAGTTATCCAAGAGTAAGACACATAAAGAGGACCCACAAAGTTATATTTTACCTATTTTGCAAATTGGTCCTTGCCCCAAGCCCAGCCGGGTGCTTCCAGATAGGCTCTGGTCCAATGGGGCATATTATTGGAGATTTAGGGGCAAAATATAAGTCTGGAGAATGACATAAAATACGGGGTACAATGGAATCCAAGCTGTTTCAGTAAAGTCTTGATTGTGCTAAGGAAAAAACACTGCTGATAATCCGAATGGAATTAACACCTTTTGTTGTTAACTTGACACTTTTCATACAAGCTAATGAACAGCTTATCGTAAAACTTAATCAATGACTTTAAGGGTCTAAAAAAGAGTAATTAACTTTAGACCCACCTGTCAAAAAAAAAAAAATTTAAAAAAAATGGAGCCACTTTAAAATGGAGCTGGAGTTGCCATGCCAGAGGAACTGTTTTCTATGTCTTATGCCTCAAATCTTTGGAATGTTAAAATGGCAAAATAACTTTTGGACTGAACCTAAACAAACTTGTTTCCCAAAGAACTCTTTGCAAAGATAACAACAAAGCAATTATTATTACTACTGGACTGATGACTACTAGACTGAAAATTAGAAATATTTAGAATTCACATCGCTATGTTATCTGCACCAATAGAAATGCCTTCCTTCTATTGATGTAATTGTTCTCCTTCCCTTTCTCATAAATACCCCTTGCTTTTTTGTCCTAATCAAAATATTACTTGGACTTCTGCCTGAATTAATGATTCCCAAATAGCTATTCTTATTGATCTCAAATAAATGCTTGTTGCCTCTCATTTTGAAAGGCTTTTTTTTATTTTTAAGTTAACACACCCTTGCTTTATTGAACTTGGAAACATCTGTGTTAGTCTTGCACTAATCCTTCTTTAGTTGGCACAACATGATCATGTTGGAAAGTCATGGAATTCACCACATTCATCCTTTAATTAGGCTAAACTTGGATTTAAGAGCTTTTGTGTGATTTGGAAACATTCAATCTTTGGTCTCAGACTGTTAAATCCTTTGAGAATTTTGAAGTGCAAATATACAAATCATAATACAGTGTTAGATTCTGTTAATCTTAAGAGTATGTGAGTCATTTTAAACCTAGAGTATTTTAGACTTAGTCATTTCCTTCATATGAAATACAACTTTCCAGCATAAAAATTACAAAGTGTAAAGTTTTCCAGCATAAAGAATTTTAAGTCTAAAATATGGAAACTGTATATGGATATAATATTGCTAATGTGACTGCAGCATTTTGTTGCAACTCGGATTTAATTTTTTTTGGTTCATCTGTATTATTCTCCTCACAAACTTTCTTCTCTGTTATTTTTTGCTTCTTTATTCTTTTCACTGATTTAACTTTAGTGTGAGTTCATTTTCTTCATGGGCCAGTTAGTTACACATGAAGAAAGTGCCTACAGCTGAATATGGTGTTCTGAATCCCCTCCCATAACATGGTAGTTAATGGAGACACTGAATGTAATTCCAAGTTTCCTGTGCACAGTAGATGCTTAACAAATATGTGTTGAATGAATGGAATTTTAGAATGGGATAATTTAAAAAAAATTAAGGTAATTAATAGAACTTCACTTTTTTGAGTGGGTTAAAACAGTGATTCTTAACCATTATAAGTATTTTGGAAAACACAAACATCTCATTGAGGAGTATAATATCTTAATTTTCCTTTTTTTTGTAAATAGAGATTTAAAATATATATATTTTTCTCTCTATCATGTCGTTTGTTTCTCAGAAGAATGAGAAAGGCAGAGCAATAATTATTATCCTCATTTTATGGATGAGGAAAATCAAGTCCAGAAAAGTTAATAAGGTTATAGGCTAATGGAAGTAGGACAAGAACACAGAAGTTCTGATCTTAGTCTAGTTCTTTTTGTATTTTACTTCACTACTTTCAGTAGAAGGCAGACTGAATTATGGGGTATAGGAAGACATGTGAGTGTATTATTAGGGAGCTCTGGTAGTCATTAATTCTATTCAATAAATATTTTCAGTTTTTCTTTTTCTGGGCACATGGTAGGATTATTTCCCTGCACGTTTTGGGCTGCCATATGCCCATGTGACTTGCTTTGACCAATGGCACATGTGGATATGAAACATGTCATTTTCAGGCAGAAATTTTTAAGAATCTGTTGACACTTTCCTTCCCCAATAATGCAGGAATCATGGAGACACAGGCCAAGACTAAGCTTTAGCCAACCTGAATTTCTGAATACCGAAGGTGAATAGAATCCCTTTGCTGACACATATTGGACATGTGTAAGTAATACATTATTTTTTCTTGTGTTAAGCCACTGACATTTTGGAGTTGTTTGTTATTGTAGCAAAACCCAGCTTATTTTGATTGATACAGAAATTAAGGAGCAAAAATGTGTAAAGAATGCAAGGATCAATGGATGGATAGGTGGATGGATTGTTAGATGAATTAGTGGATGGACCAAAATAATCATTGGTGACTGGATGATGTCCAAGAGATAAACCTCTTCTCTTTGTACCAATATCCTAAATGCATAGGTGCAAATAAAGTGCAAACCACTGGGTTCTAGCAAGGTATTTTTACTGAGGACAAACTTATATGTTCATTTCCACAAGCAAAGTGTCTACAGATACACATTATACTTCTAGTCCCAGTGTGGTAGGCAGAATAATGACCATGCCACCCCAAAGTGCTCATGTCCTAATCCCAGGAATTTGTGAATATGTTACCTTACAAATATATTAAGGATCTTAAGATGGGAGTATCTCTTATCCTGGATTGTCTGGGCTGGCCCAATGTAATCACAAGGTGCCTTAGAAGTAAAGAGAGAGGCAGTTGAGTCAGAGAAGGAGATGTGACATCAGAAGCAGAGATTGAAGATGCAGGTGCTTCTAGAAGCTGGAAAAGACAAGGAAACAGATTCTCTCCTAGAGCCTCCAGAAGAAATGGAGCTCTGCTGACATTTTGATTTTAGCCCAGTAAGACCCATTTTGGACTTTTGGCCTCCAGAACAACAAGACAATACATTTGTGTTGTTTTAAGCCACTTAGTTTGTGGTAGTTCATTACAGGAGCAATAGGAAACTAATACACCCGGTTATCTATTGTTGTAAGCAAAGCCCAGCTTGGGTGGGAAACTCTTCTCTGACACTACCACCACAAGTTGTACTAAAAGTCCCTAAAGTAATTATCGATGGTAACACTCTAATGGTATTTGCTTTTCTGTGTTATAGTTCTCAAAGAAGTTGGTGTTGCATAACCAAATTTTTGCTTGTTACTAGAATAAACCAGTTGCCCATTGCACCACTGGAGAATCGTCTCTTAGCACCATCACAGAATTGAGAGAGAATGCTGGGTCTATGCATCCTTTTGATGCTAAACCAGGCCTTGTGTCACCCCACTAGTCCTTAAGCTCCTTGGAAACAGGAGTATGTCTTATGTTTCTTTGCATCTCCTTGTAGGCACCAGCACAGTGTTGTTGTTTTTTTCCTCAATTATAGTTGACATTCAATATTATTTTATATTAGTTTCAGGTGTCCAGCATAGTGGTTAAACATTTATATAATTTATGAAGTGATCTCCCGATAAGTCTTGCACCCACCTGGCACCATACATAGTTATTACAATATTGTTAGCTATATTCTCTAAGCTGTACTTTACACTTCTATGACTATTTTGTAACTACCAATTTGTACTTCTTAATCCCTTCACCTTTTTCACTCTGCTGCCCAACCCCCCTCACATCTGGTAACCATCAGTTTGTTCTCTGATGAGTCTGTTTCTGTTTTCCAACACGGTGTTTTAAGAGAAGTACGTGTCCCGTACAACATCATAATTTTGAGGGCTGATTATGTGCTTGATATAAAGATGGTTAAGACAGTGTCTTGAGTCTCATGAAGTTCACAGTCCAGTGGGAGAGAGATAGACATGAACAAATTATGATTGAGTGTGGTCAGTGTAATAATTGAGAAGGATGAATTGAGAAAGTTCTTCTGCAAACCTGAAGAGAAGTAAAAACTCAGTGTGAGGGGTCAGGGAAAACTTCAGAGAGGAGTTAAAACTTTGGCTGGGTCTTTGAAAATAAAAGACCCCTAAGAAGGGGTTTGCTGGTAGAGAAGGGCCTTCCAGTGAAGGCATGGTGTGTGGGGTGTTGTGAGACAGTGCGAGGTTGAGTGGGGCTGAATAGAAAGTGCTCATTCTTTCAGGATGGTGTTACAGGTCACCAGCTTTATGCCTTCATTTCCAAGTGCAGAATGTGGGGTTGGACAAGGTGAGCGATTCTCAACCCTACTGAGTGCGAATCTCAGAAGGGGGGTGGGGGTCCAGGCATCTGTGCGTTATGAACAGATTCTACTGTACAACCAGAATCCAGACCACTGAACTAAATGGGCTCATAATTTCCTTCTAGAACAGGAAATGATTCTATAAGATTGAATCATCTATAAATGATTCTATATGATTCTATAAAATTATACCCTTTGTATTAAAAAATATCGATTTCCATTTTAAGAATATTACTTCTAAAAATAGAATTTTTACTAACTGAATTTGAATTAAGTCTGTGCAAACTTAAGGTTTAAGTAAATATTTTATGTTTCTTAAGAGTAGATAGATTTTAAGATAATAATTATGGTTTCTAAGAGAAACTAAATTATTTGCATAAGTTGGTATTTATTAGTCAGGAAAGGTGGTATAATGTTCTGTCCCTAGGGTGGGAATAGAGTCAACCTCCAAACATAATTATGCCCTGGGATTTATTCTGCTACAGAGAGCCATTTTCTCAGTAAAATGTTGAGCTTGGTCCAGACTCTGGTCAGACTCAATATTGAACTTTTTTCTTATACGGGCAGGCATGTCATATGAAGTAAGGAGTGTTATTAGAAAGGGCCAGCAAACACTTCAACATTTTAACCTCAAATTTACCAACATACAAGGTCTCTGCTAATCTATGTCTTTTTAAAATGACTTGTTTGTTTTATTTACTGCTACTTCCAACTTCCCATTTTTGCTTTAAAAGTGCACATGGAGAAGAAAGCACAGGCAAAGTTTCATGACCCTGGATTTGGCAATGATTTCTTAGCTATGACACCAAAAAAGCACAGGCAACAAAAACAAATTTAGACAAATGGGACTACATAAAAATGAAAAATTTTTATATATCACAATATACAATAAACAAAGTAAAAAGGAAGCCTATAGAATGGGGGAAATATTTGCAAATCATATATCTGCTAAGGAGTTAATATAAAGAATATATAAAGAACTCCTACAACTCAACAATAAAAAAATCAAATAACCTGATTTTAAAAATGGGCAAAGAGATTGGTGCAGGCACTATGGAAAACAGTATGGAGGTATCTCAAAAATCTGAAAATGGAACTACCTTATGATCCAGCAATTCCACTCCTAGGTATCTATCCGGAGAAATCCAAAACTCTAATTCAAAAAAATTTATGCACTCCTATGTTTATTGCAGCACTATACACAAATAGCCAAGACCTGGAAACAACCAAAATGCCCATCAGTAGATGACTGGATTAAGAAACTGTGGTACATTTATTTATACAATGGAGTATTACGCAGCCATAAAGAAGAATGGAATCATACCATTTGCAACAACATGGATGCACTTAGAGAACATTATGTTAAGTGAAATAAGTCAGACAGAGAAAGACAAATACCATATGATCTCACTTATATGTGGAATCTAAAGAAAAGAATAAATGAATGAACTAGTCAGAAACAGTCTCAGAGACATAGAGGAAAAACTGAGGGATGCTAGATGGGAGGGGGAGGTAAGGGGGAAGGTGAGGGGATTAGAAAGCACAATCAGTAACCACAAGATTGCCACAGGGATACGAGAGTCAATTTGGGGAATGTAATCAATAATGTTGTAAAGATTTTGTAGGGTATCCAATGAACACTTATTTCATTAGGGAGACCACCTCAGGGATGATGTGGATGCCTGATCACTGCACTGTACACCTGAAGCTGAAGCTGAACAATAATGAATGTCAACTACAATTTTATATATGTATATAGTTACAAGAAGTGGAGTACAGCATTAGGAATAGAGACAGTGGAAATGTAATGGCTGTGTGCGATGTCAGAAGGGTAGTGGATGGGGGGAGAGTGGTTATCACTGTGTGAGGGACATAAATGATAAATGTGTAACTATTACATTGTTTTGTGCACCTGAAACTAATAAAAAATGTTAGAAAAAAGTAAATAAAAACGGGCAAATGTCTTGAGTAGACATTTTCTCAAAGATGATATATAAGTGGTCAACAAGCATATGAAAAGATGTTTGACATCACTATTCGTCAGAGAAATGCAAATCAGAATCACAATGGGATACCACCTCATACCCATTAGGGTGGCTACTACCGAAAAACCAGAAAATAATAAATGATGGTGAGAATGTAGAGAAATTGGAGCCTTTGTACCCTTTTGGTGAAGTTGTAAAAAGGTGCAACTACTGTAGAAAACAATATAGAAATCCCTCAAAAAAATCAAAAACAGAATTACCATATCCAGCAATCCCACTTCTGGATATATATTAAAAATAACTGAAAGCAGGGTCTCAAAAAGACCCCTGTTTGTGTATCCATGTTCATAGCAGCATTATTCACAATAGCAAAGAGGTGGAAGCAACCCACTCCTTTGGTGGATGAATGGATAAACAAACAGTAGCATATACACCTACTGGAATATTATTCAGCCCTAAAAAAGAAGGAAATCCTGTCACATGCTACAACATGGGTGAACATTGAAGACATTATGTTAAGTAAAATAAACTAGTAATAAAACAACAACTACTGGATGCTTCTAATTATATGAGGTACCTAGAACAGTCAAATTCATAGAAACAAAGAATGGTGGTTACCAGGGTCTGGGAGGAAGGGAAAAATGGAAGTTGTTTAATCTGCAGAATTTCAGTTTTGCAAGATGAAAAAGTGCTGGCTGGAGATCTATTTCACAACAACGTAAATATACTTAATATTATATGAATGTATATTTAAAAACTGGTTAAGATGGTAAAGTTTGTTGTATTTTTTTATCAAAATAAAAATAAATAAAACAAAAAATGCCCATGGAAACATCCCTACAGCAAAACAAGCCCTTTAATGATGGTAGCTGACTTTTACTAATCCAGGCAGGCGTCGTTCAGTGCATTTTATCTGTATTAGAATTTAATCCTTGCAACAACCTCTAAGAAGTAGGCACAATTCTTATTCCCATTTTATGGAAGAGGAAACTTGAGCAGACAGAGGCTGAGTCACTTGCTAAAAATCACACACGAGTGGAGCCAGGCCTTGGGGTCCAGAGTCTGCATTCTTTCCCTACTGTCTTTCTGCAGTTTACTGGAGATTCTGTGAGTTAATCAGGTAAAAATAATGTTCATTATAAGATATTTTCCAGAACGATTAAATTGAGTTATTAGCTTCTTTGTGGTTCCCATTAAGTATAGCCAAGTGATGTTCTTTAATGCTATTATGCAAAGTTTGTATCGCTTTCATGGGTTTGACTTATGACCCTCTGCTTAGACTTTTTCTCACAGAATTAGGATAAGGTGTACCAGGTAAGATCCAAAATCATACTTGTCACGTAGAGTCATGAAAATCTCAGAGTTTATTTGCAGAAGTGCATCTCACTTTCTGGGTGTTCTCTCAGGGTATCCAGAGAAAGAGTGGATTTCTGTACTGAATAAATGTTATCCCAGAATTCTAAAACTTGAGCAAAGTTCTAGCATTAGGCAAGATAGTATTAAGTTCCTTTGAAAGATAGATAAACATATTGGCATATATTCAGGATCCAAGTGGTCCTGCTTCCTGGGCAATACAACAGACCACCTGATCTTGGAAAGTCATACCCAGAGTAGGTCACTACAGGATGAGCTTTCATTTCAAGCTGAGGTGGTTTCAGTAAATAAACACTTACTGAACAAAAAAGAAAACATTTTAATATCTTTACTAATTAATACATCAACATTATTGATTCCTCCTAGGTTCACAGGTTGGGTTGCTTTCTAGTTTAATAGAACCATATCCTGTGTACCCCGTTCTTCGTTATTTCTTTACAAGTGAAAGAGAAAGTAGGGTGATTGCCTATATAGTGAGATCTTCAGTTCAGAACAACAAAGCATGAACTTCTCTGTTTGCACCAGGTGAGGGCACTCCTGTCCTCTCCCAAATATTTACTGACTCAAAGTGACAGAAAGAAAAATAAATAATCACTTCCATTTAAATTAGTCAAGTTGGATGACAACAGTTAGTTTGCTTAATTAATTTCTACTTGTATTTCGTTGTTTTGTTTTAGGTCATAACACCACCTTCGATTACATGCACTAGTTTTCAACTCTGGCTACACATGAGAATCACCTGGGGTAGTTGTAGAAAATTTTGAATACTTAAGATTCCA